>NC_140584.1:286883654-287587820 GCF_964204655.1 Triturus cristatus | reverse complement strand
GCACTGATGAGGATTCTACCATCGGGGAATCTGATATAGAGGAAGAACTAGTCATTTAAAAACTTTATGGGACATATTTAGTGGAGGCTGACAGCCAGACGCGATCCCTGGTATGCCCTTGGTCTTTATTTATGGTCACTAAAAATTAGATCAAAACACTAATACAACCTGGGTCAGTGATTGAGCCAAGAAATTACACAAAAAAGTCTAGGTGAACCCCAATCTCAACGTGACAACTCTATAAGAGAGCACTCCCTTCAACAGGACCCATCAATCACTTAAGGTGGTTAATTGTTATTATCATCTGGGTCTGTGTACTCCAACCAGCAGGACCAGTTCATGAAGCAGTGACCCGGTCACTAGCGTAGAGGGAGCAACCAAGGAGGATTGTCACCTGATCTCTCACGAGTATTGTCTTGGATGAGGTACTACCCATAGATCGAAGGTGGGAGATCCTAAAGGTCAGCAGTAAAATCATAATAGTGTGAGTTAAAAATGGCTAGGGGTGCTCAAAAGTTCTTTAATAGTAGAGGACCCCTGTCATATTTAAAAAGCAAGATGGCAATATGGCATAAATTAAATCGACATTATGCTATTGTCCATAGCAAGTACGGTCAACATGTTTCTGCCCTCAATCGATCAATAGTATCTGGGCTTTCGTCAGGACCTAAATTACTGCTGTGGTTTTCTTTGTGAAAAACGTGTAAGTAAATTATACAAAAGTGGGGTGTGCAGATAAATAATTCCTACCGCACCGGTCAAGTTTAGAGGCAATCAAAACCGGATACCCATAAGCAGTGGGTACTGCCCTCACCTCAACCTGGTCTCGACTCAGGGAAAGGGGCCCCGCTCTGTCCGTCGGTACCCCGGGGCGGTCTTTGAGTTAAGACCGGAGGTTCTCTTCACCTTCAACCTTCTAACTCTGGTACCACAGTGAGTTACTGGTCACTGGGGCCTGGGCTGATTGTTAGGAAGATGGTGGCACTGATGAGGATTCTACCACCGGGGAATCTGATATAGAGGAAGAACTAGTCATTTGAAACTTTATGGGACATATTTAGTGGAGGCTGACAGCCATACGCGATCCCTGGTATGCCCTTGGTCTTTATTTATGGTCACTAAAAATTAGAGCCACTCCTGATGTGCCAGACTGTCTGTTGGACAAAGGCAGGGCAGAGGTGAGAGCGCTTCAAAGGAACTGCCTCGCAACACAAATTTCATAGGCTATACAATAAATCACGTGTCTGGGTTTGGACTATAAAGGTGGGAGCATGTGTCCTGTATTTGGTTGAACAGCACAGACTCCACACAAGAGTGAAGTTTGTCAAGACTTCCTTGTTGCAGGATCCAGTATTGGGGACCAAGGTCTGCCAGTCTTCAATCTGGTTATGGAGCCACCCCCCACGAGACAAGAACACTTGCCCTGCGCGTGCCTACCGCACCAGCAGTCTGCCTAAATGCCAAGAACAGTGGCCTCCATGAGGTGCAAGAGAGCGGTTGGAAGCCTGGCAAGACCAGCGGATCATTTGAGGAGGAGGAGGAGAGAGCCTAGAGGAAGTGAGGCCCAGTGGGGATGCTGGCTAGAGGATCCCGGTGAGCAGTGTGAGGTGCTCGGTCAAGGCAGGACGGGTGTTTCAAGGGAGCAGTCAGCTCTCAGACAGAAGTTGGTAACTTCGGTTTGGGTTGCCATCTAATTGTGAGCCTTCGCCTGGGGTCACTAACCTCACCGGGGCCATCCCTCGCGTCTCTCATCGCCCAGTGCCACTGAGACTGTGTGGGCTGTCGCCTCATGCAACTGAGACTGTGGACTGCCGCCCATGTCTGTGTCGGGAGGGGGCTACTGAAGCCTATAAGGACTATCGCCAGAGGATCCAATCAGATCGGACTCGGGATCCAATCAGATCGGCGTATGACATCAAGGTGTCACAGGCCCATGCCTGTGACACCTTGATGTCAGGAGGGGGTCAATATGACCGGTGGGGCTATCACTATGTCAGAGCAGTCCCTGCAATCTGCAAAAGAACTCAGAAACAAGACCAAAAGCTACCTTGCTAGGCTGCTGCTTCATCTGATTACCTGGGAGGACGCGAAGAAAGAGCTGCCACACCTGGAGGTCGCTGCCCCTGCTGAACGCTGGAGGATGCGTTGCAACTACACGCTTTGGGTAGAAAAGTCCCAGCTCCCAGACAAATTCGAGACTGCTGTCAGGTAAGATTGAAGCAGGGCTGCAGGCCCTTCATGGAGACTTGTGCTAGCTTAGCAGTGTTCTGCCCGAGAGCTGACGTTTTAAGGCAAAAGTGAGACTTTGATGCACACACTAGTGTGGACCGTCCATTGGGTCACCTCTCGAGTTCCGCCTGGAGATGCAGAGTCAAAATGGGAGAGACGGGGGGGGGGAGGGACCCTCTGGGGGTAGTAGTTCAGTGCTAGGCTACTAGCCTTAAAAGAATACTGTGTATTTATTTAGTGTGTCACATTTTGCATGTGTAATAAATATTGCTTTTATGCTAAACTCAGTATTGGGCAGGACAATAAGCATATTGGGGACATTATGGGTATTTAGAGGTGTGAACCCTCGCATACCTTGTACCTACCTCCCCCTGAAGAGCCTTTGACTGCTTCTACCCACACTACCACTGATAGTCAAGTGCTCAGGGGTTAGTAGTACTTGGCCTAGTTACTCTGAGCCTATAGTAGGTGGAGCCGTAGGACATCAGGAGCAAAAGGCAACAACGCCCACGTTTAGCCCCAGTAGCACATTCTTGCCACATGGCCCTCTGAAATGGGGTTCAGATAGTGAGGATGGTGGACAGCATGCGCATTTAGGGCCTCATTTATGAACTCCTTTCGGCATTTTTGCGCCCACGGAAAGTCACTTTTTTGACGATCCGGTTGCGTAATGTGCCACGACATATTAACTAGAGGCCACGTGAAGCCACTTTAAGTTGTTTTTCATGGCCTTGTAAATATATGCCCCTTTCACGCAGAGCACTGTGTGAAAGGGGGTGCTTCAAATGGTGTTGCTGCGGGTGTTCCCATGCAAGACCCTTTGGGCCATATTATCAAGAACGGCGATAAGGGGCTTGATAATATGCCCTTGAGAATTCCAATAAAAGCCCAGGTTTGATGTCCTTCACACCAGAACCTGGGCTTCTATTGGAATTCTCAAGGGCATATTATCAAGCCCCTAATCGCCGCATTAGCCGCAGTTTCCTGCCGCTAAAGCAGCGATAATGTTATCACCATTCTTGATAATATGGCCCATGGAATCTGAAGCATTCCCAGAATTACGAGAAATCGTAAACCTGGGAATCCATCAGAATCTAACCCCACCCCAGAGCTGGCGTTAGGGAGGCGCAACGAGGAGAGATGTTTTTATTTCTCCTCATTTTTTCCTTTTTCTATGAGTGCTGCATTCACCAGTGCACATAGAAAGAGGAAATCGCCTGAATTGAATGATTTTGTGCAGAGAGGTGTCCCTTCCTTCACAAAATCAAACAGCCTCGCAACGCAGGCACCCTTGCACCATGGTGCAAAGGTGCCTGCGTTGGCGCACGGCAGCTCTATGTGCACCTGCTCAGGGGAAAAGGCCAGGAATGCGCTGTTTCTTATAGATACGGTGCATTCTTGCCATTTTCTTTTGACGCAGGGCAGTGCAGCAAGATTCCTTGCGGCGCTGCCCTGTGCCAAAACCTCATAGATGAGGCCCTTAGTGTTAACCGACGTCACTGTCAGATCAGCCTGCTAAGCTAATCCACCATCTATGTTTAATATGTTGCTTCACATATTTACATGGGTAGTGTACCATTCCCGAGCATCATCCCTTCTCAAGCAGTGTGACCTCCAGGTAAAGGAGTTCGGACAGTAAACCTGCCCAGGTCTGGATAATCTCATGTGGAAGGGGGCGGCCTGGGAACCATCAATAGCTCTGGCCAAAATGTTCAAACGTCCCTATACACCTTTCATTCTCTCTCTCGCTACCTATTTAATTCCCTTGCGGCCCTGGACCTTCAAAAAACAGGCTCCAATGGCTCCAACCACCCAGGGATAGGCCCGATGGGTTAAATGGCCAGTCCGGCTCTTGCTCTGTCGCTGCCGCTGAAGTGCTGTCCCTGGCACAAAGTCAGAGAGAGGACTGAGAGGTCCCCCAACTGCGATTCCCTCCTTCTCAGAAGTGCATACCCGCTGGGTTGAGTTCCTGGTGTTTCCTTGTTCTCTATACAGGACTACGAATGAGGAATTACCACTGTGACCATAGACACAGCTGCAGCAATGCCTAGAGGACTTAGAATGGGGGAGTTACTGATGGGACCAGAGAAATCACTGCAGCACTGTTTAGAGGACTTGGAATGAGGAATTGACGACGGGACCAGAGAAGCAGCATTGTCTGGAAGACTCAGAATGAGGACTTACCGACAGTACCAGAGTAGCAGCTATCAGCACTGTCTAGAGGACTTAGAATTGGGAATTTCCGATGGGAGCAGAGTATCAGCTGGCATCACTGTTTAGAGGACTTGGAATGAGGAATTACCACTTGGACCAGAGAAGTAGCTAGCAGCACTGCCTTGAGGACTTAGAATGAGAAATTACAGATGGGACCAGATAAGCAGCTAACAGGACTGTGTAGAGGACTTAGAATGAAGAATTACCAACTGGGCCAGAGAAGCAGTTAGCGGCACTGCCTAGAGGACAAAGAATGATAAACTACCACTGGGAACAGAGAAGCAGCTGCATGTTTTGAGGAGTTTTTTTCTTGAACCAGGAAATAGTAAAATGTCACAGAAACACTTCTAATACACATTAGAACGGAACAGACACTTCTATAGATTGATACTTTCCTATGTCCACGGGGGGTTGATTGACTGACAACACGTCTGTAAATAGTGTGTTATCTAAATATGTTGCCACTGGAAGCATCTCAGTAATGTTTGCTGTAATCTTACTTGTTTGATGTGTCCCCGATCATCATACACAATGTAAGGTTGTGTAAATAAGTGGTGTTCTTAGGTACTGTTGACGATTCTTGTGCTAGTGAAAAAGAAAGGAAAAGAGTCAATGATGGAATAGATAAACTCGTGACGCAGATAAACAAGTGTCAGGTGATTTTTTAAACTGAAATAATCGAGAATCCATGATTAACCAGGGGAGTCTATTTACTTTGACGAGAATAGCAGAGGGGCATCCCCCAAGATAGTGGCCACAGTTATCTTCCTTCAGACCCCTATGTATGCACCCCAACTCAAACAAGATTACAGTGTTTGACTGCTCCAACAAGAAGAGGAACTCATCACAACACTAGAGAAAATTGGTGCTTCTCATGGAAGTCGAGATACCACAAAGAAAGCACAATAACACACTTCACGGGCAAGTGAAATATTATTGGGACTTCGTTAGAAAGAAGAGACTTGGTAGCGACATGGCTGGTGCTCACTTGTCAGCACCACCACCACTAAACAGGTGGGATATCAGACCACGGCCTGGCGGTCGTATCCCGAAGCACTCGCCCATGTGCTCTATCGATTAGGTTGTGCGCGAACCACCAAATAAAGGCCTCCTTCCTAATTTCAACCGTGGCACAGCATCCCGCCTTCTAAAAGTCAAAGGGTTGTGGTCCTGAGGCTGGGTCGGAATGTCTCTTTGCTGAGGCAGCTGCGCGCTATATAAATTCAGATAACATAACATAACATGTGAGATGTTGGCCAGTGTCAGAGCAGTGTTGCCTCCTACAGGCTATGATGCTGATTCACATAGGCTCTCAATAAACCACCTGCATAAAGGAGATCACACAATCCAGCTCATCTGGCTCTTTCATGAGACCTGTAGGTGCGCAATGCCCCAAGCAGTAGTTTTACTTTTCTTTGAAATGAAAAAGGATGAAAAAGGTCCCAAATGTCAGCACTGAAAAGGAACATAAAAATAAAGCCTCACTAAAAAAGGGGCGATGTTTTCCCAAATCGTGCGTGCTGAAACCCTACGTCTGACCCTTCTGGTTTTTCCAAAGATTCTAGTTGCACTGTTGAGTTTAACCACTGCAGATGCATTATTGGATGCATTATTGGTTATGACTTTACCTCTTCCCTCAACAGCTGGAATATAAGTTTGACAAGTATCTCCAGACAGAGATAAGGATCAGACACCTAGTGGAAGATTTTATTCTTTCAGAAACAAAACAGAAACACAACTTGGCCCATCTCATAACATATATAACAGCTTTGCTGCCATTCACAACTACTAGCAGCAGGGTAGGAGGACAAACCCACATCCTCTACCCATCCAAAATATTACCCCATGACCAAAAAGTGAAGAAGGGAAGAAGCATTAGACACTCGCCACTAATGCCACCTCATTCCCCTAAAAGAGTTGCCCGCCTTTTTGGGAGAATGCTGTCTCGGGATGAGGGGGTATCCCTAAGAGGAGTCCTAGCTTTGTTGGGGGACAGGAGGGCTCGCCGAGGCCAGGGGATGGAGGTAATAACACTGTGAGATCGGTTAAAAGGTTTATGGGTTGTGGGCCGGTCCCTTAGAGAAACCTGATCCGAGAGGGCAGTGTCTGGGTTACTGCCCACAAGAATTTCATTTATTGCCAGAGTAAGGCAGAGGGGCATTCGATTTCCAGTCAGATGTGAACAGATGTATTTATGTACAAGTAAAATAGAGGCCCTGCATAATTTAAACACTTTTCCTCATGCCTAAATCATTACTTTCGCTGTACCAGAATGTGCACACCTGCCCATCATGCAATAAACAACACTCCAAGCCATGTAGAGCGTAAAAAGCCATTTATTAGGACAGGGTTGCAAACTACCAATGAACTTTATTCAACTTAAACAACAGCTTAAATCTACATCTTAACATAACCCGAAGTATTTCACACTCCCCGCGCCATTCTCAACTCACCATCTCATTTGCTTCACTCTTCCCCATTTCACACTCTGACCTTATTCCATACCCCCCAATCTCTGCCTTTTCACCCGTCCTCCAATCATTCCATCATCCTCCTTTGAAGTTCCTTGTCATCAGTCACCCATGCACCCTTTCCCCCTCTGAAGAGTGGATTTGCCCATATATGACTCACCACCCTTCAAAAGTACCGCCAACCAGGAAACCCCCGTAGGGGCAGTTGCCTATCCCACTCACGAGAAATTGTGCACCTTTCACACACATCAATCAGAGCTTCTGCACCATATGGATTTGTTCCATATCCCGCATTTCCATCATATAGTATATGTTTCCCATCCGAAAAAGGTGCACCCCATCATCCCTGAACAGACATGACTCCTCTTTTAGCCCCACGGGAGTAATCACTTTAATATCCTGAGTTTGGCAGAACACCCTCATTGCCCTGTTCAATTTTTTGAGGGCCTTGACAATTGCTGCATGCTTTACCGCCCCCAGCCAAATTCTACGAGGTACTAGTTCAGTTCACACAACACATATGCCCGAGAAGTTCCTCCGTATCGCTGCTAAATCCCTCTGCATATCCTGAAGCAATGCAAGTCCAGATAGTCGTACAAGATCATTTTACCCCAGATGTATTAGTAGCATGCACGGGCAATCTCTCTGAGGCACCAACTTCATCAACCAGGGGTGCAGCGCACCCCTTCCCCATTTCCCCCACCAAGAAACCTCATGGTGGCTGCTCCTCAATCCCAGGGTATGTCCGTATTCCTGTTGGTCCACGTACTTTGCTGCCCAGTGCACAAAAGAGTGTCCCACTACACAGGTAACCGTCTTGATTCCTGGCAATCTCACAAATCCTGCAGTAGAAAATAGAAGCCATTAGAGAAATGTCCACCAATCTCCCCCTTCATTTCCCCAAAAATCTTCCCAACCATCGCCCTTCTGCTTCACTTCCTCACATACCGGTCTCAGCACCTGGACCTCCATCTCCCAATCTGCCGTATTTTCCCCAGGACCACCCCAGGCACACTGTTGCTGTAGCTGCCCCTATTCTAAATGAGTGTGTACCAAAACTAGCCGGATCCTAGCCCAGTTAAAGCAGCGCCATGCACAAAACCGAGAACAACTGGCAGGCAGTCACCCTGCCGCCCTATGCATGACAAAAAATTCCCAGTGTACACCTCGCTGTCAAGGAAATGAAACTACGCCACTAAAAAACGTGACCTCGAATGGGTCTTAACAACAAAACGGCAACGCCCCTAACAATTGCTACAGTAGGTCAAACGTGATCGCTTCCCTTGGCGCAACACGCCACCCCGCTCCCTACCCCATCCCTTTAACATTCTGCTCATAATCTCGTCCTTGACGGGGTCAAACCCCAGATGCAGCCTGACATAGAACGAAATCCCGGCCAACTTACCTGCAATAGTCGTATGTGACAAACCATTATCAATACCACTTAGAACAAAACTCAAAACTCCCTGCTCAGTGTCCCGCCACTTAAGGTGCATATCCTCCAGTGAACTACCCATGAATTCCCCAAATTCGCTCCATGCCAGCCTGTTACTCTTCCTGGTAGACTCAGCCAGAAACTTCTCGACCAGACAAATCACTATCATTCCCCCCAGGCCCAGATGTCCTCCTGCAGCTCTGTCTTGTTCACTTCTGCTTCTGGCGCCAAGCTCTGGAAACAGTGCCTCTGTGAATGAGATAAGTATTTGGCGATGTCATTGCTGGCTCCTGGGATGTGCTTAGCCCTAAAGACCACATTGAAGCACAGACATACCAGCATGAATCTTCGCAACAACCTCAACACTCTCAAATCCCTTGCTCTCTGTCTGTTCACCAGTTCTACCACAGTCATGTTATCGAAATGGAAAAGCACTGTCCTGTTCTTCAACTCTTCACCCTGTACCACCAATGCAACTAGTAATGGGAAGAACTCCAGAAAAGCAATGCTGCACCCCTGACGCAGCCAGTGTGCTGGTCACTCCTCAGTGCACCATCTCCCATCCCAGAAAAACCCAAAACCCTTGGCGCCAGCTGCGTCTGAAAAAATGTGAACTTGCCACACTGTATTCTCTTCTAGAAATTCCAAAGGCATCCCATTGAAATCTTCGAGGAATTCCCACCACACCCAAAAATCCGCCCTGACCACCAAGGAAATTCTTACCCTGTGCTGTGGGTGTATTTCTCCGGACATGGCCATGCCGAGCCTTCTGCAGAAAGTCCTCCCTGCTCTCACCTCTCTGCATGCGAAGTTCAAAGATCCCAGCAATTCTCAGGAAGAAAGGGGGGTCACGAGCTCCAATGGATGAAGGGGGAGAGATATAATAAAGATGATAATATCTACATTGAAGCACTAAATGTAATAAGCACCTGTGATATACCTGAATGTTATCATACTGATGTCTGTATTGCTTAGTTTTTGTTGGTTTGTCAAATAAAAAGTGTTAAAAAAAAAATCCCAGCAATTTCTGTACCAGTCTCAATTCAATTCTATGTTTGCTCATCACTTGGAACAAGAACTCCTGAATTTCTTCCACTTTTGCCCTTGGCAAACAAGCCACCCAACGCACAGAGTTCAGATCAATGCCCAAGGAAATCAGCACAATGCTGGGCCCAGCTGTTTTCTCCGATGCCAGAGGCACTCCAAATTTCTGCATCAGTTTCAAAATGATATAGAGCTCGCCCACAATCTCCTGTCCCTTGGGACCCACAAACAAGAAATCATCCAGGTAATGCAACACTCCCTGGTGACCCGAACTCCTGGTGAACACCCATTGCAGAAAGGTACTGAACAATTCAAAGAGCGCACATGAGATGGCACAACCCATTGGCAGAACTTTGTCCACGTAGATGGCACCCCCAAACTGCATCCTAAGTAGAGGGAAATCCACTCGGTGAATAGGTAGCAGCCGAAAAGCTGCTTTGATATCACATTTTGCCATCTCTGCCTCCCGTCCATACGCTCACACCAAGTGGATGGCATCATCCACCGAGGCATACAGCACCCTCAAATACTCTTCAGTAATAAAGTAATTTACCGACCCGCCTTCTGTCCACGATAGGTGGAGAATCAACCTGTATTCCCCAGCTTCCTTTTTTGGCACCACCCCCAAGGGGGAAATTATCAAATCGGCCACAGGCCATTCGACAAGTGGTCCTGCTGTCCTCCCCTCCGCCACCTCCTTCTCTAGTTTTGCCTCTACCACCTGCGGGAACTGTTTTGCTAATTTAAAATTGTTGGCCCATCTGCCCCCCCCCCACCTTAAACCCTGGTACCCCACCCGGAATCCCTCGGTAAACCCCCACTGTAATCTTAAGGCAGCTTCCTTGTCTGGGTACACCTAGAGCCATGGAACCATGAGCTCAACTCTAACTGGAGTAGGGGCGCTTGTGTCCAGCCTGCCCCTGCCCTCTAAAGATCTTCCATTGCTCCACCGGGATAGCCAGTGAGAAACACTGCATGATGGAGTGTTGGCCTCCGCACTTAGTGCACTTGTGCTTGAATTTGCACAGGTGTCTAGAACAGAATCCCTTATTAAAATTCCAGCAGGCCCCCGTAGTGGGTCCTGCCTGTTTCTGAGGGTATCCTGCACCGCCCACTCCCTGGTGCCCTGTTCCACCCGCCCCTTGTGGAGCAGGACAAGGCTGAAAAGGGCAGTAAATCACAGGTAACCCACTGGCCGTATGAGTGGAAGCCCAGGATTGCGCGGACGACATCCACTCCATCCAAAGTTCCGAGTCCACCTGCCCCCAAGGTTTGTCCGGATTAATGCTGACCTTGGCCCTGAACTCCATAACATAGCTTTACCAGCATTACCCCCCGAAATGCATCTGTGCTTTGTGAATTATATCCATGTATTTCAACAAAGCTATAGCCCTGTCTAGTTGCTTTTCGCAATAAATGCTAGCATAAATCAGGAAGGTTGACTTCCAATTTTCCATATTGATGGGAACCCTGGGACACCTTGTTAGTTCTCACTCCTCTTCCTTTGATCCCTCTTTGCCCTGTATGTCCCTAAGCAGTAGCTTGAACACATCTATGTATTTGTGTTTCCAGATTCTATTTTTTGTCTTCTCCATCAAATGAGATCCCAGCGACATGGCTAAGCCCATGTATGGCAATTTCTTGTTATACTTATCCTCTGACTTGTCGTCCTTCCCTTCCGACCCCACAGAGCTGTCCGTCTGAACACTGCATGCACCATTTGTTTAACCACGTCCCCTTCCTTGCGTTCCGCAAGTGTTGCTGTTGCGCCCCCAGGTTTTGGGTCATCCACCGCTTCCTCACCTACCCCCACAGACCTGCTCGTTTTCTTCTTTGCGCCTCCGTCCCCACCTCCCATGCAGCCCACCACTCGCTTTTACCCGGCTGCACCCTTCCTCCAGTCACTTTGCCCTTGTGTTGTGATCTGCTGTTACAAGGCCCATTAAGCTCGGTGCTTCCTGTGTCTGCCGGTTCCCCCCGCAAAAAACAATTTCTCTGGTTGTCCTCCCGGATCTCCCCGCTGCCTCTTCCTCCTCGTCATGCAACTCACCCTCTTCCCATTCATCACTCTCAGCCTCAAAGTCCAGCATCAATTATGCATCCCCTTCCAGCTCCTCACACACCTTCTCTGTCAGCACATTCGTACTGGCTTGCACCACCAACTCCGTTCTCCCGGGAAAAACCTTGACCGCAGCTCCCTGTGCGCATGCCTGTCATAGAGGGCAGGCCGCCGTGGACCCCCCTACTGCTTCGGGCCAGCGTCCGGGGACCGTCTTGCGTCCCGTTGGCGTCACCTCCTTACTACTGGCCCCTCCTGCCGGTTTTGCTCCCCCTCCCCCGCCAGGCTGCTCCAACCTGAGGGGCCCGAACACCACCAGGCCTACCAGCCATCGTGGCTGTCCCTGAGCATCCCTCAGTAACCTGCTCCTCTGGTACCCAGACCCATTGCCTCGCCTTGTAGGGCACCCCTAATCCCTAGCCTAGCGTGCGGGCTTAAACCCTCTCAGATAGAGGGGTTCCCCTCTATCTCCCCGCCCTCCATCCAGGAGGCCCGCCCCCTCTGCTGGCAGATGTCCCCTTTTTGGGAACCCCACCCACCGCGGGCCCCACTGACTGGAAACCCAACACCAGGGCGGCTGCCCTCTACTGTGCATACGCATTGGCCCTCTCACTGTCTGCACACAAACGAGCCCACCTTTCTTCAGTCTGCTGGATAAGGAGGCGCTGTTCCCTTATCTTTGACTCCAAATCCAAGTCAGGTAACCCACTGGCCGTATGAGTGGAAGCCCAGGATTGCGCGGACGACATCCACTCCATCCAAAGTTCCGAGTCCACCTGCCCCCAAGGTTTGTCCGGATTAATGCTGACCTTGGCCCTGAACTCCATATCATAGCTTTACCAGCATTACCCCCCGAAATGCATCTGTGCTTTGTGAATTATATCCATGTATTTCAACAAAGCTATAGCCCTGTCTAGTTGCTTTTCGCAATAAATGCTAGCATAAATCAGGAAGGTTGACTTCCAATTTTCCATATTGATGGGAACCCTGGGACACCTTGTTAGTTCTCACTCCTCTTCCTTTGATCCCTCTTTGCCCTGTATGTCCCTAAGCAGTAGCTTGAACACATCTATGTATTTGTGTTTCCAGATTCTATTTTTTGTCTTCTCCATCAATGAGATCCCAGCGACATGGCTAAGCCCATGTATGGCAATTTCTTGTTATACTTATCCTCTGACTTGTCGTCCTTCCCTTCCGAGCCCACAGAGCTGTCCGTCTGAACACTGCATGCACCATTTGTTTAACCACGTCCCCTTCCTTGCGTTCCGCAAGTGTTGCTGTTGCGCCCCCAGGTTTTGGGTCATCCACCGCTTCCTCACCTACCCCCACAGACCTGCTCGTTTTCTTCTTTGCGCCTCCGTCCCCACCTCCCATGCAGCCCACCACTCGCTTTTACCCGGCTGCACCCATCCTCCAGTCACTTTGCCCTTGTGTTGTGATCCGCTGTTACAAAGCCCATTAAGGTCGGTGCTTCCTGTGTCTGCCGGTTCCCCCTGCAAAAAAACAATTTCTCTGGTTGTCCTCCCGGATCTCCCCGCTGCCTCTTCCTCCTCGTCATGCAACTCACCCTCTTCCCATTCATCACTCTCAGCCTCAAAGTCCAGCATCAATTATGCATCCCCTTCCAGCTCCTCACACACCTTCTCTGTCAGCACATTCGTACTGGCTTGCACCACCAACTCCGTTCTCCCGGGAAAAACCTTGACCGCAGCTCCCTGTGCGCATGCCCGTCATAGAGGGCAGGCCGCCGAGGACCCCCTACTGCTTCGGGCCAGCGTCCGGGGACCGTCTTGCGTCCCGCTGGCGTCGCCTCCTTACTACTGGCCCCTCCTGCCGGTTTTGCTCCCCCTCCCCCGCCAGGCTGCTCCAACCTGAGGGGCCCGAACACCACCAGGCCTACCAGCCATCGTGGCTGTCCCTGAGCATCCCTCAGTAACCTGCTCCTCTGGTACCCAGACCCATTGCCTCGTCTTGTAGGGCACCCCTAATCCCTAGCCTAGCGTGCGGGCTTAAACCCTCTCAGATAGAGGGGTTCCCCTCTATCTCCCCGCCCTCCATCCAGGAGGCCCGCCCCCTCTGCTGGCAGATGTCCCCTTTTTGGGAACCCCACCCACCGCGGGCCCCACTGACTGGAAACCCAACACCAGGGCGGCTGCCCTCTACTGTGTATACGCATTGGCCCTCTCACTGTCTGCACACAAACGAGCCCACCTTTCTTCAGTCTGCTGGATAAGGAGGCGCTGTTCCCTTATCTTTGACTCCAAATCCAAGTCAGGTAACCCACTGGCCGTATGAGTTGAAGCCCAGGATTGCGCGGACGACATCCACTCCATCCAAAGTTCCGAGTCCACCTGCCCCCAAGGTTTGTCCGGATTAATGTTGACCTTGGCCCTGAACTCCATATCATAGCTTTACCAGCATTACCCCCCGAAATGCATCTGTGCTTTGTGAATTATATCCATGTATTTCAACAAAGCTATAGCCCTGTCTAGTTGCTTTTCGCAATAAATGCTAGCATAAATCAGGAAGGTTGACTTCCAATTTTCCATATTGATGGGAACCCTGGGACACCTTGTTAGTTCTCACTCCTCTTCCTTTGATCCCTCTTTGCCCTGTATGTCCCTAAGCAGTAGCTTGAACACATCTATGTATTTGTGTTTCCAGATTCTATTTTTTGTCTTCTCCATCAATGAGATCCCAGCGACATGGCTAAGCCCATGTATGGCAATTTCTTGTTATACTTATCCTCTGACTTGTCGTCCTTCCCTTCCGAGCCCACAGAGCTGTCCGTCTGAACACTGCATGCACCATTTGTTTAACCACGTCCCCTTCCTTGCGTTCCGCAAGTGTTGCTGTTGCGCCCCCAGGTTTTGGGTCATCCACCGCTTCCTCACCTACCCCCACAGACCTGCTTGTTTTCTTCTTTGCGCCTCCGTCCCCACCTCCCATGCAGCCCACCACTCGCTTTTACCCGGCTGCACCCATCCTCCAGTCACTTTGCCCTTGTGTTGTGATCTGCTGTTACAAGGCCCATTAAGGTCGGTGCTTCCTGTGTCTGCCGGTTCCTCCTGCAAAAAAACAATTTCTCTGGTTGTCCTCCCGGATCTCCCCGCTGCCTCTTCCTCCTCGTCATGCAACTCACCCTCTTCCCATTCATCACTCTCAGCCTCAAAGTCCAGCATCAATTATGCATCCCCTTCCAGCTCCTCACACACCTTCTCTGTCAGCACATTCGTACTGGCTTGCACCACCAACTCCGTTCTCCCGGGAAAAACCTTGACCGCAGCTCCCTGTGCGCATGCCCGTCATAGAGGGCAGGCCGCCGAGGACCCCCTACTGCTTCGGGCCAGCGTCCGGGGACCGTCTTGCGTCTCGCTGGCGTCGCCCCCTTACTACTGGCCCCTCCTGCCGGTTTTGCTCCCCCTCCCCCGCCAGGCTGCTCCAACCTGAGGGGCCCGAACACCACCAGGCCTACCAACCATCGTGGCTGTCCCTGAGCATCCCTCAGTAACCTGCTCCTCTGGTACCCAGACCCATTGCCTCGTCTTGTAGGGCACCCCTAATCCCTAGCCTAGCGTGCGGGCTTAAACCCTCTCAGATAGAGGGGTTCCCCTCTATCTCCCCGCCCTCCATCCAGGAGGCCCGCCCCCTCTGCTGGCAGATGTCCCCTTTTTGGGAACCCCACCCACCGCGGTCCCCATTAACTGGAAACCCAACACCAGGGCGGCTGCCCTCTACTGTGCATACGCATTGGCCCTCTCACTGTCTGCACACAAACGAGCCCACCTTTCTTCAGTCTGCTGGATAAGGAGGCGCTGTTCCCTTATCTTTGACTTCAAATCCAAGTCAGGTAACCCACTGGCCGTATGAGTGGAAGCCCAGGATTGCGCGGACGACATCCACTCCATCCAAAGTTCCGAGTCCACCTGCCCCCAAGGTTTGTCCGGATTAATGCTGACCTTGGCCCTGAACTCCATATCATAGCTTTACCAGCATTACCCCCCGAAATGCATCTGTGCTTTGTGAATTATATCCATGTATTTCAACAAAGCTATAGCCCTGTCTAGTTGCTTTTCGCAATAAATGCTAGCATAAATCAGGAAGGTTGACTTCCAATTTTCCATATTGATGGGAACCCTGGGACACCTTGTTAGTTCTCACTCCTCTTCCTTTGATCCCTCTTTGCCCTGTATGTCCCTAAGCAGTAGCTTGAACACATCTATGTATTTGTGTTTCCAGATTCTATTTTTGTCTTCTCCATCAAATGAGATCCCAGCGACATGGCTAAGCCCATGTATGGCAATTTCTTGTTATACTTATCCTCTGACTTGTCGTCCTTCCCTTCCGACCCCACAGAGCTCTCCGTCTGAACACTGCATGCACCATTTGTTTAACCACGTCCCCTTCCTTGCGTTCCGCAAGTGTTGCTGTTGCGCCCCCAGGTTTTGGGTCATCCACCGCTTCCTCACCTACCCCCACAGACCTGCTCGTTTTCTTCTTTGCGCCTCCGTCCCCACCTCCCATGCAGCCCACCACTCGCTTTTACCCGGCTGCACCCTTCCTCCAGTCACTTTGCCCTTGTGCTGTGATCCGCTGTTACAAGGCCCATTAAGCTCTGTGCTTCCTGTGTCTGCCGGTTCCCCCTGCAAAAAAACAATTTCTCTGGTTGTCCTCCCGGATCTCCCCGCTGCCTCTTCCTCCTCGTCCTGCAACTCACCCTCTTCCCATTCATCACTCTCAGCCTCAAAGTCCAGCATCAATTATGCATCCCCTACCAGCTCCTCACACACCTTCTCTGTCAGCACATTCGTACTGGCTTGCACCACCAACTCCGTTCTCCCGGGAAAAACCTTGACCGCAGCTCCCTGTGCGCATGCCCGTCATAGAGGGCAGGCCGCCGTGGACCCCCCTAATGCTTCGGGCCAGCGTCCGGGGACGCGTCCCGCTGGCGTCGCCTCCTTACTACTGGCCCCTCCTGCCGGTTTTGCTCCCCCACCCCCGCCAGGCTGCTCCAACCTGAGGGGCCCGAACACCACCAGGCCTACCAGCCATCGTGGCTGTCCCTGAGCATCCCTCAGTAACCTGCTCCTCTGGTACCCAGACCCATTGCCTCGTCTTGGAGGGCACCCCTAATCCCTAGCCTAGCGTGCGGGCTTAAACCCTCTCAGATAGAGGGGTTCCCCTCTATCTCCCCGCCCTCCATCCAGGAGGCCCGCCCCCTCTGCTGGCAGATGTCCCCTTTTTGGGAACCCCACCCACCGCGGGCCCAACTGACTGGAAACCCAACACCAGGGCGGCTGCCCTCTACTGTGCATACGCATTGGCCCTCTCACTGTCTGCACACAAACCAGCCCACCTTTCTTCAGTCTGCTGGATAAGGAGGCGCTGTTCCCTTATCTTTGCCTCTAAATCCAAGTCAGAGCCTCCTCCCACCCCCCAACCCGCTCCCCCCCACCCACGCGTTAAAGCCATCCCAGCATCCCAGCCGCTCATGAGGGCACCCTCCTCCCCGGTACTTAGCCCGCTGGGCCCAGCCTGTGCCTCCTTGAGTTTTTTGCTGGCTGGCCCAGGAGGCTCACGCCCACCCGCCTGTGCATGTGCCTACGCTGTTCTCTGTGGCTGAGCCAGTAGATCAATTGGCCCAAGCACATCAGCAGGAGGCTCACCTGCCGCCTCCTCACCCGCTATCAGATCGGCCTGCTCGTCCGCTGGCAGCACCTGCTCCTCAAAAGCAAGTCCTGCCCCCTGGCAGTCGTCTCCAGGCACCTGAGACTGGAGCCGTGCGGGAAGGCTTTTCCTCCTGCCCCAGCGCTTCGCTCCTCCAGTCCCTTTTTTGGGACCCCGCCCTCGGCCCGTAACAGCTCCTTCTTGGCAAGGCGGCTCAGGTAGATATGCCGCCACTGCACTCCGCCCCACGCGATACGCAGCGGGCGTTGCATTCCGACCCAGGCCTGATCCAGAACGCCTGGTCAGAGCAAATCAGCCCTGCCCGCCTCCCCAAGGGCAATCAGGGGTGCCCGGACCATGTCGTTGTCCGACCCAGGCCTCCCGGCCACAGTTCCAGCCATGATGAAGGTAAGCCTCCCGGTGCTGCTGCGCACTGGCGAAACAATCCCAAATTGAAAGCCCGGTGTTAACGCAAACCCCCACCCCGCTCTGCTGCACTAACTAACTTGACAAACTTTAATCCCCCAGACAACAGCTCCTCCCCAGTGGTGTTCGGTGTCAGGAAGAGGCCGATTCTCCTTTTCTGACACCTGTATAGGCTACCTAGAACCCTCATCTTCCCCTACCTATCCCTTTTCCTGCCCTTTCCTTCCAGTCCCTGGACGAAGCACCCCGGGGGAAGACTGGCCTGCGACCCTCACTTCCCCCGGGGGCCAACATACTCAGATCGATCTATTTGCAAATGTGCTCGAGTGCAAATGTTAAATGTACGCAGCACATTCAAAGTTCAGTGAGTAAGAGGCAGGAAACACTTGTGTGGCATTCTTTACCAACTTCACCGCATAACACTGGCCACTGGTGCATCAGGCTGGTGGAGCTCAGCCCCTCTCCACAGCACTGTCAATCGCATCACATACAGCTTACGGTTTTGCATGAGTGTCTGTACCCCACTATCTCACAGCATGTGTGTGAAGGGAAGGGGTGAGACCAGTGACCTTTGAGCAACCGGTGTTTGTCAGTCCTAAAGGCACTGAACCACAGCGCTGCTGCTCTCAGAGTGCAGATCTGGGTGCGGGGTTCTAGGTTTTAGTTGGGCAGAGAATCCGTCCAGTCCTTGTGTCCTGGAAAATGGGCCGGGAGGTGAGGGAGGGGGCCTAACGGGTTGTGTTTGCGTTGTATAAAAACTCCAACAAAAACAAGCCAGTAATTGATTAAAAAAATTCCAGCTTCCTCCCCAGCGTCTTAAATAGGTTGGGGAGGTGTAGGGAAGAGGAGGCAGCTGCAGCCCATGAGAGGGACTGAAGAGCAGCGCTGTTCTGAATACAAACAAGCTGTGTGGTGGGGGAGGTATTGTTCTGGGAAGGGCAGGGAGATTAAGTGAACTGGGAGCAGCAGCAAGGACAGAGCAAAAGACAAAGTAGTGCACAGAAAGAAAACATATGACCCAGAGTGAAAGGATTCATGTAGCAGGGTCAGTCTCCAGGGCAGAGCAGAAGTAGGGACTACTAAGTTTATTCGCCAATGATAAGCTAGCATTTCTAAAGGACAGTAAGAGGAACCAATGAAAAAAATGGGTGCTTTTTGAAACCCATATCTAGATACTACGGGCCATATGTAGGTAGGCTGTGTTTTGCGATTCTCTAATTGCAATTTTTAGGGAATCGCAATTAGAGAATAGCAAAACGCTATGTAGGTAGGATTAGCAATTTTGTTTGCGAATCCCACCTATTCCTTATTTGCGATTCTCTAATTGAGAATCGCAAATAAGGAATACCTTGCCATTCATTCCTATGGGCTAAAAGGCCCATAGGAATGAATAGGAAGACATTCTCAATTAGCGATTCTCAATTACAGAATCGCAAATTGAGAATGCTCAAGTTCTCAAGTTCAAGAAAACTTTATTTCGGAATAATCCATAAAAGCACATAAAAACAGTATAAAACATTGACAACAATGGATAAAATCTTTAAAAATAATGCATCCAGCCAGCCAATACATACTAATTACATACATAAATCAGGTTGACATTTTTAGGTATTTTTTCCGTTTGTGCCAGAAAGCCCCCAAGAATTTTGCCACTGCAAAGACAATGTGTGCGGCCGTTTCGCTCTTGAGAATTCTAAAGGCTTGGTGACACCTTACAAAGCCCATGTTCCTACAAATCGGAATGATCCACTTTCTGCGGAGCTCAGTATAGCCTGTGCAAAAAAATATAAAATGCAGCTCAGTCTCCTCACTTGCTCTGCATGCCGGGCAAATACTGGATGTCGACAGGGACCAGGAGCTAGTGAAAGCGCGGATTGGCAAAGACCCGTGCCTCCATTGTAGGTAGAGCTTCCTAATTATTACGGGGTAAACATTATCCAAGGCCGATTCGAAAGTGTATGTGCTCTTCATGAGAAGGAATTGGTTTGTTAGGGACCCTAAAGATTTGGAGGGTCGAAGTAAAGGAGCCTTAGAATCATGATACACCTTGGTTAGAGCCTTTTTAGAAAATTTGGGACACACATTTCCAGGATCATTCCATAGTGCATCTAATCCTAGGCTCATCAAACTATTCCTTATGAATTTAAGCCAAGGAATATTCCCCGAGTTTGGGAAGCTGAGAACTTCCTGGAGACCCTGTCTATAGTGAATCAATTCAGGCACTGTCCATAATCTGCGCCAGTAGATCACAGGACGAAGTGCCAACTCTTCCTCCAATGGTCTAATGCCTAAGTCAAGTCGTAGGGGCACTAGCGGTGTACTCGGAGGAAGGGCTGCTAGACACCTAAGGAATCTATTCTCCTCCTTTGTCAGACTATCCAGGATTTTATGACCCCATAGTTCACTCCCATAGGTAACTACTCCTCTTGCTTGGACTCTATAAATATGAAGAGGAGGGCCTATGGGTTTAAGGGTTGACCTATTCTTCCCCACCAATGCTAGTATTCCTCCGATATGTTGCGCCAGCTTCAGCCTTGTTTTCTCCTGATGTTGACCCCACCCCAATTCCTCATTGAGTGTGACACCAAGATATTCAAACGTGCTCACTCGGTCTAGTACATTTTCCCCAATGCGAGGAATACGGTGAAACCTGGGTGGCGGATTGAAGGCCATAAATTTGGTCTTTGTGGTGTTAATTTCCAATCCATGCTCTCTACAGAAGTCCCCAAAACCATCCAGAATACGCTGGATTCCCATAGGTGACTTGGAGAGAAGGAGGGTATCGTCAGCAAACATAATTGCTTTTTCAAGGGTGCAAGGGTGTCAACATGACACCCTTTTGCACCCCTGTAATGAGCATGGGTGCACATGTGGCGCACATACATGCCCTAAGGGCATGTATGTGTGCCACATGGCACTTTGAATAATGCAAAAAACTGCATTATTGAAAGAAATCGCAAATTACCATCTACCTGAAGTTGGTGGTAATTTGCGATTCCTTAAGCCAAAATAGCACAACTTGGGTGCTTTCTACATTGCATTTAAGGAATCGCTATTTGGGATTCCTTAAATGCATTTGCAAAATAAGGAATCGCAAATTTTGCGATTCCTTATTTTGCATGCAGATTTTCCTTCCTACATCCCACTTAGCAAAATTGCGATCGCAAACGCCGAAATTCGGCGAATTTCGGCGTTTTGCGATCGCAATTTTGCTTTCTACATATGGCCCTACATGTCTTCAAGACAGTGCATGCAGCGCATGCGCTGCCTATGCAAGACCTAAAAAACGAAAGTCATTTTTAAGAATTGACCATTCCAGAACACTGCATTAATTTCAGATGTATGATTACTTATTACAAAACACATTTTTTGAGGATGGATTAAAGCAGTAAGTGATTGTAATAACTTTAATATTTCTCAATTGTATTACACATAAACGTTGCTTCTCATGAATATTCTCTCAAACACCAGCTGCATGGTGTCCATCTTCAGTGGGCCTTCTCCGTTGCCTGAAATAATCAGACCCTTTAGATATATACATGAAGGGTGTACAATAAATGAGCTCTTAATTACATTCACCTCATCTCTTTCCTATGGATGTTAGATCTGTCCTTCACGGTGCTTAATTTGAGCTGGTGGTTTCCGGTGCTAGCACCAACTTAATCACCAACACCAGTGCTTTTCATGAGTGCCAGTTTAGGACACGTTCATTTACGGGGAGGTTAAGTGATCTTCCCAGAATCAGAGGGTGTTGAGTCGACGCCGAGACTCGAACCTGTTTACCCAGTTCCGAACATGGCAGCTCTGGCCATTACGCCGCACCCTCTCCTTACTTTCGTGATCAATAGTTGGTTCTGTTTTAGGCGGTGCAAGCAGGAGAAATAGGCTGGTAAGCTGCCTCCTGACGAGAGCCCTGGCACTTATCTTTTTTACAAATTAACCACTGGTCATACACTGGGACGACGGCCATGAAAATTAATGATTAATACTTCTTTTAAATATTTTAAAAATGATACCTTTCTTTATTCTCAGGATTCATTAATCTGTCAATCAAATTATTATCAACCAGTTCACCCTTGTTTCTTTTATAGATATTAAGGGTTGGTTGGTGCCACAGAAGGTTACCTAGAATTAGTTTTTCGGAACACACGATCTGTGTGTGGCAGCACCTGTAAGGAAGTTCTCTTACAAAAGCTAGCATTGCAGCCTTTGATTGTACTTTGTTCTCTTTCCAAGCCCAAATCCAGACTATTGCCTATTGGTACTGCATACTGAAGTTGTTTAATTTAGAATCCTTTGCCCACTGTGCGAATGTATGCACAGACGTATGCCACTGTGTGGTGTGCTTAAATGTATGGTTTGCATGGCAATATGTGTTTCTGGATCCCAAGTATTTTATACCTGAACATGCATGTTTTGTCTATGCATTCGTAGCTGTTCCACCTACCTTCACACGTCAATCCACCTGCATTAAGTATTCCCACAAACCCAACACCAATTCCCATACCACCTCAATACCTGCATTCACTGACTCGTCCTTCAATACAACGTGATACAGTAGCAGATAAAGCTGCCAATCAAGTAATAAGCACTTTCTCTATTAAAACAACTGACCTATTGGCTATGCCAATGCTTGTTGTTTGGTTTTTATTTGGCAACAAGCATTGGCAAATCCAAACTGTCAGCTGATGGTTTCTAAAGGCAAAACCTATTTACTCTGCCAAATGTATTGACCTTACGGTGCATACCTCCTCCCCTAATGGATTGACAGAGTCTGTTACCTTCTGCCACATCTCTGTTCTACTGAGGTTGTATGGAGCCAGACCATGTAATTTCAAATAGTGATTACAAGGGTATGCCCTGACGTGAGTCCCTTGCTCGCTGTGCCACTGGATTCAAGCTAGCCTGGCTGATGAGGGGTGATACCCAGAAACCAGTCTTAGGATGCTAGTTTCCGGTCCAGGGAGGACCTGGCCTGGCAGTTTGGATGGACTGTTCCCTTGGGAATCAGGATCAAGACTGATTTGGATATGGCTGGGTCAAAACTGGGGTGGCGAAGTAAGCAAAAGAACAATGTATTAAACCCAGAACTCTTGACTGGGGTTGGGTGGTTGAAAAGTTTCAGCACTCCATCCATCATCTTATTGTGTTTGCCATGACTGCAAAGTTAGCCACAAGGCCTGTCTCCTTTTGGTGAATTTCCTCTTCCTCTTGAGTGGGTCAAAACAAAAAAAAACATTCTGCTTAAAATGATGTCTACATCATTTTCCTTTTCTTATTTGTGCATATTTCTCCTTCTAGCTTCAGTTCTTAAGGTGCTCTATCATCCTTCCTTTCCTAGATGCTTTGGCGGGGTGGGTGGGTCCTATTCTTGGTCCCAGCCTGGGGTTTTCTTATACCTAAATAACCCACCCTTCGTCCCTCCCATATACTATTGGTGGTCCCTATGCCCAACTTCAACCTGGTCAACCACTGTTGTCCTGCATTATGACGGGTTATCAGGTC
This sequence comes from Triturus cristatus, assembly GCF_964204655.1. Classification (NCBI taxonomy): domain Eukaryota; kingdom Metazoa; phylum Chordata; class Amphibia; order Caudata; family Salamandridae; genus Triturus; species Triturus cristatus. Next base: position 287,564,770 of record NC_140584.1, on the reverse strand, counting down.
TCTGCAGTGGACAAGGGGCTCAACCCCCCCTCACTCCAAGTTTCCTCCGTTTCCTCTCTCCTAGAGCTCTCAACTACTTCTGGATTGGACAAGGATTCGCAGATTCCTCACAGTTAATCACAAGGTTGGTCTCTTCAGTTGTGTTGTGGCTACAGTCGCTGCTCTGCATTCCACAACTCACTCCTCTTATCCGCCCAAAACAAATTATTCCTTCCTCCCTTTTTATAACACGATTGTCTTCTGTCTTTCTTTGTTAGTCTATTTTCTCCCTTCCTAGTTCTCTATAGTCTTTCTTCCCTTTTTATTCAGGTAGTCTTTCTTCTCTCTCCCTTCCTGTCTTTCTCTAGTCTTTCTCACCTTTATGCTTTCTGCTGACTTTGATTTCTTTATTTCCCTGAAGCAAGTTTCATTACCCATCCTAGCGAAGGAAGGTGAAAATAGATAAGTTCATCCTTCCACAGAGTGGCAGCATTCTGGAGTCTATAGGTGGTAGCAGGCATCCTGTGTGATAACGTCTAGGGTTTAACAGGACATGGTTTAGGACAGGGGTTTCCAACAGGTCGACCTCCAACTACTAGTAGCTCCCAGATTATGTTGGAGTAGCTTGCATGTCTGTTAAACTGCTTACTTACTTATTAGGCACTTTGAAACAGTGCAACTTCTACAAGGCCAGGGAATTTGACAGTATAGGGACAACATACAGCACACCTGTTTGTAGTAGCGGCCACTCGTAGTACGAAGTGGTGAGGCGAGGGGAGGTAAACACAAAAAACAAACAAACAAGTATAAATAAATAAAAGCTTACCTGCTCTGAAGTTCGCCGTCTTGCTCCAGATCCTTGCATCCTTGCCAGGAGCCTGCTGCACGCTGTGCAGGCTCCCAGCCCCCAATTCCATCGCTTTTCACATGCTGGGAATGCTATTACCAGGCTGTCCCTGAGCATCCCTCAGTAACCTGCTCCTCTGGTACCCAGACCCATTGCCTCGTCTTGGAGGGCACCCCTAATCCCTAGCCTAGCGTGCGGGCTTAAACCCTCTCAGATAGAGGGGTTCCCCTCTATCTCCCCGCCCTCCATCCAGGAGGCCCGCCCCCTCTGCTGGCAGATGTCCCCTTTTTGGGAACCCCACCCACCGCGGGCCCAACTGACTGGAAACCCAACACCAGGGCGGCTGCCCTCTACTGTGCATACGCATTGGCCCTCTCACTGTCTGCACACAAACCAGCCCACCTTTCTTCAGTCTGCTGGATAAGGAGGCGCTGTTCCCTTATCTTTGCCTCTAAATCCAAGTCAGAGCCTCCTCCCACCCCCCAACCCGCTCCCCCCCACCCACGCGTTAAAGCCATCCCAGCATCCCAGCCGCTCATGAGGGCACCCTCCTCCCCGGTACTTAGCCCGCTGGGCCCAGCCTGTGCCTCCTTGAGTTTTTTGCTGGCTGGCCCAGGAGGCTCACGCCCACCCGCCTGTGCATGTGCCTACGCTGTCCTCTGTGGCTGAGCCAGTAGATCAATTGGCCCAAGCACATCAGCAGGAGGCTCACCTGCCGCCTCCTCACCCGCTATCAGATCGGCCTGCTCGTCCGCTGGCAGCACCTGCTCCTCAAAAGCAAGTCCTGCCCCCTGGCAGTCGTCTCCAGGCACCTGAGACTGGAGCCGTGCGGGAAGGCTTTTCCTCCTGCCCCAGCGCTTCGCTCCTCCAGTCCCTTTTTTGGGACCCCGCCCTCGGCCCGTAACAGCTCCTTCTTGGCAAGGCGGCTCAGGTAGATATGCCGCCACTGCACTCCGCCCCACGCGATACGCAGCGGGCGTTGCATTCCGACCCAGGCCTGATCCAGAACGCCTGGTCAGAGCAAATCAGCCCTGCCCGCCTCCCCAAGGGCAATCAGGGGTGCCCGGACCATGTCGTTGTCCGACCCAGGCCTCCCGGCCACAGTTCCAGCCATGATGAAGGTAAGCCTCCCGGTGCTGCTGCGCACTGGCGAAACAATCCCAAATTGAAAGCCCGGTGTTAACGCAAACCCCCACCCCGCTCTGCTGCACTAACTAACTTGACAAACTTTAATCCCCCAGACAACAGCTCCTCCCCAGTGGTGTTCGGTGTCAGGAAGAGGCCGATTCTCCTTTTCTGACACCTGTATAGGCTACCTAGAACCCTCATCTTCCCCTACCTATCCCTTTTCCTGCCCTTTCCTTCCAGTCCCTGGACGAAGCACCCCGGGGGAAGACTGGCCTGCGACCCTCACTTCCCCCGGGGGCCAACATACTCAGATCGATCTATTTGCAAATGTGCTCGAGTGCAAATGTTAAATGTACGCAGCACATTCAAAGTTCAGTGAGTAAGAGGCAGGAAACACTTGTGTGGCATTCTTTACCAACTTCACCGCATAACACTGGCCACTGGTGCATCAGGCTGGTGGAGCTCAGCCCCTCTCCACAGCACTGTCAATCGCATCACATACAGCTTACGGTTTTGCATGAGTGTCTGTACCCCACTATCTCACAGCATGTGTGTGAAGGGAAGGGGTGAGACCAGTGACCTTTGAGCAACCGGTGTTTGTCAGTCCTAAAGGCACTGAACCACAGCGCTGCTGCTCTCAGAGTGCAGATCTGGGTGCGGGGTTCTAGGTTTTAGTTGGGCAGAGAATCCGTCCAGTCCTTGTGTCCTGGAAAATGGGCCGGGAGGTGAGGGAGGGGGCCTAACGGGTTGTGTTTGCGTTGTATAAAAACTCCAACAAAAACAAGCCAGTAATTGATTAAAAAAATTCCAGCTTCCTCCCCAGCGTCTTAAATGGGTTGGGGAGGTGTAGGGAAGAGGAGGCAGCTGCAGCCCATGAGAGGGACTGAAGAGCAGCGCTGTTCTGAATACAAACAAGCTGTGTGGTGGGGGAGGTATTGTTCTGGGAAGGGCAGGGAGATTAAGTGAACTGGGAGCAGCAGCAAGGACAGAGCAAAAGACAAAGTAGTGCACAGAAAGAAAACATATGACCCAGAGTGAAAGGATTCATGTAGCAGGGTCAGTCTCCAGGGCAGAGCAGAAGTAGGGACTACTAAGTTTATTCGCCAATGATAAGCTAGCATTTCTAAAGGACAGTAAGAGGAACCAATGAAAAAAATGGGTGCTTTTTGAAACCCATATCTAGATACTACGGGCCATATGTAGGTAGGCTGTGTTTTGCGATTCTCTAATTGCAATTTTTAGGGAATCGCAATTAGAGAATAGCAAAACGCTATGTAGGTAGGATTAGCAATTTTGTTTGCGAATCCCACCTATTCCTTATTTGCGATTCTCTAATTGAGAATCGCAAATAAGGAATACCTTGCCATTCATTCCTATGGGCTAAAAGGCCCATAGGAATGAATAGGAAGACATTCTCAATTAGCGATTCTCAATTACAGAATCGCAAATTGAGAATGCTCAAGTTCTCAAGTTCAAGAAAACTTTATTTCGGAATAATCCATAAAAGCACATAAAAACAGTATAAAACATTGACAACAATGGATAAAATCTTTAAAAATAATGCATCCAGCCAGCCAATACATACTAATTACATACATAAATCAGGTTGACATTTTTAGGTATTTTTTCCGTTTGTGCCAGAAAGCCCCCAAGAATTTTGCCACTGCAAAGACAATGTGTGCGGCCGTTTCGCTCTTGAGAATTCTAAAGGCTTGGTGACACCTTACAAAGCCCATGTTCCTACAAATCGGAATGATCCACTTTCTGCGGAGCTCAGTATAGCCTGTGCAAAAAAATATAAAATGCAGCTCAGTCTCCTCACTTGCTCTGCATGCCGGGCAAATACTGGATGTCGACAGGGACCAGGAGCTAGTGAAAGCGCGGATTGGCAAAGACCCGTGCCTCCATTGTAGGTAGAGCTTCCTAATTATTACGGGGTAAACATTATCCAAGGCCGATTCGAAAGTGTATGTGCTCTTCATGAGAAGGAATTGGTTTGTTAGGGACCCTAAAGATTTGGAGGGTCGAAGTAAAGGAGCCTTAGAATCATGATACACCTTGGTTAGAGCCTTTTTAGAAAATTTGGGACACACATTTCCAGGATCATTCCATAGTGCATCTAATCCTAGGCTCATCAAACTATTCCTTATGAATTTAAGCCAAGGAATATTCCCCGAGTTTGGGAAGCTGAGAACTTCCTGGAGACCCTGTCTATAGTGAATCAATTCAGGCACTGTCCATAATCTGCGCCAGTAGATCACAGGACGAAGTGCCAACTCTTCCTCCAATGGTCTAATGCCTAAGTCAAGTCGTAGGGGCACTAGCGGTGTACTCGGAGGAAGGGCTGCTAGACACCTAAGGAATCTATTCTCCTCCTTTGTCAGACTATCCAGGATTTTATGACCCCATAGTTCACTCCCATAGGTAACTACTCCTCTTGCTTGGACTCTATAAATATGAAGAGGAGGGCCTATGGGTTTAAGGGTTGACCTATTCTTCCCCACCAATGCTAGTATTCCTCCGATATGTTGCGCCAGCTTCAGCCTTGTTTTCTCCTGATGTTGACCCCACCCCAATTCCTCATTGAGTGTGACACCAAGATATTCAAACGTGCTCACTCGGTCTAGTACATTTTCCCCAATGCGAGGAATACGGTGAAACCTGGGTGGCGGATTGAAGGCCATAAATTTGGTCTTTGTGGTGTTAATTTCCAATCCATGCTCTCTACAGAAGTCCCCAAAACCATCCAGAATACGCTGGATTCCCATAGGTGACTTGGAGAGAAGGAGGGTATCGTCAGCAAACATAATTGCTTTTTCAAGGGTGCAAGGGTGTCAACATGACACCCTTTTGCACCCCTGTAATGAGCATGGGTGCACATGTGGCGCACATACATGCCCTAAGGGCATGTATGTGTGCCACATGGCACTTTGAATAATGCAAAAAACTGCATTATTGAAAGAAATCGCAAATTACCATCTACCTGAAGTTGGTGGTAATTTGCGATTCCTTAAGCCAAAATAGCACAACTTGGGTGCTTTCTACATTGCATTTAAGGAATCGCTATTTGGGATTCCTTAAATGCATTTGCAAAATAAGGAATCGCAAATTTTGCGATTCCTTATTTTGCATGCAGATTTTCCTTCCTACATCCCACTTAGCAAAATTGCGATCGCAAACGCCGAAATTCGGCGAATTTCGGCGTTTTGCGATCGCAATTTTGCTTTCTACATATGGCCCTACATGTCTTCAAGACAGTGCATGCAGCGCATGCGCTGCCTATGCAAGACCTAAAAAACGAAAGTCATTTTTAAGAATTGACCATTCCAGAACACTGCATTAATTTCAGATGTATGATTACTTATTACAAAACACATTTTTTGAGGATGGATTAAAGCAGTAAGTGATTGTAATAACTTTAATATTTCTCAATTGTATTACACATAAACGTTGCTTCTCATGAATATTCTCTCAAACACCAGCTGCATGGTGTCCATCTTCAGTGGGCCTTCTCCGTTGCCTGAAATAATCAGACCCTTTAGATATATACATGAAGGGTGTACAATAAATGAGCTCTTAATTACATTCACCTCATCTCTTTCCTATGGATGTTAGATCTGTCCTTCACGGTGCTTAATTTGAGCTGGTGGTTTCCGGTGCTAGCACCAACTTAATCACCAACACCAGTGCTTTTCATGAGTGCCAGTTTAGGACACGTTCATTTACGGGGAGGTTAAGTGATCTTCCCAGAATCAGAGGGTGTTGAGTCGACGCCGAGACTCGAACCTGTTTACCCAGTTCCGAACATGGCAGCTCTGGCCATTACGCCGCACCCTCTCCTTACTTTCGTGATCAATAGTTGGTTCTGTTTTAGGCGGTGCAAGCAGGAGAAATAGGCTGGTAAGCTGCCTCCTGACGAGAGCCCTGGCACTTATCTTTTTTACAAATTAACCACTGGTCATACACTGGGACGACGGCCATGAAAATTAATGATTAATACTTCTTTTAAATATTTTAAAAATGATACCTTTCTTTATTCTCAGGATTCATTAATCTGTCAATCAAATTATTATCAACCAGTTCACCCTTGTTTCTTTTATAGATATTAAGGGTTGGTTGGTGCCACAGAAGGTTACCTAGAATTAGTTTTTCGGAACACACGATCTGTGTGTGGCAGCACCTGTAAGGAAGTTCTCTTACAAAAGCTAGCATTGCAGCCTTTGATTGTACTTTGTTCTCTTTCCAAGCCCAAATCCAGACTATTGCCTATTGGTACTGCATACTGAAGTTGTTTAATTTAGAATCCTTTGCCCACTGTGCGAATGTATGCACAGACGTATGCCACTGTGTGGTGTGCTTAAATGTATGGTTTGCATGGCAATATGTGTTTCTGGATCCCAAGTATTTTATACCTGAACATGCATGTTTTGTCTATGCATTCGTAGCTGTTCCACCTACCTTCACACGTCAATCCACCTGCATTAAGTATTCCCACAAACCCAACACCAATTCCCATACCACCTCAATACCTGCATTCACTGACTCGTCCTTCAATACAACGTGATACAGTAGCAGATAAAGCTGCCAATCAAGTAATAAGCACTTTCTCTATTAAAACAACTGACCTATTGGCTATGCCAATGCTTGTTGTTTGGTTTTTATTTGGCAACAAGCATTGGCAAATCCAAACTGTCAGCTGATGGTTTCTAAAGGCAAAACCTATTTACTCTGCCAAATGTATTGACCTTACGGTGCATACCTCCTCCCCTAATGGATTGACAGAGTCTGTTACCTTCTGCCACATCTCTGTTCTACTGAGGTTGTATGGAGCCAGACCATGTAATTTCAAATAGTGATTACAAGGGTATGCCCTGACGTGAGTCCCTTGCTCGCTGTGCCACTGGATTCAAGCTAGCCTGGCTGATGAGGGGTGATACCCAGAAACCAGTCTTAGGATGCTAGTTTCCGGTCCAGGGAGGACCTGGCCTGGCAGTTTGGATGGACTGTTCCCTTGGGAATCAGGATCAAGACTGATTTGGATATGGCTGGGTCAAAACTGGGGTGGCGAAGTAAGCAAAAGAACAATGTATTAAACCCAGAACTCTTGACTGGGGTTGGGTGGTTGAAAAGTTTCAGCACTCCATCCATCATCTTATTGTGTTTGCCATGACTGCAAAGTTAGCCACAAGGCCTGTCTCCTTTTGGTGAATTTCCTCTTCCTCTTGAGTGGGTCAAAACAAAAAAAAACATTCTGCTTAAAATGATGTCTACATCATTTTCCTTTTCTTATTTGTGCATATTTCTCCTTCTAGCTTCAGTTCTTAAGGTGCTCTATCATCCTTCCTTTCCTAGATGCTTTGGCGGGGTGGGTGGGTCCTATTCTTGGTCCCAGCCTGGGGTTTTCTTATACCTAAATAACCCACCCTTCGTCCCTCCCATATACTATTGGTGGTCCCTATGCCCAACTTCAACCTGGTCAACCACTGTTGTCCTGCATTATGACGGGTTATCAGGTCTCTGCAGTGGACAAGGGGCTCAACCCCCCCTCACTCCAAGTTTCCTCCGTTTCCTCTCTCCTAGAGCTCTCAACTACTTCTGGATTGGACAAGGATTCGCAGATTCCTCACAGTTAATCACAAGGTTGGTCTCTTCAGTTGTGTTGTGGCTACAGTCGCTGCTCTGCATTCCACAACTCACTCCTCTTATCCGCCCAAAACAAATTATTCCTTCCTCCCTTTTTATAACACGATTGTCTTCTGTCTTTCTTTGTTAGTCTATTTTCTCCCTTCCTAGTTCTCTATAGTCTTTCTTCCCTTTTTATTCAGGTAGTCTTTCTTCTCTCTCCCTTCCTGTCTTTCTCTAGTCTTTCTCACCTTTATGCTTTCTGCTGACTTTGATTTCTTTATTTCCCTGAAGCAAGTTTCATTACCCATCCTAGCGAAGGAAGGTGAAAATAGATAAGTTCATCCTTCCACAGAGTGGCAGCATTCTGGAGTCTATAGGTGGTAGCAGGCATCCTGTGTGATAACGTCTAGGGTTTAACAGGACATGGTTTAGGACAGGGGTTTCCAACAGGTCGACCTCCAACTACTAGTAGCTCCCAGATTATGTTGGAGTAGCTTGCATGTCTGTTAAACTGCTTACTTACTTATTAGGCACTTTGAAACAGTGCAACTTCTACAAGGCCAGGGAATTTGACAGTATAGGGACAACATACAGCACACCTGTTTGTAGTAGCGGCCACTCGTAGTACGAAGTGGTGAGGCGAGGGGAGGTAAACACAAAAAACAAACAAACAAGTATAAATAAATAAAAGCTTACCTGCTCTGAAGTTCGCCGTCTTGCTCCAGATCCTTGCATCCTTGCCAGGAGCCTGCTGCACGCTGTGCAGGCTCCCAGCCCCCAATTCCATCGCTTTTCACATGCTGGGAATGCTATTACCAGCATGTGAGCAGTGATGGGAATAGTCTGAGCACCTTGGTTCGGCGCTCAGACATGGAGTGGGAACCTGTGTTGGTTTGTCCACCCATCTGTACAACGCAGCTAGGTGGAGAAAGGCTAAGTGAGCATGACGGTTTGGCCGGCCCCAGAGGGCCGGCCAAACAGTCATGAGCACTTGGAAGTGGGAAACTTCCATTACAATGTAGTCATTACATCGCACTGCTTTTACTACGCAGCTGTTACAATGCAACTGCCTTTATATCGCATGCCATTACAACGCAGTCATTACAACGCATGTCACTACAACGCATGCCATTACAACGCATACCATTACAACGCATTCCATTACAATGCATTATACGATAAGTAATGGAGATTTGTAAGTTTTAGGGTGGGTATGGGTTTTACGGTAGATGGGAATAGTAATGTTTACCCCTACACTATCCAACACCTTCCCTACTGTTGCACTCACTGAAGTGGGACCAGTTATTTTTACCCCTACACTATCCAACACTGTCCCTACTGTTGCTCTCACTGGAGTGGGAATAGTAATTTTTACCCCTACACTATCCAACACTTTCCCTACTGTTGCACATAGTGGAGTGGGAATAGTAATTTTTACCCCTACACTATCCAACACTTTCCCTACTGTTGCACTCACTGGAGTGGGAATAATAATTTTTACCCCTACACTATCCAAAACTTTCCCTACTGTTGCACTCACTGGAGTCGGAATAGTAATTTTTACCCCTACACTATCCAAAACTTTCCCTACTGTTGCACTCACTAGAGTGGGAATAGTAATTTTTACTCCTACACTATAAAACATTTACCCTACTGTTGCACTAATAGTATTATGCTTTGTAATGGTATGCGTTGTAATGGTATGCATTGTAATGGAATGAGTTGTAATGGTAGTTCTTAAAATCACGTTGTAAAGGCATGCATTGTAAAAACATGCGACGTAATGGTAGTTGCGATGTAAAAACTACGTTGTAAAAGCATGCATTGTAATTGTTTGCCTTGTAACGTCATATATTCCTTGGCAGTGCCCATCCTCCCCCATCCTCCTTGGCAGTGTCTGGCTGGGAGGCCACACCCCTCCCTCGCAGCCTGCAGGGCTTAAAATAAAATGATAATAAAAAAATGTTATTATCATTTTATTTTGGTACTTTGCCTTTGCTCGCTTCCAGCAGGGGAGCAATGCTCCACCACCATAACGGAGGAGCCACCCCTGCCTCTTTGATAAATAAACAATGTATTGCTGCTGCCTGGAAAGATGCCTGGCAATCAATAGACATCTTAGATAAAAAGATATTTATTTAATAAAAGTCAATGTTAGGAGCGTTATTAGACTACACACAAAACGGCTTTTTTTAAACTGCCTTTACATTTTTGTCTTTCTGTTTCTTTCCTTCTTTCTCTTTCATATGTTTTTCTTTTTTGCTTTCCTTTCTATTGTTCTATTGATTTTCCTTCTTTCAGCCTCCTTCTTGCCATCTCTTTCGTACTCTAGTTTCTATTTTTCTTCTCCTCTTTTCTAGTATTTATTCTTTGTTTTTTCTGCAATCCTTTTTGTGGTTGTTTGTTGCTTTCTCTCCTTCATTCCTTCTCTCATCTCCTGCATTCGGTCTCCCCTTTTTTTGTGCAGCCCTTCTTTTATGTCTGCCTCACTTTCTTTCTTTTCATTCTCTTGTCCTGCCTTTCATACTTTATTGCCTTTCTTTCTCTTATTCTCTTTCATTTCGTTTGGTCTTTCCTCCTCTTTCCTTCTTCCTTGTCTTTTTTCACACTTGTTCTCATTCCTATTCTTTCTTTCTCTTGTTTTTACTTACTTTATTTCCTTTTAATCTTTAATATTGCTCAACTTTCTTAAGCATTTGTAATTAACCTTTTGACTTCTGCGAACACCCACTTTATCATTACAGGAATCTGTGGACCCTCATCGAAGCATTATTGGAATCCGGAGCACCCACTGAGTCCTTACTGGAAGCAGGGGACCTTGGCCTAAGCAATGTCAATAATCAAAACAATACACACAAATACAGAAGTAAGCATTCAGCAAACAAATACACAAATGCTGAAATATTTTACTTCATTCACAATTTTTTTTAAATTTTTAATGGGAAGGTTGGAGTTTTCCTAAATGCAATTAAGGCCACCCATACTATATTCTGTTTTATGCACATGCACTGCTTCCACAAATCAATCTGAGGATATCAACTTAATTTTTAGCCTCCGATTAAAATTCCTTGATATATACAAAACATTTTAAAAGTATTAATTGTGCATGTTTCTTTTTTATTTATATAACACTTTATTAATAGTTAACATTAGTTTATTTTCTAAGCAGTTGTGGACATCCTGAGCAGGCGTCATAGACACCACAGATTAAGAAACGCTGCTCTGAAGTATTCTGTTCATTCATTAATTTGTGTTGCACTTTTGCCTCAGAGGTGTCTTTAGAGGAATGGTGAGTCGGCAGTTCTCCTTAGTCGCTGGGGGAGGCCTGGAGTGTGGATTGGGCTCTGCCCCTCATCGCCAGTGTTGCATCTCGACGATACAACTCGGGACCTCGCTGTACTTGCTGGCAGGCCGCTGCTGTGCATAAATAAAGCACACCACAGTCGCATATACTTTGCTGTGGACTGACCCCGTGCAGTCACGCCCACCTCTTTTATTTGCACGCTTCGCCCTTCCAGCGTGATCACGTGGGTGTCACATATCCGGCGTGGGCCAGCCGAGTTCAGCTAGACTGCTGACTCGTTACATCCCATCCCAACTCAGTTCTTGAATTTTCCTCGGTAGTTCCGTTGGCTACCCACTCGGCATGCAAAGTCTCTCAGGTGGGTGCTCGGCCGGGGGTTCTCTCTCAGTTCATACCTGGGGTTCTCATTTCTGGTGCTAGAGGAAGATCCAGGTCCCCTGGACGTTGATGGTACTTCTGTGCTCTCGCTGGTTTCCTCCTCACTGGGTGTGGCAGGTGATGGTCGTGCCCGTTGGCTTTTTCCAGGCTCGTCCTGCTCAGCTCGGCTGGTCTTCCACCCTTCTGGGGCTTCGTCAGTCTCTGTGCCAGCGAGAGGTTCAGATGTTCTTTTAAACCAGGAGATGTTTCGTGCCATGCTCTCTCCTTCTTTCTCAGCTGTTACCATGGTTCCTTTTACGCTGACAACTGTCCATTTTCCGGGTTCGTAGCGCGTCCTGAACTCTCCTCCGGGTCTCCTGTCTTTTATTATTACTGTGTCCCCTCTTTGTAGCTACTGGGACACTGCTCTCCGGGTTTGACTGGCAGCAAGGCTTCGCTTTTCTCTCCTCCTGATAGCGCCTTCCTCATCATAGGGGCTTGGTGTCCATCCAGGGATCGTGGGGAGGGCGTCACGGTGAACGCCGTTGAACATGAGCGCACATGGCGCTAGGCATGTGGTGCTGTGGGGGGTGCTCCGGTATTCTCGTAGGAAACTCTGAAGGTGCCGTTCAGGGTCTGCACTTTCGGCCACCGCAATGCGAAGAGACTTGTTGAGAGTCCTCATAAATCTTTCAATCCCTCCATTGGCCAGGGGCCATTGTGGGGTGATGCGACGGTGTCATATCCTATGTTGTGGTAGGAATTCTCGGAACTCATTCCCCTGGAAAGGGGGTCCGTTGTCACTTTTGAGCTCACTTGGACACCCAAACATTGCAAAGACCTTTTCAAGCACTGGGGCTACTTGGGAGAAGGCGGTAGAGCTGACAACTTCCACAATGGGATATTTCGAGTAACTGTTGATCAGGGCCAGGGTCGTCCAGCCATCTGAAAAGCTCTCAAAATCGATGCTCACCTTTTCCCATGGACCCTTTCCGTGTTCTTCTGTCTGGATGGGTGCTGGTCTTTCTGGCGCACTTGTCACTTGGCAGGCGGGGCATCTTCTGAGGGTCTCTACGACTCGGGCTTCTAGTCCGGGGAACCAGACCTTTTCCCTCATGCAGGCTTTCATCTTCTCCATTCCTTGGTGCCCCCCTGTGGGCCAACTGTGTCACCTGTTGTTGGAGGGATGCCAGGATGACAATCCGAGACCCCTCTCAGTAAGATCCCCTCTTGAGTGACCCTCAGTTCGTTTGGGATTCTCCACATTTGCATGAGGCTTTCCTTCTCGGGTCCTGACCACGAATTGGCGGACTGGAGGAATTGGCTCCAGTGTCCTCCTTGGACAGCGGCATGTACTTTGGCGATGACGGGTCCCCTTCTGCTGCAGTGGCCACGTCTTCTAGCATCAGCACCTTGGGGCACGTAATGGTGGAGATCATGTTCAAGTGTGCTTCTATTGCTTCTGCATCTGGCTCTTCTTCTCCACTCTCCTGCGGGGCTGGGTACCTCAAGAGGAAATCGGCAGGGTTTTTGGCGCCGGGCTGATAGGTCACTTACATCTCGTACTGCTGGAGTCCAATGGCCCACCGCTCGATCCGTGGGAGCGGGTGAGGTGCTGAGTCCTTGAACAGCGGCACCAGCGGCTTGTGGTCCGTGATGACTCGAAACAGTTAACCACAAACATATAGGTGGAAATGGCGGCATGCCCAGCGGATGGCCAAGGCTTCCCTCTCAATTTGCGCATAGCGCCTTTCAGTTGGTGAGAGCGCTTTGCTGATGTAGGCCAGGACTGCCCATCTTCCTGGTTCCTGTTCTCGCGTGAGGACGGCCCGAGGCCTGCGGGGTTGGCATCTACTAGTATTTCGGTTTGCTTGGTGGGGTTGAAGTACAGTAACGTGGTGTGGTCAAAGAGAGCGCTCTTAGCAGCTTGGAATGTTTCTTCTTCAGTCGCTCCCTATTGCCACATTGCTTCGGCACGTGTGAGGTTTTGGAGTGGTCTGCGATGGTGGCTAGATCAGGGATGAATCGGCCACAATACGTGGCCATCCCGAGGAAGCGTCGTACTTCAGCTACCGTCGTTTGAGCTTGGGCATCTTTGATCGCCTGGGACTTTCGCGGGGCAACCTGGATCCCTTCTTGGTTGAATGTGTACCTGAAGAACTCTATTTGCGTCTGAAAGAACAGGCCTTTTTCTCGGTGGAGAGTGACGCCATGGTCTTGGAGCCTTTTCAGTGTGGCTCGTAAGTGCTTGTAGTGCTCGTCTGCGGTTTGTGAGTGGATGAGAATGTCATCACTTACGTTCAGTATGCCCAACAGCCCGATCAGGATCTCCTTTACCGCGTCTTGGAATACTTCGGCAGCCGATGATATCCTGAAGCTGAGGCGTTTATATCTTCGGAGTCCTAGGTGGGTACTGAACGTGGTAATGTAGTGACTCTCCTTTGCAAGTGACAGCTGGTGGTAACCGGCGTTCAGATCCAGCTTAGAAAACCATCGGAACCCATTAAGGTCGGCCACTATGTTATCCATCGTAGGCGTGATGTGGTGCTCATGTCGTGTGGCCTTATTGGGGAGGCGCATGTCTATGCATAGCCTGATTTTTCCCGGCTGGCGGGGCTTTTCTGCGATCACCATGGGGGATACCCATGGCGTGGGCCCAGAGACTTTCTCGATGACCCCTTGGTCCTCCAGCTTCTGAAGCTCCTGTTCTATAAGGGGTCTGAGGTGGAACAGGATCCTCCTGTGTCGCAACGCCTGTCGGCGTGATGGATGGGTTGATATGCAGCTTGATGGGAGCTTTTTTTTATCCGTCCTAGCCTTTTGAAGAGGTTTTCAAATTGGCTGAGTAGGTCCTTCGTTTGGTCAGCCTGCACACTCCTCGCGAACATTACTAAACTAAGGTCTTCTGCCGCATGGCTGCTCAGCAGGGTGTCTGCCTCTTAGTTTATGATGTAAATGTCCATGGTGATCTCGTTGTCTTCGGACCATATGGGCACAGTTATCTTGCCTCGGAGCGGCAGTGGTGAGTTCCTCCCGTATGTGAAGATCTTCATCTTGGACGGTCTGAGTTCGGCTTCAGTAGGTTAATACTGCTGAATCCCCATGATGTTGACTGAGGTGCCGGTGTCAATTACTGCGCATACTTCTGACCCGGCGATGTGCACTGTGGGCTGAGGCCTCTGTCGTTTTTTGAGTGCTAGCGTGAAGGAGACTAGATACGTCTTGCGTTTGTCGTCGTCTGAGAAGGTGTCATCGGCTTAGTAGGCGCTCTGCTCATTCTTTCTCCCTCCTGTGGAGGATGCGAGGGAAACACTTGATAGCTGTCGCACTATCTTGCGTGTTGGTTTTGCGCGTCTCCCATCTTTTCGTGGTGTCTTTCTCCTGCATACTGACGATAAATGATTCGGAATGCCACAGTTGGTGCATGTCTTTACTTGGGCAGAGCATGAGTGGGGCGGGTGTTCCTCATATCCACAGTATCCGCACTGGCCTTTTGGAGTTTGCGGCGGGCGGTCCTTTGGTTTGCTGCCTCTGTTGCCTGTCCTAACGGCGTCTGCTCATTCCACTTTGACGGTGGCGCTCTTCTCGGTCGTGCGTGTCAGTGTGAGATCCATTTCGTCAGCCCGCGCAGCTGAGAGGTCGTGTGACCTTGCCATTACTAATATGTCGTTCATCGGTATGTTCGGCTGGCGCAGTATGAGTCCCCGCAGCACTTTGCTGCGTATTCCATGGATGATCTGCACTCTAATCTCCTCCGCCGCTCTTTCATCCACTAGGTGCGTGCTGGCTAGTTCTCTCAGCCTCACGTGAAATGTATTGACGGATTCGCCTTCATTTACCTGGCTTGTCGCAGCTTGAACTGCTCAAAGTCTGGGTTCAATTGGGGGTCAAAATGCGCATCGAGAGCTGCCATCGCTGCCGCATAATCGTTTGCGGGTCCAACGTTAGGGAGGTGCTTGAAGAGTAGGTATGCTTCCTCTCCGGCATAGTGGAGCAAGAGTGATCGCTTTACAGCCCCATCTGTCTCTCTGGTGGTGATGAAATCATTCTCTAGGCAGCCCAGCCATGTTTTCCACCTGGGCGATGCTGTGGTGGGGTCTGCTGCCTCACTGAACGGGGGCAGGAGGCCAGTGAGAGGGTGTTGCGCCATCACCCGAACTGGGGCTTGGTTTTCTTCTGGATTGTCCCCCATATTGGTTAGCGGTGGTGTCTCTGTCTAGACAGACCCTGGGAGCGCCAGCCTTGGGCTGTGGGTTGTTGTCTCTGCCTGACATGGTTCTGGGTATGCAGACACTGGAGATGAGTTCCTTCTGCGGCCGTGGTGCCCGCCAGCTGGGCTATGTAGGCACACTGTGGCTGGCTGCACGTGTCTGGGCCGTGGGCGTGGCTCCCTTCCCTCGCCCGCGCGGGCATCTCCTAACACTGCCGCGTAGGTGGATTGGTGTGTGTCTTGCACTGCGGGGTCTGGCTGTCTGACGCGCACTCTGCTGATTCACCAGTCCCTGCAGAGGCGCGGCGATTGTGTCCTTTGGCAGCCGGGTTTGCGACGGTGACGTGGCTCGTCGCGCCTTGCCACGTGAGTCGGCAGTTCTCCTTAGTCGCTGGGGGAGGCTTGGAGTGTGGATTGGGCTCTGCCCCTCATCGCCAGTGTTGCATCTCGACGATACACCTCGGGACCTTGCTGGCGGGCCGCTGCTGCCTAAAAATAAAGCACACCACACTCGCATATACTTTGCTGTGGACTGACCCTGTGCAGTCACACCCACCTCTTTTATTTGGGCACTCCGCCTTTCCGGCGTGAGCGCGTGGGTGTCACATATCCAGCACGGGCCGGCCGAGTTCAGCTAGACTGCTAACCCGTTACGATATGCAGATTGTTAAATGGTTGCACTTGGATAATATGACTTTTAATGCACCCTAGCATAGTACATGCCTCACACTCCCCCAGGTAGGAGTTAACGCTCTCCTAGTGAGTGCTCACCCCGCGTTGCTCCAGCGGTTGTCTCTTGAAGCGCAGAGACAGGGAGACAGTTAGCTTGTGAGCAAACTTAGCCAGGAGGCGGGATAGTCAGCCGAACCGTCTGCAGAGAGCAGGGCACAAGTCCTAAAAAAAGAAGTGGGGGGACGCTGTCACCGGAAGTGACGTCACAACAGGAATCTCATGAAAAGAAGTGGGGGGACGCTGTCACCGGAAGTGACGTCACAACAGGAATCTCATGAGTATTCATATGCCTTTAGATGACGGGGCATTTCACAGCACTGCTACCCCTGATCTGTTCCTCGATGTCCTTTGCAACCCCCCCTCCCCCCACTCCCCCGAGGGGGTGCCCCAGTTGCACAACGAAGGACTCAAAAGTGCACAAGAATCGATACAGAAGGACACACATTCCAAGCGTTAACCGCCAACGCCTGCTCGCTCCGCCTCCCAATCACTCCAGCCTGCACACACCACCGGTGCCTCTTAAAGTCTCCAATTACAAATATTAGCATATATTTGGCAATTTACGGGAAACTTCCCTCCCACCCGGGCTCTCTGCTCACACAATGCTGTCCAGCTTTTGGTCAGGGGGGACGGCGTCCACCCGGAAAAACCTGGTAAAATAAGTGGGGGGACGCCGTCCACCCGCGTGGTACCCCGACTCGAGCCCTGGCAGAGAGTGACGCCGTGCAGCGTGACATCGGAATTTGGCAAAACAGCTTGATTGCTGTGGAGAATAATGTAACTTGGCGTTGTTTCATCCATTTTGAAGAATTTGGCATGGCCAGCTTGTATTGGATTGCATTTACAGCATTGCAATGGAGTACTGACAATCCCAAGCAAGTAGTCAGGAATATATTGTAAAGATCAACGCAGCAATATGCACACCGTTATTGTTGGATGGTGCCTGTTAAGGATTACAGACGGTGATAGGCACTTTCATTCAAAGAAACTTTATTCGATCCATTTAAAAATACAGTTCATAAAAGTACAAAGCAGTAAAAAGACATTTGTATTCAAATCAATTTGCATACAATTCCTAATTTTATTTTTTACACCAACTATACTAAAAAGACGAATAAAGTTTAAAGGTTCATATCATAAACACTAATTACAAATATCCATATTACAGTTGGATTAGTAAAACCAATAACCAGTTGATCAAAATTCGCAAGGCATGTGCAAAACAGTTTTGCTTCTCCTTAGACATGCTAGTAAAAAGGTAACTACTGAAAAACATAAAATGGATCTGAGAGTTTCTTTAAGAAGTGTAATGCAGGACGACTTTGGTTAAAATTCATTTTCTTTAAAATTGGGCATAAGAATCTGATTTGTTCATTTTTATAAAACCCACAGAAAAAAAGTACATGAAGGTCCGACTGCTATGAACTACCGCCTCAGGGGCAAGGTTCCAAGTCGGCATGTCTAAATCTCTTTGCAGGGAAAACCAGCATGAGAGGGATTAGGTTCAGCCGGAATCTAATCAGGATAAATCTGTGCTGCGAGTTTCTTATATGTTCTAAGTATGAGAAACCCCCAGATAGTATTCCAGGAGAGGTATGATACAAGATCACAGTAACCTTGGAGTAATTTGCGTTTTGGCGCTCATATATACATTTTTCTAAGAGTATAGACCTCAGTTTTCCCTTTGTTATCATTTACACAAACACAGGTTAACAAAAAAGTTTTCCCAATCCTAGTGTCGTCAGTGAAGATCTCACATACCCGAGCCAGGGAATTTTACGAGTATTATCCAGATCTATACAATTTTTAATTATGACCTTTTGATTTTTTAGAGTTTGATATAGGGCAAACTTGACCTGAGACATTGGGTAACAGAGCACTTTACATGAGCACCAGTTTCGTTACAGAAGGACACATTCATTTTTGTTAGGCACAGGGAGATTAAGTGATTTGCCCAGAATCACAGGATGTTGAGCGTTGCCGTGACTCGAACCCGGTTCCCCTGTTTCGAGGTCTACCGCTCCATCCGCAAGGCTACATTCTCTCCCCAGATTCACTGTGGTCCCTGCACCAGATCGAGTGCCACAAGAGTACCGGGGCAATCTTAATGTTGTCGATCAGGTACGGGGTTTCTAAATCAAGATGGTAATTATAATTTGAATATGAAATCGGGACTGCACAGAGCTTCTTATAAAATATATCCTCCAAGGTGTGGAGTTGGATTGCCGTGACCGTCCCCCATACCCCTGCCCCATAAGTTGCTGCTGTTACTATCTTTGCCTGGTATACTTTCCTCATTGACAATAGTGGTTTAGACTCTAGTCTTTTTGCAAAATTTTGGATTGCCTCCATACCCCGCTCCATTACTAACACCGTATTATTCAACATAGGTGCACATGACTGTTTTTTATCGAAGTGGACCCCTAGATATGGAAACAAGTCTTCAATCTACAGTCTCCATGAACCTATTGTAAAGTTCTGGGATCTTTTTGAGGATGAAGTCTCTGTAACAAGGACAAAGGACTTTGATTTGTTCACCTACAAACCCAGTGAGGACATAAATACAACATAGGCCATTATTAGACGTTGAAGGACCACCCATGTTCTTGCAGTTAAGAGGAGTAAGGAATTTTTTTACCTTGATTTAGCATATATTAGAAATTAAGGTTAAGAGACCTCCTTTAGCTCTTCCTGCTACAGATGATACAGCATTGGTTTGATACAAACAGTAACCGTCTACGTGGATGTCTTCCCTAGACACACGTCTCCTGAAAACATAAAAGATTCTGATGCTGCCACTGTGCTACCAATAAGGGGTTTTCCAGTTTAGTGGCCACGCCTGCTAAATTCCAGGTGGCTAACTTCATGTGCAAGCCAGGCCACCCTTATCTATGCTCTAGTCTAATAGGGGATTGTTGATTAGATGCCACGAGGCCCCCTGAATTCACCGCCACTTGTGTTTCTGGTTTTGGATCTACACTAGGCAGTCAATCGCTCGCCTCCAAATCTGTAAGCGGGCCAAATCTGTTTCCTACACCTAGGCCTGGGGAATCCAAATTGTGCCTATTAGCGGAATTAGTTACCTGATTCTGTGCCGTACTCCTATTGGGAACAGTGCTCTAAAGAGTTTTCTTCATAGGGGAGAATGACAATAGAAGTACTCCAGTAAGGTAATACAAATCTGAGACCTGTGATGGCCAGATTCACGGATTTTAGCCAAGAGCAACCTGGGTATTGCTTCAACATTAAAATTTACTACTATGCAATCGCCAGAATGGGCTTTCCGTGAGGGGCCTACCCATCCCACTCTCCTCGCCACAATAATATGGTAATGTAGGCTTCTGTCGTAACTACCACTATGGGTAGTTAACCAATGTAACGATTTATCCATAAGCTGTTGAGTAGATTCTTTTTGGCCTTCTCGTAATCTAGGAACATTTACCAAAACTACTACAAGTGGTGGGGATGCTGGAGGAAGATCTAAAAATGTGTGTGCGGGCGGATCGATTTCAGGGATTCGGCGTATTTCAGATGACATGGAAACTGTTAGATCTACTGTCAGGCAGCTTTCTACCATAGGACCCCCCACCCAAGTCCCTTCACACAGTGTACTGCACCCCCTGTCAGACATAGAAACAGCATGCATCCTTGGATTCAGGCTAGTGTCAGATGTTTGGCCCTCCTTGTTCAGTCTATTCGAAGTGGATGTGCACTGAGCATTGGATACGATTAGGCACATCACATAAAGAATTGTGCCTATGTTTTAATCTGGAATTTTGTTGGACACACAGAGGGAAAGTTATGACCAGGTGACTACAAAACTAGTGACTAACACAGTGATGGGTACACCATTGAAAGTAGTGTCTGTTTGACTGCCCACACCTGATCTAAAAATATATAGTAGTGAAAATTCACTACACTTCTTGCAGGGGACAATCTGTGCACATCATAGTGTGGTGAAGTGTGGGACCCCACCTTCTATTTTGGGACCTCGTCTCTGTTTTTAGGAAAATAAGAGGGACAAATAGAAGCTTATAATTACATCTACTGGTGTAAGCTATTGCACGTGTGTTTTATCTGTATTTATGCATTCTTTTCTGGATTAGTAGCATTGTTGTAAACATGCAAAATGTTACAGCACCTTCTTTCTTCTTGCTGTTTCCTGGCGAGCCCAACATAAAATGTAAATGGAAGAAAGTATTTGAAAGGTATGCCAGTGTTCGTGGGTTCTCATTAAGCTCAGAACAAATGACTGCCTTGTTAATACATTGTTTAGGGCCTGCAGGGCAAGAGGTGTGTGATCACCTTCCTGAAGTTTCTGATAGTGATGTGTTAAACTTGAATAAATATGATTTGTGCATTAGAAAACTGAACACTCCTTACTTACCAAAGATTAGTACCATACTGGAGAGGTACCACATTGGTAGAAGGGTACAAAGAGGTGGGGAATCTGTGGAGGACTACATCACGGGCTTAAGGAAGCTGCATCTTCATGTAAATTCATGGGAATTGTGGAAGAAAGAATAATGGAGCATTTATTCTAGGTTGCGACATAGATAAATTCAGGGACAAGGTATGGCAGAAGGATGATCCTACGTTGGATGAGGTGCTGGTAAAAGCAAAGAAAATTGAACATTCAATGAAATGTGCGGATGTCATTAAGAAAGACTCAGAATAAGAAGTTAGTGTGAAGAAGCAGAAGTACAATTCACAAGAAAGAAAATCTAACGTTTAAAAGAAATGTTTTATATGTTAGAGTAAAACCATATGGCTGTCCATAAAGAATGTCCAGAAGTAAAAGCTGTGTAAGAGAGGTAACAGAAATGTCAAAGAAGTTGATGTAAGATTAAGAATGGTAAGAGGAAGAGTCCTGTCAATAAGATCCAAGTGGAAGGGAAGAGCACGAGAATGTTATTTGATCAGGGGTGAAAATAACCTTGGTTTTAAATACATGTATCAATTAACAACCTAAGGGAAAGGTGAAACTACAAAAACCGGACATCAAACCATATGCATATGTTGGGGAACCAATAAAAATGGAAGTGTGTTTTGTAGGCTTGATTGAATACAAAGGGAGGTATGTGTCTGCTAAGGTTTATGTTTTGTCAAGGGAAATAATATCCTAAGTTTGTTCCACCAAAGAATCTTTAAGTAATGCTGGACCCTAACAGTGATCCCCCTAAAAGTGTTGTGCCAGCATGTCGGTTTGCGGAAGATGAAAAGCCAATTGCAAAATTCGGACTGGAAATGGAAGCGTTTCCTTCTGTGTTCAGGAAAGAGCTGGGTTATTTAAAGGCTTATATTTACATGATTAAAATGATGAAAGGTGCACAACCAGTGTATGATAAGGGGTGGAATGTGCTATTTTCCGTGACAGCAGATAGGTAAACTGAGTTGGCCAAATTCGAAAAAGGAGGGTGTGATAGAAGAGGCTGTAGGGATGCAATAGTTGGCCCCGGTGGTTGCAGCAAGGAAAAGTAATGGTAAATGAAGGTTGTGCGTAGATCAGGACGGGGGATCGTTTTAGGGCTCAGGGCATGGGCCAGGGTCGGGGTAGTTTTTTGGCCTGGGGACTGTTTTAGGGCTCAGTACAGGGGTCAGGGTAGTTTTTTGACCTGGGGCTGTTTTAGGGCTCACAGCGTGGGGCAGGAGTCGGGGTAGTTTTTTTGGGCTACAGGCCGTTTTAGGGCTCACAGCAGGGGGTTGGGGTCAGTGTGGTGTTTTGGCCTGCGGTGGTTTCAGGACTCAGGCTGGGGGGCATGTGACGGGGTTGTTTAGGAGCTTAGGGTGGAGGGCAGGTTCAGGGTAGGTTTTTAGCCAGGGGGGCGTTTTAGGACTCAAGGTGGGGGGCAGGGGTCGGGTAGTTTTCTGGGAAGGGGTGCAGTACAGGGCAAGGGGCCGGCTTTTAGGGCTCATGGCGGGGGTCTGGGTAGTATTTAGGGCTGGGGTAGGGGGGATTGCAGTGCTGGGGGCCGTTTTGTAGGGCTTAGGGCAGGGAGGCTGGCGTGTGATCTTTACCACACATTACTTTACCAATCATGCCTTTCCAATGAAATTCGTTGTAAAGGCATGCATGGTAAAGAAGCAATTGTGGTAGATACAGCATGGTTTAGCCATGTGTTATTGAGGAATGCGTTGTTCTATCATACAACCAAACTTCAGTGCCATGCACTGTGCTTCTGCTAGGTCTGAGTGCTGAGAGTTTTGAATGGCCAACCCTCATTTTGGTTTGCACCGGCCCCTTGAAGGTGTTAGCTGTGCATGGTCGATGGTATCTCCTCTGTCACCCCCGCTGTCTATTCTCCACTGTTGCTCCCTCCATCTCTCCTCCTTTCTCACTTATCTATGTCTCTCCTCTGATCCCCTCCCTTCTGCCTCACCGCTTTTGCTCATTTCTGTCTTTCCTCTGCTGTCATTCCTAATTGTTGCACCTTTACTTCTGCTCTTCTCCGTCTCTCCTCCACTCTGTCTAATTGTCATCTGTCCTACACTCCACTTTCTATCCTTTACAAATCGCCACTACCAGGCCAGGGGATAAATACATTTTTCCCTTTCCATTCCTAGTTCTTCTGGGTCAGACTTGGCCTCCATGACATGTCCGCACCTGTTACTTCGGCTCTATGAGATTTAGGGGCTTCATGGCTCAAATATGCTTTTTTACCATGGGTTTGAATATATGGTAATCAATCAGCATTTGCTGAATGTGGCACTAACACCCCTGGGGGTATTTGGGCATTGGGGTGCGAGGTCTCTGTTGAAAAGCCATGTCTTGCGGAAATGGCACGAAGAGGCAAAACAGAGGGCAGAAAAATGAGCAAGCAGAAAAGGCAAAACAGAGGGCAGAAAAACGAGCAGAAAAGGCAAAACAAGTGGGCTGAACAACTAGCAGAAAAATACTAAACAGAGGGCACAAAAAAAGCAGAAAAGGCAAAACAGAGCAAGAAACAAGCAGAGGAGGCACAAGCAGAGGGCAGCAGGTAGACAGGCAACAGAGGGTAGCAGACTGCAGGCAAGTTGGACAGAACTGTCATGGGAGAGCTAGCACGAGGACCTTAGTGCTTATGTTAGGGTAATTTACACATTCCGGACTACTAGGGCTAATCAAGGACGATCTACAAAATTACTTTGCTGATATTGCAGGATCTACAGAAGATTGGAGGCTTTAAGTAGGCCGCATGTGCCACCCACCCCAGATCTCAGACCCGGTGGTAATTAAAAACGGACATTGAAACGGGTTCCTATCGGGGACAATAATCATGTCCTTAACTGCAATTGCAAAAACACTGATCTATTTTTGAACAATGAATGTAAAAACGTTTAGGCAATCTGTGTCACAGATTTGGTTTTGCTTTGAATTTCAGATGTTTTATGTGATATAGTAAAAAACGGAGAGTCCCTGTAAAGAATTAGGAAGAGAGGAACCTAGGGAAATGACACAGCAAAAAATCAAACAAAACCTCAACACTCCCTCGGATATTTAATAGGGGACAACTCCTATAATAAATAATTACTATTGTTTAAAAGAGCCAAGCTCCTTCGAACAGGAAATTCTTTGTTAGAACCTATTTGTTATTTTGTTTAATCATCAATGAAGCTTATAAAGTACAATAAAAATTGGAAACACAAATAATATTACTGATAACAAAGAAAGAATATAGGGGCATATTTACAAGCAGGCGATAAAAAATTATCGCCGCTTTTGCGGCCGTTTTCGGCCGAAAAGCGGCGATAATTTTATCGCCTTATTAGCAAGGCCACGCTAACGCGTGAAACCTTGCTTTAGCATCAGGATTCCTAACGCCCAGCTTTGCATCTCTAATGAGATGCAAAGTGGGCGTTCCTGACCTAACGTGACAGGAGAAATGTTGCTAAACGACATTTCTCCTATCATCAAGCCCCACGCTATGAAGCATAGCGTCAGGAAAACTTTCCTTACGCCTGCTTCAGGACTGACTTAGCCATGATATCCTATGGAAGGTGGATATCATGGCTAAGTTTGCGAGTCCCTATCAGAAAGCTAACGCCACATTGCGTGAGATTATCGCTGGGTTTCCAGCGATAATCTCACGTTAGGAAGTTAGCTAGAGGATTTTTATCGCTGAGGAGATAAGCGTTGCCAATAGTACGCTATCTCAGCGATAAAAATCCACGTTACCCGGCGATAATTATCCTCACGCTAAGAGCGCTGAGCGATAATTATCGCCGGATGTTGCTGATATGCCCCATATTTTTTTTACAAGACTTTCTTATAAGACATAGTATATACAAACACAGCCACCCAACTATCATACACAATGACATGACAATTCAATCACACATACCTCATTCTGTCTCATACACAACACCAATAAAATCAAACAGAGGTTTGCCAAAGTTGAATGTACTTAATTAACAAATACTATCATAGTTCTAATAGATTTTCATAGACCACTAAACAAACATGGAAGGAATATTATGCTGTAATATACCGTTTTACGAATATTGATACATATATTTTTCTTATTTTCAATTGTTGAGCAGAAGTAGCGCCTCCATTTGTCGAGCAGAAGTAGTGCCTTTTTTTTGCTAGAGAAAAATCACAGTGAACATAACGTTGAGACACTTTGTAGAACACTAGCCCTTCCATAAGCCTCTGTAATATTTAATTCACACAATTTCATTTCCAATATACATTTTTTAGAGAAGTGATAGTTTTTTGAGTAGTGTAATTGCATGTTTAGTACAACGTGCCTTAATAGTACTCATGCACTGAGGCAGTTGGGGAACTGGCTGATCGCTCGAGGCAGTTGTCGGAGCCGCTGCTCTTGTTGGACTTTAATCGCGCTTCCTCTGTGATGCATGCATGGTAAAAAGAACTAAGCAATAGTCCGTCCGCCATTTTGTATTAGTCATTCCTAATCTATCACAAGTGAAGACAGTGTCTATTTTGGATAGATTTAAATGATGATGCTGTATGTAGTTTATTCTGAGAGGTCTGACAGACAATAGCTGTTGCTTGAGGAGGGTCAACTTACACTGTGGTGCCTTCGGAAGATGTATAAATATTGATACACTTCTGGGTTTTTCGTGGGAGCATATTAAAAATAATATTTCTTATGAAATTAGGGTAATGGTTGCTTAGGAAATTAAGACTGCTTTTACTTGTAAAACAGATAGGAAGAGAACAACTATGAGAAAGGCAAAGGGAAATGTCCCTGACAATGAGGAGTTTTCTTTGTTGCCCAATTCAGAGATTAACAATTTTAAAGGTAGAATGGTAAGTAAAGGAGTAAACTGCCTAACAATGAAAAACCAAAACAAACTGCTGCGCAGTTTATCAAGAAACTATTACTTAACCGGAAAAGGACAGAAAGCATTTTCTGTTAAGAGAAGTTTACTGAACATTCTTGGGTCTGCCAGAAGGGCGAGAACGGTTGATAAGAAAAGTCACCTTGTTGGGATAAAGAAATCTAATCTTAAAATTCCTTAACATTGCAAAATGATGACTTCTTGCAGGAGGTGCTAGTGCTACAAGACAGTCGTGACCTAAGTATGAATTTATTTAATAATGTTTTAGTATGTGATGAGATGTAGGCAATGTAATTAGAAACCCTCAAGGTGGATATATGTTAGAGTCAGGGTGAATCCATCATCTTTTGTTTAGAAATTGGAGGCCCATGGAGGATGAGGCCAGATATTTGTACTGAAAAAAAGAAAGCCTCTGGAGGCAGATGAAAGTAAACTTTTATGTTCAGCATGTTCTAGGCCTGTTGTAGCTAATAAGGTATGTTTAACACCCTAGGTGGACCCAAACACGACCAGGTACATGATGAATTCGGGTTTAGATCCCAAGAAAGTGTTAGAGAAATCATTATCATGTCAAGATCAACTATAAGTCATAGTAGGTCCAATTGCTCGTATATTTGATATGACCAAAGAAGGAATGGCCTCAGCTGCGTCCATAGATGTTGAATGTCTTCGAGGATGGATTTAGCGCACACTTTGTCTTATAGGCTACACAAGTTCAGCCATTGCAGCTGAAAGAAGGGAATCAATTGTAAATAAGATTGATCCTAAACTCATAGACATGGCAGTAGGAGAGGATGGCCCAAAGTGATAGAGGTTGTTATTTGGAGATAATTTCTTAAAGGAATTAGGAAAATTTGAAGCCTCTTTTACTAAGTAGACTAACTTCAACATGGCATGAAAAAAGGTTTTTCAGCAAGTGTTTTAAGTAGGAACTGGAGAGGAATAGATTTCTTCAGAAGTCATGGGCAATACAAATCTCAAGGTGCCTTTCAGAGTCAACATTCTTACCACATAGGAAGAGGGATGTCTGGAGGATTTCAGACAGCCATTGGAGTTCAACGTCAGCATGGTAGAGGATCCAGGAGAAAGAATTTGTGTCACAGAGGACAACATTCAGAAGTTACCTCAGTTGAGTCTGATTTCCCATTCTAATGATTCCCTTGTAGGGGTGGAGGAATGTGATAAATCATTTGGAAGCATGGAAGAAATTAATGCAGTGATGGGTTACAGAATTTTATTTTTAGGAAAGCCAGTTCAGGAACATTTTCCACATCAGATAAACTTTACAGAGCGGAAGAGGTTGTTAGTAGCCAAAGAGAATCAGAAAGAGGGCAGTAGAAGACATTTCCATGAGGGAAGGCGAATTTGGGGGCATTTCATTTTTAGTGGAAAAGAAAAGCAGACAAGCTTAGGTACTGGCTATGAAACCTGTGATAAATCTACACAATTTAAATCAGCGGGTGATATAGCGTCATTTCAAAATGGAGGGTTTACATCTGCTGAGAGATAGTCTCAGAGCTGAGGACTGAATGCTAAGATTGAATAAGGATGCCTATTTTACAGTTCCAATTTACGATGAACATTGCAAATATCTAGGGTAGCATACAGTTTTGAATGATTTTCACCTTTGAGTAATTTAAAAAAATGCTTTGCTATTCACAAAATTCAAGTGCAAGTTACTGCTAAAACAAAAATAGTAATAAGTCCAGAACCACACCTGTCCAACCACTGGTTGTGCAACACCCATGGCGAAACAATAATGAAGGAAGGAAATTAAAATAAAACTACTAAGGAAATAATATTTAATTGAATTATTTAAAATAGTTAAAAATATAAATATATTTAATTTAATGTTAACAAATATATAAAAATGGTACAAGTGTATTATTTGATTATAAAATATCTTAAAACCCTATTTTGAATTTGAACTATAATGTAACAATGAGCTAAGCAATTCACGGGGGAGTTGCATTACTTGGTTCAGAATAGACAACTATGATTAGGTGCATGGGTGACGTCAGGGGTCCGTGGGATTCGGCCTTCTTTCTAGAGAAGCTTCAAACTTGGTCAAGGAGGCATAGGCAGATGGAACAAGGAAAAGGTGCCGCTCAGCTTGGAAGTCCTAGAATAATTGATGCATCAAATGGGGTTTTGATCCCTAGAAATCACCTGTACTGCAAGTTGTGAATTTGTGCATTGAACTTTATACCAAAGGTTTACGTTCTCAGATGGTGAATGCGTATAGGTCAGCTATTGCATCAGGTAATTCTTTGGTAGGTGGCTTCTCAATGGGAAGGAGCAATTTATTTGTACACTGATTAAAATTATTTGTTTTAAAAGGCCTCCAAACCCAAATATTCAGTTTTATGTGATGTTAGCTTGGTCCTGTGGCTGTTAAACAATTGGCCATATAATGTTGATTTAAAACAGTTAACTTGGAAACTACATTTTTTAATGTTTAGTTTTGTTTAGAAGAATTTCTGATGTTAAGGTTTTGGAGTTTTGAAATAGATTGTGAGCACATAAACAGGATGTTTGTAACACTACAGGGAGAACAGAGACTTTGTCAGAGGTGGTAGGATAAACATTTTTCAGTGATCGGCCTAGCACCATTTAAACCTGTAGCATTAGCAACAATTGCAAGACGGGTAGGAAATGTCATGAAAGAGGCAGGAATTAACGTGGAGGAGTTCAGAGCACATTCATCAAGAGGTGCAATGGTATCAAAGGGTTTCTAATGGGGGGGATGATTGGAAGACCTTTTACACTGCAGAATGGTCAACTGTATACATGTTTGCGAGATTTTACTTAAAACCAATTGTGCATGCTTCTGAACTAAACCAATTGTGCATGCTTCTGAATAAAACCAATTGTGCATGCTTCTGAACTAAACCAATTGTGCATGCTTCTGAATAAAACCAATTGTGCATGCTTCTGCACTAAACCAATTGTGCATGCTTCTGAATAAAACCAATTGTGC
This sequence comes from Triturus cristatus, assembly GCF_964204655.1. Classification (NCBI taxonomy): domain Eukaryota; kingdom Metazoa; phylum Chordata; class Amphibia; order Caudata; family Salamandridae; genus Triturus; species Triturus cristatus. The sequence goes on along the minus strand of NC_140584.1, from coordinate 287,536,320 downwards.
ATGCTTCTGAACTAAATCAATTGTGCATGCTTCTGAATAAAACCAATTGTGCATGTTTCTGAATTAAACCAATTGTGCATGCTTCTGAATTAAACCAATTGTGCATGCTTCTTAATTAAACCAATTGTGCATGCTACTGAATTAAACCAATTGTGCATGCTTCTGTATTAAACCAATTGTGCATACTTCTGAATAAAACAATTGTGCATGCTTCTGAACTAAACCAAGTGTGCATGCTTCTGAATAAAACCAATTGTGCATGCTTCTGAATTAAACCAATTGTGCATGCTTCTGAATTAAACCAATTGTGCATGCTACTGAATTAAACCAATTGTGCATGCTTCTGTATTAAACCAATTGTGCATGCTTCTGAACTAAACCAATTGTGCATGCTTCTGAATAAAACCAATTGTGCATGCTTCTGAACTAAACCAATTGTGCATGCTTCTGAATAAAACCAATTGTGCATGCTTCTGAACTAAACCAATTGTGCATGCTTCTGAACTAAACCAATTGGGCATGCTTTTGAATAAAACCAATTGTGCATGCTTCTGAACTAAACCAATTGGGCATGCTTATGAATAAAACCAATTGTACATGCTTCTGAATGAAACCAATTGTGCATGCTTCTGAACTAAACCAATTGTCAGGGCCGTTTCTACCATTAGGCAAGACTAGGCCGCCGCCTAGGGCGGCAAAAGGGGAAGGCGGCAAAAAACATGCGTGCGTGAACGTTTGTGAAACAAATATACCCCTTTTATTTGTGTTGTACTCTTTAGGATACAGCGTACCGGAGAGACTGTGATTAGAGTAAAATGTGGCGGCTACCATCGGCAAAACGCATTTAGAGCATCTCGTCGTTATTTTTCATAATTGTTATGCTTTCACACCATCTGTAAACAGCACTGGAAACAGTTCAACAATTATTCCATTTAGAGCTCCAGACAGTGACATCTCTGCATAGACAGCGCTAGAGAGATTATTGCATCTAATCTGTATGCAGCTCTAGAAACACTCTCACAAATCTTTTACTAAGAGCTCTCTAGTCAATCTTACATCTTTTCTGTATACATCTCTAAAGGCAGTCGCGCAATATTGCATCAACAGCTCTAAACAATCTACCATCTCATCCGCATACAGCTCTAGAAACAGTCTTACTCTACACAGAGTTCTAGACAGTCTGGCATCTCATCTAGAGGAGACAGTTCCTGACAGTCACATCATCTGTATACATTGCTAGAGACAGTCACAGAATGTTGATTGTACAGCTCTAAAGAATACTACATCTCATCTGCATATAGCTCTGGAAACAGTCTTAGAAGTTTTCCATGCAGAGCTCGAGCCTAGACAGTCTGATGCATATCATCTATTGACAGCTCCTTACAGTTGCATCTCCTCTGCACACAGCACAGCTCTAAAGTCACAGATGTCCAGTTAGTGTGCCTCATATCGGGAGTCGCCCTGTCTCAAGCTTGGCCCTGTACATTGCAGGACCAAGAGCCATCCAAAGAGGCCCATGTAGAACCGGACCGAGCAGGTGCCGGGGTGTGCTGTCCGAAGTCTTCCGCGAAGGATCCTGGCTTTGCATCCTGGGACTTGTAGTTTGCTCCTGTTGGAAAACGAGGCAGCATCTGTGAGGCCTGCACAAATAACATGACTACATTTGTCCTTCACTGGGAACCAAACACCCAATTGTAGCGCCTGACTCTCAGAGGGTAGCGTTGCAGAGCAGTCTGAGGCTTACTCAAGGGAGGTGGTGTGGGCTAGTAATGCCATTTGCAGGTGCACAAAAATAACACTCAATAATTGATTGTCCAGTCTGTACTTTGCTTTATAAAAGTAAGAGTACATTTATTAAACACACACACCACTCAATACTATGCACCAATTTACAAATATACATAAGCTGTTGGAATTACTTTGTGACATTGCATAACATCTCCACCCCTCCCGCAGGGGGAGTGGGGTCTAGTACCACCACTCCCATGTATGCACATCAACTTGCCCCCAATGCAGTTAGTTGAACATAACCTGAGGCGAGGGCCATGCGCACTGGCACCATCCCATTACCTCAACAAGCATTATAAAGGGGTAAACCTGCCTTGGTGACACATGACCCTGACTGAGCATCTCCTACTGACCATAAAGTATGCACCTCTATATCTTAAGGGCTAGCAGTCTGGGGTCTTCACCTAAGCGCAGCAGCAAGAATCCATGTTTACGCACACTTTAGAATGACAGTACTCATCACCTTGGTTGATCATTTGAATGCATTGCAATTACAGCCCCTAAAGGCATCACAGATTAAATCACAGGATTGCGGATATACAGCCAGACACCCTAGCAGGACTGTCTGGCAACATAGCCCCACTTGGCTTATGACATCTCCTTACACATGTGACTTACAGTCCCTTCAAAAGAAGTACTCCTGGCAACTACACTTCTCCTGCAGTGTGCCTCTTCACTTTAAAAGGAATCACAGGTAAAAGCATGGGATTACATAAATACAGCCAGACCCCCTAGCAGGAAGGTCCAGCAACATAACTCCATTTAGCTTAACATCACCTTACACAGGTACTTCACTTTACACATGTGACTTTCAGTCCACCTAAAAAGAAATAACCAATAGTAAATGCATTTCGGTGCAATTACACCACTTCACCTCCAGGGGATGCCCTTCTCCAGACATCCCCCAACTCAGCCCTTCATTCCGTGATGCACTTCATAGTACACCCTCAGCTGTAGAACATAAGTTCCAGCCTAGAAGGTGTAAAAGGCTGGCTGAGCCCTTGAGAGGTTATTCTTTCAGATGCCCCGTGAAACTTAGGGGTGGACTGTTCTTCTTTATGCTGGGGGAGACTGCGGTGCTCCTGCAGCCCCCCTGCACCCCTTTTCACACGTGAGGGTGACCCCCTCCTCTGGGGGCCACCAGGCACCAAAATGGCAGATTTCTTCGTGCTGGGGGGGGAAGACTGGGCCTCTCCAACAGCTCCCCCAGCACCTGCTCCTGCAGCCCCCCTGCACCCCTTTTCACACGTGAGGGTGACCCCTCCTCTGGGGGCCACAAAGCACCAAAACGGCAGATTTCCAAATGCCTGGCGACGCATTATGGGGCGCTTCATGCTCCTCTTTACCAGCCCCCGCCACTGGGAACACTCTCCTCGGCCCTCTGGGACTCTGAGAGCATAGATTCAGCAGTGTGCTGTCTTCACTGGCTCCCTGCGCCAGCCTTTCGCCAGGCTCTATTTCTGGGCCCCTCTTGTCCCTGCGCAGAGGCCCCTGTTTCTGTGCACCAGTCCTGGGCTCTTCTTCTGGTGCTGATAGGGTCCTGGGGGCAGTCAGGGGGTCTCTCCTTCCAACTGCCCATTGCGCCAGGCTCCAGCACCTTCACCCTCAGCAGACCACACCCCAGAGAGACCTTCTCTTCCTGTGCAAGCACTTTTTAAAAGTTGAGTAGTGGGCTGGCAGGATGTCTCTGTTGGTCCTATCAAACAGCGACACATCACGTCCCTGCCCCTGCTCCCTCCTTCTTGTCCAGCCTCTGAGCTTGTTCAAAATGGTGTCGTCCAGGGTTTCTGGCCACATGTCTGAAGCCTCGTCCCCCATGCTGCCTTCCCTCCTTGGTGCAGCCTGGTGCCTGGCACCCAGTGACAGCTGATAATTGATGAGCCTGTATCCCCTCCCATCTTCTCTTCGTGGAGAGGAGGCCCTAGCTTGTGGAAGAAGGTTATCAATCCATCCAGCTGAGGTCAGCCCTCAGCCTGGGTCTGGTCCTGGCTGGCTCACAGAAATATGACAGTTCTGGATGACCCAAAAGCAGTACAAATATGACTTTGGACTCTGCAGAATACTTCTTTTCACCTCCAATACAATGGACTTTAGTGCATGTTTCGAAACTGTAGGCCTTGTGGAAGTTAATTTAGCCATGGGCCCCACATTCCCTTAGGGAAATAATGAAGTGAAAACACAGTAAAACACACTGACTTTCCCTGGCATGTTTCTTTCCAGCGTATAAAGCCTATTCCATATCATACTGCATAAGTCCTGCCACACCATTCACTTTGTAGCTGCTCCTGGACTGCGCACGCTAGGAATCCCCCTGCGCAGCCCGTACACGTGTGCACACGCATGTACACATGTGTCTGCATGTAACCAGCCCGGTGTCCCTTACTCCAGCTGCTGCACAGCTGCCTGGTCAAGCCAGGGGAACACCAGCAAAATCCCCATGCAGTCTCTAACATCCTGAGTTCACTGTGGGTGAGTCCCAACTTATGAGGCTCCCCCACATGAAAAGCTCAACAATTAGGTGCTCAAAAAGCAAAAAATCCGGGCGGCCCATAGTGTCAGAACCACCTTCTAACACACGCCGCGCCCAGCTGATTCCTACAGGGAAGAAGTAGCCACTCTACATGGGTACAGTTCCCGTAGTCAGCGATAACTAGTTCTAAGGGGTTCTGACCAGACCCCCCCTTACTGACCAGTTATCCCCTTAGACCACCTACTCCTCCCATCCATGAAATCTCCACCCATGACAGGGATCCCAGACTATCTTAAGAACCCTCCGGGCTCTAGGTTAGATACCTCTAGGTCACTCATGGTCTACATGGACTAAGCCTAACTATGCTCACCTTTGCCCTTGGGCATGCAACACTATGCCTACCACTTCTCCGGCCAAGGGTCCAGTGCCTCAGCACTGATGCGGTCTTCTGGGATAGGTCTAAATCCCATCCCCTGGGTCACTAGCTGGTCTCCCTTCCAGAGTTTGTTCCAACCAGTACCCTCTCTCCGTTTGGTCCTTGCACCCCCAAGATGCAATCTCTCTGGACCCTCACCCTCAGCCTGCCGCTGAGGTCATTCTGCTGCCACCACCCTTTCGGGATGACTGTCTTCCCTAAAGAAAGCACAGCCACTTGTGCTTCCCCACACAGAAAAGCACCCTTTGGCCACTGGCCTGGCTCCCTGATAGGACCTCAGACCGGCCTCACCACCACACTGGCAGTGCCAGGGAGGAACACTGAGGGTGCCTCATCAGACATCCTACAGCTCATTCCCACCGTCAGTAGCTCCAACCGGAAACTACCCCGGGAACCTTCCTTGTTCTCCGCTGCGAGAACAGGGCCTATGTACCCTTCCCTCCGAGAGGTGCGCTCTCCTCCCGGAGTACCCTTAGAGAGCCTGTGGGTCCCGAGTTAGCTAGACCCAGGCCCACCTCTCATGGCTCTCCCTGGTCTCCCTGCAGCGCTTTTGGAGACCGCCCAGGGACCTACATGGTCCCTGGATGGCCTGCACCACCCCTTATGAAGAGCAGGGTCCCTTCACTTAAGATAGGCCCCACCTGCCTTCAGGGTAGTACTACCACTCTCAGCCAGGGACCCTAAAGATCCTGGCTAGGCCTGCACCACCCCTTCGCGAAACACAGGGTCCCTTCACTTAAGATAGGCCCCACCTGTGTTCAGGGTGGTACTACCTGACAGAAGTCCACCTCCTGCCTCCAGCTGAGGGAACACCCCCATGCTCTTGGTCCTTGGGTCCAAGTCCCACAGGACCTACCTGACTGGTTACCGGCTAGGCCTCGCCCCAGCCACCACTTCAGGTTCCCTCCACCAGCTCCTGGTCCTGGGGTTCAAGTCCCACCGGACCTACTGGACTGGTCACCGGCCACCCGACCCCGACACCTCAGGATCCACCACTAACCCTTCCCCTGGAAACTAGGGAGCACATCGCCCCCACTCAGATCTCCACTGGGTCAGTTACCTAGCCCACCTAGGGTGCCTAGGGCTACCACTACACACCATCACTCAAGAACTACCCTCCTTGGGGGCCACCCACTACCAGAGGCCACCCCTGGGTTGCTCACCTCCCCACCAGTTAACCTGGGGAACCTGCCTGACACTCAACTCTACCACACCCTCCTCCCAATGTGGGAAACGTTTCTTGGGGTCCCCCACCATGGGAACCCCTGGGGCGCTACTACCCGGGGTAAAGAAACCTCCTGCCCCACCCTTCCAGTGGTTTTGGCCTGCGCCATTAGCAAGAAACTTCCAGTGGGGGAAGGATATCTGGGGCCCCTCCTGTGGAAACCCTCCCTGCCCTTAAAAAGCACGGGAACCTCCCAGGACCCCTACTTCTCCTGTCCCCCTTGAAGGTCAATCCACCCCTACACCCCCACCTGTGATGTAGGTATCAGTTGCTGTCCCTATGTCTTGAGGAGACCCCCTCCTCATGCAGGTGTAGTGTATGTAGTGTTAGGGTTCAAAGGCGTACAATATGGCTTAGAACATTTGTATGCAATCATTTCCTGGAAAGCACCATCCCGCTAGCACATTATAATCAACATAGCGCGGTCATATCAATACAGCTTGCATTTAAACCATAATAACTTCACATGACACATATGGGCGCGGGGCTATCCTTTCCCATACCTTTAGTTCACATAACCAAAACGTTGAACCTTTCTCAGAGCCTTGCGCTCTTCCATTTGCTCATTGCTGCATAGGTAATGTGTGGCAAAACTGGACTTATCAAATGCTATAAATGCACACCAGAATGGGATACTATGTTTCCCGCCGCTAGACACCAATGTTGGAAAACGAGGCAGCATCTGTGAGGCCTGCACAAATAACATGACTACATTTGTCCTTCACTGGGAACCAAACACCCAATTGTAGCGCCTGACTCTCAGAGGGTAGCGTTGCAGAGCAGTCTGAGGCTTACTCAAGGGAGGTGGTGTGGGCTAGTAATCGCCATTTGCAGGTGCACAAAAATAACACTCAATAATTGATTGTCCAGTCTGTACTTTGCTTTATAAAAGTAAGAGTGCATTTATTAAACACACACACCACTCAATACTATGCACCAATTTACAAATATACATAAGCTGTTGGAATTACTTTGTGACATTGCATAACATCTCCACCCCTCCCGCAGGGGGGGTGGGGTCTAGTACCACCACTCCCATGTATGCACATCAACTTGCCCCCAATGCAGTTAGTTAAACATAACCTGGAGCGAGGGCCCTGCGCACTGGCACCATCCCAGTGGCGACCCACCCCATTACCTCAACAAGCATTAAAAAGGGGTAAACCTGCCTTGGTGACACATGACCCTGACTGAGCATCTCCTACTGACCATAAAGTATGCACCTCTATATCTTAGGGGCTAGCAGTCTGGGGTCTTCACCTAAGCGCAACAGCAAGAATCCATGTTTACGCACACTTTAGAATGACAGTACTCATCACCTTGGTTGATCATTTGAATGCATTGCAATTACAGCCCCTAAAGGCATCACAGATGAAATCACAGGATTGCGCATATACAGCCAGACACCCTAGCAGGACTGTCTGGCAACATAGCCCCACTTGGCTTATGACATCTCCTTACACATCTCCTTACACATGTGACTTACAGTCCCTTCAAAAGAAGTACTCCTGGCAACTACACTTCTCCTGCAGTGTGCCTCTTCATTTTAAAAGGAATCACAGGTAAAAGCATGGGATTACATAAATACAGCCAGACCCCCTAGCAGGAAGGTCCAGCAACATAACTCCATTTAGCTTAACATCACCTTACACAGGTACTTCACTTTACACATGTGACTTTCAGACCACCTAAAAAGAAATAACCAATAGTAAATGCATTTCGGTGCAATTACACCACTTCACCTCCAGGGGATGCCCTTCTCCAGACATCCCCCAACTCAGCCCTTCACTCCGTGATGCACTTCATAGTACACCCTCAGCTGTAGAACATAAGTTCCAGCCTAGAAGGTGTAAAAGGCTGGCTGAGCCCTTGAGAGGTTATTCTTTCAGATGCCCCGTGAAACTTAGGGGTGGACTGTTCTTCTTTATGCTGGGGGAGACTGCGGTGCTCCTGCAGCCCCCCTGCACCCCTTTTCACATGTGAGGGTGACCCCCTCCTCTGGGGGCCACCAGGCACCAAAATGGCAGATTTCTTCGTGCTGGGGGGGGGAAGACTGGGCCTCTCCAACAGCTCCCCAGCACCTGCTCCTGCACCCCTTTTCACACGTGAGGGTGACCCCTCCTCTGGGGTCCACAAAGCACCAAAACGGCAGATTTCCAAATGCCTGGCGACGCATTATGGGGCGCTTCATGCTCCTCTTTACCAGCCCCCGCCACTGGGAACACTCTCCTCGGCCCTCTGGGACTCTGAGAGCGTAGATTCAGCAGTGTGCTGTCTTCACTGGCTCCCTGCGCCAGCCTTTTGCCAGGCTCTATTTCTGGGACCCTCTTGTCCCTGCGCAGAGGCCCCTGTTTCTGTGCACCAGTCCTGGGCTCTTCTTCTGGTGCTGATAGGGTCCTGGGGGCAGTCAGGGGTTCTCTCCTTCCAACTGCCCATTGCACCAGGCTCCAGCACCTTCACCCTCAGCAGACCACACCCCAGAGAGACCTTCTCTTCCTGTGCAAGCACTTTTTAAAAGTTGAGTAGGGGGCTGGCAGGACGTCTCTGTTGGTCCTATCAAACAGCGACACATCACGTCCCTGCCCCTGCTCCCTCCTTCTTGTCCAGCCTCTGAGCTTGTTCAAAATGGTGTCGTCCAGGGTTTCTGGCCACATGTCTGAAGCCTCGTCCCCCATGCTGCCTTCCCTCCTTGGTGCAGCCTGGTGCCTGGCACCCAGTGACAGCTGCTAATTGATGAGCCTGTATCCCCTCCCATCTTCTCTTCGTGGAGAGGAGGCCCTAGCTTGTGGAAGAAAGGTTATCAATCCATCCAGCTGAGGTCAGCCCTCAGCCTGGGTCTGGTCCTGGCTGGCTCACAGAAATATGACAGTTCTGGATGACCCAAAAGCAGTACAAATATGACTTTGGACTCTGCAGAATACTTCTTTTCACCTCCAATACAATGGACTTTAGTGCATGTTTTGAAACTGTAGGCCTTGTGGAAGTTAATTTAGCCATGGGCCCCACATTCCCTTAGGGAAATAATGAAGTGAAAACACACTGACTTTCCCTGGCATGTTTCTTTCCAGCGTATAAAGCCTATTCCATATCATACTGCATAAGTCCTGCCACACCATTCACTTTGTAGCTGCTCCTGGACTGCGCACGCTAGGAATCTCCCCTGCGCAGCCCGTACACGTGTGCACACGCATGTACACATGTGTCTGCATGTAACCAGCCCGGTGTCCCTTACTCCAGCTGCTGCGCAGTGGCCTGGTCAAGCCAGGGGAACACCAGTAAAATCCCCATGCAGTCTCTAACATCCTGAGTTCACTGTGGGTGAGTCCCAACTTATGAGGCTCCCCCACAGTAAAAGCTCAACAATTAGGTGCTCAAAAAGCAAAAAATCCGGGCGGCCCATAGTGTCAGAACCACCTTCTAACAGCTCCCATATGCATAGGATTGATAGACGGGGAGGGGAAGGCGCGAGGGGCAGAGCTAAACAGGAAAGGAGGAGGGAGCGGCGAAATGGTCGTATTATATTGAATTGAGAAGGGGGCGGTGGAGGACGGAGATGAATGGGAGAGAGGTGCAGCTCGCTGAGAGACAGGGAGAGAGAGAGAATGGTGTTGTAGGGGTAGGGGGGATGCAAACCTGACTGGGGAAAGGAAGGGGACATGGAGACGGAGGGCCGAGTGCAAGGGATGATCCCCCATGACAATATTCAATTTTAATGGCAGTGAGATATTGGACTCCTGCCTGTTTCTGGGATCTGCAGATTAAATGACGGGGGGATTCTGTCCTACTGCCAGTGTCTGTGGCCCACAGCTTTAAGAATAACGTGGTTCTGGCGTGCTGGCGGTGTCTGGAACCCTTAGAATTAATGGCAGTGGTAGCTCAGATGAACTTATTCTTTAACTTCATGGAGCCTGATTCCTGTGCTCGGAGCCCTCAGTAGTAATGGCAGCCTCTGATTCTGCCTGCTTCTGGTGTCTGTGGCCCACAGCTTTAAGAATAGCGTCGTTCTGACGTGCTGTGGATATCTGTGAACCTTAGTAACAGCATCGGGAGTTCAGACACTTGCCTGATGCTTGTGTTCAGAACCCTCCATTTTTATTATAACAACTTTTTATTAGATTTTGCAGTGAACAAAGCAAGACAAAAGCCAAGCCTAGGGTACAGCTTTCAAGAGATAAAAACACATTGGTAATGCCACCCACACATCCACCTGTAGCGGCTTACACATGTCCCATAGGTCAGAAAACGTATTTCCATTGGCCACAGCAAACCAGGGGGCCACTGTGAGATGAAGATATAGGGCATCCCTCTCCAAAACTTAGCCTGAGAGGAGCTCATAGGAACGCAACTCTGTCAATGAGCCATGTCCAGGGCGTGCAGCGTTCTATTAGAATCCCTCTATGGTCGGCCCAGTCCTTCTCACCTCATAAAGCAGCATTCTATGGGCTGGTTTGATTCTGCGTGGGTCTGTGTATCTGCCTGTGTTGGGTGTGATTGGAGTTGGAAGAGGCCAGTAGCCCTACTGTTCTCCCAACTCAAGCCCATAAAGGCATAACTGAGTTAATACCTTCAGAACAGGACAATAACACTAACAATTGACACAGATGACTTACTTTAATACGGATTTGACAGTCCAGACTAGATAGAGAGGCACCAAAGCAGGTCTCTATTTCCCAACACCTGGATGACAAGGGGAGAGAGTGATGGTAGTAAAAGGGAGGGGCGGCATTCTTCAATTCTCGCCTAGAACGGCAAAACACCTAGAAACGGCCCTGCCAATTGTACATGCTTCTGAACGAAAGCAATTGTGCATTCTTCTGAATTAAACCAATTGTGCATGCTTCTGAACTAAACCAATTGTGCATGCTTCTGAACTAAACCAATTGTGCATGCTTCTGAACTAAACCAATTGTGCATGCTTCTGAACTAAACTAAGTGTGCATGTTTCTGAACTAAACCAATTGTGCATGCTTCTGAATTAAACCAATTGTACATGCTTCTGAACTAAACCAATTGTGCAGGCTTCTTAATTAAACCAATTGTGAATGCTTCTGAACTAAACTAATTGTGCATGCTTCTGAACTAAACCAATTGTGCATGCTTCTGAATTAAACCAATTGTACATGCTTCTGAATTAAACCAATTGTACATGCTTCTTAACTAAACCAATTGTGCATGCTTCTGAACAAAACCAATTGTGAATGCTTCTGAACTAAACCAATTGTGCATGCTTCTTAATGCTTAGTGTAAGGGCTTTGAACCAGCACAAATTCGAAGCCGCTGATCTCTTAATAAAATTACAATTTTACACGCTGTTAGTGGAAAAAATATCGAGATTTTATAAAAAAAACACAGAGGCCCAGATTATCCCACACTCGTTTGCTGCAAGGAGAAATGCAGATGAAGACGTTTTTGTATTTATGAGGAAATTAAGATCTTTTATTTATTCATTAGTATTTACGATTGTTATTGTTGAAAACATTTATTAGAAAAGAGGCAAATTATACGTCTTTTGTTTCGCAGAATGAGAATGGAAGAGTTGGGATGAATATTTTCTTCTTGGACATGCAGGTGACAGAGGGTTTCAAGGAAGTGGAAGGGTTGAAGAGTGAAGTTTTGTTTAAGATCTTCATTCCAGACACTGGAAAGTAACATTATTATTCAACACTGCAATAAAGGGGCTGCATTCCAGGAGGAGTAGAATGCTGTGTGTTTTCTGTTGCTATAGTAATGTGCTGCTTGAATGGAGGCCACTAAAGGAGATTGCCTATAATCTGAGCCTGTGTCTTTTTATAAAATCTTAATTTTCTTTCCACTGACAGCTTGGAAATTTGCAATTGTGTAGAATTTGGCTGCCTTCCAACAGGGTGGTTCGAAGTTGTTTGAAACATAATGTAGAACTTGGAATGGTTTGTGAATTTGTATATTCAGTTGCTTCCTGGCTGCTTCTCTGCAGGTCATGTTGCTAAAGCCTGAATAAATAGTTTTTACCTGCAACGTATCTGAATTTCCTTTGCACATCCCTGGCTGTAGCGTGGAATCTGGCTAGAGGGAGACGCGAGTTGGACTCTCTGCATATTTCCATTCCCATTTGTATCTGGCCTTGGTCAGCATGGTATCTGAGCCCCTGCAATTAAGTATTCACTCAATGATGGGTCCTCAAGCCCAGTAGCGGCTCCTGCAGGTAAGTGCGGTAGGGCGGGTGGGATGTCGACAGACAACGGTATAGGATTTATTTATTTATTTATTTTATTTTCCCTATTCCGTCGTCTGTCGACATGCCTCCGACCCCCGCGGAGCCGTGACTGATCAAGCCATACCGGGATTCGGCTTCAATTTGAACCAAGCTCTCTCTATCGCAAAAGTATCTGATAAGTGTTGTATTTCCAATAAATCAGTGAGCAAGGTTTCTTCACAGCATCGGCTGAAGTCTACACAGGACCTCTGCAGTGCCCACTCCCTGCCAGTGCTGTACACCGCGGGAAAGTCCATAGGCACAAATCTGTGGCTCAGAAGAAAGCACAAGCTTGGTTAATAGCAGCTCCCCAGCTGTTTCAGAGACCCATCCAAGCAGTGGTGTCCAGTTACAGAGAACGGGGCCTCGGGTTCAAGCCTAAGGTAAGGCACTTGCACATGTTGCAGGGGATCACGGACATATTACCGATCTCAATAATATCGTGATACAGAAATGTAGGTCAAAAATGTAGATTACAAAAATATTGTCCACCTATACCTATAATGGTAAGTACGAAAATATTGAAAAAAGAATATCGTTTCACACTAATATTGTTAAAAAACATACAAAAATATATTTTTCAATATATTTATATATATATATATATATATATCTATAGTTTAAAGTAGTAAATCTTAAATATTTGAATGTATAAAATTAATATAATGTCAATTAAATGGATTTATGTAATATTTAATACTATATATAAACATACATAAATATATATGTGTGTATGTTTATATAAACATATATAATATAATACTATTATTACAAGTTTTTAATATTATATATTTTTTAATTGCTACTCTAAAAAGCATATACATATAAATATATGTCAATATATTTATATGATATGTATATAAATATATGAGATATTAGGGGACGCTAGGTGGCGCGCTGGTGAATGGCGGCTGCCGAGTAGGGCTCCCGCTGGACGGCGCGATTTATCCGTTTATTTCTCCTTAATTGTGTCGCCCGGGGGTCGCAACTCAGCGAGGGGCAGCGGCGAGGTGTCCGGTGACTACTGGCCAAGTTTGGTGAGCAGCGGACAGCAGGCGCCAGAGAACGAAGCGCCGTTAACAGAGGCGAGCGGACGGCGTGGCAAGGCTGGGACGCCCTGCCGGATCGCGCTGGCAGGCAACACCGCGGCGGCATTAACGGCTGCAGGCCGCGGAAGCTGGGACCTGGCCTGGCCACCTGGGGGACGCGGCGGCTAAGCAAAGGCTGCGGAACACGGCAGTGTTATCAGCGGAAGACATCGCTGGTGGTGCATTCCCCCCCCCCCCCCTCTGATGGTTGGACGAGCACGGACTTCGGTGTCCCCGGCTGGGGCTTAGAGACGGGGTGCTGCGAGGGAGCCAAGAGGCATCGGGGCTCACTCGGGGTGCGAGGTGGTGGTCCCCCTGGCCCCCCCCTCCTGCCCCCTCTGCCTGAGGCATATCGGCTGCGCTGGAGCGGAGGCACCCCCCTCCCGGACACCGCGTATATCCGGACCGGCTTGCGAGTGCAGGAGTAGGAGGCCCTGAGCTAGGACACTGGAATTGGGAGACCTGGATGAGCCGTGAGTACCGCTGTGACCCAGAAGGAGCTGCGAGGTGCGAACTGCTTTGCCGGGGGCTGAAGAGGAGGTCGAGGGGGTAGCGCTTGACGGAGACCTGGTCCCCACGTGGCTGGCGGCTCCGGTAAGATGCCGGATGGTCGTGACGATTGAAAGGAGTGAGAGGCCGGTGGAGCGGGTGTATGCGGGACTGCCATAAGGCGCTTGAATACGCGGTCAGCCCGGAACAGTGGAGCGCAGGGAGCCAGCAGCTTCTGGGAAGTGCGCAGAGAGTGCGGACGCAGCTGCTGGTCCTAGGGGGTTGTCTGCGGCTGCGGCCAGGTGGGACGGTTCGGAGGCCAGCATGGGCAGGACGGATGCGAAGCAGCCCAAACTTTCGTTTGAGGCTAGCAAGAAGCCGCCCAAGGCAGTGGAGGAGACACGTGGACCGCCGGCGACGGCAGGAGGGTCAGCAGATGCGGCGCCCAATCTACATGATGTACTGCGCGAAATGCGCCAAGGGTTTGCAACGATTGCAGACAAAGTGGACAGAATGTCGTCCCGAATGGATGCGGTAGTCCAAAAATTGGACGCGCAAGAAGAACGGATCTCGGGGGCGGAACAGCGTATATCGGATACTGAAGATACTGTGACGCGGCACACCTCGCAGCTCTCCAGGATGGACAATCTGCTGCGCCTCATTGCCGCTAAGAATGAGGATTTGGAAGCGAGGAGTAGGCGTAACAACGTACGCATTGTAGGAATTCCTGAATCGACGAATGTGGGCAAAATGGAGGAATACGTGGAGAAGATGCTGGTGGCGGCGATCGGATCGGAGGTGTTTTCCCCCCAGTTTATTGTGGAGAGGGCACACCGGGCCTTGGGCCCCAGACCTAAGCCGGGGACGGCGCCCAGGCCGATCATCGCCAGGATACTCAATTATCGCGACCGTGACGCCGCTTTGAGAGCCGCACGTGGCACACGTACATTATCCTACGAGGGCAACTCCTTCACGCTGTACCCGGACTTCACACCAATGGTGCAAGAGGAACGGCGAAAATTTGTGGCAGTCAAAGCGAAACTACGAGACCTACAACTGGACTACGCACTGCTTTACCCGGCGCGCCTGCGGATCACATATCAGGGGAGGCAGAAGTTCTTCACAAATCCTCAGATGGTGGAGGATTTCATCAAACAGTACAAGCGTTCCCGCAGGTCGGAGGATGGAGATGAGAACGCTGAGAACCCTGTGCGCGAGGAGCTGGTGGACGGCGAACTGTGAGTGGGGTGCCTATAGATGGTATATTGGACTACATGTGCGGCTAGGGGAGTCTCTGTGAACTGATGATGGGGTAGCTGGCCCTGAGACACTGCGATAGGGGATGGCTGGGCCATATAGCTGCAAGCACGGAGGGATGTTGTTGGGGGTGAGGGGTGCTCACACTACAGGAGAATCCGCCACAGACTACACACGTTGGGACACATTAATGGCTGTTTTTGAAGGAGGCAGGGGTCAGTTTGCTGTGAGACCCGGGTGACATGAGTGCTAGCGCCGGCCACCTCCTCGTCTCGTTGTGCTGGACTGCACGTTGTGTGGTCGGGCTGGCGTTTCTGGGGGAGGAACTGGTGGAGCCACCTAGACTTGTTTCCTGACGGGAAATACCCTAGTATATGGTGGGAGTTTGGGGAATGTACTTGCATTGCTGTTTGGGGCAATTGTGGGTGGGCAGGGGAGGGTACAGGACTGGCAGGTTGGGGTTTGCTTCAGTGGGAGGGGGGTGGGCGAAAGGGGTGTTATGATGGTTTGTCTGTTGGAAGTTCCAAAACGGGTGAGAGCGCGTAGGACCAGGAGAGGGTGGGTGGTGTATGGGGGAGTGAATAGGCGGGTGTCCAACACACTGTGGAATGGGTCACTTTTAAATATTCGTACTGCGGGGGTGGAGAGGGTGCTGACATTGGATGGCACATACCAGGGGTGTGACTGGTGGACGGATCCTGAGGGCTGCTTTGATGATTGTGAAATTGACGACGCATGGCGGGTAGGCTGAGTAAGTCACGTGTCACTGTTGCCTCCTGGAATGTTCGGGGGTTAAATGACGCCAGGAAATGTAGGAGGGTGGTGGCTTATTTGGAACAACAGAAGGTGCAAATTGCTTTACTACAGGAAACGCATCTTAGTCCCCGGGCCACGTACACCTTTGCAGGTAAATGGGCGGCGGTCCGGAGTTTCTCCTCGTATTCAGGATATGCCAGGGGTACGGCGATACTGGTCAAGAAAACGGTGCCGTTTGTGCTGCTGGGGGATCTTACGGATAAGGAAGGGAGGTTTGTTTTGGTGTGGGGCAGACTTGGCACGGATACAGTCACAATTGCGAATTGCTATGGGCCGAATGTGGATTCGCCTGCCTTCTTTACCATGCTCTGGGGTAAAATACTGAACGTTGGGTCCATGCATGTTATATGGGGGGGGGATTTCAATCTCACAATGTCCTCAGGGCTCGACAGATCGGATGGTAGCCCGCAATACCATAAGGGTGCGAGGGACGTCATGGAAGGTATAGTGGTAGAAGGAGGACTTGTGGACAGTTGGAGGTTTGTGCACCCTGGGGTCCGGGAAGGAACACATTTCACGACATACGCTAACTCTTGGGCCAGGCTGGATTACTGCTTTCTGTCCACAGGCTTGGCGGTTGATTTAGGTCGAGTGGCTCACTTACCACGGACGTACTCGGATCACTGCCCGGTAATTGTGGAGGTGGCGATCCCGGGGATCAGTGGGTCAGCACCTAGGTGGCGTATGCAACCCACGGCATTATTGGATCCGGTGTTTCAGGCGGAATTAGGAGACGAGATAGCGGAGTTTTTTCCCCGCAATAAGGGGTCAGTGGACAGTGTCGAGACCATTTGGGAGTCGTTTAAGGTGACGGTCCGGGGGTACTACATCTCGAAAAGTTTCGGCGTCCTGAAAACACTACGCGGTTCGCTCTCCAAGTTGGAGGCTGAACTAGCGGGGCTGGAGGCCAGGATGGCTCAGGAACCAATGGGTCCGGTCCATAAGGAATTCCGAGAAAAGCTTACTCAGTACGAGCAGGAAGCGGATAGGGAGGCCAACTTTAGAGGCAAATATTGGCAGGCCCGTCGTTATTGTGAAGGAGAAAGGCCAGGGCGTGCCTTAGCGGAAATTACCAGACATGCCCGGGGACCCACGCATGTTTTAGAGATCAGAGGGCAGGGTGGGACCCTACAGCACGATACGAATGGCATATTAGCTCACTTTACAGCGCATTATGAAGAATTATATGAAGCACGCAGCGGAGGGGAGGTTGTATTTGGGGACTTTCTGGATGATGTGGCGTTATGCTGGTTAAGTGATGATCATCGGGAATTCCTTGGGGCCCCATTTGAACTTGATGAAATACGGGAAGCAATTATGTCCCTGAGTAATGGTAAGGCGGCGGGGATTGATGGCCTACCGGCGGAATTCTATAAAAGTTATATAGATGTCATGGCGCCGGTGCTGCGGGAGGTGTACGAGGAGTCACTGGAGGTAGGCGTGCTGCCTGGGACAATGCGGGAGGTACTGATCACCTCGCTGTTAAAACCCGGCAAAGACCCGGTAGAGTGTGATTCATATAGGCCGCTATCACTAATTAATTGTGATGCGAAGATACTGGCAAAGGTACTGGCCACTAGACTTTCCCTGCTTATGACCAAAATTGCCCTCCCAGATCAATCTGGGTTTGTCCCGGGTCGCTCAACTGCTTGTAACTTACGTACGCTCTTCTCCTTGATAAACACGATAGCGCCGGAACTGCCGGTGGCGGCGGTATTTCTGGATGCCACCAAGGCATTTGATTCCGTTGAGTGGAATTACTTGTTTGCCATCTTGTACAGGATGGGCTTTCCCAAAATATTTGTCGCCTGGATCAAATTGCTCTATACGGCTCCGAAGGCGAGAGTGCTCATCAATGGTGAAGTGTCTGAGTCGTTTCTGCTCACTAGAGGTACCAGGCAGGGGTGCCCGCTCTCCCCATTGCTCTTCGCTATCGCGATTGAGCCTCTGGCATGCCGTATCCGGCAACTGCATAAACAAAGTGCTTTCAAATGTTACCAGCGGCAGATAGATGTCTCTCTCTATGCTGACGACTTGACGTTGTACGTGGTAGATCCACAGGTTAACCTTAATCCATTACTTCGAGAATTTATAGTGTTTGGACGACTGTCGGGCATTCAAATAAACTGGAAAAAGTCGCAATTTTTTCCCCTGACGCCTGCAGTGGGGCGCTTTCCTCTGGACTACCCGCTGGAATGGTGTGAATCGGATCTTAGATATCTGGGGGTCCAGATCTCTAAGGATCGAGAGGAGACGTTGAGGTTGAATTATGGTACGGCCATGACTCGGCTGACAGATGATGTGACTCGGTGGGTGTCTCTCCCGCTCTCTATGGCGGGCAGGGCTTCGCTTATCAAGATGGTGGTATTACCCCGTTTTTTATATTTTTTCCAGAACATCCCGTATTATCCGGGGGCGTACTTCTTTCGCGCATTGCGTACAGAACTGCTGCGGCTGTTCTGGGCTGGCAAGCAGCCTAGATTGGCGTGGTCGGTTATTACTCGGCCATACGAATCTGGAGGGTTTGATGTTCCTGATTTTCTAACGTATTATCTGAGCGCGCAGGCCCAATTTGCATACCATTGGCTTGCACCTGCGCCATTCCTGCCACAGCTGGCGGTAGAGGACTGGTTCTCACGGCCTCTGCCGCTGGCGGGTGTCCTTCATGGCTCCAGTCGCGCCTTTGATACACTATACACTACGGTGCCGTGCACGGTGGATGCATGGCAGCGTATACTACGTCGCCTGGAGCTCAGTTTCATGTATGCTCCGACGCTGCCACTGGTTTATCACCCGGATCTGTTGTTACTGCAGGAAGGAGGGTTTCAGGGGATGTGTGCCAAAATAAAAATACGGCACTGGGGTGATCTCTTTGCTAACGGACGGCTCAAAACGAAAGAACAACTATTTGGGGGCTATCAGCCTACCCCGTTGGATGTTTTTTACTATATCCGGCTGCGGCGGGGGCTGCGGAAGATACTGCCAGGTTTTCCGGGGGAACCGGAAGTAGTGCGGCCTTTACAATTGCTGCTTACGTCTTCGGACGGTAGGCACTTAGTCTCCCAACTATACGGCAGTATTCGGGCACACAGTGGCAACTCGGATTGTAGGGCACTCCAGCAATGGAGACTTGAGCTTGGCAGGGATATCACAGATAAGCAATGGACGTATTGTTGCGAGCTCACCTCCCAGATCTCCCCCAGTAGCAGACTGCGTATTATCCATTACAAGTTTTTACAACGTATGTATTACACGCCAGCTAAGAAGTTTAAATTTGGTCTCTCCGACAGTGACAGATGCGAGAGGTGCAAAGCAGAAGGGGCTGACTTCCTGCACTTGGCATGGTTGTGTCCGAGAGTGACGGATTTCTGGCTGCAGGTACATTCGGCACTGAAGGTCATGTTGGGAGATGTAGTGGAACTAGATCCGCTGGTGATGCTGCTGGGCTACACGGTATCAATACCTAAGTTAACGCGCAAACTGGGGAACGTTGCACTATTATTAGCGAAGCGGAGAATTGCGTGTCGCTGGGGCAGGGGGAGAGCACCGAAATTCAAGGAATGGATAGGGGATCTATTACACTGTCAGGAGCAGAGTGCTATCTACGCTGAGACGCAACCATTAACTAGCAGAGCCAGTGACATTTGGGACCCGTTCAAGGAGTACTTGGCGGCGTATACCGCCTCCACGGAGGGGGAGCACCAGGAATCAGCTGAGGGTGGCCCTGGAGTTGGGGAGTTTACCTAGTAGGGAGCTGCATGATTGTCCTTACTGAATGTCATGCTTGTGGAGTGTGTTGGGGAGTTGTGCTCCGGGACGTCTGCACCTAGGAATTCCATGTAGTGCACCTAGAAGATACACCAGAAGGTTGAGTTGCTTCATGGCTTGCCCGGGATCCACGGCACAGTATATAACACTACTGATGTATTGGAACAACAGTGATTTGCCGCCGGGCCTCCGGGTTATCGGCTTTAAGGCTGTGTACAGGATGATGAAACGTAATGAGAAATGTCATCTGGAGCCGGCCCATGCGGTTGTAGGCGCGAAATGTATAACTGTGTCAAATGCTAATAAAGGTTTTGGAACTTAAAAAAAAAAAAAAAAAAAAAAAATATATGAGATATTAAAAATATTAACAAATTAAAACTAAAACAATAAATACATTTCCAAATTAAATAAATCAAAAATCAAAAAAATACATTTACGACAAATATTATTAAAACATATAGGTTTCTCCCATTGGGGAGAGGATGTAGCCTTACGGCTAGAGCGGTCGGCCTAGAAGCTGGGGAACTGGGTTCGAGTCTCGGCTACGGCGCTCAACATCCTGTGACTCTAGAGAAATCACTTAATCCCCCTGTGCCTAACAAAAATGAATGTGTTGTTCTGTAACAAAACTGGTGCTCATGTGAAGCGCTCTGATACCCGGTTCGGATCTGGTTCGCGCTATATACAACTATATGAAAAATATATATATATATACATATGTATATATAAAAATAAGAGTTGGACTTCGGAGGGGATAGATTACTATTGCCACTTCAGTCCCAACAGTAGTAGAGAAAGCGCCGGACTCCAGAGGGGTAACATTTGCAATTCCCACTCCAGTCTGTGCAGCAGTAGGGAAGGAGTTGGATATTTATTTATCTATCAACTCCCTGTGTCTTTCGCCTGTAATGCATGTTTCTCCCACTCATCATCTCTCCCACAGCTGCCAGACCTAGCACATATGTGCTCTTTGTCTGCGAGCATTCAATGTCTGCTAGCTTCTACCAACCAGTTTCACTATGCTCTCACCCAGTTTATCTGTATCTAGGCCTTGGCCTGCAATGTCTCTCTACCTCATACACAATGCCATCTACACGACTCTTGTTTCCCCCATTAGCCTGCACTTTACCCCCATGCTTCTATCCTATCTTCCTGTGCCTTGCCTCAGTCTCCAATGTTTACCAATGACCTTCCCATTTTGTGTTCAGGGCCCAAGGTACCCCCATTATCCTCCATGGTCAATTCCGCACCACAATCCCTGAAGTTCCGGGGTCAGTTCTTTATGTCTTCCCATGGTCTACACTCCCTCCCCCAACTGTCTGTTTTGGAGTCATCTCCCCATTTCATCTCAGCATCCCACTATGGCCGCTGCTCCCTAGTGGCCTCTTCCCCCTGAAGGGCACCCATGTGATACTTCCTCACCCCCAGCTTCCCCTTGCCTCTCCTTGAGCATGGATGCCTTCTTCATAGCCCTCGTGTTCGCCGATGAGCTCCTTGAGTCTTCCTTAAATTTCCCATACAACGTTCCCCGCAGCCTGCTGTTTTGCTCCTGCCGGTGCCTTGCCTTTTGGCTCTCCATGCCTCCTCTTCATTCTGTGAGTCAATGCATCACCGCCTCATGCATCACTCTTGGCCCAATGCCTCTCCCATGACTCCCTGTTCACTCCCATTCTCTCTGTGGAGGAGGCTTGGGCGCTCCTCATTGGTCCATCACAAATCCTGCATAACTACAAAACTGCCCAATGCAGCTACTCAGTCAGGCTGGAGGGACTCCAGGTGCTAGCTTGTTGCACCAATGTGTATTATTTGGACTGGGAGGGTGTTCACAATGTCCACTGAGTGCCTACTCGCCCGCAGGCACGATGCAGTGACCCTGCCGCCTTGCCTTCAAGCTTACCCTCTAAGAACAGCTTCCCTAGCGAGTGCAAGGCACGCTGGATTAAATCTTCTCAACAGAGACACCAAGAACAGAACTCAGGGCAACAGTTTGCTTAAAAAATATAGGTGACCATAGTGTGTCGTATGCCTTGTCTCATTTGTGCATGTGAGCCCCCTCGCAGCCTATATATTTGTGTGCCCAATATCATTCACATATATTTTACAATGTGCAATTTCATTTATATGTATTCATTGTACAATTATATTTTTTGTTAAAGGTTGATAGTGTATTAATAGTTCATATGTCATATATTCATGAAATATGCTCAGAGGGAAACGCAAAAGCTTTAGAAGGAATGTGCAAGGAAATCTACACATTTCGATTCACGCCTTCCATCAAAGATCACAGGGAGAATTTTCACAATAATGTTGGAAAATGTTATATAAAGTCTGTACGAGAGCCTCTGAGAGAGAGAGTCCAGGAATTCCAGAATGAGCATCTAAGATTAACAATGTTTGTCAAGGTCACACACTGACACTTGCTATCTGGTTCTCCTAAACTCCAACAAAAAAAATAAATAAAGATTGACCTTGCCTTTGGGCTGTCTGTGGACTGGAAAATTAGAAATACGAGCAGGTATGAGCCGGTGCCATTTAGAAAGCTTCTATTTTCACGTGATTTTAATGCTAATGTAGACATTAGCTAGGGCAAAAAAGAAAGGATTCCTTCGCATTCTTCATCCAAACTTGCCATCTTATAATGATGCACATTTTTACCGCATTAAATCGTATTGCCTTTACTCAACAAAATGCTTATATCTGCATTGACTCTATATATTTTAAAGCGCAACAAGGCTGTAATATATTAATAAAGCCTTTTACAATTGTCATATGGATTTTTGGTGCGTGTGCATTCGTTGGGGAAAGGCTTTGCTGTAAACCATTCTATATAAAATGTATTCAGGTCCGTTGTTGTGAGGATGTGATCATTACTCGATATGCGCCATCTCTAGGTAAGTTGCAGGAAATCTGAGAGCCACAGCCTGTCTGTTTCAAGGGGGCCTGTAGCAGGTATCAAGCGTATGCCTCAACTACACATACTTAGGACATGCGTGAGGGTGTTTATAGTGCAAACCTAGTTAAAAAGCAATGCAGCACTGTACCAAGCTGGGGGTCAAAGGGAGGAGTATAGCATTGGTGTGTGTGGATGGGAGGCAAGATAAGAGGGGGGTTACTACGTGGAACCAGTTATCTAGTGGGTTGCACATGAATAAGTGTTACATGGGGTAGGTGTTGCATGGATAAGGTGTTGTGTGGATGAGGTGTTGGGTGGATCAGATGTTGCATGGATCTGGTGTTGCATGGATGAGATGTTGCGTGGATGAGATGTTGCGTGTATAAGGTGTTGCATGGATGAGATGTTGCGAGGATGAGGTGCTGTCAAGATGAGGTATTGTGTGGATGAGGTGTTGGTGGGACAGGTGTTGCATGTAACAGGTGTTGCATGGATGAGGTGTTGCATGAATCAGGTGTTGCATGGATCAGGTGTTGCATGGATCAATTGTTGCATGGATCAATTGTTGCGTGGATCAGGTGTTGCTTGGATAAGGTGTTGCGTGGATGAGGTGTTGCCAGGATGAGGTGCTGTCAGGATAAGGTATTGCGTAGATGAGGTGTTGCATTGAACAGGGGTTGCGTGGATCAGGTGTTGCATGGATGAGGTGTTGCGTGGATCAGGTGTTGCATGGATGAGGTGTTGCATGGATCAGATGTTGCATAGATCAGGTGTTGCATTGATAAGGTGTTGCGTGGATGTGGTGTTGCGTAGAACAGGTGCTGCATGGATGAGATGTTGTGTGGATGAGGTGTTGCGTGGAACAGGTGTTGCGTGGATGAGGTGTTGCGTGGATGAGGTGTTGCTTGGATGAGGTGTTGCATGGAGGAGGTGTTGCGTGGAACATGTGTTGCGTGGAACAGGTGTTGCGTGGATCTGGTGTTGCATGGATGAGGTGTTGCATGGATGAGCAATCGCATGGATCAGATGTTGCATAGATCAGGTGTTGCGTGGATGAGGTGTTGCGTGGAACAGGTGTTGCATGGATCAGATGTTGCATAGATCAGGTGTTGCATGGTTGAGGTGTTGCATGGATGAGTTGTTGCGTGGATGAGGTATTTCATGGCTGAGGTGTTGCGTGGAACAGGTGTTGCATGGATGAGGTGTTGCATGGATGAGGTGTTGCGTGGAACATGTGTTGCGTGGATAAGGTGTTGCGTGGATGAGGTGTTGCGTGGAACAGGTGTTGCGTGGATGAGGTGTTGAATGGATGAGGTGTTGCGTGGAACAGGTGTTGTGTGGATAAGGTGTTGCGTGGATGAGGTATTGCATGGATGAGGTGTTGCATGGATGAGGTGTTGCGTGGATGAGGTGTTGCATGGATGAGGTGTTGCATGGATGAGGTGTTGCGTGGATGAGGTGTTGCATGGATGAGGTGTTGCGTGGATGAGGTCTTGCGTGGATGAAGTGTTGCGTGGATGAGGTATTGCATGGATGAGGTGTTGCAAGGATGAGGTGTTGCGTGGATGAGGTGTTGCGTGGATGAGGTGTTGCATGGATGAGGTGTTGCGTGGAACAGGTGTTGTGTGGATAAGGTGTTGCGTGGATGAGTTATTGCATGGATGAGGTGTTGCATGGATGAGGTGTTGCGTGGATGATGTGTTGCATGGATGAGGTGGTGCATGGATGAGGTGTTGCATGGATGAAGTGTTGCATGGATGAGGTATTGCAGGGATGAGGTGTTGCGTGGATGAGGTTTTGCATGGATGAGGTGTTGCGTGGATGAGGTGTTGCATGGATGAGGTGTTGCGTGGATGAGGTGTTGCATGAAGAGGAGTGTCCATGGCTACTCCCTTAAGACCATGTGTGAGGGAGCTTGCCTAATCTAGGTTGTGAGGGCATTTCAGGTGCAAGGGGCACAGTAAGAGAAGGCATCACGTCTGCATTCTCTGTCCTTCCTTTTGTGCCTCAAGCATGGTAAGGTTGCTGTTGATAGTGTTTCCAGGCCCATTGCAGAACTTGCGTTTGCCTGCCAGACATGATCGAGCGCATGAGTTTTCCATTTTGTAAGTCACGCAGTAGATCTTGAAGGTGATGCGGACTGGCAGAGGGAGCGAGTGGAATACTTTGATGATTAAACGTCCTGAGATGCTTGATCAGTTGGGCAGGATGCTATGGGCTCTGACATGCTTCTGGGACATCAGCTGTTAAGGCACCGCATGCGTCAAGGTGAGGTGAGAGAGGACCGGGGCTAGTTTTACAGTCTGCTGTAAGAAAAAAAAAAACTTTCACGGTGCACAGTATTGCGTTTTGATGCCGGGCAGTTTGTGTTTCTTTTGAGATGTGCTTTCTGAGGCTGGTGATGGTGTTGATGTTGAATCCTAGTGATCTGGCGTATTTGGCCAATGGTGGGGTGAGAGCATCCAGGGTCATCCCTGGGGGCCATTCCTGCACCAGCCTGTTGGCTGCAGAATCTACAGGTCCGGAGAGGGCTGTGCTTAAAGCGTGGCTTAGACGTCCATCCATCCCCAATACACCACTTCTCAGCTCTGTTAGGGGTGCACTGCAGACATTTTATAATTCATTCATACATTCCCTAAAAACTCACTTGAAAAATATTCTCGCCTCACAAAGGTCACTTTGCTCATCAGTGAATGCTACAAAAGTACCCCCATTGTATTCCCTATCACTGGCATTGAGTTATAATCAAGTTGGGTAAAGTTGACTTTTCTCCAATCTCACAACGAAGGTCCTCATTTACAAGCCCATTGCGCCACCGGTTCGTCACTTTTTTTGATGCCCCTGCGGAGCAGTGTGCCTGCCCATATTTTCAAGGCCTGGTAAAGTCACCCTGTGTAACTTTTCATGGCCTTGTAAATATGGCGAAGGGGCGTTCCATGGGTGTTGCTATGGGTGTTCTCACGCGCCATTCATGGAACATGACACATTCCCAGATTAACACAGTGTTGTAAACCTAGTTATGAGTCAGAATACTACACCTCCCCAGAGGAGGCGTAGGAGTGGTGCAGTGAGTAGAAATACTTTTATTTCTCCTTGTTTTCCCCTCTATGCACGTTGCAGAATGCCTCACGCATAGAAAAAGGAAAATGCCATTACTGATTGTTTTTGTGCAGGAAGATGTCCCTTCCTGAACAAAGACAATCATCCACGCAACGCAGGCACCCTTGCAAGGATGCCAGCACTGGCGCATGGCAGCCAACTGTGCGCCAGCCAGGGAAAGCACACGGATGCGCTGTATTGTTGTTAATACGACACATCCCTGTGCTTTCAAAATGACGCAGCTTGGTGCAGCAAAATGGTATGCGGCACCACGCTACGTTGTTTTGTAGTAGATGAGGCCCTAATAGTTTGGGCACTGGCACGTGGATGGCAAACAGGATGAAACATATTTAGTTAAAATGAGCTGATCTGGGTAGTGACGTAAAAACAACGTGATGGAGTCCCATGCAAAGTGCGGTGCAGGAAGATTTCCATTTTAATTTTTCAGACTGAAAATTGAAGTTGCGTGGCTGTGGTATATGACCTGTGTCATTGAGAGCCTCTTGCTGGGACCCCGTCATAGAAGGACTAACTCGGACCGCTGCATGGCCGAGTCTCAAGTGGGGTACCTTTTGGCTGAAGAGAGGTAATTGAATCCCCTTTGACCAGATGAGACGGTGTATTCATCACCCGTCATATATACGGGCTACAAACTCTTTGACGGCCAGTATAAGCATGTGTTTTGAACACATTTATCACTATTAGTACAATTTATATGCAGAGTGACTGGTTTTCTTTTTGGTCCTGAGGAATGCCCATGAACCCCGGTTGGGGTTGTCGAAGGGCAGAAAAATGTTGACTTCTAGCAGGGGTATATTTGTTGGTAAACCCTAGTCCTCTCTGTTTTTAATCCTGTGCTAGGTCACCAGTCAATAAAGTTATTAGGTCCCCTGGAGACAGTTTTATTATCTTCACAATATATTTTTTTCATTTGCACACTGCCCCTCACTCACCGAGTCATTCGGTCCCCTCTACTTTAAACACCTCAGCTCCTCTTTAAAAAAAGTTTTTGGAAGAGTTGTTGCCAACACCTGGGACCTTGCGGCCCGGGTGTGAGGAGGGAGCCCTATGACGAAGTATGTCAGCTTCGGGTGAGTGAGGGTTCTTGTCCTTAAAAAAGGTCTCTTCCTATCCCTAACAAAACATCTAATTGTGTGTTTTTAGAAATTCCATTGCAGTTGAGTAGCTGTCTCTCATGACATACATTTTTCTAGAGCACATACTTTTTGTGAGTTATAATACTGAGAGCCTACACAGTATCTCCCTTTAAATCTGATAAAATATCCGTTAGTGTCTCCTCTTAGTTTTAAGCTGAAACAAAGAAAGTGGTTAACTCACAATCAAGTTACATTACTGGCATTAACTACTTCAAGTGGCTTTGATCCTGCCTCGCTTTCAGGCAGTGCAGTGACACACGCTGGAGAGGACAATCACCCTCGAGTGTTCAGGCTTCCCATAGTACTGACCCATGCTCAATGGTGGTCCTTGATTTGCACTTAACTCCCTCAAGCATAATGTTTCTGCTATCATTGATGCATGTCCTACCATCTTTGAGTCATCCACCCATCCCAGTGGTTAATTTGTATAAAACATGTGTGCCGGGCTCTCTTAAAGGGGCAGCTTGCACCAGCCCATTTCTCGTAGCGCGGCCTAAAACAGAACCAACTACTAACCCTGAAAGTGGGGAGAAGATGTGGTGTAATAGCCAGAGCAGCCAACTTCAGAGCTGGAGTACCCGGTTCGAATCTCAGCGTCGGCCCCACATACTGTGATTCTGGACAAATTCCTTAATTTCCCCATGCCTTCCATAAATGAATGTCTCCTTAACTGGTGCTCAAGAAAAGCACCGGTTTTGATGCCACTGAACACCAGAAACCACCAGTACAATTTAAGCACTGATCCATCCATCTCCCCAGTGCATGCCCTGGTAACTGACTGAGAATCCCCGACACAGTCTACCCATCTGGTAACAAGAGGGAGGTACCCTAATTTTTAGAAAAGGGACGGGGTAGCACCAGTAAAATACACAAAAGTCCCTAACTATACAAAGTCACAGTTGTTCAAATGGATACAAGTTACCCAATACTAGAAAACTACACAAGGTCAACGCAGCGTTTCGGTGACACATGACTTCTTCACCTTCCTCAGGACAAAGTTTTCTAAAATAAATAGCGTTTCGAGGCTTGTAGAGTCACTCGATAATGCTGGATGGAAAAAATCTCATCCGTGTACTTTACAGAACGAAAATACCTTATTACTCATATAAAGGTATTCGCAAGTTTGCGTGCGTTGGAGCCACCAAAGTAGATATCAGGATCTGAATGATCAATTAAAACTGGACAGTGTTTCGCATAACCAGTGAGCCGTGCTTTGGCAATATAGGGGCCTATGCATCAACAATGCCATTTGCGATTCCTTATTAGCGAAAAATAAGGAATCGCTAATAAGGAATAGCAAAAGGCTATGCATGTAGGAATCGCTATTCAAATAGCGATTCCTTAACATTCCTTATTACCGAATCGGTAATACCGAATCGGTAATAAGGAATACCTACCCATTCATTCCTATGGGCTTGGAGGCCCATAGGAATGAATGTAAAGCCAGTCTGTATTAGCGATTCGGTATTACCGAATCGCTAATAGCGGGAGCACTTTCAAGGGTGCCAGGGTGTCAAAAGGACACCCTGTTGCACCCCTGAAAATGATATGTGCACATATGTTGCAGACACACATGCTCTAAGGGCATGTGTGTGCGCAACATGAAACTTTGAAAAATGCACAAAAGTGCATTTTTCAAAGTTTTTGCAAATTACCATGCAGTTCATCTTCATGGTAATTTGCTCCCCCTATTAGCGAAATCGCTAATTTTTTAACTTTGATGCATTGCATTTAAGGAATCTCACTTTGGGATTCCTTAAATGCAATCGCTATTTAAGGAATCGGTATTTAAGGAATCCCTATTTAAAGAATCGCTATTTAAGGATTCCTTACATAGCGATTTCTGCTTTTGGGTTGATGCATTGGGATTGGGTATTTTTTACTTAATACCGGGAGCTATTACCGAATCGGTATTTTACCGACTGGATTTTGGGTTGATGCATGAGGCTGATAGTCCTTAGTTGATGATACTCGACTTATTCAGGGTTCTTGGCGATACAGTCAGACGAGAATGATAAAATCAGAAATAACAACAGCGGCCTCCCTGCTCCAACGTCACGACTTCCGGGTCGGGATTGAACAACTGTGACCTTGTATAGTTCTCTAGCATTGGATAAACTGTACTCATTTGAACAAATGTTTTTAAAAAATCTGTACATAATGATTTTGTCATAACTTTTAATAAATTTCCAATGAATATGTATGTCCTGCTCATTGCTTACATGAATTTATTTAGTACTTTATGAACATCTACTGTATTTTCGTCTGCACTGCATATCTACATATGATCCATACTTTATTTGTTGTATAGATTAGGGACTTTTGTGTATTTTAACGGTCTACCCATCTCCATGCCCATTGAATCGCAGGGTGTTGCCATGTTCTTACTTGGTCGTCCAATAAACTTGCTGAATGCTCCACTATTGGGGCGGCCTTGCTCCATTGGCCTGCTGTATGTTCATTTGTCTTCAACTTCCCTTCTCTTGAGCAGGACCTGGCTTGGAATGGCCTACATACTGTGTCTAACGGTAAGAGCATATCACGCCAAGGGCACACACTGTCGCTCTCTAGAATACCTCCTGGGAAAGCCTGGTCTCGTCTGGGGGTGGGTTCAAAAGGCTCTACGACCCTGATTACAAGTTCATGGCTGATCCATACTCCATCTGGAATTTTCCCCAGGTAAATTTTGGCAAGTCTAAAACGTGGTTAAAAAAAACCCAGATACATGTGCAAATATATGCAATAAGCAACACTTTTTGTGTGTGATTCCTCATTTTTTAGCATAAATTCGAAAGATGAGGCACTTACCACATCTGGTAAATACGACATCACAGGGTATTTTTAATTACTAGGCACAATAAAAAAAGACAAGAGCAACTCTTTGGTCACTCAAGCAAAACAACAAAAAGCTTCCCACATAGGATCACAACAAGTACAACCCTGCGCTACATAAATGCCACAATGGAACACAAAGCAATACCTCACCCCATTCTAGCTTATTCATTTTCAGAGCCTATTGGGGTTACTTTTTCTGTCAAGAGGTGCCCAACTGACCAGAATCTCTCGCAGGCCAACCACCTTCACTCAGGCTACACCACACACTCTTAGCCAATCGGCACTCACCAATTCTGCACTCTATTAAGCTATACAACAGACATCCTTTCAGACCTGTTCAATCCATGTTGCTGAGAATTGGTACTAGGCTCCCACAAAAACATAATTTCCAGCACTGCCCTGAAAACCTCAGTAGATGGCAAAAGAGCTCTCACACTGCTCTCAGCGATCCCAATCCTCACTCCTCAGGTAGAGGATGTGGCACAGTGGCCAGAGCTACCGATCTGGGCGCTGAGTAGCCGGGTTCGAGTCTCTGAGTCGGTGCAACATCTTGTGATTCTGGGCAAATCACTTAATCTCCCTGTGCCCATGGACAGTGCCTGGATACCATCACGGATGAGAAGAAGCGCTATATAAATCTACAAACTATAACTCCTCTCACAGCATGCAACGCCCAGATGTACGCTTCAGTCGAACTATAACATCCACTTTCTCTCGCAATATTTATTCTCATAAAGTAAAGGATGTGTGAGCCTGTATAGTAAAAAGTTCACATAATGAGACTATTGAAATGCAACAAGATGCTCTGAAAGATTGCTTTTATTGAAAGGATAGGGGCAAAATGAAGACCGGGATTGCTCCTGGAAGGGCACTTCTTATGCCGGGTGATTCTCATTCCAACAGGAAACCTTTCGATCCAGCTCTGAACCAGGCCCCAGGTTGTAGGCTCCACAAACTGGGATTGCTGTAGCCAGTGCTTAATTTGTTAAGTAATAAGTGCCGGTGCCCAAACTTTTTCTCAGAGGTCCACAGCCTCTACGTCTGAATGTTGAAGCTGCCAAATTCCAAGGGTTTTTAGTCTTGATTCCACCTCGAGCCTCTTTCATCCAGCACCATACCCTCCCTTACCCTTATTTCACTCTTGCAGGTTCATTTCCATCCATCTTTTCCCCTTTGTCACTGTGATTCCGTCATTATCTTCCTTCCCCCTTTTCTGCCTTTCTATCTCTTGTTCTGGGTCAAAGCCTAATGATTGAAAAAACAGGATCTGGTCCCCAAAGGAGAGTGCTGGTGGGCCCCGCCTGTAAATAGGGGCTCAAATTAAGCACTGGTTGTAGCGTGTTCAGGATGGATTGGGATCCCTAGAACAAGGTGCACATTTAATCTAGTACTAGGAAGTGCATGCCATATTGGGTGATGAAAATGGGGTGCCCACGCCCTCATAGGGTGTTAAAATTGAGTGCTCAGAACAGAATGCTCCCTTCGGTGTGCAGAATATGGTGGCCCAGGTATAGAGTGCTCAGATGGGGGTGCTGATCAGAAGATGTTTCTTTTATCAGATGTCAGTGACACGTCGAATGGAGCTCACCCTTCCTTCCCTGGCTCCCCAGTCACTGTGACGCCTGTACTGGCCCGGCCACAGCAGATACTGCCTTCCTCGATAGTGAGGGTGCTCGTAGAAGACCCAGAAGCCCTCCACTTGGCCACAAGAGTGGACTCCCCGGGGCTGGAAGCGCTCGTACAGCGAGGGGCAGTCTTCTTGCAAATCCATTTCGCGGCCCAGGAAGTCAAAGTTTTCGTAGAGTTTCAGCTTGTGGGATCCTTCGTGCTGGGAGAAGAAATGAAGCAGAGGCGACAGAGAGAAGGGGATTATTGATACTGGCTGGTGTATAGAATGAATTAAATCATGTAAGATAAATAGAACCTCAATCTCTGTGGAAAAAGAAAGAAAATACTATATTTGGAAGCCATTATAAAACATTTTTCATGTTATTGGTATTTGTATAGAAATGGGCAGTGGAATTATGCAATTCTGTGGTTGTAAGGTTTTCCGCATAATTATGGGGTTGCCACACTTGCCACATAATCAGTCTATCTTCCGCATAATTTACAGATTTTAACAAAAAACAATAGTGTCTAGCTCAAACAGTTCAAAAATTACTAAAAACACTGCCACCTATCTTGCCAACCAGTGACACGCATTTTGCCACACAGTTATTGGTTGCCTTTTAGTTAAATATTAAAATAGTGAAATAATACTGCCACAAAATGTGCCACATCACACTGCATAACTTGTTTTTATCTTGCTACATTATTTAGATAACCCTTCCACATAATTTGGTCATTCCCTGCTGCATAATGTCACTGTCCATAAAGCACAATCTGCAATTGGTATGGAATCAGGCAGCACTGTCTGAAATCTGGGAGTCACTTTCAAGCGGTTAGGAGGTTTCCACTCCAAACTAGAGTCTGATTGGGCTTGCAAAACTGCACTAACAGTAATGCAAATGGATATGTTCCCCTGAGAAGTGAATGTGCTAACTTCCAAAGCTGTGGGTTAATGTTCTTCGTATAATTGGAGTGAGGCCAAAGGGCTGTCCCAAATTGTCTATACAACTTCCAGGTCAGTAGTAAGGTTGGGCGAGCCACTGAAAGCTCGAGCCAGGTTTGAACAAAATGTCTGGCTCTGGCTCAGCTAAAGGTCCTCCTGGACTCTCAAGCCCAAAACAAGCCAAGCTTTCAGTGGGCTTCTGGCAGCCACCCACACTCTAACCGCATGCGCCAAGAATTACGAAAAAGCATGAACCTTTGATGTAAAACAGAAGGGTGAAAGAGACACCCATCTAGTGACTCAATTGCATAGTGTGAAACCTGAAAACCTAGAACTAATACCCGCTTCTCTGCTTGACCAAATGGTGTGATCCTGGGCAAATATCTCTCCAGTGTTTGCTTTAACAAACTACAATGTTGCCCTATGTATAATTAGAATCTAGGCCACATGTAGGTCTCACCTGACAACTAGCTTGCTTCTTCGTTTGCTTCACGGGAGAGGCCATGAACCTTTCTTAGTTCATGTTTAAATACTATCACTTTTAATTATGCCTGTCAATGCAGCATTATAATCTAATGTAATAAGGTGAAACACGTCTGAATGTTAAGTAAGTAAACTTATTTGAATTTTAAAGAGATTATCCCATTTTTACATAATAGTTGTTGGACCGTCTATATCAGTTATACTTAATCTTTGGTCCACAGACCCCTGGCAGTCCATGACAACTATTCAAGGGGTCTGTGACTGTCTAAAAGATAAATAATATTAGCAGAATAAGAAGGTATATATATACAAAAAAAGCAAAATTAAAACTTACAAATGTTCTGTGTGAAGAAATTTGAAATTGGAAGGTAGAAATTAAATTTGTATCATAATTTTGATTTGAGGAAGCAGCACAAGCGCAGGAAAAGGAATCTAGCATGGATGATTGGCAGCACTGGTGACTGGTAAATGCAGACATAAAAAGAACATGCATTTGGGGCATAAAGGAGAAAATGATATGCAGGAGTCCAGCATATCACTGTATATTTTAAAAAAATAAAACTAAGGGGCATATTTACAATATCTTGGCGTAGGGCAGTGCCGCAAGCCTTCTAGCTGTGCTGCCCTACATCAAAAGAAAAGGACAGGAATGCACCGTATCTACCAGATACGGCACATTCCTGTCCTTTCTGCTGGCGCAGAAACTGCAGCCGAGTGTCAACGCACACACCTTTGCACCATGGTGCAAGGGTGTCTGTGTTGTTGGCAGGATTGTTTTTCTGCAGGAAGGTACACCTTCCTGCTAAAAAACAACCAAAGGAGGCATTTTCCTCGTATATATATGTGCTGCAACACATGTGGAAATTGGAAAAAATTAGGATAAATGTAAACATTCCTCCTCGTTTCGCCTGCTTTGTGAAGGCGTTAGCTTTTGTGCTGCCCCAGATTTACGCTATGTTGTAAATCTGGGGCAGTGTCAAACAAATCATGGGTGTGGTGTGGGAACACCCACACCACACCCATGGAACACCCTTTCCACACAGAGTAAGGCATTACCCTACTCCATATTTACAAGGCCATGAAAATCCACGCAGGGTAGCTTTGCAAGGCTGTTTAAATATGGGTTGTCACACTGTGCCTCCGGGCCGTCACAAAAGTGACACTCCAGCGGCATATAAGTGCCCCTAAATTTTGAAACACTCCAACTTTCAAATCAAAACCAAAATGCAGATTTTCGGATACGTTTTTTTATTGGTGAATTAAATAAAATATTTCATCATTATGTATTTGAGGTGCACTTGTTTCTGTATATGTTTTGGTTTGAGGTGCAAATCATAGATATTATTCGGGGTGGGCCCCGGTTTCTAGTAGTGATTCAGTGGGTGTCTATGGAAGTCAAAGGGTTAAGAACCGCTGATCCATCTACGTGACAGACATTTCCAGTGCTCGGCTCGTCACGGGATCTTAGAGCCAGAGACGACCCTTGTTTCGGCTCTCTCTTTTAATTTGTAGACTCGCCCACCCCTACTGCCAGGCCGACGAGAGTGTGTGCGCTAGGCAAGTGTGTGTTGGAGCTAGGACGTCCTGTTGGGTGTCTAAGTCGCCGGTTAACTGCTTATTTGGGTAATGTTTAATGCATGTTGGGAGTTCTCTCTGAATGTGTTCCCTTGTAGAGTGTCGGGTATTGTGCTGTGGTTGAAGACTCTGCTGTCTTTAGAATACGCACAGTTCTGGGGAAAATGTATAAAATATAGAACATGATGTGGGTATAAACAGTCCGGGGAAGCTCTTCTTTCAGGTACAATCTGCTTGTAAATTAATTTCTGTAAAATATATTTTTAAATGACATTTTGCCATGAATTTTTACAGTTTTGGAGGAAGGCGGCAGACACAGTTTGGACAAGCTAAATCGAATAAAGCTGAGAAATGTTGTAGAATTCTGTTTTTTGGACAAGGTATTACGCAGAGGTTGGTTGCATCTTGTTGACGCTAGGACTAAATTAGAATAGGCTTATTTCAAATGATTGCTATTCTCAGCATAGCCACTAGATGGCAGGAATGTTCTATGAATTTCATTTTACTCACACACTTTATTAGAGGCACAAAAGGGGGCAGAAGCCAAATAGGCTTTATTTTTATTTTGGGCAGTTTAATATAGCGTGAGCTCGACCCGAAGGTATTGGAGCGCTTTACATTAGCACCACTGCACCAGTTACATTACACAAGGACAATATCTTTTTTTTTTGGTACGGCATGGGGAGATTAAGTGATTTGCCCTAAATCATAGGGTGTTAAGTCGACGCCAAGATTCGAGCCTGGTTTCACAGCTCCAAAGTCAGCAGTTCTGGCCGTTAGGCCATATCCTCTCCCCTTTCTGTCCTACCCGACACCTGGAAACGTACTCTACAATGAGGTGCATTTTCCTTGTTTGCGCCGGGTGCATCTTTTCAAAAGGAGAGTGAGCGCAGCGCATTCAAGTGAAATACTGAATGTCTTTAAAGCTTTCCGTGTTTCACTGTGCAGGCGGCAACATGCCTGCATTTTTAAAAGGGGTGAGAGATCCCCTTGCAGACGGGTGCAGTGAGTGACTGCACCCGCCTGCAAGGGAATGAGATCCTTAGGCGTTCACATGTGATGTCGCATTAAAAGGAGGCGAGCCAGCTCGCCATGCTGCTCTTTATACTATTTTTAGCGCAAAACTATAGGGCGATATATTTCCTCAATGGTTCATTAGGTCTCGCCTGACCCAGCGCATGCGCTGGCGAGACTTATTGAGAGGGCTCCAAAAAGTGCTACCAGGCCAGCCTAGAGCTACAGTGCATGTGCGCGGGCGCGCGCGCCGCGCTTTACCGCGATTACTTTCACTTTCGCGGTCGCAGGGCGCTTTGATGTTTGATCGTGATTGCGATCACTTGGCCGCAGGGCCGCTTGGCATAGCCAATAGGTCTCGCTTTTGGGACCTTATAAGTATTTAGTTATGCAACTGTTGCATGGCTAAACACTTATAAGGTCCCAAAGGCGAGACCTATTGGCTATGCCAATGCTTTTTTTTCTATTGTGCTTACAGACAGTCGAGGAAAATTGAATTGACAACACCGGCCACTACCTTTTCGACTCACTAAGTAGAATTACAAAGCGCCCCAAAGCTGGGAACTTTGGAGTCAAAGGCGTCCACATGATCGCATTTCTGCGACTACCCTTCTGCTCGATAGGGACTTGAGAACACGCCCGGTTTTGGGTCCACAAACCTCCACGGACATACAAGTAAGACGATTTGACTGACATCTTGACTTATCAGCCTGTGAATAGGTATGTTGATAGTTCTAAATAACGCCATTTGCAATAAGACTGTATTCCAATTTGTACTCTCTAGGTTTGTTCCGGATGTTTTTTCACCCCCGATTGGCACTGCATTGAGGTGCAGGTAAGCGTTACAAACTCTTGGTAGATCGCTGAGGCAAATAAGATGGTAGGTAATTTGGTAAACAGAGTTCTTTTTGTTTTTTTCAGTTAATACTGGTCCTGATGAGGATCCCACCAAGAAAAGGGATCTGAAACGCGTAGACCTCTGTTTGAGGCCAATCTATCAGCCACGAGTGTAAACTGAGTCCATATTGTCTAAAAAAAACTACTAATATCATTTATGTCGATGGTCTCTATATCTGTATGTAAACGATTTATGTTAGTCTAAGATGTGTTTAAATATTATAAGTTGGGTGAATGGGTATGAGTGATTAATCGAGTGTTTGTTCTGTATTTGGTCATTGTCAAAATGTTAGGAAATGTTTCAAACACACAAAAATAATTATGTGTTCTAAAAATATTTCGAACATCACT
Source organism: Triturus cristatus (assembly GCF_964204655.1). Classification (NCBI taxonomy): domain Eukaryota; kingdom Metazoa; phylum Chordata; class Amphibia; order Caudata; family Salamandridae; genus Triturus; species Triturus cristatus. The sequence continues at coordinate 287,499,896 of NC_140584.1, read as the reverse complement.
ATGAGATGTGTTTTTAGGTTTGTGGTACAATTCGTGTAAAATGTTGATATTATTTTGAGTTAATTATGATTAAATCTGACAGAAAAAGTAGTCACCAGTGTTAGTGTTTCAGTCATTACACTTTGTGAGAAGCTGTTCTGATTAAAGTGCAGTATTGGCAGACTTTTTGTTTTTTGATATTATTAGGCTAGGCCTTGCTGGCAATTGAGCCATGACCCGAGATTGTTGTTTCCTATCACAAATTAAGACACAAAGACAACAAAGCTGCTAGGAGGGACACAGACAGTGTACGTCAGGACTGTGTGCTTGCTCCCCTTTTATTTTCTCCTTTTAGGTCCAGCCTAGCGGCAGCGCGTATGCTCTGCTTGGTCTGCGAGGCATGCTGTATTAGGGTATGCACTAAAAGCACAAATCTCCCGTCACATGTGCAGCGGAAGAGCAAGTCACCACTCTGCCCTGCCTGCACTCTTCAATGAGGACCGACTGGGGTGTGAATTCCCATGCTCAAGAAAATGCTAGAGTTCTCCTAAAATATTTGGGACTGGTTCTATCCCATTGCTCTAATTGACTGTGCTGGTGAAGAGAGACCGCACAATCGCATTATCAGTCTGCTGACCCATCCATCTCCCCCCCACCCACATCATCTGTACATGTCTGACTCTTGTCACTAACCACAACATACCTACAATGGATCAGTATAATGCGACGATGAACAAACATTCAATATATATTTTTTTAAATATATCTGTATTCATTTTCGAAGAAGAGAGACTTTGAAAGTACATTGTAGAGCAATACACTTATAACAAATCACACTAACCCACAGCATGACATTCACTCAGGTGAAGAAGGGCGACCAGTATATAGCAGCATAGAATGCAGTGCTGTCTACCATATGCCCCTGTTCTTCCTCCATGAGGGGGCTTTGTTACATTTAGAAGTTGCACACTGGTAAGGAGACACCATAAGTGTGCAAGTATAACTATTTTATTTAGGAACAAGTTACCTATATACGATCTCCACCAGGTGCTATACATAAAACAAGCATTTGGAATACAATAGGTCTTGCAATTGCGAGATTTTAAGCTATTGGCATTGTAAATGACAATGCCTTTTATTTAAAAAAAAACCTGCAATAATAAAAGCCATTGTCATTTACAACACCAGTAGGTCAAAGTTTTTAAAATGCGAGACCTATTGCATTGCAAATGCTTGTTTTGAATGACGTCCAGAGCTTTCTAGAGAAGAAGAAACCTGGTGCGCTGAAACTATACAACAAAAAGATAGTTATTCTATGATTTGAGGATGACGCAATAATTCTATCAAGGACACACAATGAAACCCTCAAGACCCTATCAAGTTTTAAGAAGTCTTGCATAGAAAAAGACCTCCAAATTAATCTGTTGATAACTAAAATCATGGCTGTGCACTCCTCACCACTTGCTAACAGGTCTCTATTGGTCGGCGGCCAACAAGTGGCATTTTATTTTATCTTATGGCTACCTGGGTATTCCTTTTAATTATAAACTGAACTGGAACAACCAAATCGACAAGGCTACAACCACTTTGAAACATGCATCAAATGCCATCCTTCGTCTTTCAAAAAATTAAAGAAGTTCCCTGAGTATTTTTTGATATTTACAAACAGAAGGCAGTGACATCTGCTATATATAGCACTGAATTATGGGGATATCATTTTTGAAAACTCCTTCAAGTAGTAGAGAATTTTTTTTAAGAACACTGTTGAAGCTTGAGATTGGGACTTCATTCATTCCACTATATTTGGAGCTTAGAATCTGCCCCATATTAGAAGCAACTCCCCTTTCCCCAGTGTTGTATTGACTGCATCTGAATAGAAACTGCTATGGAAGGACCTATTTGGAGGCGCCAGCTGAAATGACCGAGCCCACAAAACTTGCTAGCAATACATGAACACTCTATCTAAAAGGCAGCCTGAATGAATTGGGGTTTAGGTCTTTTGGACTGACCCTGCCACCAAGATCAAAGCTGTCATTTGTGAGCATGAGTTGAAAGCTTATATTCTTGACTACCGAATTGTCATGCTTGACTGCCAGCGTTTTGTCGAGTAAATGTGCGGGTGAGATGGATGTAGAGTCCTGCCTCAGTGTAAATGAAGATTGATGCATAAGTGTGTATTTTAATTTCTTGCTGGATTACGTTTGCGGGCGAAGTGTTGGTGTCTATTGTTCCTGAAATGTTTTTTTTTTTTGGTGATGTCTGGACAAAGCCATTGTATGTGCAGTAGGGTACAATTCCCCTTCCAGCATCCCCAACAGGTATCATGAGAAAGGAGGCCTGCTCTGTGGAATTTCTGTGTCCAATGACAGTTTTGTAACACTTCAAGTAGCTAAATTTCAACGTTGTCATGCAGAGCAGAGTGTCATGTATATGTTTGAGGGCCGTCCAGTCTTCCGTTACTCGCTTGTAGTGCAGCCTGACAGAACCCCTAGTAACTTTTCTTACAGGTGTAGAGAAGGGTGCATCAATCTGAACAGCGTAAAGGTGAGAGACCAATCATTTTTTACGCTCCCCATGTCTCCAAGTAGTGACGGATGGGTGACTTAAAAATGAGGTCAACTGCCTCCACAATTTGCTCTGATGTTATGCGATAGTTGAGTTTAGGGATTTTGGGATTACGCAAGGCCATATTCCAACTGCAGTTCCTGAAAGGTTTGAGCGTGCCCTCATTAAATAACTGTTCGACCCTCGTGATCCCTGCTGATTTCTACAGCGGCCAGTCAATGGGCTTCTTCTCTACTTTTGTACGCCATTGTTATGCCTTATAGGGGTGGCGTTGTAGCCTACGGTTAGTTTCCAGAAGCGTTTACCATGTGGTCAGCATGGCTCTGATCACCAGGTTGTGCATCTGGGGTGGAAGGGATCTAAGTCTGTATGGAGCCTCCATGGATCTGCCTCTCCCCAGGAGATATTTGTTGATGTTGATCCAAGTAGGAGGATGGAAGGTTGCCAAAAGATAATGCATGAGTTGTGATAACATGGTTCATTTGTTGTGTAGAATGCTAATTCAGGTGATAAAACCTGGTTTCAGCTAGGCACAAATAATAATTTTGGGTTGGACTGTTTCCACTCCAAATTACCTAAATTAGACCTTTATTGTTTTCCTTTGGTATTTCCCTAAAACAATACATTCTGATTTTATACAGTGCTTCCTATGGAGTCTGTCATGGTCTAGGAACTTTAATAACAGAGGGTTGGGTGATCCTTTGGTTGTAGGTGGTTGAAAAAATACTTACAGCTGGGATCATGCGGCAGGCCCTGATGTTGTCATTGAACCCCATCCAATGCTGGTAGCTGGGGTACTCCCCTTTTCTTAGAAAGTACTGGTACCCCATAAAACCAGGGCGCTCATAAAGCATCCAGTTTCCGTTCCCCACCCGGATGGAGTTACATCGGAGAAAGTGGGTGTACAAGTCGGGTGAGTCGTCCGAGCACTCATAGGAGCGACCCTTAAAGTTTTTGTCCTCGTAGAAAGTGATCTGAAACAAACAGAAGAAAAAAATTAAAAAGGGCATGAGAGGAAGAGAGGCAAAAAAACTATAATAGAGAACAGAAAGAGAATCAACGGAATGTTTAGAACTTATTAAAGGTATGTAATGTATCAAAGAATCACATGGAAGATTGAAAAAGAGAGAACACAGCAAATTAAAGAGGAAGGCAAGTGAGAAAGCTAAAAAAGAAACCAATAAGAGTGAAGTAAAATAAGTCAACATGAGTAAAAGGAAACCAAACCATGTAACTAAACAAAACTTAACACTTAGAGGCAGATGTACGACCGTTTTTTGCGGTCGCAAATGGGGAATTTGGCTCCTTTGCGACCGCAAAAAACATCTGCCCAATGTACTAACCCAATTTTGCAAGTCGCTAACCAATTAGCGAATCAAAAAATATGGTTAATGACTCACTATTAGGAAGGGGCATGCCAAGGGCATCCCTTCCTAACAGCGAGTTCATAACCTATGTATGGTTGTTTTGCAACCGCAATTGCGGTTGCGAAACACTTGCAGTTTAAGGGTGGTAAACCACTCGCAAACTGGAACTGGTCCCCAGGGGACCCCTTCCCCTTTGTGAATGGGTGCGCAGATATGTTTTTAAAGGCAGGCAGTCGTCTTTTCTTTTTTAAATGCATCCCGTTTGCCCGTGAGTGTGAGCCATTCCCAATGGGGTCGCAAATTGCAATAGCCTAATTGTTATTCATGAGGCATGCAATTTGCGAACTCAATGGGATTTGCAAACAGTGTCTGAGACACTGTTGGACATTAAGTTTAGCAAGTCGCAAATTGTGAGTCGCAATTTTGCACAATTTGTGACTCGCTAAACTTAATGGTTGTACATCAGGCCCTCAATATTTTACACATTTAGCACTGGGTTAGAGCATGGGTGGGAGGCAGGAGCCACACAGGGCTCGCCTCGTTTGGGCTCGAGGATCTAAGAAAACCTCGAGCCGAGCCAGAACAAGGCATCTGACTCAAGCTTTCAGAGGCTCACTCACCTCTTAGGAAGCAAACAGTGCAAGGATTTTTGTTGGCGGATGCCGAAACGCATTTTTTCTGTTGAAGTTTTTCTCATACATAAAACAAGTACTGGCAGTGCCAATAAGTCGGCAGTTAACATGGTAATGCCTGCTGCATTATTTCATTAAAGAAAGGCAAGAAAAAATAGAAGCACATGGGAAGTAAGGAAGGGTGAGAAGGAAACAGAAGAAGTGGGGGCTAGAAGGAATAAAGAGAGTATCAAAAATTAAAATTGTTGATGTTGTTATATTCGCTCTCTTATTAAATATGTTGCAAAGTTGTTGGTACCAGATACATGGTATTAATGCTGGCATTAACACAAGCACCACCAGTGGTTCAGGCAGCAAGAAGAATGATGGTTGAATACATTTAAAAATGGTGACGTATCAAAGAACCAAAAAATTGCAAAATAAGTAAGAATACATATTAGATTGCAAGCAAATGTATTATCAAATATTTGTAGCAGAGAAGAGGAACGCATCGAAAACACACTTGAAGGATCCAGCAGAAGTGGGCAAAGAAGACAACTGTTGTAAAGTAGTCCCTTGTGCATTTCACTGCAAGAAGTCGAGTGGAGGTGGAAGGATATACCCAAACAGCCAATATCATTCAGTGAGAGATGAGTGCTCCACTGGTCTGAGTCAACAGCATTAAGTGAGAGAGGAGTGAGTACTTGACTGGGCTGAGCTAAGATGTGTTGGTCAAAGTCACAAGTTAAAGGCTGAAAGAGGCTGGTTGGAAAAAGCCAGTGGCTGAAAGGAGCAGATCCAAGCCCAATCAATGTTTATTATGAGCAACAGGGCTATTTGACAGCTGCACAGTCAGCCCAGCTCTGAATCAGCAGCTTTTGAAGGCTGTAAATTGGTGTTGCTTAGTGGGACCTATCCTTGCCTTTAGAGAAGCGTCGGCCTTCAGTAGTAAATTGAACAGGGTCTATTTTAGCCCATGTGTGCTCAGAGTGTGAGGGTGACCTCATGGCTGCCTCAGTAGTGTAAAATGATGCCTGAAACCTCACAAGCAGGCCCACTACATCATGCCAGAATGTTGTAAGAATGTAGCCCTGATTATGGTGTTTCTGATGGTCAGCCCAGTGTCAGGGTGAACAGACCCCTTGGTTGATTCCCTTGATCACCCACTCTTTTGCCTGATGGGTATCGTGGCGTGAAGGTCCTGGCATGAGTATATCCGATTATATGTCTCCTACACTGTCTCAACCCCACTGGCTACCAGTTTAGCACAGGTTGGTTCTTAAACCCTTTGCATGGTGAGCGGAGTCTTGCTCACTTGCCCTCCACGGCACCATCCAACACTGGCCTAACGAAACTTGAGGGGGCCCACCTGCAAGGTACGTGTAGGGGCACCCTCCGGACTCAATCAGGAGCTCTCCAGCTAGAGTATTGTGCTCAGGGAGCCCCCAGGATCTTAGGGTACCCCCTGCACAGTGGGGGCTGCAGGGGCCTGTGTTACACTGCTGCTATCCAAACGACAGCTCCATAACACCCGCCCATATGCCAAAAGCTGGTCTTTCAGAACTAACCTCTCTATTACCAGTGACAAATAAGCATTTTGGAGGGTTGTATGGCAGAGTGTCGAGTTCAAATATAATGTGCTACAAAAATATTGTAACCAGAATATTACCTAGCTAAATACCGTGAAGGTAAGTAGGTGTATGTAAATATAGCTTAACTACTCTTGCCGCCACAGCTACATAGTTTGAAGTTTCAGCAAAGTATATTTATATGAAGACATGAGCATTGTTAATCTATACTTATCTCTGCATACCTGCCTTCAAGATATTTTGTATTCAGTATTCTAGTTCAGTAGTAGTAGAGATGTGGCGCAGCGGCAGAGTGGCTGACTCCAAAGCACGAGGCTCATGGTTTGAACCCCAGCGCCGGAGTGGGGGTCTTTCAAAGGGGCGTGGCCGATGTAATAAAGGGGGTGGCTCCTCCCATCTCACCGCCAAAGCCTGAAACGACCTTTGCACCACCTCCTTGCTGACTTACTTCAGGAAGGAGCTCAAGACCTGGCTCTTCGACACGCAGCAAGCGCCTGGATACCCTCTCGTGTGACAGGCAACGCTCTACAAGTACGACTTGACTGATTAAGTTTATTGCGCTCACAGGATTTCCCTTCCTGCTACAATGACGTCACGCCTTAAGCAGTGCGCGCACATGCTCACCCGAAACACCAAACAAAAACTGGGACGTCTGGTCACCTTACCTTTGAACTTTGAGGCCCGGAAATAGAGCCTCCTAGAGACCCCTTTTGAGGCCCCCCCCAAAAAACTGGGGGTGCTCAGACCCCCACAGACCCCCCACTTAAAGCCCTGAATAAAACCATGCAAACTAAAAATCTGTGCTTGGCATAGTGTGCCGTCCATCTGGTAGTTTGCTGCTTCTGACAGTGCACCCAGAAATAGAATACAGCAAGTAACATTACACTTTCAACAAACCAGGACTATTGGCTTTGTCAATGGTTCTAAGTTGCATAAGATGTATAGGCACCAACTATTCCTTTGTTGTATATAATATTGAAAATACCTTAGTTCTTGTGGGAGAGTTTGTGGCCTAACGGCTAAAACTGAGCATCATCGTTGCTTCAACAGTCTATAATTCAAAAAATGAATGTGTCCTTGTGTAATGTAACTGGTGCTCATGTAAAGCGCTCCAATACCTTCGGGTCGAGTTTGCGCTATATCAAGCTGCTAAAAACGTTCTGAAATGATGAGACTGTGAAAGAACCATAACGAGTCTCTTTGAAGTTACATCAGAGTTAGTGAAGAGTGGCACAAATTTAAGATATTTTTTTCACCCTGAGGATGAGGGCAAAAACGGAAAGCCCGATGGGGACCCGTTCCAGCACCTGCTTTTTAGAAATGCCGGTGCTGAGCACCGGCAGGACCCGGCCCACTTAAAGCCCTGCCTAAAATACGTGTATGTAAATTCCTGAAGTTCACTGATTTGACTCATCTCCAGCCCTGTCCGTCTTTCGGTGCTAGGCAGGACGACTCAATGTCTGGCATGACTGATGCTGCCCCATCCGGACCGGTAGTATTTTAACGTCATAAGCGTGTCCCAGCTGGCTTGCCGTCATTCCGCCTGTGCAAACCCCAAACAGTTCAAAATTCAGTTAAAAACATAAATACCAATAGTTTGCGAAATGGCAACGAGCACCCAATGTTTGCAGAAACCTGTGAGAGTCACCTACCTTGCCAGCCATCACGTATCACTGAATGGGCTTGCGCCTGCGCCGGTGGGTGCCTGGGTCAGTAATGGCTCACTTGCTGGAGTGGAGGCGCCCGGTCTGGGGCCTTTATACTGTCTTTGGGAACTGCCGGCTCAGCACATGACCCGGAGGCGTAGACAGCGCGAGCGCAAGCTCAGCACATCATACATGGGAGGCCCCAACAGTGCACGCGGGTAGGGGGCTCTCTTTTGTGCGAAGGGGGCTTGCGGTCCCGCTGGCGTGTCGCTTTTGTTCCCCCCCCCCCCCCCCCCCCCAGCCCAGTGATGGCAGTAGGCGCACCCGGAACGAAGGCCATTGCTGCCCAGAGGCGCTCAGATCAGCGTGTTCTCAATGGAGAGGGGCATCCGACAGTGCGGCCATTATGGGCGAAGAACAAAGAAGAGAGATTGCCCAGTGGGTGTATATGCCTGCCGGAGGGATCTCTAGATCGAGAGATCGGAGGGTTAAGCACATGTTGCAGAGATTTGTGTTTAACCTTCAGAGCCACAGCTGGCAATCATTCTGAAAGAGGCGTGAATCGATATGTGTATCATTGATAGAGAGCGAGACCCTACATAGTAAAAAAAAATATGAAAAACTTAAATCATATTGACACCTTTGTATTTAACAGGCACCATTGTTGCACACATCCCTGCTCCGAACTTTGCCCATCACACTCTCTGGCCTTCTCCATATCCGCGCGCGGAGCTCTCTCCCAGTCTTGCGTGAGGGACTGTTTGCTGTAAATCTGCTGCTTGGCCAGAAGATGAGTACCAAGGAAGGGGTTGATGTTTTAGGGTCTTTTAAGTTGGGAGTGTCACAAATTTGTGGATTTTGTGTTGTTGCAGTTTTTATATAGCGCAAACTTGACCCGAAGGTATGGGAATGCTTTACGTGAGCACCAATTAAGTTACACAAGGACACATCCATTTTTGGTAGGCAGGGAGAGATTAGGTGATTTGACCAGGATCACTGGATGTTGAGCCCACGCTGAGACTCAAACCTGGCCAAATTTGGCAGCTCTGGCCGTTAGGCAAGACTGGCACTGAAGACAGAGTCATGTGCCCTCACGCACTCTAGAGCAATATCTGGTGAATCTTCTAATGTGCGCAATGACTCTCATATCCTCTTTCGACAGGAAAATAGGTCCACAAAGATGATCTACATGAACTTGAGCCTGGACCATGTACTCCCCTGACTGAAGAAGGGCTTCCTTTGCTGGAACAGAAACGAGAATGAGACCCCGGAGTCGGGTGGAGCACAAAACAAGTCTCCTCCTTTCAACCAGCCGTCCAGACCAGGTGCTCCTACGCACACATCACTGAGGGTGAGGAACCTGGGAGTCATCTTTGGCATAGAACTCTTCTTCATCCCTCAAGTCAGTGTGATGATGAAGAGCATGAACCTACCAAGCTCCAGAGCATCCTCCAGCTCCTTCCTCAGGACCACACAGAGTAACCTTGACAAAGGCCTTGGTGATGTCATGAATGTGCCACTATAATGTCCTGTGCACGTCACGCTCAAAAAGCCCAATGTGAGGATGTGCATGATCCAAAGCCAGGCTGACAGTCTATCAGAAGAGGAGAAACAGTATTACGGCAACCCTGAAAGAGCTTCCTTGGCTCCCAGCAGATTCAAGGATCCATATTAAAGATCTCTGCAGAATCCACCAGGCATACTCTGCCAAGAGCTACAATCGATTGCACAGCCAGCATGGCCTGGGTTCTACTTCTGCTCACACCATCAAAGGAACTTCAGCCAGATCCAGCATAGAGTGAGAATCAGGGGAGCCCAAGGCCCAGGACTGGAAAGCACTAAACAGGAACCTGAGGGCAGGACAGAGCTGCATACCTCTCAAGAAGAGCCAGAAAACAGAACTATCCCAGCTGCGTCCAACTAAACCACCTTATATGAATCTTGCAATGAGGACCAGGATCTGCTATTACCAACTGCACTCTAACCTCTCACCCCCATTTCCTTCTACGCACAGACATTGTTTTGTTCATAGAGCGCAGCACTCTACGAAACCTTTTAAATATAAGTAAATACATATTTTGGATACTGCATTTATTGGGTTATCTAGTATGTGGATATGGTCACATTGTCCAGACTTTACAGTAAGACTGTGGGTGCAAGTTGATTCTCCTTTGAAATGCTTATACGTATCGCGATATTTTCAGAATATTATTACGAAGGGCAGCTTTGGCATGTTCTTAGGAAAAAAGAGCATTACAGTTGCATCATGAACCTGCTGTAGAGGTCTTTGTGCAATCCGAAGGTCACAATTCCAGACTCCATCACATTTGCTCACACATTCATCCTCCCTGAGCACCTAGAATGAGTCACTGAGTTCAGCTTAACTACTTCTCCAACAAAATATTAGGAGCAATAAATAACTCAACAAGGAAGTACAAAATGTGTCAATTCTCAATGCACGGTGTAATCAATCCCACAACAGAAACTGTGCAACACCCTGCAAATGTTATGCATGGAAGAAACTATGAGAGCAGACATCAACATCTGCAACACACACCCACCTCCAACACCAGAGGCTAATGCAAACAGCCCAAATCCATGCCGGTGACACCTGATGACATTCTCCTCCCTCACAAGGGGCATATTGTGGCCACTGCAGACATACTAGTTAACCAACTGACCATACTTACTAGAACATTGGAATTATGGGAGCTCCACTGAAGATAATATTGTGGGGTAGGGCTAATAATGGCTGGTCCAGACCTTCTGCACCATTGTTCCAATGGTTGTCTTTTTGTTTCACCCTTTTTAATTTAGAACGTTCTACTCTCAGTGGGTAGATGTTTTAATAGCCTTATAGGCCTTCTGCCTCGGGCTATATAACAGTTGTTAAAGGCCCTCTTCATCGTTATATGCCCTCGCCTGTGCCTCTGGCTTATAATTCGGGTTCACGGCCTTTAGCAAACTGTATAGCCCTCGGCAGCAGGCTGTAAGACTATATTAGCAACTGTCTCACGGGCACCAACCCCACAGACCACAATAGCTACTATCCTGTTGGAGCCTTCTATGGAATCCTTACCCTATTCCAGTAATACATTGAGTCACATGACGTCCTTGACATGGACCAATCGGAGTCCTTAAGTGAGGCTTCATTGGTTAAAGTCTGCTATGATGTATTCGAATTAGCAGATGGTGGGATCACTCATGCAGATAATGCTGTTAAGTCTCACGGCCGTGCTGGATATCAGAGACCACAACATCTCCTTCCACTGACCTCAAATAGAAGCCAACATCTCAAATCAGTTTGTGAAATGGTTCTAGTCCAGGGAGAGAGCTTATCTCCTCCACTTATGAAGTCTCCTGCAGAGCCCATAAGTCCCCCTACGCTCATTACCATGTCAATCACAGGTCTAAGGGGCTGGGTCCATGCCCACTGCCTCCACTCCTCTGTGGACAGAATCCTGATTGAGCTCAGAGTTTTTAGTCCACCCAACAAATGCAGAGCCGTAAAAATCTCCTCAGCATCATTGATGTATGGACGAGTGAGGGAACTACCAAGCTGAAAGGATCTAAAACAGAAGATGTGTTTCTAGGGCCAGTGTACTTAACCAAAACATTGACTCTCTGTGTGCATCTCCTCCTCTTTTAGCAAGAGTGTATCCCAGAAATAAAAGTACAAAACCCAGAAGCGCCAGGCTATGTGTGCCTCAGCCTGAACTCACAGCAAGGCGCGCTGCGTTAAAGCATCTTTCTGCTAGATCAAACTCCTGTGGAAAATCCTTCCTTCATCACCTCTTAGTACCACACCCAGGAAGTGGGAGGCCATTTGTATTCAACACCAGACTATGGTAACACCCTCTCCAATCAAAAGGCTGCTGGAGAAGCAAAATGCTACAAGGAAACACATTTACCAAAAGGCACTGGTCTCAAACACCTGCAAGTAAAGTTGTGCAATATGCTCTGACCCCAGTGCCTAATTTTTAAAAGAATAAGTGCTGCTGCCCAAAGTTTTGCTCTGAATACTGCGGCCAGAGCATTTGAATATCAGGGTTGTCGAATGCCACGACTGTCTAGTCCTGGTTCCACCTCATGCCTCTTTCACCCACCAACATACACTCCCTGTCCATTTATCTCCTTTTTGCAGGTTCTTTATCACCCTTGCTTTCTCTCTTTGTCACTGTTTTCCATCTTTCCGTTATGCCTTCTTTCTCCATTTTGTGTTTTTCTCTCGCTCAGGGTGAAAGTCTGATGAGGAATAGTATGTCCAGGTCCCCACAAATAAGCGCAGACGGGCCCACCTGCCAGCACCGGCTCAAATTTAGTACTGTCTGACCCTAGGCCATGCTCAGCAGAACAGCTTTTCCTAGTCATCCCCTAACCAGACAGGTGATTTGAAACTTCTGTGTGGCAGCCCCATACATCTGGAACAACATGCCTTAGCAAATCTGTTACTGTGAAGAAGCAGTCAGAAATCAGCCTACACCTTTGTCTGGTGGAAGTTAGGAGTTATTAAGGGTGATCTCCTCCTGGCACCACTATGCTGACTTCCCTGAGGATAAGCAAGTGAGGAAAGTGAGGTTAGAAAAAGGCTCCAAAAAAGACTACTTCTAAATCAAGAGGAAAGAAGGAAAGGAGAACACAGCACAAAGAAAGCAGAAAAGAAGCTGAAACAAAACCTCTCCAAGAATCAACCAAACAAAATAACTACTGGGACTATAGAAAAAAAAACCCACAAGAAACATAAAGAATAAAAAATGAGGGATTGAACAGTAAGGAGTGAAGAGTAAGAGGAAGGCAAGTCGCTCCAATCATTGTGACGCACCCTTCAGCAATGTTACTCACCCTCTATGTGAATGTCCTGGTGCTTATTCCTGTGTGAATCCCAACGCTTAATTCCATGATGACACCATAAGTAGAATATTAATGAATATACTATGGCTGCTGCATGTTGCCTTGAGTGCATTAACACTGGCCTCCACCAGAGGTAATTGTCAAATATTTGCCTGTCTCATGTCTTTGGGACGTATTACGAATTTGGCGGTATGACTGCCAGTGAACCACGTCTGACCCTGCCAGTGGTCCACAGTCCTGGCAGTCCGTAAGACCTCTATATCACGAGTTGACTACGGTGTTGGCGGTGTGGATGCAGACATCTTGGGGCAGTGATGAATACTTTTACCAAATATATAGATGCATGTGTGTGCATTTCGACTGCATATGTGTGGGATGCAGACATATGCATAATACATGTGGAAAAATACCATTTACCCATTCCCGGGGTCCCGCCCATATGTGGGCAATTCTGGTAATGGGTATATGGTACGAAAAGTACTCACCTGTAGATCATCACAAACACGTTGTATTGCTCGGGGTGAAGATCTTGCTGTGAAGGAGGGACCTGGAGAAAGGGAACGATGTTGAACCCTGCCTGAAATAACAAGAAATTGGTGAGTACGCACCCCAAATCCTTCGTCACCTTGAAGCTGGCACTGTGGTCAGCTCGTGGAAAAGGCAACTCGTAATACGCACAACGGTGCTGCCGCCCTGTACCGCCCTATGGCGGCTGCCTTACCCCAACCGCGAACCCGGTGGCCTGCAGGCGGTCCAGGCATGATCTAGCTCAACTCATAATACGGCAATTAGACCGACAAGCTCTCCGCGGTCAGACCACCGATATGGCGGTCCACGGTACCGCCAAACTCATGACAAAGCCCTTAGTCTCTGCTACCATTGAGCTGCTGCACAGAGAAAAACATACCTTTTACCTTGCACTGAGGTATTCCAGGAGTTTTTGCAGGTCCCAGGTCCTGGAGTTCCAGGGTTCCCATGTAGGAGGAGAACCTGTTTAGAAGTTTAAAACACACACCCTGCTGGAACAACAAAAAACGTCAGATCGTGCCTCTGACACTAGTAGTATTAGTCCTGTTTGCTGCCTTTTAATTCATAAATGGAGAAGGCTTGTTTAAAAATCTATAAATAAGTATTGCAGTCTGAGCCCAAGGCTAGAAAAAAGGGCAGTCCCATGCACTCCAACAGACCTGATTAACACAAGAGACTCCCAATTTCAGAAGCCAAAAATGGCTTCATTTTAGCTCTCTCCTGACTAAAATTGCCTCGGCTCCAACATATGTCAATACCTCCCACGTTACAATTTTAAAATGTTGCCACGTATAAGGTCCTTTGCTTCCCTCCCCCGTCTCCTTGCGAGGGGCCCGCAGACGCTCTACTAGAGTGTTAACGCCACTTCATACATAAACCCACAGGCGGAGAAAACAACATACATGCCAACAGACGGGAAGCTCCTGAGTTTTTAAGCCAAAATGGCTTTAATTTAGCTTTTGCCCACCTGAAATTGTCCCCATTTCAATGCCAGTCAATAGGGAAAATATATCCAGATTATTTTCTTAAATCGCCCTCTTTCTACTTTGCAAATATTGACATGTTTGAAACGAGGCAGATAACAAACTGATTTGCACTTACTAAGATGCTATCAGCCACCAAAGTCTGCCCCCATTGAAGCTTGAAGAGTGTAGGCAGGCACACCACATGAGAATGTTGGCGTCCTAAGAGGCACTATACCATGGACAGTGGAAACCCCAGCAAGACACCACAGGAAGAACTTTGCTTTTTAGGTCTCGCCTAGCGCCGCAGCGCTTGCATTGCTCGCCCTTGGCGAGATCTATTGTTGTCGACTTGGCTTCGGAAGGGAGACAGGAGATGTGCACGCGTACAGACACGTGATGTGCACGTGTACGGCATCTCTTTTACTGAGGAGATGTGCACGCATACAGACACGCGATGTGCACATCGCCTGTCCCCCTTCCGTCATCGCAAGCCTCATGCAGTTTCACTTTCTTAATGCGCATAAGCACTCAGTTCGGGATGTCCTCAAGCCCCGGTGAGCCATGCGCTTTCGCTTGTTTGTCTTGCTTCTGCGAATCTGGTGTGAGAGCGCTTGTAAAGCAACACCTATTCAACTTCGGTAGGTTGTTTTTAGGACGTTTTCATCTTGGTTGGTATATTGTGCGTTTGATCATAAACCCTTAGCGACCAATGTGATTAGTAAAACGTTTTCATTTTTTTAATATCACGGATGTGCTCACGGCATGTCTTTGAGCTTGTGCCCAGATAGCCGATGTGCACGCTCGCGTACGACTCGGGGCCTTTCAGCAGAACATGCGTGTAGCGCGCTTTCTCTTTTCCATGTTTATTTTGGTGCATCTCGTCACTGGCGCAACGTTTTAAAATATGGCACTTATGGCGTACTTATCTTTCTCTCATGACAGAAGCTCTTATCGCCAACTTTCGCCCTGTTATATGGACCTGTGGCTGTGTGACTGCAGCCAGCCAGTGAGATCCAGTAAGGAGTCATGTTAGAGATCAGATCTAATCCAATCCTTATTACGTTTTCATAGCGGGTCGTACAGAATGGCTTGGGCCTCTAAACTCTGTCGTAGCAGATGATGTAATTAATAATGTTGTCGGTCTCCGTTTGATCAACTTTGGAAAGATGAAAGCTTAAATATAGTGGTGTAATGAAGTAGAGACGTACTTGCTTTTGGAGCTCAAGCCAGAAAGAAATACCTAAACAAAATATTGGTTTCTGAGGCTATATGCATTACCAGACTTCTGCCACGAGAGTGCAGCAAAGTCTTATAAATTGGATAGATTCACTTCAATTCCTGCTACGCCATCAAACTGCTGCAGTGCATGCTTCAGAAGGGGAGTCCTCAGAATGACGTCTTTCACTAGACAATATATTACATACATATCAACATTTTGGAAGAGGAAAGTGGGAGATTGAAAAAATAATAATCGGGAGAATGTATTTCTCTCATTGACTTCTTTTGAAGGAGAGGCAAATTGAGGCGAAAGCTGCCCTGTTCTTGCAGAAGTCGAGCCTACCTCCTGCAGGGTTCGCACAGATTTCTGCAGAGAGTAAACTGTAAACTGACCTATTAAACTGGGCTCTAAGTGCAGCTCTGTCAGTGATACTCGGTGTTTGCTCTCATGTTTTAGTGTATTCCAATACCCCATGGGAGCCCACAGTAAGTGACACTGCTCCAGCCCTAACTGGCCTATCCACATTGCAAAGGGCCGGCCTGGCCTGACTAACTCTGCCCACTTTTCAGAGGCAGCGGCTTCACATGCAATTGACCAGCCTCCAGTTCGTTCCACCTATCCGAGGTATCACATTTCACTGACCTTGGCCCAGCCCTACCCCTCTTTTTAAGTGAGATAAAAAACGGGGGTCTCTCATAGGAGCGTGACCGCTGTAATAAAGGGCGTGGCTTAAAACACAAGCTAAAAATTTGTGCTTAGCATTGTGTGCCACCCGACTGGTATTTTGCTTCTTCTGTCCATTCATCCAGATATATTACACAATAATAACATTACACCTACAACATGCCCGGACTATTGACTTAACATTGCTTTCCACCTGTTGCTTTTCTGTCCGTCACTTTCCTCCTGTTGCTGCTTCACGTTTTTTTTTATTATTCCGTTACAAGCGCACAGCTTCTTTTTTTATTAACGTTGATTTCCACCCTTTTTTTTTTATTCCTACCGAGCGCTGCTTATGTCATGCAGCACTGCCATATGCTGCCTTCCTAAACCACAATGCTAAACTCCCTTGTTTTCAAAACGGCCACTTGCAGACACACTCTTCAAGTACAACAGGATTCGTGGGGTTATTTTGTTTTGTGGCTGGAAAAGGTAGCGTTTAGTTTTAAAAAAAAAAATGTGGTGTTTAAATAATTATTCGCTTGGAAAACGGATTTAGACTTCATTGTCATTGCAATTTTTGACGTGCTTCAAAAAGCATTTGTATGCTTCGATTGAGTGTGTACTCAGAAGTACCCCATGGCACAATTAGGCACCAACTTAAGTGATTTTCGATCATCGTGCACTAAGTAGTCCCACCCCCGGCCAAAGCAGGCGCCTACTTCTGTGCTTAGAGTGAAGGTATGGCTAGCGAACAACTCTCAAAAAACACGTGACGGAAAGTAAGTTTAAAAAAAAAAACTTTTATTTAGTAGTTTCTGTTTCAATTTAGGTCTTATCTTACCAGGTTAATCATGCAAAATCTCATATTTTACAAGCACTCTCTCCCTTCCATCTCGCTCTTGCTCGCAAACACACTCTACACACAGCTCTGCTGCTTCTCTCCAGACCTCGGATCCATGGCCACCCGGAGCCCATTCCCACCATAATTCACTGCAAGCATCTGTCGGAGGAGTCAAGGCGCACACTGGGAGCCCCTACTTTCGGTGCCGTGCCCACCTCCACAGGCAGTTCTGCACTTTCTGCACCCCCAGCTCCAATATTATATTACGCTTCCAAGGGTCACCGCCATAGTGAGAGGCAGTCTGGGCTCCATGTTATGCACATTCAAATGTTCCGTTCACCGGTGTGTGCCACTACAATTACTACTCTTGCCACCACACTAGCAAACCATAAATTACACATCACATAGTTAGTAAACACATAGATACCACTACTTACCTGTTCAATACATTTAAACACTCCAAACAAAACCATTAAGCAAAATTGTTATTACAATACCAATAACTCTAACACTAACTGATGCGAGACCTGTTGCATTGCAAATGCTTGTTACTTATATTCACCCACCTGACAAACAACTCATTTACAAGCTCCTTGCACCGCCTGCAAGTCACTTTTAAAATGGGAAAAAGTAACGTACTGGTGGTGCAAGGGACTTGTAAATAAGCCCCAAAGTGCCTGGCTGAGTTACTCGGTTTTCAAACCTATATTACCCTCCAAAAAAGTGTTCATTCCCCAACTACTCTCATGAGATCACTCTCTTAAATGCCTGACTTTACCTGCATTTTTGAGGCAAGAGGTTGAGAGGTCTGAGTGAGTTGGTAAATGCGGAGGTACAAGAGACTATTCTACGTGACAGGTATAGCCAATTAATAATACAGTTGAACACAAAACGAAATCACCTGTTTTAACGCTCCTTGTAAAAAAAAAGTTTTACTTTTTTATTTTATGATTAAAGTTTAAATATAGTGTTGTAATGAAGTAGAGACGTACTTGCTTTTGGAGCTCAAGCCAGAAAGAAATACCTAAACAAAATATTGGTTTCTGAGGCTATATGCATTACCAGACTTCTGCCACCAGAGTGCAGCAAAGTCTTATAAATTGGATAGATTCACTTCAATTCCTGCTACGCCATCAAACTGCTGCAGTGAATGCTTCAGAAGGGGAGTCCTCAGAATGGCGTCTTTCACTAGAGAAATATATTACATACATATCAACATTTTGGAAGAGGAAAGTGGGAGATTGAAAAAATAATAATCGGGAGAATGTATTTCTCTCATTGACTTCTTTTGAAGGAGAGGCAAATTGAGGCGAAAGACATCCAAAAATAAAGCCATTTTTGGCGCGAAAAAATCGGTAGTCTCCCGCCTGAATCGGGTCTAATGGTATATATGATATTTCAACCAGGCCCGGCTCTAGGATTGTTATTATTGAGCTACGAGAGTCACGCAGAAGCATGGGTGGGCCAGGAAGGCGAAGGGGAAGTGGTAAAAAAAAAACAAAGGGGTTCAGGAAATCTTATATTTGAGATGCTGATACCTGTCCACTTTGGGCATTTTTGACAAAATAACCACTGCTGAAGCAGCTGCATAATTTTCTTTCCTTGCTGCAAGAAGCAGTGGCGTAGGAAGGGGGGTGCGGTGGGAGCGGGCCGCCACGGGTGTCATCATTGAGGGGGGTGAAAAAATGGTAAAAATATGGGGCTTATTTATGGGCCCTTGCATCACTTTTGCACCGCCAGTGCGTCACTTTTTGAGACGCACCAGTGGTGTAAAAAATTAGCCATGTTGTGCCATATTTACAAAGTGACACATCTAGGGAGATGCGTCACTTTGTAAACCCCTGCACCATATTATATCTGCGCCAGGTATAATGTATGCGGGGCAGCGTTCCGACGCAAGAAAGGGTCGTAGAAGTGACGCAGTGAAATCTATGGCAGGCGTAAGACTGACGCAGGCACATTTAACATGGGACTTGCCCATGTGTAATGACCCATTGCTGGAGTTGCGTCACTTTTGTGACACACTCCAGCAATGAGGCATTTTTGCGCCTACAGATACATCACAAACACTGACATATCTGTAACTCCTTGCGACATGATGCGTCATAGTATAAATATGACGCATCATTGGTGTCGCAAGGAGGGCGCAATGAAAAGTGACGCATCGTTTTCTCGCAGTGATGTGTGACTTTTCATAAATGAGGGCCTATGTGTGTTAAACACATATTTTTGCCATTTTGTCAAGCCGGGGGAGACAAGTGTCATCACTGAAGGTGGGAAGGGGGGGGGGGGGGAAGGGGTTTAAAAAATTGCAAAAATAAATGTTTTAAACACATATTTTTGCCATTTTGGCAAGCTCCGCACCGGGTACCACCTGACCTTGCTACGCCACTGGCAAGAAGCCAACCCTACGAGTTCAGGATGTGGGGAAGGGTAGGTATGCTGCTTGTCAATGGGTATGTGTAAGAAACTGGCTCTATATATACTGCACCAAAGTGAGGTACAGTGTGTATAGAGTCCAAGAGTCTCCAGAGGTAGGCAGAGGTTAAAGTTAGATAGAACCTTACTCTCCAAAGTAGTGGCTTGGTCGAGCAATAAGGCAGTATCAGAGGACAGTGTAAAGCATTTGATGTATACACTCAGTCAGCAAATGGTCTCACACACTCAAGAACTGAACTCTAGGCAAATTGTTTTGTATAAAAAAAATATACTGTTGTTTTATTTCGAGAACCAAGCAAGCCTGGTACAGGTACGCATATAAATACTTTGCAGAAGTAATTGTCTTGTTAGAACACAGTTCAGAACTGCAGTATAAGTGGTACTGGTTTTGATGACAAGTTTAAGAAAGCAGTTTGCAACACATTGCAGGTATAGTACATTCAATTGAATGGGCTTTTTAAGTAAAATGCAATTAATTACATTTTGGATTACTTTTCTAACCACAGGACTGGATCCTAGATGCAGCCCTGGGACATTTCCTGAAAACAGGTGAGTAAATGCGTTTTGATTAAAGGTATGATTTTTAAGGAATATTATTGTATTTCAAAAGTTGACACTTAAAAGAATCACCAATGTTATCCTATGGGAGGAAATTCACTTAGCAGGTAAGTTACTTTTGTGTTACTTTTGTAATCCAGTGCTGGACTCCTAGATTCAGCACTGGGAAATCTACTTAAAACAGGTAAGTAATTAGGTTTTTGTAGTTTGTACGATTTTTAAAGACTATTCTTGTATTTCAAAAGTTGACATAAACTTTTTCACATAAAATGACCAATGTTATCCTATGGGAGGAAATTCACTTAGCAAGTAAGTTATGTTATCGTTACTTTTTCTTACTCAGTGCTGGATCCTGGATTCAGCACCGGGACATTTCTGAAAACTGTTGAGAAAACGCATTTTGGTTAATCAGCTAATTTTTGAGGAATATTTGCAGTTTTCAAAAGTCGACACAGACGTTTTTTTTGAGAAAAAGTGTCAATGTTATCCTATGAGGAAAAATGAGTTGTCGGTTTCAAGGTAAGTAATCGGTCTTTTGAGTTAGGGTTCTGGGGTTAGACTCACGGGTCTCCCAGGGTCAGTAATGCACTGTTGTTGCACCTCCAGCGGCACTCGGGCGGCCGGGTGCAGAGTGTTGAGGCCCAATGTTATCCTATGGGGGATAGGGAGACTCCGGTTGTTGGCTGCTGGCAAGCAGGCCATAGGGTTGTGGGAGCAAAGCTCCTAGGGTTAAGCTCAGGGCACGTTGGGAACCAAGTTAGCACCAAAGGGTCACCCTCAGCATCGCTAGGGCAGCCGGGTGCAGGGTGCAGTTTTGAGGTTGGGTGCCCTGTTGAATTTAATGGAGATTCTCTGGGATAAAGAAACACTGCAGGCTCGGGGACGAAGATCTTCCAGGAGTGACCACCACTTCGAGGGGTAAGTTGGGATGTAGAGGGATGGTTAGGCACCACTGGGTTGGGCACACAAGGCCGTGGGGCATCGGGTGCAGGGGTGCCTTTAGACTTCTGATTTTCTTACCCGCTCTGGTCGTGGTAGGGGGGTCTCCTGGATTGAGGCTGCAGGCGTCGTGTCGGGATCACCGGAGGGACCTCCTCGTGGTGTTTGTTCACTCAAACACAGGTCGGGCTCGGCAGGTGTAGGGTGTGCTGGATTCGCGGTTTCTGGCTGGCACCAGAAGCTGCAGTTCAAACACATCCAGTGTTCACTGGAGAAACAGGATGGAAAGTGAAAGCAGGCAGGTCCTCCGGGGTTTTTGATGTTGCTGGCTGCTGGACACGCCGGGGTTTTGCAGGAGCAGGTTTGAGGGTAGACAGGCCTGTAGGGCTGGGGCCAAGTCAGTGGGCATCGTCCTCTTGTTAGCTCTGCATGGCTTCTCGTCCTTCTTCTTCTTCTTCTTTTCTTGTGGTTGCTGGATCAGAGAAAGGAAGGTTCAGGTAGGTAAAGGGCAGGGACCAATGAGTCCCTTCCCTGGGGTGGGTACACCCCCTATTCTGCCACCCTCCAGTGGGAGGGGGGCAGGAGCCTGTCCCTGGTTGGATGGGTCCCCCCATCCTCAAGATGGCGGGGACTCGAGGTTGTGCTTCACCTCGCCTCCCCCACCTTAGGGGTGGAGTTGGCAGAGGTGGGCACACCTCTCTTCCTCACTTGTTTTTCCCGCCGGTTCTCCCGCCCAATGTGGGGGGTAGAACCACGACCAGTTACTGAAAACAGCAAATGGTCTGGAGAGGCTCACAAAGGTGGCATGCCTTTGAAGCTTCTCCTTCGTGAACCCTGCCCATCCTGGGGGAGAAGGCTTGGCACCTCGTCCCAGGATGTGCATTGTTTCAGGCCCCAGAGAGCAGCAGGCTCTCGACCCAGGGGTCCAGAAACATGTCTGGTGGTGGCATCCACTCAGTCAGGTCACTGGTAGTTGGTCGTTTTTCATGGGGCATCTCTAAGATGCCCTCTGTGGTGCATTTTACACTAAATCCCACACTGGCATCAGTGTGGGTTTAATGTGCTGAGAAGTTTGATACCAAACTTCCCAGTCTTCAGTGCAGCCATTATGGTGCTGTGGAGTTCGTAATGACAACCTCCCAGCACCATATACTCTTAATGGCAGCACTGCACTTACATGGCCCAGGAATGGACCTGGGCACTGTAGGGATGCAGTGCTCATGCACCTGTACCCTCACCACTGGCATAGGGCACCCAGGTAGAGGGGTGACTGATGTATGCCAGGGCAGTGGTTTGTGGGCATGGCACACAAGGATGTGTGCCATGTCATCTCTTTGTTTTGTTCTGCACCCAGACACTCAGCCTGCAAAGGCAGTGTGTGTGTGCCAGGGTACAGGGCCTCTAAGGGTGGCACAATTGGTGCTGCAGCCCTCAGGAGCCTTCTCTGGTCACAGTGCCCCTGGGTACATGGGGTACCATTTACCAGGGACCTACCTGTGGCCAGAGCTGCCAATTGGGTTTTGTTTTGGTGACAGAACACAGGCCCTGGGGTCCTGATTGGCAGGGCCCCAGAGCACATCAAGTCAAAGAGCATCAGTAGTCTGGCAACAAAAAAAAAAAGAGGGGGGGGGGTTACCGCAACAGAAACCCACTTTCTCAGAGTATGCTCAAACATGGGTCACTTGCTCGCTGTGCCACTGGATTCAAGTTTAGGGAAATCTTAAGGATGTTGGGGGCCATGGCCCAAACAGAATTTGGGGGCCCCTGTTCGGAACAGCTTTGAATTTATGATCCGATTCCAGCTTCTTCATGCCCTCTTTGGCCAGGTCACTGACACTGCACAGGCAGACTGGTCAAAAATCTCAATGTGTTTCCATCTAAGTGTTTTGAAAACTATAATATAGCAGCAGTTTATGAATATTATTGCAAATAAGCAACCCACTGCCATTTCTCATATGTGAGGTCCTATTTTGATCTAAAAGAATGTTTTTTGTAGATGTTGCTCGGTGTTGAAAAACATAAACAACACATTTCTATGCAAAATGTCTGTATGTCATATTAAAAATAAATTGAAGGAAAATGGTATTTGAAACAATCTATGTTTAAAAATCATTCAAGCTCATCAGGGCAAGACTGTGGAGAACAGAACCAGATCTATCAGAGGACCCCGGAAAGGCTGTGGCCCTGGGCCAGAGCCCACTTTGCCCATGTCTCAAAACACCTCTGTTCAAGCTAGCCTGACTGATGAGGGTTGATACCCCAATACCGGTCTCAGGATGCTTGTTTCCGTCCGGTCCAGGAAGAACCAGGCCTGGTAGTTCGGGTTGGACTGTGCCCATGGGGATCAAGGTCAAGACTGATTTGCATATGGCTGTGTTCAAAGTGGGGTGGCACTGTTAGCAAAAGAACAATGGATTTAACCCAGGTCTCTTGGCTGGGGGTGAGAGTTGAAGAGTTTCGGCACTCCATCCATCATCTTGTTGTGTTTGCCCTAAGTGGCCGTGGATATGCCCAGACATGGGTCCCTTGCTTGCTGTGCCACTGGGTTCAAGCTAGCCTGGATGATGATGGATGATACCCTGAAACTGGTCCCAGGATGCTTGTTTCTGGTCCAAGGAGGACCAGGCCTGGCAGTTAGGGCTGGACTGTACTCATGGGAAGCAGGGACCAGACTGATTTGCATATGGCTGTGTCCAAACTGGGGTGGCATGGTGGGCAAAATAACAATGGATTTAACCCATATCTCTTGATTGGGGGTGAATATTTAAAACGTTTCTGCAAGAGTGCAGCATGTACCCAAGACGGGGACCCTTTTTTCTGCTGTTAATTTTTTAAAAAAAAGATTTGCATGTCACAAAACTATGAGGTCTAAAAAGGTGCAATAAATATAGTTCACTATTTTATCTATGGGTTCTGGTGACATTATCAACCACAAGTGTGAAAAGAAAGCTGAGTGGATTGTAAATGTGACCAAAATCATGAGCTGGCAATATAGCGCCATATTGCACATTACCAGTTATGTATTTCTTCTTCCATCTTTATTTTAGAGTAGTTAATTTGAGAAAGCTGCTTTCCTCAAACAGAGGGCACAAATTGGAATTCAAATGTTTTGGTTTTGTTCAGTTTCCATGAATAAATTATTGATAAAACAATGGACAATGGTGGGGGCCGGTGGGTTCATGGTATTCTATTGGTGCAGCTTTTATTGTATGATTATGGATCTACCACATTTAGCACAAAATTTGCCACGTAAGTTGAAAACTTGCACATTTCGTGTTGTGATCTCTGTAGAAAGACACCTGGAGCCAGGAGGTATTCTTAAGCCATCTTTATTCAGTCTCCAGTTCAGGTTACATCTGTCTCTACTCCAGCCAGCCTAGTGTGGTACCAGCCCCACCAGGAGCAGCCTCCCTAGCTGCTCAGCCCATCTTCAACTGCCAACACTCATCCACTCAGACACCCAGGCATTCCATGCATCACAGGCACACCAACATTCTATGACCATCTCACTCTCTGGCTGAGCAGCTAGTGGCAGCAGGGCTGGACTACAATGTTATACAATTAAGTAGGATATAACATTATCCCTTTTTCTTCAACAAAAACGAAACTTGCAAATGATAAAACATGAAGGAAGAACTATCAACAAGAAAAATAAATAATAGTACAAATCCCACGGATGCAAACATAAATCAAACAATCGCAGGAGCATAAAGAAGAAAAATGAATAACAGTACAAGTCCCACGGATGCAAAATTAAATCAAACCTCGCAGGAGCAAGAACCATTAAAGCAGGAAAGGACAGATAAGATACATACATTAGAACAGCAATATCTCCCATCCCTCCCTAAAAAGAATTAAAAAGCATTTAGAAGCAAGCATAACATTACCAAAAATAAATTTGAAGCATTTTGAAGCAAGCATAACATTACCAGAAATACATTTGAAGCATTCTGCATCAACCACTGTGACGTGATGCACTACAACGAAAAGGGTAAACGACCCCACAAAACCAATGCCCAAAAGCCTAACTTTGAGTAGCTCTAAAGGTAGCATACCCTACCACTACAACCCCAAGAGAAAGGGAAACAAACATGTATATGGATCGTCACCCATAAAACACCCATGAAAGGATGTACATCAGTACTGTGTGCAACTATTTATGGACTAAACCATAACCCAACCCAGTGTGAGGGTTAACCTAGGCACAAACTATTTATGGACTAAACCATAACCCAACCCAGTGTGAGGGTTAACCTAGGTACAAACTATTTATGGACTAAACCATAACCCAACCCAGTGTGAGGGTTAACCTAGGTACTCCAAACCCCTTGTAGAGGTTACATACCCCCATGTAGGAGTAACCAAACATTAATACGAATAGGGCTCTTGACCCCCTTGTGTAGGTTACGTACCCCATATTAGAGTTACAAACACAACTAAACATAGAGCTGTTACCCATAACCTTCCCTCGTGTATGGGAACAATGTGATGACCACCAACAGGAAAAAACACTGTAAAATAGAAGACCCATTCTCAAACTATAAACCTGTGGCATCACAACTTTTTTCCTGTTACAATACTAACAACTAAAACCATTCCATTATCTGTAGAACAGTAGTGCATTGTGCCGCACGCAGGTGAACGATATCTCACCAGAGTAGTGATAGTTCTGGACTTTCCCCGCAAAGGAAAAGAAAACACCACAACACCAACCAAATTGCTAGACTTGTCACTTGAACTCCTGTGAGCTAAATCTCACACAAAATTTCTACAGCCAATGAGCAAACAATGGACATTAAAGAGAGAAACGCCCAAAACAACGAACGTTGAGCAAATCTGTGCACACAGGTAAAATTCAATAATTGCCCACAAATCATTATAATATAACGCACAGTCTCGTACACTAAAATGCTCACAAGCTTGTGCTGCAAAATGTTACTCAGGGTCCTTGCAGCACACGTCGTCTGTGTAAACAGACGTACACATGGTTCACAGGTTCTAGAATAGTATAATGTAGAAAGCAGTAAAGATACCACAAACATATTACCTCCGACATACTTGGAACGGAGGATCACCATGAAGATTCCAAATCTGAAAATACCTCATCATGCTGTGGTATCGCAAGCACAGCGTTGACCACGAACTCAATGGCGATTACCTTTATTGAGACACACACTCACAGCACCGTGGTTGGCACAAGGAAATAAGATCACATAAAAACCCCATGTGCCACAACCAACCCTAAGATGGCACGTTTTTTACGTTGCGCCGGGTGGCTCCCGGCATGTGGATGCACCAAAACGCTCAATAACAAAGATCAAGCGTCACAGAGGAACCCTCGTGGAACTACGCGACATGGAGGCATCTCAGGTAAGAGTCCACGCGCTGGATGTAGCTCGCGCCTCAGCTTTTGAATTTCAAATGAGCAGCCAAACCAACTGTAAAGCGCTGCCAGTGACAGAAAACAAATGAAAGTCTCAACTAAAAAAAAACGCCGAAAAAATGGTACCATTGTCATTTCCCACTGTATCTTGCCGCAAATCAATAAAAGAACAGTACATCCACTCGGCACCGACGATGCCAACTGTAGCGAAGCATTGTATGTCACCGCTGGGCAGTGTGCACACTCCATATTCTCCCACAACTGTGCGGCAACTTCAAGTTCAGGGCAAGACTGTTGTTTCTTTTTAGCAAAGATTTGCATCGTAGCTCTTTGGTATAACATACTTGTCAGGAATCAAACATTGTCCATCTGTGGTACTACTGCGCAGAAATCGTTGTGATATAGAACCTTTTTAATTAAAGACACTGTGGTCATTAGAAACACTGCAAGTGTCATCAAGCCTCCAAAGAAAATTCTCCATCTGTGCATCCACTGCACACTGTGCATTCTTACAACTTTATGAGAAACCCAAATTGTCTTTTTAATCCTCTTTGTGGCTGGAACACCAAAAGCGGCTGTAGTTGAACTACTCCTCCAACTCACTGTAAACCTTTAGGTATGATGTGGCTGGAACACCAGATGTGGCTGTAGCTTAGCTACTCCTCCAACTCACTGTAATCCTTTGTGGCAAACGTTGTGGCTGGAACACCAGATGCGGCTGTAGCTTAGCTACTCCTCCAACTCACTGTAGACCTTTAGATGGCTGAAACTATAGTCCTTTAGATGGCTGTAGTATTCCCAGGCTGTAGTGTCCTTTGGTGATGACACTTCTCTATGGGCTGTCCGTTGGTGAGGACACTGGTGGGGCTGGCGCAGGCTTTCCTGGGAATTCTTTCTTTGTAGATGTAGTACTCGTAGGATCTCTTGGTTTCTCTTTTTTTCCTTTGTAGTTCCTTTGTTTCAGTGGTTCACCAAGAGTCTCTAGGGTTCAAGTCCGCTCGTCGCCAAAATAAATGTTGTGATCTCTGTAGAAAGACACCTGGAGCCAGGAGGTATTTTTAAGCCATCTTTATTCAGTCTCCAGTTCAGGTTACATCTGTCTCTACTCCAGCCAGCCTAGTGTGGTACCAGCCCCACCAGGAGCAGCCTCCCTAGCTGCTCAGCCCATCTTCAACTGCCAACACTCATCCACTCAGACACCCAGGCATTCCATGCATCACAGGCACACCAACATTCTATGACCATCTCACGCTCTGGCTGAGCAGCTAGTGGCAGCAGGGCTGGACTACAATGTTATACAATTAAGTAGGATATAACATTTCGCAAAACATGTTTCTAGCCGAAATGGATGAAAATAATACTCCCTTATAATGTGCCACATAATTTGCCCACATCTACATTAGTAAATGGCAAAAATGGTAAAAACTGTCTCTTACATTTGAGAAAATACATGCTAAAGATCTTGAAAAGCGATTTACAGATTGAGTGCGCGCAGAAAGCACAAATTCAGGTTCATTGAATTTCTAAAAAACATAAGGCCTCGATTTCATGTTAGACAGGTTTAGGAAATACTGGTTGGGGGCAGAATTTATAATAGCCGAAGATCTCTCCACACCTAAATACCCATTAGGAGTTAATAACTATGGAATGGAAAAAGAAACTGTGGGCCAGGTTTTTCTATATGGAACTCCCTTTTCAGTGGAAATTAATGTTTTTTCTTATCTCCTGCTCAGACCAGGTGGTGTATGAGACAGAGTGTGTGTGGAAGATGGTAGAGGAGGGTGTAGCCTGGCAGGAGAGAGCATTACATACTCCTCTCATACCTCAGAAGAAGTTAGGCAGGGGTCGTGGGCATGGGCTGAGCTGCACTTGCTGCCCAATCAAAAAGTGATTTTACTAGTTGAATTTTCCAAGATAACAATATCGGAACACTGGAGCAATCTAAGATGTGGGAGGAACATGACAAAGATGTCGACACACTTCAATGAGAAGCGACACAGTGACTGATTACAAATGGCTGATCCTCGAGCATATATCAGAGTCTACAAATTGTGAGAGAAGACTTCTGGAAAGAGAACAACTTTGGGTTTTCAAATTAAACACAATTGTGATTGGCCTAAATGACAATATTCCTGGGGACAATTTACAACCAAGTCCTTTACTACCACGAGCTTGGTTATTTTTCAGGCTTTTGGTCAACTTCTTCATCACCTCTTTCATTATTTTCCTTTGTTATTCATTAATATTTTTGTTTTTTGTTTTCAATGTTTTATTTGTAGTCTTTGAACTATGCCCATCAATCAGGGATTATGACACAGCGCAGTTCAATCCTCCATTAATGTCCATTTCGTAAAGGGTGAGAACGAGGTCAGCTTTCCACAAGGGGCCGCAATTTAGTACTTGGGGGCCATACATTTATTTGACAGCATCCAATATCTTGATCCCTCTTTGCAAATTTAATGTCTTTTTTACTAACCTACAGTGAAAAATAAGCAGTCTTCCTGTAGGAGGCGTATGGGAGAATGGAACCAGGAAATGGTTCCACTAGCAGCTGCCATTGTGAGAAGGTACGTGGTCTAGTCCACTGGTACCCATCAACCATTGCGCGACGGGCGTTCAGCTGGGGTTAGAAGCTCGGGGAACTAGCCACTGAGCAATATGCAGGCACAGAAGATGGACAAATGGGTAAATGGGCCAGGTAGGGACCTTGATGACGCAAGTATGGCATAGCCGTTGGTGTCCTCTTTAAAAGACAGTAAAGGGGGCAACATCAATCAATCAATCAATCATGGCATTTGTAAAGCGCACTACATACCCGCGAGGGTCTCAAGGCGCTGAGGGGGGAGCTGCTACTGTTCGAAGAGCCAGGTCTTGAGGAGTCTTTGGAAGGTCAGAAGGTCTTCGGTCTGCCGCAGGCGAATGGGGAGGGTGTTCCATGTCTTGGCGGCGAGGTGGGAGAATGATCTGCCGCTGGCGGTCACTCTTCGGATGCGGGGGGCGGTGGCGAGGGCGCGGTCTGTGGAGTGGAGCTGGCGGGTGGGGGTGTAGAGGCTGAGTCGGCTGTTGAGGTACGTTGGACCGGTGTTGTGGAGTGCCTTGTGTGCGTGGGTGAGGAGTTTGAAGGTTATCCTCCTGTTGACAGGGAGCCAGTGCAGGTTTCTCAGGTGGGGTGTGATGTGGCTGCAGCAAGGGATGTCGAGGATCAGGCGTGCGGAGGCGTTCTGGATGCGTTGAAGCCGTTTCAGGAGTTTGGCCGGTGCTTCTGCGTAGAGTGCTTTTCCGTAGTCCAGTCTACTGCTGACGAGGGCCTGGGTGACTGTCCTTCTTGTTTCGGTGGGGATCCACTTGAAGATCCTGCGAAGCATGCGGAGGGTGTTGAAGCAGGAGGAGGAGACGGCGTTGACCTGCTTCGTCATGGAGAGGGTGGAGTCGAGGATGACTAGGTTGCGCGCGTGGTCTGTGGGTGTTGGGGGTGTTCCTAGTGCCGTCGGCCACCAGGAGTCGTCCCAGGCCGAGGGGGTGGATCCGAGGATGAGGACCTCCGTCTTGTCCGAGTTCAGCTTCAGTCGGCTGTTCCTCATCCAGTCGGCGATGGCCTTCGTTCCTTCGTGGAGGTTGGTTTTGGCGGTGTGGGGGTCCTTGGTGAGGGAGAGGATCAGCTGGGTGTTGTCGGCGTAGGAGATGATGTTGAGGTCGTGCCGTCATGCGATGTGGGCGAGTGGTGCCATGTAGACGTTGAACAACGTTGGGCTGAGGGATTTGGGGTACGCCGCAGATGATCTTGGTGGCTTCGGAGCGGAAGGGGTGGGAGGCGGACGCTCTGTGTTCTGCCGGAGAGGAAGGAGGAGGTCTAGTCCAGGGCCTTCTCTTGGATTCCGGCGTCGTAGAGGCGTGTTCGTAGTGTGCGGTGGCAGACCGTGTCGAAGGCGGCTGACAGGTCCAGGAGGATGAGGGCTGCGGTTTCTCCGTTGTCTAGCAGGGTCCTGATGTCATCGGTGGCGGCAATGAGGGCAGTTTCGGTGCTGTGGTTGCTGCGGAACCCAGACTGGGACGGGTCCAGGATGCTGTTCTCCTCGAGGAAGCTGGTCAGTTGTTTGTTGACGGCCTTTTCGATGCTCTTCGCCGGGAACAGGAGCGGGAGATGGGTCGGAAGTTCTTGAGGTCCTTGGGGTCTGCCTTGGGTTTCTTGAGTAAGGCGTTGATCTCTGCGTGCTTCCAGCTCTCCGGGAAGGTCGCTGTCTCGAAGGAGATGTTTATGGTTTTCTGGAGATGGGGTGCGATGGTGCTGCTGGCTTTGTTGAAGATGTGGTGTGGGCAGGGGTCTTCCGGGAATCCGTAGTGGATGGTGTTCATGATCTTGATGGTGTCGTCATCGTTAATGTTGGTCCAGGCGATCAGGCGGTTGGTGCGGGTGGTGGTCGTGGGAGCAGGGGTCTCAGTTGTTGCCGGGGTGGTGACGGCGTTGAAGCTGTCATGGATGTCTACGATCTTGCGATGGAAGAAGGTGGCCAGCGAGTCGCACAGGTCTTGTGAGGGTGGGATGTCGTTGGTGTTGGAGCTGGGGTTGGAGAGTTCCTTCACAATGTTGAAGAGCTCTTTGTTGTTGTGTGCGTTGTTGTCTAGGCAGTCTTTGAAGGAGGTCTTTTTGGCGGATCTGATGAGGTGGTGGTGTCTGCGGGTGGCATTCTTGTGGGATGTGTAGCTTTCCGTTGTTCGTTCACGGATCCAGTTTTTTTTTTGTTTTCGGCAGGTTCGCTTGGAGGCCTGGAGGTCTTCGGTGAACCAGCTGGCTTTCTTGCTAGTGTGGGTGTTGGAGGGCTTCTTGAGCGATGCGAGGGTGTTGGCGCAGTCATTGATCCACTGTTTGAGGTTGCGAGCAGCGGTGTCGGGGTCGGTCGGATCTGCGGGTGGGCTCCGGGCGAGGGCGGTGGCAAGCTGGTCCTCGGTGACTTTGCTCCAGCAGCGGCGCGGCATCTGTTGGGTGCGGTGGTGCGTGGTGGGTTTCCGGAAGGTGAAGTGGATGCAGCGGTGATCGGTCCAGTGGAGCTCGGTGGTGTGGTTGAAGGAGACGTGGGAGCTTGCGGAGAAGATGGGGTCAAGCGTGTGGCCGATGGAGTGGGTGGGTGTAGTGACGAGTTGTCTGAGTCCGAGGTTGCGAGGTTGTTGATCAGGGTAGAGGTGTTGGTGTCGTTGTTGTTCTTGAGGTGGGAGTTCAGGTACCCGTGGAGGATGTAGTCCGTGGAGGTGTCGGCGCGTGTGCTGACCAGGTCGGTGATGGAGTCGCTGAACTGTGCTCGTGGTCCGGGGGGTCTGTAGATGAGGGTTCCTCTGAGGGTGGTGTTGGGATCGGTGTGGATCTGGAAGGGCAGGTGTTTGGCGGTGCTGAGGGTGTCATCGGTGTTGGTTGAGACTTTGAGAGAGTTCCTGTGGACGATGGCGATTCCTCCTCCTACTCCATTGGTGCGGTCCCTGCGGGTGATCTTATAGCCTTCCGGGATGGCTATGGCGATATCGGGTGCCGAGGCGGTGGTCAGCCAGGTCTCCGCCAGGAAGGCGATGTCTGGGGTGTTGGAGTCCAGTAGGTCCCAGAGTTCAACGGCGTGTTTGCATGCGGAGCGGGTGTTGAGAAGGATGCATCTGAGGTGGTTGGGTTCTTTGGTAGGTGGGCTGGCGGTCCGGATGCTGGTGAAGCTGCAGTTCCGGCAGGAGAAGGGTCCTTGGGTGCGTTTCGGGGCGGCCAGGCAGCAGGTGCGTGATCGTCCGGTGTTGAGTGTGTGGAGGGTGCTGGAGTCATAGCAGATTCTGTAACAACAAGGGAGCCCAAGAGAAGTCAACCAGGGACCTTGGGAGACAATTGTTTTCAACAACAGTGATCCCCAGAAAGTGAAATGGAAACCATTGTTCGTTTTCTCCTTTGTTTATGTACTCTACTGGCTAAGTAGGACACAGGATTGTGTCCCATTTTATGTATTGTTTTGTATGATTATATCCTAAACCTACAAGTAAATATCAGACCTCTGTCCGGCTGGACAAGGCCACTAAATATAGCTACGATTGAGTCTATATTCATTCCTTTGGTTTCAATTTTACTTTCTGGGGACCACTGGAGTTGTAGCAGAGGCGGGCGTCGTGGCGATTGAAAGGGCGTTCTAGGCGCAGACGGGCGCAGACGGGCTTGCCTTAGGTGTGCCTTTGGTACGCCAGCGGCGCGCCCGGCCGCGCAGCAGCCGGCATATATGGTGAGGTGGGAGGGAGGAGCAGCTGGGAGACAGGAGGCAGGGGTGGCGAATGGGCAGTCAGGGGGGCGGGGACGCAGCGGCAGGAGCGGTGGGGGAACGACAAAGGGAACAGAAAGCAAAAACGGGCACAGAGTCGCAGGGGCAACGTAAGGAACAGAAGGCAAGACGGGCACAGAGTCACAGGGGCAACGTAAGGAATAGAATGCAAAATGGGCACAGGGGCAACGAAAGGAACAGAAGGCAAGATAGGCACAGAGTCACAGGGGCAAAGTAAGGAACAGAAGGCAAGACGGGCACAGAGTCACAGGGGCAACGTAAGGAACAGAAAGCAAAACGGCATAGGTGCAACGAAAGGAACTGAAGGCAAGACGGGCACAGAGTCACAGGGGCAACGTAAGGAACTGAAGGCACGACGGGCACAGAGTCACAGGGGCAACGTAAGGAACAGAAAGCAAAACGGGCACAGGGGCAACGAAAGGAACAGAAGGCAAGATGGGCACAGAGTCACAGGGGGAGAACGAAAGGAACAGAAGGCAAAGAGAGCATAGAGCCACAGGGGCAACGAAAGGAACAGGAGGCAAAACGGGCAGAGAAACACGGGGACAGCAGGGGGAACAGAAGAAAAGAAACGGGCACAGACCAAGTACAGGCAGCGGGGGAAAACAGACAACAGCAGTCACAGACACTGAGTAACAACAAAGGCAATACAATGAACAGAAGGAGAAACTAACCTACGGCCTACCACTGGCCACCAGGGATGAGGCGCAGGTGGTGGCCTGCGGGTGGTGGAGGGCCTCGAACTTCCTCAGCAGCGGCAGCTGGGGCAGGGACACACAGGCGGTGTTGTGCGGAGGGAGAGCGACCTACCTGGTAGGGTCAAGGGTCGCTCTCCTCACCGCGCAGAGGCCGGCATATATGGGGAGGTGGGAGGGAGGAGCAGCTGGGAGGCAGGTGCAGTGAACTGGCAGTCAGGGGGGCGGGGCCGCATGGGACGCAGTGGCGGGAGCGGTGGGGGAATGACGAAAGGAACAGAAAGCAAAAACGGGCACAGAGTCACAGGGGCAACGTAAGGAACAGAAAGCAAAACGGGCACAGGGTCAACGAAAGGAACAGAAGGCAAGATGGGCACAGAGTCACAGGGGCAACGTAAGGAACAGAAGACAAGAAGGGCACAGAGTCACAGGGGCAACGTAAGGAACAGAAAGCAAAACGGGCACAGGGGCAACGAAAGGAACAGAAGGCAAGACGGGCACAGAGTCACAGGGGCAACATAAGGAACAGAAGGCAAGACGGCACAGAGTCACAGGGCCAACGTAAGGAACAGAAAGCAAAACGGGCAACATCTTGTGGCTAATATGCTCTCCTCCTCTTTTGTGTACATAGATAATGACTATAGGCTTGCCTCGCATACTTGGACCTATGGCGCACTATTAAGTGAATTTTTATGCATATACTAAGCAACGCACAAGTGCAGTGGGGTATGTGTGAGTGACTGAACACTTGAATTAATGTCCTTCTTGTGGACTAGAAGTGCTCACTCTTTTATTAAATTTTACCCTGTACGGACATTTTTCCGCCTTTGATATTAGATCTGCACAGGTCATTCACAGCACGACGATATAGCTAACGGCTAGTTTTCATAATTTTGCGTGTGGCATTTTGGTTATATCACATGAGGGCACGTACGTTTCTGTGTCCCAGGACTTCCAGGATAACTCTCCCCTATTCTACAGAAAAAGAGGAACAGACACCAGGTAGGTGTACAAATTTAATTTTGGGAGCAGATTGTGTGATTGGTATGCCCCTCATACTTATGTAAGGAGTGGTCACAGGAAGTGAGATATACGGTCCTGACGACACCACATGGAAGGGTGGCACAAACATGTTGACCAGACACTAAGAGGAAGTTAATACCATTGAACCCCACCCCCCATATACGTCCCAACTTCTTTTCTAGATTTTAATCATACAGACTGGTGCGTATATTAAAGTAATTGCAGCCACCAGACAGGCATTTTTAACCCACTAATAAAACCCCTTCATCTCCTATTCACTTGGAACATCCGCTTTTTATCATTCAGTGCGCCCGTGTAATTCAATTGTAGCATTGTGCCTTGTTCCGTAGCGGAACGTGAAGGAACCCAATGATGAATCATGCCACCAAGGGGTAACCCTGTGAGGGTTTTCCTTACAAAAAGCATTTGCTTTCCTTGTAAGGACATCTGGTTAGTCCAGGTGATAGCGCAGGGCTCTCTACGTTGGATATGGATTGTCCAGTGATCACTGGTAGAATCAAGTCTGGTGCTCACCCTCCTAGGTAATCAAGGTGTGAGAATATCGAGTCACAGGTTATCAGGCAGACTGATATAAAATACGGGCAACCGACTCTGTGCTACTCTCAAGTGTGTCCTAAGTAAGGAGCTGTCCCAGTTTAATTATCAATGAAAGTGTTGTTACTATCTAATACAAATGAAATGGGCATTCTTTGAAGAAGTTGGGACAACGTGTAGTTCATTGACTATATGAACACTTGAAACTGGCCCTAATCATATGTGTAATCAATGTAATGAAGGTTCATTCAATGACACGACTGAGTATTTAGTCTAACAAATGTACATGTGAAACACAGCAGTACCCTGAACGTACTGATGTACATTCATTTCAAATAATGTATGTTTAGACCAATGACAGTACATTCACAAAACAAATGTATATTTCTATACTATCTCCACAGCATTACATTTGCAGTATTCAACTTACCATGGACTAAGCGAGGAGACCATGAAAAAGAAGCCTTATTCATTCACTCGTATGATAGCGGCCATGGAATGTATACATACGCAGACTGGACAACACGTACTGTGCGGTACATAGCTCTGCTGAGCGGATCATTCAATACAAAGATTTCTACTGGAGTTAAGGATACAATGAGTTCAGACTTCATAACTTAAAATATACATCTACACAGTAGATCTGTTATGGCGCTTTAAAAAAACCACATAATAGTGCAGTAAAAAATGAATATTCAATTCTGAATGATCACAAATATTCCACAATATGATTTTCTCCATAGATCAGGAATAATTAAGGTTTTTGTATAGGCTGCTATGTATTTTCTTTAAAAAAATATCTAAGCTGATGTGTTTTAGTACTTCTTAGGTTTGGACCGTTTTATGTTTTATAGGCTACAGCAGTTGCAATTTAACTGAAATTGAAGTCTTTGTTTTTTTTCTATTAAAAATCAATATATAATAACTTGTTTTATGTGGCACGCATATTTTGCCATTATGTAACATTCTACGGTACAAGTGTTCTTATTGGTCGAGCAAATTATACCTTTTCATCAGTCTCAAATGGATTTAATCCTGAGATGTCCCTCCTGGGAAACAAACCACTGTCCTTTCATTCACAAATAGCTCCCTGTAGAAAGCAGAATGCCATCATATGTAATCATCCACATACATATGAATGTCATGTGAGTTAACAGAATGATGCATAGAATGTTGTTTGTTAACCAGGTTTCAGTGCAGGAAGTGAGGGGATCCCACCGTTATTATTGAACTGGATCTGAGATGGGCCAAGTGAAATATGCTGAATTCATCCTGAAACCAGGATGCATTCAGCAGCACCCACACTGCTTGCTTTCTATTCAGAGCAACAACCTGTAGGGTAGAGAGGGGTTCCTTATTTTCAATTTCAGCTGGGCCCAACACAGAGGCCTCACATAAAGGGCCTTCAGCCCTCCTTTTGTTGGAGTCTCATCCTGGCTGGGAGCTCTCTGAAGCCTAGCACCTTGATGCGAGTGCAACGAAGGTAAACAAAAACACTCAGCTTATTAACACATCACAAGTGCTTAAAAGAAACAATGACATGTAGACAGGGTTGACTTTGTGTTAGAGATATGCATGCCCGGTAAGAATGTCTGATGTGTCTGTATGAGTAATTACACTATTAAGGATTTAATAGCACCTATTAATTTATTTTTCAAATCCATTTTTAGGTCTCGCGCCTAGCGTTGCAGTGCGCAGCGCTGCTCGCGCAGCGAGAGACCTCTTGTACGGGGTTTGAAAACGGACCTAGGAATCACACACACTCGTGCGTGTGCTTTTCTTTTTGGCCAACGCTATTGGCCTTTGCGCGCATCTTTTTATCAAAGATAGCACGCAATTGGCCAAAGGCGGGCGCATTGCTCCGCCCATGGCCTATTGGTGCCTATTTCGCACACCGCTGCCATGTGGTTTCAATTATCGTGCCCAGACATGGGCGCCATAATTGAAACCACATGGCTTGCTGTGGTGTGCGCGCGCACCACTCGCGGCCTCACCTCCTGCTTGTTCCTTTAAAGACAAATAGCTGGAAAGGATACATTATAAAATACATATAAATAGTACTTATATGCAGTCAAAAAATGTATTTTCCTTTTCACAAAAGATGATCACATAGTCCCAAACATTCTTGCATAATTTATCCTTGAGTAATTCATTGAGTGTGAGTGATGCTTTGCATAATCTCAAGCATGGCTTCAGGGCACTTCGGACTGAGACGTTTATACAACACTTAAAAGCCTGCACGACAGAAAGGATACTCACGGAAACAGAATGGAGAAGGCTTACTTGGCCCT
Source organism: Triturus cristatus (assembly GCF_964204655.1). Taxonomy (NCBI): domain Eukaryota; kingdom Metazoa; phylum Chordata; class Amphibia; order Caudata; family Salamandridae; genus Triturus; species Triturus cristatus. The sequence goes on along the minus strand of NC_140584.1, from coordinate 287,462,893 downwards.
TACAGAGAAAGTACAATGTCGAAACAGTCTGCGTACCGATGATTGGATATCTTCAGCAGCCATGATATGTTCCGGGGCTTCGCGGTGTGTACTATGCCTTTTTTCAGACCACCAGGCAGATTCTGACTAGGGGTGCAAATTGGTATTATTTACCAGCTCATTGTCTCCGTCCTGGAAGGAGGAACGACTGAGTCAGCCCTGGCATGCTTGCTGGCGGATTAGGCAGCATCTCAGCAGCAGGGATGTAACTAGCAAGCAGGGGCATTCTGAGCGTGGATGGTAGCGCTTGCTCTAAAGTAGGTTTAACTCTTTTTGTAGTTTGTAACGACGCATGATGAAATGCATACTGGGCTAGATTGTGAACGTGTTAGTAAAGGTTTAATCTATAGTGCTGTTTTATTTCAAACACGTGCTATCAGTGGTGCTGGAAATGTGTTTAGAGTAGGGGTGCTGGTCATCGACATCACCTGACTTTAGTGCCTTGATTGTACTTTCCCTGTAGCTGAGCTGTACTTTACTTTGTAACGCACACACGTCTTTATGTATCTGTCAGAAAACCTCTGAAGAACTCTGACTTTCTCTGTCCCCGTATATCCCATTTAAGAATGTCACTTGCTAAAATTACAAAATATTCTAAACAAGCGGCCAGAGATCCGAATAGTAAAGACAGCTCTCCATGTTTAAAGCATTAGCAGCACTCTGTCAAACAAAGGTGCCTGTCACGCTGCGGTTTGACGTTCAGCACCCAGTGTATGCATCAGGACTAATAAATAATGGGCTGTTCATTATTAATGATCTATCTGAACTGCAAGGGTGTTTGAGTGTCCTGCCGCCCCCAAATAATACTCAGCTCCCTGGATCCACCGACTCTCGTTTCGAGTGCTGGGCGCCCTCTGATGCATCCAGTGGTTAAATCCAGTCTCCCGGCAACAGTGCATTCAGAGTTAGCCACTCGCTTATATTTTCCTAAAAAAACTACAAACTGGGTATTTTCCTATAAACTAGCGACTTTAATCTGACAAAAGACATTGTGAGCCCGGCTGTGTGTAGTGTTGTCCTCTCTTCACTTGTGCGTACTCCATCCGAGCCCTCACATCTCTCCATAACCTTGACCTCAGTCAGACTGATTCAGTGTCTCTCTCATAGAGCCGCTCTGTTACTGACTGTGTTTGCTCTCCCTGTTTTTACAGGCGCTGGGGTGCCACGGTGTCTAAGACTGCGCCGCCCTGGAGCTGTTAACTCGAACATCATAAAAATGATTTTGACCATGATGGAGCGGGTAGTACAAAATTTTGTATACCTCCCCCAGTCTGCATGAAAATACTAATTGAATGATCTATTAATTATGATATTATTACATTTGTGTGCATGTTTATTAATCAACATTATTAATGTTCGAATTACACGTGGGATTTGCATATTGCATGGCTAAATAACCTAATGACTAAAATTCGTACGCATACTAACGGTAGTATATGTAATAAATAGAATATTGCATGATATATGTTGCTTTTGTAATGTCTTTGTAATGTTGCCCGAGAGGAGGAATATAATTGCTTTAAATGTCGCTATACGCTAGATAAATACAAGCACATAGAGGGTTTAGTAAGGGATTAACATTAGAATTATTATTTCTATGCATTAATTACTCTTTTGTGTTTGTTTTGCTTAAGTTGGCGTTTGGGCCTAAATCCCAAAATGGCCGCCGAAGCGACGTGACGAAGTGGCCACTGTCCCACGAGGCGCAGAGCGCACCGCGCATGAGCAACAAAGACGCCTATGGCCTCTCCGAGACCCATATCCCACTGTACCAAGGCAAGGCCACGGTGGGACGACAGCCAAGTGACAAGACAATAAACATTCACAAAAACCCAGTACGGACTGAACTTGTGACATCACCCCTTGAACTGTACCAATATTCCAAAAAGACTCTATCGAACGATCCCAACCAGCCAATCACGACCGTATTAAAGTAACAAAATGTTTCTTCTTGCTTTGACTTTATTATCAAAATATGCGGTAGAATAGAGAGGGTCTCGAGTATTCTCTACATGACTGAAGGTGATCGCTCTTTCCGATGACCACGACGGTGACGCTACGCGAACTCTACTACTTAGGGTGACTGCTGCGTTCTCTGAATCCTAGATGGTCCGGACATTGCCCAATTACCGATGACGGCGAACTTTTCCTAAATTCTATGGGCAATGACATATGCTTGCACCTCTCTGGTCTTTACTGATCCTTTGAGACTGTAGCGTGCTGAGCAGAGAATTATGAACTTCGACCGATGACTTAGAGGACTCCGAATAGCCAGATTAGGTAAATATGAGGTTCTGTGCTATAATTGAACTTTGATATAAATTTCGAAATGCAATATAACATTTACAGTAATATTAGATAAACAGATATTGATTAACAAGAATTGAGTTTGTGTTTTTTTTATGAAGGATAAGATCTGAATCTTGAAATGTGTTTTAGCTGGTTCTAAATCACCATCAACCAATCCAACTATTTGGTCCATTGACCACGTGGAGGGAGTGCCTTGATGTTCAGGTTTGAGATTTGTAGGTGGAAGGGGAATTCATGTATATTTTGTAAATTAACATTTCTTTCCGTATAGGTTATAAGGTGTTCCCCCACATGTCGAGCGCTTGAATGATTATCCCTCCAACTGTGTGCAGACCAGTGAATGGTTAGTGTGAGTGTTGGTGTTATGGGCCCCACCAATGAATGCATGTGAGAATAAGTTAGTGTGACGTCGGGTCTGTGACGCAGGGAAGGATACCGGTAAGTAGGTTTTGCATTTTCCCCATTGCCAGGGTTTACACGCTCCATCAGTTTTTCTGGTAGCAGTATGATGGTTATATTGTTTTGGTTTGGTGATTATTGCTTGTAAATCGCTTATTGATTATTGATTGTGGGAAAGTATTGGTTTATGTATTAACAATCTATGTTGAGTCGCGTTGAGTTCTATGTTGTTTGACGGCTTCTGGGATGTAGGAAGTCGGAAGTTTGTAACAGTTCCGTAGTAGAGCAGAGGTAAGCGCTGCTCTCGGGAAAGATGGAATTGTTGTTGCCCTGTAGGTACACGGGGAAAACGTGTGACGATTGAAGTTGCACGATGCATTGTCTGGGTTCGATTCGGTAACATCGTCGTGTGTTGCCATTAGGGACAGTTTCTGTATGAGAGAAGTGCTACTTTATTAACGAGTGAAATAATTCTGTAGTAGGACAGACTGTTCGCTGTTCTCGGGAAAGACAGAATTCTGTGTGAATGAACTACATTTTCCGTATGAAAGTGCGTGAATGAAATAGCATTCAGGTTAATTGTGAAATTCTGGTTTTATTTCTCAGGAGCAGAGCGTCTCCAACTAGGTGTCTTAATTCTGGAGATGCGGTTAGCTAATGCTTGTTAGAAGGGTAAGGTAGAGGCATGTGCTACTTTATCAACGGAGGTAACGATTCCGTAGAAGGGCAGAGGTAAGCGCTGCTCTCGGGAAAGACGGAATTCTTGTGAAAAAGGTTATTAACTGTTCTTTGGTTAGCGAAGCGGACAATGGTGGTGTCTTTATGCTGTTATTAACAGATTGGTAAGTCAGAAGAACGTAAAGAAAAAGTTACCGATAAATTTTGTAAAGGAGGGGTCAGCAGGAGCAGGAGCTGCGACAGCGAGAAAAGCTGACGTCAGAAACACCGCGCTGGGATTGGCTAGTCAGTAAGAAACATAGAAGCTGCTTATTGGTACGTTAGTGTGAGTCGCACTGCGATTGGAGACTTACAGGGTGACGTAGACGCTGTTGATTGGTGCGTTAGTGTGAGTCGCGCTGCGTTTGGCTAAAACAACAGAATAGTCGTAGGGAAAACTAGCGATACATGGAAGACAAAAATGATGTATCACGATCCACCAGAAAAGGAGAAAAAGTCCTGGTTGAGAAAAATTAAGAGTTTGTTTAAAAAGGGCAAGCCGATTAAGACTAGAGAGGGACGGTTGCTTCCTCCACCGAAATCGCTGGCATCCCTTATGGTTGCGAAATATGGATATCATACTTGTATTTGGTTGGACAATTGGGCGAAGTACACGAAAGATGATGAAGTTTTGGCATTTCCAGAGCATGGTTCATTTAATTTAGCGGTTTTGAGTAATTTAAGAGAGAGAATGATGAATCTAGAACCGAGACCGAGACCAACACAATTTGAAGCATTGACGGAATGGGAAGATGAGATGCATGACAGAGAAAGACAGAGGAGTGTCGGAAGATATAGGTACTTGTTTGGTAGATCTCATTGTCAAGAGAATCATGATGACAGAATGAGGAGATGGCGAAGTGAAAATATGGCTGATGGTTTGTTTCCTGTGCGACATGTTGAAGAAGTTAGTGGTAAAAAGTGTACGGAAAAGAGACATAATATAGGGTCAGGAGGGTATGGAGTGAATGAATCGGAGGATGATGTTCTTGATGACATGTTTTATAAAAATCCACCCCCGTATCAACCAGATTCTGAAATGTTAACACCAAGTGCCCCAATGAGAGAGACCTTGCGAAGCATTAAGACAGAACCAGTACCCCAAGAGTTAGGGAAAGATAATTCTTTCAGAGAAGTAGAAAGAAAACAGGATAGCACGGTAAGTAGTGAGAATACTACAGAACTAGCCAAACCCACTTTAGAGTTAACCGAGGAGATTAGGGAATTGTCTATAGATGTGGCAAAATTAAGGATGGTTTTGGAAGAATTAATAGTAGGGACTATCCCCACAGAAAAATTAAAATCCTATCAGGATGAAGAATTACTCTTTTTGTGCAAAAGTATAACTTGGAGAGCAAAGAATCTACATGAGAGACTAGAAGAAGTAGCAAATGAAATGGGTATAGACATTGAGAAGGTAAAGGCTTTACAAAAACCATATCGAGTAGTAGAGAAAAGATATTGAAAATTTGAACACCACAGGACAGATAATCCAGATTAAAGTCATAATTATTTTGTTGAGCAAATGGGGAGATGTGGATAAATGGAGAAGTAGGTGGTATAGAAAACGAGATGATACCTCAGAGAAAACGTTTGCAGCATTCCCCGTAAGAGAAAAAGAAAAGATAATGACAGAATGTCCTATGAGAGAAATTCCAGGAGGAGGATATGTACATGTTCCTTGGACTAGGCAAGATATTTTATCATTTACAAATGATTTCCCTCGACTACGCGAAAAGCCAGTCGAGTGATATAGACAAGTGGACAGATTTGTAAAATTATCAAAAGTTTTGTGGATTGCTTTGAACAGCCTATTTGATATAATAGTGCCAACAGATTTATGGACAGAGTGTAAAATCGTAATAGACTGGCCTACAAAAGAATACCCTAGAGATCCAAAGACTGGTGCCCCTGATCCAGAAGTGATGAAAAAATATGAACAAGTAATCACTTTTTTGAAAAACAAAGTACCTCCCAAAGAGACTGATTGGGTAAAAATAGACAGAACTCACCAAGAAGCTAAGGAGTCAGTACATGCTTATTACGAAAGGTTAATCGTTGCCTTTAAGCAGTTTAGTGGTGATGAACATTTAAGTGAAAAGGATTTAAGTCATTTTGTATACAGATTTGTATATGGACCACGTCCTGAAATTAGTGAAATGGTTAAGCAGCATACAGTGGATTGGCAAAACAAGAAAATAGATGAAGTACTGAGACATGCAAAGAATTTTAGTGATGAAATTGAGGCCAAGCAGCGTAAATTAAAAGAAAAGCCTATGTGGGCACAAGTAAAAGTAGCGGAAAGACAGGAAGCACAATTGATTAAACAAGCAAATAATGCAGGACCAAAACCTAGATTTAATACAGGAAAAGGAAAGGGACAATTCAATATTGAAGAAGCCAAAAAGAAATGGCCATGTCATAATTGTGGAAGAATAGGGCACTGGAAATCAGAGTGCAAATTTCCCCCAAATACTAATGGTGATAATGCACCATTGAATCCGCAGGTGCAGAAAGAGGTGAGTGGTCAACCGCAGCGACAGCAGCAGGTTGTTACCCAACAGAATCAGGTGCCAAAGCCGCCTATTCCACAGAGCGTAAATTCACAGAAATACAGTAATGAGACAGGATTCTACAACGAAGAACAGGTAACTAAGCTGCCGCGCGCTAGCGCTGTTTCGCAGTATTGGCTACAACGCGATGAGAGTGAGTCAGAAGAAGGTTATTGACGGTGCCGAGGGGAGGAAGAAGAGTGCGTACTTGGCACAACTCTAGAAGTAGACCAGACAGGCCCTTTTGTGGACGGAAAGGTAAATGATGAAAATATTACTTTCCTAGTAGATACTGGTGCTACTCGATCAACTGTTAAGTCAGCTGATGTTAAGAATCTTCCTCTCTCGGATGAAACCATCCAAGTGGTTGGAGTATCCAACAGACAAATCAAAACGTATCTCACAGAACCAGTAAAAGCCAATATAGGGACATTTTCTAAAATGCACCACTTTGTTGTGTGCGATTCAAGTCCTGTAAACCTATTAGGACGAGACCTGTTGTGCAAAATGAATTGCACCATATTTTGTACCCCTGATGGTATAGCATTTGAGACCCCTGATGAAGATGTACTATATAAAATGACTATGGCTAATATGGAACCTGAGATTACTGAAGTTTATGCTGAATTCAACCCTGACGAATTACCAAAAGAATTGAAACAGACAGTGAAAGCAGAGGTTTGGGATTTTACAGGAGAAGATGTAGGATTGATGAGAAATGTGGATCCCGTAAAGGTAACAGTGAAGGAAGGAATATAAATTGACACCAGAGATAATTGAAGGAGTTACCCCTATAATTGAGAAAATGATTAAACAAGGAATTTTGAGAGAATTAATGAGTAGTCCATGTAATTCACCAATTATGGGACTGAAAAAGCCTAATGGAAAATTCAGGATAGTGCAGGATTTGAGAAAGATAAAGAAAATTGTGGTGTCATGCTGTCCTATTGTACCAAATCCATCTGTGATTTTGTATCAGATTCCTCATGATGCAGAATGGTACACAGTAATTAACCTATGTCACGCTTTCTTTTCCATCCCATTGCACCATGATAGTCAGCAAACTTTTGCGTTCCGTTTTGGCGAACGTATTTTGGCTTGGTGCCGAATCCCACAGGGGTATACAGAAAGCCCCTCGATATTTAATCAGCTATTGAAAAAGTCTTTGGAAAATTTAGAAATGCCTGAAAATTCAGTGCTAGTCCAATATATCGATGACCTGCTTGTGGCGTCGAAAACTCGAGAAGCCTGTGTAATGGACACCATAGCCTTGTTAAATCATTTGGCAGATGGAGGACTTAAAGTGTCACCATCAAAATTGCAATTTTGTCAAAAAGAAGTACAATATTTGGGTCACAAAATTGAAAAGGGATTGAGGAAAATAACAACAGACGGAATCAGGATAATAAAAGGAATGAGAGCCCCAATGACGCAAAGAGAAGTAAGGATGTTTCTTGGAATGGTTAGATATTGTCATCAGTGGATAAGTAACTTTTCCCTGATTGCAAAACCTTTGGTACGCTTGACGAGAAGTGATGTGAGAGACCCTATTGACTTAGATAAGGAAGAACTAGCAGCATTTAAGAAATTGACAGACAGTTTGTGTGAAGCGCCAGCATTAGGAATGCCTGACTATGAAAAAGAATTTGAGTTGTACTGCAGTGAGAGGAATGGATGTGCACTTTCTGTGTTAATACAGAAACATGGAAAATTGAGAAGACCAATTGCATATTTTTCAGCTATGTTAGACCCTGTAGCTGTAGCCTTGCCAGGTTGTTTGAAAGCAGCAGCTGCTATTTGTAAGAGTCTGGAACAGAGTGAGGGAATTGTGATGGGATATCCTGTGCAAGTGTTTGTACCTCATGATGTGGCAATCCTTTTAACAAGGAGTCACACTCAGTTCATGACACATAGTCGGCTGACTAAGTATGAGAAAGTCATATTAGGTGCAACGAATGTGAGCCTTGTGAGATGCTTGAAGGTGAATCCTTCAACGTTAACCTGATGCTGAAAATGTCGAAGTCAGAGATGGAGTGGATCGTGATTGTTTGGATGTTTTGGGTTTCTGTACCAAACCACGTCCTGATATAAAGGATGTACCCTTGTCTGAGAGTGATTTTGTGATGTTTGTAGATGGATCATGTTTGAGAACAGATGAAGGAAATCTGAGTGCAGCATATGCAGTGTGCACAGTTGCAGCAGTAATGGAAGCATCCTACCTGACGGGAGTGAAATCAGTCCAGGTTGCTGAACTGATAGCTTTAACTAGAGCATGCAAGGTTGGAAAGAATGTGAGGGTAATTGTGATAACAGAGAGTCAGTATGTTTTTGGTGTTGTGCATGATTTTGGCCAGATATGGCTGCAGAAAGGATTTCTGACTTCAAGTGGAACGCCAATAAAGAATTCTGAAGTTGTTGGGAAATTGCTTGAGGCGATACAGCTGCCAAAGCAATTGGCTGTTGTGAAATGTGCTGCTCATGTGCAAACCGCTGATTATATCGCGCTCGGAAATAGATATGCCAATGATATGGCTCAATATTGTGCTCGAAATCAGAACTCAGTGAATAGGGCTAAGGAGAGGGAAATTAACTCCTTGCCTTTAATGTTTACTAACATTGTAGGTACCTGGGAAGAAGTGAGGTGATTGCAGGAAGAAGCAGGAGATGAGGAAATGAGACAATGGGTTAAAGCAGGTTGTGCACCAAGAGAAACAGATCATGTGTGGGTTTATCGAGATGGAAGACCAGTCATGCCTGATAGCATGATATCTGCCATGGCACGGATGTATCATGGACAGGAACATATAGGGAGGGACGCGATGATTCTGTCCTTTAAGCAAACGTGGTACAATGCAAAATTTAGACTGATAGTTGAGAGTCTTTGTCAAAGGTGCCTTATATGTCAGCAGTTCAATCCTGGAAGAAATACAGTAGTACGTTTAAGAACGATAGGTCGAGAAGGAGGGCCTTTCACCAGAATGCAGATTGATTTCATTGAGATGCCGCCATGTAATAGATTGAGGTATGTTCTAGTAATGGTTTGCTTGTTTTCTAGATGGGTAGAAGCATACCCAACAAGAAGGAGTGATGGAATTACTGTAGCAAAACTGCTTTTGAGGGAATTCATCCCTAGATTCGGGTTCTCAGTTACAATTGAATCAGATAGAGGAAAGCATTTCCATAATGAGATCATGAAATTGATTTGTGAGGCATTGAATGTACAGCAGAACCTACATTGTGCCTATTGCCCAGAGGCTTCTGGTGTGGTGGAACAGATGAATGGCATCATTAAAAACCGTTTGGGAAAAATGTGTTTAGCCACAGGTTTGAAATGGCCTGATGTCTTGCCTCTGGTACTCATGACTATTAGATCAATTCCAAATAGAACCACGGGTTTGAGTCCCCATGAAATTATCATGGGAAGAGCAATGCGCCATGTATTCATACCAGTCAACAAGCTGTTGCCTATATCTGATGACTTGGTGTTGGATTACTGTAAGGGGCTGGCTAACGCAGTTCATTCTGTGTTTCATCAGGTTGGAGCGGATGCCACCACCCTTGAAAAGAAGCAAGCTCATGATTTGAGCCCAGGAGACTGGGTGAGAATCAAAGTATATATCACAAAAAGAGGGGGGGATCTAGGAGCTAAAAAAGGTCCAGTGTCCATGCTCCCTAAATTCGATATCTAACACCAGGAGGACAAAGTTCCTATGGGCAGGTGCACAAAGTCACCAAGCCCTAAAAAAGAGAGAAAAAGGAAGGAAAGCAGAGTGTGAAAATTTCCTAGATTGGAAACCCACTCAGAAAACTGGAAGACCACTCTTTGTCCTCTATTAACCTCACACACCCCGAAGGGTGTCATGCTTCATCATCGGGCGGTTGCTCCTCGTAGGGCCGGCGCTGCAATTCCCTACGGGCCCCGCGAAGGGTCTCTTTGTCGGAGATCTTTTGAGGACCGCCGGATGGTGCATGTGGGTGTGTGGGGAGTGGGTTGTTGATGGAGGGTAAATGAAGTGCGTGCTAGATGGTGTGAAAAATATGTAAAAAAAGGGGTCATCATGCAGCAAATTTTATTAGATGTACTCTTAGCAGGCTTTGGACTGCTGAAAAGTTATGACCCTGGAGGCACGCTATGCCCAGGGGTCATAGGTCATAGGTCAGTCATAGGTCAACATGTTTCGCGTTTCTTCCGCCTATAAGAGGTCGATGGCGCTTCGTCAGGACCAAATTGTTAAAATTAAGTGCACGTGAAAGTTGGTGAATCATAATAAAATACCCTCAATACCGGTCTGGGCCACAAACTGTGTTCCTCAGTGTGGTCACAGGTTAATGATGAAGAATAGGCTCCAGGTCAGTATTCCGTCAAAGTACATGCACCGCCAGTACACCTGTAGTTCCCGTCTGGCCGGCCGACAAAGAGTGGTCTTCCAGTTTTCTGAGTGGGTTTCCAATCTAGGAAATTTTCACACTCTGCTTTCCTTCCTTTTTCTCTTTTTTAGGGCTTGGTGAGAATCAAAGTACACAGAAGAAGAAACTGTCTGGTGCCACGTTGGGGAAAACCACGACAAGTGATTTTGACTACAACTACAGCTGTGAAGTGTGCTGGGATCAAGAACTGGATTCATGCTAGTCACACACTGAGAATTCCAAATCCAGTGTATAACAAAGAAGGAGAATATTTTGAGGAATCAGAGACTAGTTCTGAATCAGATGCTGAAGGAACCAGAACAAGAGAAAATCCTGAAAGGGGGGAGTCAGAACCAAGTTTGATCGTTGCCCCAGAGAATATTCCCTTGAGAAGAAGATTACAGATTTCTGATACCAGCTCCGACTCAGAGACTGAACAAATACCGGGTTGCTCGGGAAAAGAGAGAAGCAGTGAAGGGTCAATCAAAGAAGTTATTTATAAGGAGATTCCAGATGAAAAACTGAGAGAAATTCCACCTGAAATAACAAAAGTAGATGAACAGGTGCAAGATACAGAAAGAGAGGGAAAGATTCTTGCGGAAGACCCCCGATGAGTTGTAGGGAATTCTAACATCCAGTTAGAAGAAGGGACAGTTAGTCAGCAGGAAGATATTGTACAAGAAACACGAGGAGGGACAGAAGTAGGGAAAATAAAAGAAGTGGTGGAAAAAGGAATACCTGAAAGTAAAAAGCAAGTTGAAACAGAATCAGAAGAAAGTGATGAGGACGTACCAGAAGGTCGAGTCCTGAGAAAAAGAGCATGGAGAGCTGAAAAGAATGATAAAGGAAATAAATCGAAAAGACCAGCAAGAGATGAAATCTGGCCTAATAAGATAAAGAGATTAAGATATCGACTGACACAAGTGAATTCACCGAGAGCAGAGCAGGTGAACGACGTATCAAGTCAAGAAAAGTCGAAAGATGAGAAAATAGCTACAGTAGAGGCAAACAAAAGAACGAGAAAGCCCAACCAGAAGTATAAGTCGCGAGAATGGTCATATGTGGCCCTTCCTGAAATAAAAGAGGAGGCCAATAGTCAAGAAAATCCAGAGGTGACTGTATCAGAATCGGAAATCCTGAGAGTTATCTCGTCCGATATTGGAGAAGAGACGGATGTTCAGGAAGTTCTGTATCTAGATTATGAGAGAAAAGTGAAAGACGATCAAATGCCAAACTGAAAAAAAAAAAAAACAAAGGTGCTGCTAATGGAAAGAAAATAGAATACAAGAAAAGACAAATCTGGTAGAACCAAGTAGGTGCTTAGAGCCTTGGGTTAGACAAAACTAGTTGTGAAGTAGAAGAGGCTAAGTCAAAAGACACTGATCATTTTATGAAAATGGCAAACACAGAAAGTAGAAAAACTAGATGTGTATTTATAAGGCGGTGGTTTAAAATGTGTTGTTGTTGTACAGGATTGCTAATGTTTCTGTGGAGTGTGTTAGTATTAATGATTTCATTTAAAGTTACAATAGACACAATAGAAGGACATAGTGAAAATAAGACTAATATAGAGAAGGTTCAGAAAGTATATCCGACTAAAATAGATAGTAATTATCTACATAAAGACAGGTCTATAAATGATTTCTCTAACAATGTGTTTTCAAAACTTTTATACGAATATGTAAAGACAATGGATGTGAGAGTTGATCTGGGACTGATAATAGCTAAAAGGGAGATAACCAGCCATTGGAAACACAGTCTGGGACCTAGAGTCCGGAGATGGAAACACAAATTTCTTAAGTGGGCAGCGAGCGAAAGTGTGACTAAACTGCGGCTGGCGCATAGATCGCAGAAAGAGGTAATGCTGGAAGGAGCACGGGCCTGGGAGGCATTAGTAGAGGCGCTGCGAAGGCCTGTCAGAGACTTGCAAGATAAACCAGAACCTCTTTTGGATGGCGGGCCACAGGAAGCTGTAGGGGGAGCGCGAGACCAGGAAGAGCATTAGACAGGGAAAGCGCCAGGCAACACGGGGAGGGAGGCCGTACCTTAGAGAAGGCACATTTCCGGTAAACCATAAGGATCAGTCACCATGAAACATGGTATACGGAACGGAGCACACTGGAGAGGGAGGGGGGGGGGGAGCAGGGGTGGGAAGGAGCTGATAGATTGGCAGTTGGGGGGGATTGAATGATTCGGAAAATATTTGTGACTCGATATAAGGATGTTAAGATGTTACTTGCACATTAAAACAATAAAAAAACTTTTTTTTAAAAACAAAAAAACAATGGATGTGAGAGATTGCTATGTGTGTATGCAGTTACCTGCATCTGTATTGGAGGGAGTGACCTATCACCACCTTCCAGTAACATATGGAATAACATGTAGTGTAATAGCTAGTCTGTTTTACCAAATAGGGAAGTTAGAATATTATTTTTCAAATGTAGATAACATATTTTCACAAGTACCTGCAATTAACAAGTTGAATAAAGTAAAGCCTGCAAAGGTGTTAGGTGATTTTTTCTTAGAAACTAAAGAACTAACATTAGAATACATATTTAGGAATAACTTAACTTGTAATTTAAAGAAAGAAGAAAATACTTTTTTGGATATGGTTGAAGAAAGGAGATTGAAAATGCAAAAGAAAGCATCTGAGAGAAAGGAGGAAAAGACAGTCTGGGATGTTGAAATGGAAAAACACTTGAAGGGAGAAGATAGTCCAACTATGGCTTTAGATTGGCCCCAGAAAGGAAAGTTGTGTATTAGAAGGAATCAAACTGCATATGATAATTATTTTGTAGGTAACAGTGAGTGCCATGATACAGACCGAATCATGGGTGGATGGGGGTTTAAAGGAGGAAATGATCCAGTTTTTCCTGGGTTATATTTTATCTGCAGGAACAAGGCATATTATCGTTTGCCAGACCATTGGTATGGCACATGTTATGTAGGTCTGGTCTTTCCAAAGATATTCCACATGTAAAGAGGAGAAGATGGTGTACATAAGTTAGGTAGTCATTTAGCACGTAGAAAGAGAGAATCTTGGTCAGAAATTGTAGGAGACATTTTCGGAGCATTGATACCAGCAGTGGGAATATCCTCTGAATGCACACAAAATTAGAAAACTATCAACAGTTGTGGATCGCTTGTCAACAAGCACCGCTGGAGGATTCTTATTGGTAAATACTGAAATAGTTGCCATGCGTGCCATAGTAATGCAAAATCGACTTGCCCTTGATATATTATTGACAAAAGAGGGTGGAGTCTGCGGAATGCTGAAAGTTCAACATTGTTGTACTTACATTCCAGACGAAAGTAAAGATCTGAAAATATACATACAAAATATAACTGAATTGCATAAGGAAATTAAACCACTGAAGGTTGAAAGTGTTTGGGAGAAAATTGGGAAGAAACTTTCTTCTATTAAAAATTTCCTAATAAACTGAGGTAGTACCTTTATAGGTAGAATCTTATTTCCATTAACCTGTGTGATTTTTATAGTATTAATTTTAAGATTAGTTTGTATGTGTCATAAAAAGAAGAAAACACAGGAAAAGTTAAAAAGAGAAAATTTGAAAAGAAGACAGAATAAGAGACAAACGAGGGAATTTGAAGAGATAGAATTAGAAGAGATGAAAGAAAGCATGTATAAGACAGCTAGAAGAGAAGAAATTGGGGAAACAGAGATGTAAATTAACTAAAAGGAGTTCATTTCACTTTCTTGACAAATTAATACAAAATTTAAATGGTGTGGTGATAAAATCACCAAAGGGGGGATTGATGGAGCGGGTAGTACAAAATGTTGTATACCTCCCCCATTCTGCATGAAAATATTAATTGAATGATCCATTAATTATAATATTATTAAATGAGTGTGCATGTTTATTAATCAACATTATTAATATTCAAATTACAAGTGGGATTTGCATATTGCATGGCTAAATAACCTAATGACTAATATTCGTACGCATACTAACGGTAGTATATGTAATAAATAGAAGATTGCATGATATATGTTGCTTTTGTAATGTCTTTGTAATGTTGCCCGAGAGGAGGACCAAAAGGGTGAATATAATTGCTTTAAATGTCGCTATACGCTAGATAAATACAAGTACATAGAGGGTTTAGTAAGGGATTAACATTAGAATTATTTTTCTATGCATTAATTACTGTTTTGTGTTTGTTTTGCATAAATTGGCGTTTGGGCCTAAATCCCCAAATGGCCGCCGCCGACGAAGTGGCCACTGTCCCACGAGGCGCAGAGCAAACCGCGCATGAGTGACAAAGACGTCTATGGCCTCTCCGTGACCCATATCCCACTGTACCAAGGCAAGGCCACGGTGGGACGACAGCCAAGTGACAAGACAATGAACATTCACAAAAACCCAGTACGGACTGAACTTGTGACATCACCCCTTGAACTGTACCAATATTCCAAAAAGACTCTATCGAACGATCCCAACCAGCCAATCACGACCGTATTAAAATAACAAAATGTATCTTCTTGCTTTGACTTTTTTATAAAAATACGTGGTAGAATAGAGAGGGTCTTGAGTATTCTCTACACGACTGAAGGTGATCGCTCTTTCCAATGACCACGACGACGACGGTGACGCTACGCGAACTCTACTACTTAGGGTGACTGCTGTGTTCTCTGAATCCTAGATGGTCCGGACATTGCCCAATTACCGATGACGGCGAACTTTTCCTAAATTCTATGGGCACTGACAGATGCTTGCACGTCTCTGGTCTTTACTGATCCTTTGAGACTGTAGCGTGCCAAGCAGAGAATTATGAACTTCGACCGATGACTTAGAGGACTCCGAATAGCCAGATTAGGTAAATATGAGGTTCTGTGCTATAATTGAACTTTGATATAAATTTCCAAATGCCAATATAACATTTCCAGAAATTTTAGATAAACAGATATTAACAAGAATTGAGTTTGTGTTTTTTTTATGAAGGATAAGATCTGAATCTTGAAATGTGTTTTAGCTGGTTCCAAATCACCATCAACCAATCCAACTATTTGGTCCATTGACCACGTGGAGGGAGTGCCTTGATGTTCAGGTTTGAGATCTGTAGGTGGAAGGGGTATTGATGTATATTTTGTAAATTAACTTTTCTTTCCCTATAGGTTATAAGGTGTTCCCCCACATGTTGAGCGCTTGAACCGATTATCCTTCCAACTTTGTGCAGACCAGTGAATGGTTAGTGTGAGTGTTGGTGTTATGGGCCCCACCAATGAATGCATGTGAGAATAAGTTAGTGTGACGTCGGGTCTGTGACGCAGGGAAGGATACCGGTAAGGAGGTTTTGCATTTTCCCCGTTGCCAGGGTTTACACGCTCCATCAACCACATTAGACCTACCTGTCAAAAACATGTAAAAGATACAGTGTAATTTAGTGTGCTAAGTTATTGCTGCAGCTGTCAAGCGTCTGGAAACAGTAATGGCGCTGTCAAGCGCAGGGAGGGGCGCGAGCACTGCGGCTCGTGACATTCCAGAGCATGGGCTGCTCTGGGCGCTCCTCCGCGGTGGGAACTGTAACAGCACTGGTGGTAATAGGCCCATCAGGCGCAGATCAGCTCGGTTTTGAGCACTCCAATTTTCAAGTCATAAATGTAGTTGCAGAGTTTCTCATAGGAGGCCTGACAGCTTGGCCTGTAGGCTGTAGAACTGCCTGCGATCGGTGAAGGGTATATTTTTGCAGCTGGGAGGTGGTAGGGTTTTAGTGGGAGGCACAGCTTAGGGTTTGGGGTACATTTTGATGGTAAGTCTAGTGGGCACACGTTTTCAACAGTATGAGCTTTGCCCCAGTGAATAGCCTGAAAATTAAATTACCCCCACCCTCCCCAACTTTGAACTAAACCTCTGATGGCACCAAGCGAGCCCAACCCTCCCTAGAAGAGCTCTCTTTACTCGTCTATCCAAGTATCTGTCCATTCATCCTTTTACCCATCAATCCATCCAGTGATATCCACTATTTCACCTTTACATTCTGTCATCCATTCAATCTTTCCATATTTCATCTCTGCTATTCATCTATCCTTCCATCTATCCACTCTGCCACCCATCCATCATGCATCCTTCCACTCTGCCATCCATCCATCAACTCTGCCATCCAGCTATGCAACCTTGCTGCCTGCCACCCCATACATCCACTCTGCCTGCTATCCATACATCCTGTCCGCCTACCATCCATCCATTCTGCCATCCACCCACCTACTCATCCATCATAGTCTTCCACTTCGCCATCCACCCATCCATCTAATCTGCCGTCCATTCACTTGTCTGTTTACCCACTCATCCATCCATTCTTTTACTCTGTCATCCTTTCACCTGTCCATTCACCTATCCATTTACTCCTCCATCCTTTTACTCTGCCATCCTTTCACTTGTCAGTTCACCTATACATTCACTCATCCTTTCACCCACTCATCCTTTGGCCCACTTATTCATTCTCTCATTTATTCTTTCAGCCTTCCTTCCATCTTTCTCTCTTCTATTCGCCCATATTTTATTCTTCCTTGCTCCTGTTTGCTCTTCGATTGAGGCTGTATTCCTTGTTAGCGACATTTATCAGCTTCCACCTCCGTTGAAGCTGCTAAAGCGGGGAGTTCATAACGCCCCTGCTTTGCCCTGAGATTGCTGATTGGTACCCGTGTGTGGGAATGAAAAGACTGTATAGGTAGATGCACGTTGGATTGATCCATTGAGTTTGTCTTACGGCAATGGCTGCACAAAACACAAACCACATTATCTGGAAGTTCATTGAAACTGTTGGTAACAGGTGACAACGGACGGTGTGAAGGTACTTTGGTAGAGCAAATATATGGCACCAGAGGAAGTTTAAATTTGAAGAGCTTATACAAGATGGGCTATACTTTTACACCGTTATGGTGGCATGCTTTTATAATGTCACTTGAGGAACAGCATGATAAGTATGTGCTCTGTGGCAGCGAGCCACCGTAGTCTGGCGTCATGGTCCTTCTCAGTTACTACTCACAGGGCCACATAGGCCAGTGAAGTGAAACACTATTAAATCTTGACATTTCACAACAGTTAATATTTTTGTTTCTCAGTTTAAGCCGATAGGGGCTGAGATCACTATTTGAATTGCCTTTCACTTGAATGCAGTCAAAACCATTTCAAAGTAGCTCTCTTTGGAAACGAGTGTTCGTATCAACCACAACTTGTATTCTTCAGGTCAGGGGGCTCCCAGGGGCACAGTGGGTGGGGACAACATACACTTGAGGGGTAACTGATTGATATCAGCAGGGCAAATGCACAGTAACCATGTTGAATGCTTCTGTACTTCAACCAGTGTCTCATAGATACAGTGTGTTAGCTTTTTAGGTCGAGCCTGGGCAGTGCATGCTGTGCTGCGAGGCATGCAGTAGTGGTGTATGGCTCTGAAGCCCTGCCCACTCTCCGCATATATATTTAATTGGCTTGTGTCATTGCCCTTCGTAAAAGCTGGCTTCTGAGTCGTATTTAGGCTTTTTAGGCCCGCCTTGGTATAGCCTTGTCTTCATTTGTTACCTCCAATAACGACTGGACCTTTTACTTGTCTTGTTACACAGTCTGCTTTATCTTGGCTGTGAGCACTATTTTGTTTAAAGATTTTCCCCTATTCCAGCCACTAGGTCGCAGCACGCCCCGCTGTTATTTTACTTATTAATGGTGGTCCGCTTTAACTATAGCGGTCGCGTTTCTTTCTTTCTTTTACTTACTAATGATGGTTCGCTTTAAGTATAGCATCCGTACTTTTTTATTTTTTTGTTTACTAGTGCCCATGCGGCGCTTTCACATTCATGGAGGCCACACCTCTTCCTTTAGACAAGCCGTGTCTAAAGAAGGGTGCACGGCTGCTATTAAAGTGAAAGTGCGGCATGCGCGTTTTACACAAAAAAAAATCTGCTGGACAAACAGATGCTTTTTTTTGTCAAAGCCCCCATGCAGCGGTTTCACTTTAATGTCGGCCACGCACTTTTCTTTAGACACGGCTTGTCTAAAGAAAGGGGCAGGGGCTCCATAAATGTGGAAGCGCCTCATGGGCGCTAGTAAACAAAAAAATATTTGCAATGGAATAGGTCTCACATTTACGAGAGTTTAAACTATTGTATTGCCAATAGCTCAAACTCTCGTAAGTGCGAGACCTATTGCATTGCAAATGCTTGTTTAAAATGCTACTCATCCCAATACAGTGTGTCAGAGCACTGTGCATCACACACACATTATACAGACACACTGAATCATGGAAATGTCTAAATCAGTGTACACAAAATGCTACATAAGACAATGGTAGTTGCAACGTGTAACATTATATGTTATGAATTTTTGATATGTAGAAACTCCAGTCAGGAGAAAACATAGCACAGTGGTTTGGACAGTCGGTACTAACAAGACTTTACTTCTGCCCAAATGAACCCTTTTAGCAAACCCAGAATAATGAAAGATTGAGAAAAAACAATAATCTTCTAAACCTGTGTTTCGTATCTTGCTTCCTGCCCCGAAGACGATTCATAGTTCATTGTGCTATATCAAAAGGATTGTCAGGGGTGTAGCTTCAGGGGGGTATTTGGGGTGTTACACCACCCTAACAAATGTATTTTCAGGTAAATGGTTGGGTACAGGTGCTTTCGGTCAGTTATTGTGATGTGTCTGTCGGATTTCACATACACACAGACAAAACCCACACACACTCTCCCTTTCTCTGTTTTGAAAGTCTTAAACAATGTTGGCACAATATTGTGTTTTCCTTTACTTAGTACCCCTTCCAATCTGCATTCCTACCCCTTCTCACTGCCCCTTAAGCCCTTCTCATGCGCCCTGCTTGTCCTATAATGTATTTTAACATTATATGCTAGCCTGAGTATCGGAAAACATGAAGCTCACCCCCCTCAATCTTACTGACCAAGCAACGCCCCTGAGGATTGTAACTTATGAACTGCAAGTAACAGAAGAACATCAGTGTCAAAATCAGTAACTAACTGGCCTATCTACATAAAACACAAGTCCATGATCTACTGCCTATATGTGTGCTCTGCAGCAGGCACTCTAACCCTCTATGCTATGTCAAAACTGTAAATGGACAAACAGATCTCTGGTGCATTAACCACTAGAATTATCTTACCATTATTATTGTTACCCCCTGAAAACTGCAGAGCACATAGATTTCTGCAGAGGGCGCCTTAATCCTGTAAGATATTTTAAAATGCAGCTTTTATGACCAGTTAAGTCAGAATAGATTTATTGTAGCTTTTGTTTTGTTGCCAATTTCTTCACAGCAGAGTTTCTAAAAAGTAAACGTAGGACTGTCAAACTCAGCCATTCACGACTACACTCCTCGGACTCCACCCCATTTCTGCTGCCACATCTTGACCTATAATTTGTAGGGTTCCGAAGGAAAGGTTTTCCGGTTCCAGCACGACTTTAAAAAAAAAAATTTTTTTATTGTTTTTACAACTCAGGCGAGTAGATATGTCGAGCACTGAACAAATATAAAGTACAAAACCACATTGCAGTACAATAAAAAGTCAGTGGAAGCGACACAGCACACACAACATCCGCCCAGTAAACAGCGTTACAGCAGGACAGAGTCCATTCATCCAGTTTATGCTTTGCGAGTGTCCATAGCACGTAGTCCCACACCCCCACCTGTGACCCAAGGCCTGTCTGCATAGGGCTCCAGCTCCATCCCTATGTACCCTGCCCAGTCCTTCCAGACCTTAAAGTGCTTCTGGGGGCAACCTGAAGACAACTATACAGGACGTTAGAATCACATGCAGTGGTGCATGCTCATTGGCCCACGCTTCCACACAGGGGGCCGCTGGTTCCTTCCAAGGCCTAGCAAAATCCTTTTTAGCTATGATTAAACCCAGCCATACAAAAGCCCTCTGTTAGCGTGTGCCCTCGAGTTCATCGGTGATGTGCAGCAGGATAAGTCTGGGGTCCCGGGATATGTCCCAACTCAGCGCCCTCTCTAAATAGCTTATTTTACTTATTTATCTTTCAGGGAGCTACAGATGGTTCCTGTTCCATGTTGTGGGTATTCTGTTGTGTTTCTTTGAAAGCTTCATGAGAGGTGAATATTGGGAAATATCACCTGCAAAATATAATAACATCGATCCTGCCCCAAACACTCCCTTCATGTTGTCTGACTGGTGGTCATGGCCCCAAAAACTATTCATGGCTACTGGCTTGGTTCTTGGATCACATTTTCTAACAAACCCAACATGTCTGCAGATCACACCTTCTGAGTGGTGCTGCTACTAATCTTGTACCCACCCTGCCTGTCTGGGACTTTCCCAGAGGCCTGCACATGCGGATTGCTGTGTTCCATCGCCCATGAGTAATTGTAGAAGTGGTTTCGATAGTCTCCTTTCTGGGAACTGCCAACACTGTCTCCTATAAGTCCCCCTCCCTGAAAGGAGTGAAGCAGATGACTACTGCAACACCCCGCACACCTCTTAAGCCACAAGGCCTTTGTTAGGTCTCGCCTAGGCAGCGCGCATGCATTGCTCTAGGAGGGCCTTTAGCCATCGGTCTACTCCTTTTCCCCACACTCGTGCTTGTGCTGGCATCCACCGTGCGGGAGCGAGCAGCAGCGCGCGTGTTAATTGCAAACATATGGCTCTCGCGCCGCCGCTGCTCGCTCCCGCAAGGTGGAGGCCAGCACAAGCACGAGTGCTTCAAATTCCAGCAGGCATACACAGCACACCTCCCCCACTTGGGATCAGGTTGCAGTTCCCTTAATCTTCCCGGTGCCATCCCCCCTCTATGAAATCACACGCTCTAGTTGTAATCCCATCCTGCCTACGTGGCCTATCACGCGTTCTTATCTTCCTCCGACTCGAGCACCGTGCACACTGCCTGACTGATGCCGGCACCTGTGATTTGCTCCACCCTCTGAAACTTAATCTGAGTAAGTAGCCCCTTAGTTAGGGATCTTGTGCCTTATTGTCCCCACATGCTACCGCCGTGTGCGGCCCTTCACCACCAGCCACCTGCTCCCACCGGCACTTTAACTCGCACCTACACTTGCCAACGCGGTTTCTTTCTAGCAATTCTCCCGCGGCCTGCATGTCAGTTCCCATTCACATCCCTGACCGCTCGGCCCCACGCCACTACTTCCCGGGGACTCTGCTGTCATCCACCGGCTCCTTCCGGTTTCAACACCCGGTCGAGCGTGCACCCACCGCCACGAGCACTTCCCAGCCACGCTCCTTCATCCTGCGCCTCATCGTCTCCCTTTCCCTGTCCACGTGGACGCCCCTTACAGTCCCATGCACAGCTCATAGCCCCCGTACTTCACATCGGGTGCCACCGGTTCATTGGTCCTTCCGGCTTTCTCCACATCACCCTCCTTGCCCAGGCTCTCCTCCCTTGTCATACCCTTTAGCCTGCATCGCCCACCGGTTCCTCACATCCGATACATTGACCTGGCCCCCTCCATGGATCAGACAACCACGGACATCTCGAGCCCTCACTTTTCCCTTGCACCTCATTCCCTGCACCTTGCCTATCACTCTATTCTAATTTGCATCTTGCACTATTGTACTGAGACATCTGCGGTGCCCTAGAGCTCCTACAAAGCACCTTTATCGTCACTTGCATTATGAACTCGTATGTCAGTGCTGAGGCAACAATAGAGGCTCTTCAGTACAAGTGTCCCTATTTTTAACTCAATCCTGCCTGCCTCGTGCACTACCATAAGGAAGACCCGCCCACTGTATTAACAAGCATTGGCATAGCCAATAGGTCTCACCTTTGAAACCTTATAAGTATTTAGTTTTGCAGTACAATATCCTTGGTGCAACAACATCAACAGTTGCATGGCTAAACACTTATAAGGTCCCAAAGGCGAGACCTCTTGGCTATGCCAATGCTTGTTTTTCAGTTTATTGTGAATACCACCTTTACAGGGATGTAACTTGGGGGGGAGGTGGTTGGGATGGTACACCCCCTAATAAATCTATTCTCTAGGAAATAGTTAGGCACAGATGTTTTCAGTCAGGTATGGTGAGGAATCTGTCGGATTTCACCTGGGATTTTTACATACACACACAGACAAATGCACAAACACACTGTCTCACACTCTGCTCTGTTTTGAAGGTCTTAAAAATGTTTGGTTATTTTACAAAATACTGTGTTTTAAGTGCTTCTTACAATCTGTACTCCCCTTAATTTCCACCGCCCCTTAAACTTCCCTTATGCTCTGCTTCTTATATAATGTGTTTTAACAGGTTATGCCATCCTGGTTGTTGAACACCCTGAAGCTTACACCCCATAATCCTACTGACCAAGCTATGCCCCTGCGCCTTTGACAAAAGTTACAAGGCACTTGTTCGAGGTATGGTTTAAGCTTGAGCAGCTCCTGCAATCCACAGTCCTGAAGATGAGTTCTAACCTTTGATGCCCAAGGACCTTGGACCTTTCTTTTGAACACTCAGCTTTGGAGTAAAACAAAGGCAATGTTAGGAATGGAAAAAAATGCTACTGAAACCCAAATTTGGGGTGGGCCAATAGAGGCCAGAAAATATGATGATGGGGGCATAGTCATCGTATTTTGAAGTGTCATGAGTAGGAGCCAATTCAAGGAAAGTCAGACAATGAGTATGCATTATTTTTTTACACACTCCACTCCCAAAGAAATTGACAAGGAAAAAGGTAGTAAACCTATTCTTACCTTAATTGAGCAAGTCTACATGTATGGGCTGGTAAAACAAGTCAGATAGCAATGAACTAGCTTGGAAAATCTGTGCGTAATCTCTAATCACAGGCATGAATCATTATGTATTTGCTTAAAGGGTTAATGCCCCGGTTACTTACTGGTAATCTTCATTACTCCGAGTCCTGGTCTTCCTGGATGCATTCCGCAGTCCCGTCCACCTGCCCAGGCATGGTGGTTGACTATTTTCTGTTTTAATCTTGCTTTTTGCAATGGTAGGTTACAGGAAGTGCTTTGTTAGTTCCTCCTCTTTTGTGGTGGCTCCTGGGTAATATCTAAAGCTATGGGGTAACTCAGTATCCCTCAGAACCTGGGCATGTTTAATACAAATAACAATCGGTTCTGTCGGGTGTTAGAACAATTCCTTTGTAATGTTCGTTATTCAATGAAAACAAAGTGTGTATTATACAACAAGGTGAACCAATACTGTACAAATGATACATAAAGAGATATTGAGAAGCCGGTCCAATTATAAATCAAATGATAGTGGTCAAAGTAGCATGGTCAATAAATTACATAAACTTGTAGCTAGGGAGCCTATTGCATGGACCAAAGATCCGTCGACGTTTCGACCCTGACAAGCTGCATGAATTAAAGATGTCAACACGGGTCTTCTTCAGGACAAGGGAATGCGATGGACAGCCGTTACTGTTGAGTTACATGTGGTATATGCAAATCACAACCCCAAGGCCTTGGGGAGAGTGAACCGGAGGTTCGGTCCAACCGGTGGTGAAGCTGGGTGACCTGATAGATTGAGGCCGGGCAGCACGGATCACGCTAAACGCGGCATTTGGCTTCGAGCAGTCCAGCGGCCCGTGAGACACTCCACGGAGTCTTGCCTTTAGTCAGCACCAGCAAGAGACAATGCTGCCCTGATCCTTCAAAACACTGTGGTTTGGCACGATAAAGACATCCATATTTTCCTCCTATGAATGGGATTCATTCATCTTTTCAGTGTACAGAACAGCGATTTTGTGACTGTTCCTCTACCGCCCTGGCTGAGACCATTTAAGCACCAAGGAAATCTTCTTCCCAGCCTCAATCTATCAGGTCACCCAGTTTCACCACCGGCTGGACCGAACCCCCAGTTCACTCTCCTCAAGGCCTTGGGGTTGAGCTTTGCATATACCACATGTAACTCAACAGTACCAGCTGTCCATCGCATTCTCTTGTCCTGAAGAAGACCCATGTTGACATCTTTAATTCATGCAGCTTGTCAGGGACGAAACGTCGACGGATTTTTGGTCCATGCAATAGGCGTCTTAGTATACCAGTTTATGTAATTTATTGACCATGCTAGTTTGACCGCTATCATTTGATTTATAATTGGACCGGCTTCTCAATATCTCTTTATGTAATCATTTGTACAGTATTGGTTCACCTTGTTGTATAATACACAAACACTGTCACTTTGTCACTTTACTCACCTTATCACTACAATCACGTCCACATGCACCGCCTTTTTAATTGAGTTATAGAACAGCTTTCATGCCATGATAATTCTTTAATTCGTTTAAAGACTTGCAAATATGAAGTAAAATACTTTCTTCTCTATGAATGAGATAAACTGGTTTATTCTCTGTTGTGTTCAAGTCGCCTGTCTTAATCACTTTGTTTTCATTGAATAACGAATATTACAAAGGAATTGTTCTAACACCCGACAGAACCGATTGTTATTTGGCTCCTGGGTATGGCAGCCATCTTGGGGGAACTTTTTGTGTTTCAGCTTGGAACTGGTTCGGCCAGAAGGGAGACGTATCTCATGCTTAAGGATTGCATCGAGGAAGACGGAGGAGGTAATGCGCTTACTGCAGAGCATTTTGTATAACATATGAAGGCAACAAATTAGAACTCTATTCAAGATATCTCACCAAGTTAAAGCTTTTGCTGTATATCACAAGCTACAGTCATTGTAGGATAGCTTAGTGCATTACGCACCAGATGCAAACAGCTGCACATCACCTTCATGGTGGAAAAATAGAATTTTTGCAGGTTTGAACTTGACACTTCAATATTAAAAGTCTGATATAATGGTTTCTGTTGGGTAGTAATAAATAATTAGCTAGTGACAAAAACATTTCAATTTGTATTGTGTGCTACATAAATGGTTATTATTAGTCTGTGTGCACACCCATATACAGGTAATACCCATTGACCACACATAGACCTGAGTATAGATAGCTGCTGAACTTGAGAAAAACACTTTCAAATAACTTCTCAACTTGTGAGTGCCTTGCTCAGTCCGTATCTCTTTGTTTCCCCAGATGAGATGTTGAGTCTGGAGGCAATGTGTGAGTGTACAGCTATGCTCTGATTTACCTCTAACTGCTCCAGCCAGTGCAAACTTGGACAGAAAAGCAATTGGATTATCAAAGAAGCCTGGGTGTAGGAAGGGAATCAACAGCCTTCTCTCCACATGGCAAAGTGCACTGAACATTTCTAAGCCTCTGTGTTGGAAAGTGGATTATTGGTAGGGGCAAATGTAGGTCTGCCACTGGCAATAAGGCACTAACACATGATAGGACTCAGCATAGGTCTTAGAAAATTATTCCCATGCTCAACCCTTAGTAACGTGGCTGCGAGCAGGCAGGCTTAACTTCAAAGACAGGTATGTAAAGCATTTAAAAACACCAATTCAGTAAATAATTAAGAGACAGCAAAAAAAAAAAAACGACTGCAATTTCTAACAATAATTAATATATTTATCTTTTAAATGACACCAAAATGAAAATAAACCACTGTAGGGAACTAGAGATATGAATTTGTAAAGATTAGTCACTTTTTAGTGCTTAGAAACCAACAGTGCCCCTTTTAGTCATTTCGTTTTCTCTGACAGGGACACACCTTTAGAAATTGTTCTGGAGAATTTCTCACCACTGTATTGTGCCGCCTTCTCCAGCAGGCGGGGTTCAGTTAGAACTCCTTCCTGAAGTTCTGCTTGCGGGTCCCAAAGTATCCAACACCCAATCCAAGGTTCTGGAATCTCCAAGAGGGTCCTTGAAGGTGTGAAACTTCAATTCCACAATCCACTTGAACAAAACCCTTACAAATCCACTGGTACTCCAGGCTGGGAATTCTTTGTGAGGATGTCCAGGTGAGCTCTGTTAACCTGTAGCTTGCAGGGAGTCCACTCTTTCGTCCTTTTGAAGCAGGTTTGATCCACAGGGCTGTAGTTTCCAATGGTGCAAAAAGGCGCAAACTCAGAGTCCTGGCCTTTGGTAATGCACTTCATAATCTTCAACGCAGACAGACCCTTCTGATTCTCTTCAGTTTCAAGCAGCCGATCTGGAGGGCTCTGCCCCTCTCAGATACGTATTCCAAGTTCTCTGGGTCATGCTGGAGGTCACTTCTGACTAATGGGAGCAGGGTAACTCCTCAAAGTTAGGACCACATCCTGTAGAGTGTGGCATTATTTTGTCCCAGAGTGCATCAAATCTTCCAAATCCATAATGGCTGATTTTCCAGCAAGGAGGTAAGAGCTGGCTAAACACACCCCTAGGATGGCTAATTTACTTAGACTCTCCCCCCTGCATCTGCTCATACCTTCCTTAATCCTACCATCTGCCTGAGGTGGTAAGTTCAGAGCTGTAAATGACACTGGCCTCTGCTCTCCTCTTTGAAGACCATGGTTTACGACTCCTCCCCCTGGCCTGGCATTCCTATGGAACAGCACACTGCCCTCCCAGCAGAGCTGGTCAACCCCAGGGTCTCTTTATCACCTCTACAAGGCAGCCTGGCTAATCCACTTAACTCTGACCATTCAGGGCAGACCACTGGAAGGCTGAATTTGGACTTACAAACAAGAAAGTCTTATAACTTCTTGTATGTACACTTTAGGAGAAATTCAACAGTAGGATATTGTTGGATTTAATAATGCCATTCTGGGAAGTCTTTGAATGGCATTTCTAGCCCTCTCCTATCCATAGTAATTAATCAATAACTTTCTACTATGTTAACCTATGTAACAGGGGATTTGCAATGGGAAAAATGACTTGGGCCATGTGCAACTAGGGGACACTTTAGGGGTTCTGAATCTGTACAAATATTGCAGATCCTTCCTCCACAGTGCTCCTAGCGTCAAAGTCGAATTTGAGTAGCACTGTACCACAATGTGGGGAGTGAAATGTGAAATTTCACTTCACCCAGGCATATAAAAACTCATTTTATAAGGGTGTACCTTATAAATACCTGAACCCACACCCCTGTGATACCTAGGGGAGACCCTGGGGGTCCCTAATATGCCAAAATATTGTAGGTTATCCATTTCTAAGTGCCCCAAACACCAAAGTCGAGTTTGGGCACAATTTACTTTTTAAAAGCAGTCCTGGCACCCAGTGCTGCTTTTAAACTGACCTCAGGCTTCAGCAGTGCACACATGCAAGTGCAACAAGCATTTGCAATGCAATAGGTCTCGCATTTACGCGAGTTTGAGATATTGACATTGCAAATGACAATGCCTTTTATTTTTGTTTTTAAAACCTAAATAAAAGGCATTGTCATTTACAATGCCAATAGCTTAAACTCGTTGTAAATACGAGACCTATTGCATTGCAAATGCTTGTTTGTTGCTGGAACCGTAATCCTGCCTTCCTGTCCCTGCTTAGAGGGCAGCTAAGGAATGAGCTTCCCAGAGATAAGCACCTGATTTATGAGGTCTTTGAGCTCCACATGAAGGCCCCTTGATGTTTACAATCCCTTGTGTTCGCACTGAAAGGGGGGGGGGGGGTTTATGGCCTTCACAGTCGCCTGCTAGAAGCTTCTTATATGTTAGCTGTATCTGGGCCCGTGTTGTAATTGTGCTGCATGCAAA
Organism: Triturus cristatus; assembly: GCF_964204655.1. Lineage (NCBI taxonomy): Eukaryota > Metazoa > Chordata > Amphibia > Caudata > Salamandridae > Triturus > Triturus cristatus. The sequence continues at coordinate 287,434,927 of NC_140584.1, read as the reverse complement.
AAAAAAAAAAAAAAAGCATTTGCAATGCAATAGGTCTCTCATTTACGCTTGTTTGAGCTATTGACATAGCAAATAATAATGCCTTTTATTTTTGTTTTAAAAACATAAATACAAGGCATTGTTATTTACAATGCCAATAGCTGTAACTCTCGTAACTGCGAGACCTATTGCATTGCAAATGCTTGACATCTGTGACACTTCCGCTATCCACCTTTGCTTCGCCCCTTCCTTCAGTGGCACAGTAGATTGCACTCTGGCTGCAGGGAATTCCCGCTGAATAAAGTCACTGTGTGCCCGTCTCCCTCCTCACAGCCACAGAAGAGCCATCTCACTTTAAGAGGGGAGAGGGTGCTGCTTTAGGGCTAGAGCGAATCACACTCCGTGACGAAAACCTCACACGTTCTTGGTGACAAGACGGGAAGTGACATGCAGTTCTTTTGTCCTGGGGTGGGGGTGGGGGGAGCACCACTCGAGATGACATCATGAAAGGAGTAAACAGTTCTGGTTTAAATATACAATACATTCTGCATATTACTGATACAGCTCACTGACACTTCTAGGCACTACAGCCCTATCTGTATAATTGCTCAAAATAATGATTCATACACGTTAGATCAGAGGATGTGCAAAGACGTTATTGGGGTGACAGCAACTCCACAGAGGAAGGAAGTCTATCTGGCAACTTCATCATTTCTAAAAGCTGTCAGTTCAACGATTTTGTATACATGTGGAAGTAACGCACACAGTAAAATGTGAATGACAATCAGAAGCGCAACTAGAGCCAGATTTCGGGGGGGCTGAGCAAAAATTTCGGGGGGGGCTGAGCAAAAATTTCGGGGGGGGCTGAACTTTAAGCAATAGGCAGAGTGGAGCTGCAGGGGCTCTTAGAAGGGGTGAAACAACAGCGAGGCCTCATTAACATGCAAATGGTCTTTTAAAGACCTGTGAAGTGCTCGGGTGCGGCTGCTTTTTTGCCCGGGAAGGTGTCTCCTCCCGGGCTGCCACACACGACGGGGGGGGGGGCTGAAGCCCTGTGAGTCCAATGGGTGTTGCGCGCCTGATGACAATACAGGCAGTGACTTTTAAATTAGCCCCTTTCAAAATACAACTGTATTTTGCCTCCTGTTTGCTGCTGTGTGTATAGCAGTTGGGGAATGCCACGTCTTAAAATAAATCGCGCCGCCTTGTCTTTTTTTTTTTTTTATAGAAACCGCATGTGCGTTTAAGTAACATAAAATAACAGCACTCAGTATGGGTGTACATACTATGTTTTCCTTGTCAGTTTGTTGGAAGGGAACTTCATTTCTAAAAGCTGTCAGTTCAACGATTTTGTGTACACGTGGAAGTAACACACACAGTAAAATGTGAATGACAATACAGGCAGTGACTTTTAAATTTGCCCCTTTCAAAATACAACTCTATTTTGCCTCCTGTCTGCTGCTGTGTGTATAGCAGTTGGGGAATGCCACGTCTTAAAATAAATCGCGCCGCCTTGTCTTTTTTTTTTTTAATAGAAACCGCATGTGCGTTTAAGTAACATAAAATAACAGCACTCAATATGGGTGTACATACTATGTTTTCCTTGTCAGTTTGTTGGAAGGGAACTTCTTTCGAACAACTAAAATGCAAGCCTAAACCGTTTGCAAGTGTGTGAGGGGTAGCCCATACATTAGAACAGAGTACATTCTTTCCCAGAACTGTTTCACCTGAAAACGTTTCTTTGTATGCTGTGGTTGGTGCAAGAGTGTGTTGTAATTTATGTAAAACGCGCACGAGGCACACATTACAGCGTCTTGACACAATGTGTACATTGTATGTTTAGACTGTTTAATTGTAAATGAAGAATATAACGATGCTGTTTTCTTTTAGAGTGCTCTTTGTACACGCAGGCTGCCACAGTGTGAAAGTGATCGCGATCACATCAAAGCGGCCGTGCCACACTTCAAAGCGCGGCTGTGTGACAGGCGAAAGTGAAAGACGAGTGCTTTCAGGCTGCCAAATGGTGCGCGCGCCCGGCACATATGCACAGTAGTTGGCGGCCTGAAAGCACTCGTTTGCACTTCCAAAAGTGCTTACTATAAGTCTCGCCAGAACAGCGCTAAAGCGCTGTCTCAGGCGAGACCTAAAAAGAGCTGCTGGCCTCTAAACTGCCATGCCCCAGGGTACTAGGGACTTCTAGGTAGTTTCAATCCCCCTGCCCTATTATATACTAGGGGCTTATAGGGTAGGTCATGCCAATCACAGGGGTATCCCACCATACCATTGTGTACCCTAGTGTATGTAGGTGTTTTAACTGTATTCTAATGTGTTTCTTTCAGCATAGCCCTTTGCCTGGTTGGGCAGAACCCAGATTCAGTCAGAGTCAGTGCCACCAGCATCAGTCAGCAAAACGTTGGGGGGTACCCAAGGCACAGGATGACTTTGCAGCACTCCGTGAGAGTGTGATGTCGGTACACCTCCCTGGAATACAGTCAGGTCGATTCACTGGGGCCAGCTTGTACCCAGCAACAGCTCAGAATTAGCTACTGAAAGCAGAATCTAGCTGGTTCCACTCTGTTACAACTCTGTCTATAGGTCACAGATCTCAAAATCAGAAGTGTTAACTCAGCCAACCATCTAAGGGCAACAATCAATCAATAAATCAAGGGGCATATCAGCAAGGGCCGGCGATAATTATCGCTAAACGAACTTAGCGCTAGGATAATTATTGCCGGCTATCGTGGAATTTTATCGCTGCGATAGCGTGCTATTAGCAATGCTTATCTCAAAAGCGATAAAATTCCTCGCGCTAACAGCCAAAAGTGAGATTATCGCGGGCCAGCAATAATCTCACACATTTTGGCGTTAGCTTGCTGATAAGGCAGGGCATACTTAGCCATTATAGCCACCTTACATTGGATATAATGGCTAAGTCAGGTTGAGAGCAGGCGTAAGGAAAGTAGCGTTAACTGTGGTTAGCGCTACTTTTCTTAACGTTATGCCTGTTAGTGATTCCCTTGATAATTGGAGAAATGTCAGTTAGCGACATTTCTCCAGTTATTTTGGGACGGAACGCCCACTTTGCATCTCATTAGAGATGCAAAGGTGGGCGTTATGGGAAAGGGAGCTAAAGCAAGGAATCACACGTTAGCGTGACCTTGCTGATTAAGCGATAAAATTATCGCTGCTTTTTGTCCGAAAACGGACGCTAAAGCAGCGATAAGTTTTTATCGCCAGCTTGCTGATATGCCCCCAAGTTTCTTGTAAAGCACGACTACTCACCCGTTAGGGTCTCAAGGTGCTGAGTGTGGGGGGGGATACTGCGGTTCATTCAAAGAGCCTTGAGGCCCTTCCTGAATTGCAGCAGCGATGGTGATTGCCTGAGGTATAGAGGCAAGAGGTTCCACAACACTGGGTTAAGTGATAAGAATACTAAGGTCCTGATTACAAGTTGTGTAGAACAAGGTATAATATTTACCACAATGAGGCCCTCATTATGAGTGGCCTGTGGGGGAAGAGTTATTTATCAAATTGGCATGATAAAAAAAAAGTTACCTCAGAATCAGTATTTATTGGGTCGGATTTGTAACTTGTATCACTAGTTTTCCACATCAAAGAGGGAAACATCAAGTGGGTTTTGGCGCTTGCACAGAGATGAAAATGTAGCCCGAACTTTTAATCAGAGCCTAAGGCCACCATTTACGTGTAATCGGCGTGATTTTTATAATCCCTGAAAAAATCCGCCTCCATTGAGTCAGAATTTATTGGGTGCGATAAATGAGTTTTTAGGGAATAGAATGCAGATTTTGGCACTTACCCCACCAAACTCTGCCTGTTCCTCTAAATAACGGGTAACCCCCCACCCCCAATAAACACAGACTGGTTTGACATGACAATATTTATCACAAAAACTTATAATTGCAACATGTGATTGTAACACCACTTGACGAGGCCATTCGTAATAAAGGCCTAAGTATCAAAGCTCCAAACGGCAGTCGCGTCAGTATTGTGTCATATAAAATGTCCAGAGACAGATCATTGCCAATATACATTTATGAGTGCACTGCTCGCTGACAGTAAAGAACGAAATCACGTTGTGAGAAGTCATGTTCAATTTAGCCACCTATCTAGACTACGACTGGTTTCTAAAGGTAAATGTGCTTGACATTGCCCCATCCTAAGATCTTTCTGAAACAAGCCTGATATGTGGCAAACTCTTTTTGGTCCTTCAGTGGTGAGCCTGACATATGACTCAAACCACCCCAGTTGTTTGTTATTGCAGAAGAAACCTTGACATTTGTCAGACTTGTATCCAGCTCCACCAGCCTTAAAGAGGCACAAACTCTTTACCTCAAGTCTGTCTGACTCTCCCCCTGCCCATCAGCCTTTTAGAGGACATACTGATATGTGACCCACTCGCCTTAAGTCTACCTGCATTTTAGAGGTGAGCTAGGCTTGTGACTGTCCCACTGACAAAACTACAGGTGGTGCAAAACACAGCAACCCGCCTTATCCGCAATGCTCCCGTGGGATCCTCATCTGCTCCTCTGTTACGGTCTTTACATTGGTTACCAGTTCGTAAAACGCTTATCTTTAAGATCTGTTGCATGATTCACAAAGCTCTAATGGGGAAGGGCCCGCAATACTTAACCTCGAGGCTTAGCCTGTACTGTCCTGAAAAGGCGCTTTGCTCCCGGGGTAAAAGGCTGCCTGTAATCCCTCGGATTAAAAAGTCTCGCTCAGGGAGCAGAGCGTTTTCCTATCTAGCCCCTCTCTACTGGAATGCGCTTCCTTTTCATTTATGTTTCTGTACGGATCATTTCATGTTTAGGAAATCACTTAAAACTAAACTGTTTTAGGAAAGTTTTGCGGTGACTGCGGCATGGTGTCAAGAGGCTCCTTGCGCCGAGATACCCCTTAGGGGTGATTAATTCGCAATAGAAATGATGGTAACATAACATAACATCCCTGCCTCTACCATGTTTTTCATAGGTGAGCCTGATGTGTCACAAATTCTTTCCCAACTCTGCGGCCTTTAAGAACCAGAGTAGGCATGTGTTTTACTCTGTTTCAGTTCTAACAGCCTCTCGGTAACAGCAGTAGTCCTACCCATCTTTATAAGAGACTTGGAGCCCACCCATTGCTTACCATTTATTTGCATCATTTTCACTCTTCTTTGCTGCATCCCAATTGGCCAGTGCATGCTTGGTGTTACTTCCTTTTCTTTCTGTGGCGCATGGACGAAGTACATATTGATTCATCTTAATTAGTGTCCGTCCACTGCTCGTGCTGTGATGGAGGTACTATTTCTACTTACTTGCACCCCCCTTGTACATGATGCTTATTCCCCCTTCCACGACCCCTTCTCCGTGTTGCTTCTTAACCGCTATGTCTGAGAGAGTCAAAGGCAAATAATGTTTGCATAGATAATTGGTAACATATTGAATTAAAATCGCATTTATATGGCATGAGGCTTTGAAGTGCTATAGTTGCAATTCAGTGGCAACTCGGGCAATTTTCCATACCGCACAATGCCACTCCACTCCACACCATGCTACACAATGCCACTCCAACCCATGCCACACAATGACATTCCACTCAACACCACACAAAGCCACTCCACGACACACAATTTGACTACACTTTATGCCACACCACCCTACACTACACAATTCCACTCCACTTCATGACACACAATTTGACTCCACACAATTCCACTCTATGCCACACAATTTCACCATACACACAGTCACACAATTCCACTCTACTCCACAAAATTCCACTCCACACACCAATCAATCAATCAATCAATCAATCATTGTACTTGTAGAGCGCACCACCTACCCGTGAGGGTCTCAAGGCGCTGAGGGAGGGGGTGCTGCTACTGCTCGAAGAGCCAGGTCTTGAGGAGTCTTCCGAAGGTGAGCAGGTCTTGGGTCTGTCGAAGATAGGTAGGGAGGGTGTTCCAGGTTTTGGCAGCGAGGAAGGAGAAGGATCTGCCACCCGAGGTCGTTCGTTGGATGAGGGGGACAGCGGCGAGGGCGAGGCTGGCGGAGCGGAGCTGGCGGGTGGGGTTGTAGAAACTGAGTCTGCTTTTGAGGTAGGCTGGTCCGGTGTTGTGGAGTGCTTTGTGTGTGTGGGTGAGGAGCTTGAAGGTGATCCTCTTGTTGACGGGGAGCCAGTGTAGGTACCTCAGGTGGGGGGTGATGTGGCTGCGGCGAGGGACGTTGAGGATCAGTCGGGCAGAGGTGTTTTGGATGCATTGCAGTCGTCGGTGGCGTTTAGCCGGGATTCCTGCATAGAGTGCGTTGCCATAGTCCAGCCTGCTGCTGACGAGGGCCTGTGTCACCGTTCTTCTTGTTTCGGTAGGGATCCACTTGTAGATCCTGCGGAGCATGCGGAGGGTGTTGTAGCAGGAGGACGAGACAGCGTTGACCTGCTTCGACATAGAGAGGGAGAAGTCGAGGATGATTCCTAGGTTGCGTGCGTGGTTGGGGGGTGTTGGTGCTGTTCCCAGCGTGGTCAGCCACCAGGGGTCATCCCAGGCTGAGGGGCTGGGTCCGAGGATGAGGACCTCCATCTTGTCCGAGTTCAGCTTTAGTCGGCTGCTCCTCATCCATTCGGCGACGGCCTTCATTCCCTCGTGGAGGTTGGTTTGGTGGTGTGTGGGTCCTTGGTGAGGGAGAAGATGAGCTGGGTGTCGTCGGCGTAGGAGATGATGTTGAGGTCGTGGTGGCGGGTGACGTGTGCAAGGGGGGCCATGTAGACGTTGAACAGCGTCGGGCTGAGGGATGATCCTTGGGGTACGCCTCAGATGATGTTGGTGGCTTCGGATCGGAAGGGTGGGAGGCGGACGCTCTGGGTTCTGCCGGAGAGGAAGGACGTGGTCCAGTCCAGGGCCTTCTCTTGGATTCCGGCTTCTTGGAGGCGTGTCTTTAGTGTGCGGTGGCAGACCGTGTCGAAGGCGGCTGACAGGTCCAGGAGGATGAGGGCTGATGTTTCGCCGTTGTCTAGTTGGAGCCTGATGCCGTCTGTGGCAGCGATGAGGGCCGTCTCGGTGCTGTGGTTTCTTCTGAATCCGGACTGGGACGGGTCTAGGATATTGTTGTCTTCGAGGTAGCTGGACAGCTGCGTGTTGACGATTTTCTCGATGACCTTCGCCGGGAACGGGAGTAGGGAGATGGGCCGCGGGGTCCGCCTTGGGCTTCTTGAGAAGGGCGTTGATTTCAGCGTGCTTCCAGCTTTCCGGGAATGTGGCTGTCTCGAAGGAGGTGTTGATAACCTTCCGTAGTTGGGGTGCGATGGTTGCGTCTGTTTTGTTGAATATGTGGTGTGGGCAGGGGTCTGGCGGTGATCCTGAATGGATGGCGTTCATGACCTTGCGTGTCTCGTCGTCGTTGACGTTGGTCCAGAAGGTTAGGCCGTTGATGCGGGTGGTGTTCGTAGGGCCGATGGGCTTTGGCATTGTCGGGGCGGTCATGGTGTTGAAGCTTTCGTGGATGTCAGCGATCTTGCCGTGGAAGAAGGCGGCCAGCGAGTCGCACAGTTCTTGTGAGGGCGTGATGTCGTTGGCGTTAGCGCTGGGGTTGGAGACTTCCTTCACGATGCTGAAGAGGTCTTTGCTATCGTGTGCGTTGTTGTCCAGGCGGGCTTTGAAGGATGATCTCTTGGCTAATCTGATGAGGTGGTGATATCTGCGGGTGGCGTCCTTGTGGGCTGCGTGGCTGTCCGGTGTCTGTTCGTGGAGCCATTTTTTCTCCAGTTTCCGGCAGGCTCGTTTGGAGGTCTGGAGCTCTTCGGTGAACCAGGTGGCTTTCTTGCTGGTGCAGCTGTTGGAGGGTTTCTTGAGCGGGGCGAGGGTGTTGGCGCAGTCGTTGAGCCATTGTCTGAGGTTGCGAGCGGCGGTGTCTAGGTCGGTGGCGTCGGTGGGTGGGTTCTGGGCGAGGGTGGTGGTCAGCTGGTCTTCGGTGACTCTGCTCCAGCAGCGGCGGGGCAGCTGTTGGGAGCGGTGGTGCCTGGTGGGTTTCTTGTAGGTGAAGTGGATGCAGCGGTGGTCGGTCCAGTGGAGTTCGGTGGTGTGGTCGAAGGAGACGTGGGCGCAGGTGGAGAAGATGGGGTCGAGCGTGTGTCCGGCGGCGTGGGTGGGAGCGGTGATGAGTTGTTTGAGGCCAAGGTTGGCGAGGTTGTCAATCAGGGTGGCGGAGTTGGCGTTGTTGTTGTTCTCGAGGTGGAAGTTCAGGTCCCCGAGGAGGATGTAGTCCGTGGAGGCGATGGCGTGCATTCTGGCGAGGTCGGCGATGGAGTCGCTGAACTGTGCCCGAGGTCCGGGGGGTCTGTAGACAAGGGTCCCTCGGAGGGTGGTGTTGGGGTCGGTGTGGATCCGGAAGTGCAGGTGTTCGGCGGTGCTGAGGGTGTCGTCTGAGTGGGTGGAGACCTTGAGGGTGGACTTGTGGATGATGGCTATTCCTCCTCCGATTCCGTTGGTGCGGTCCCTGCGGGTGATCTTGTATCCGTCTGGGATGGCTATGGCGATGTCGGGGGTCGAGGATTCGTTCCACCAGGTCTCGGTCAGGAAGGCAACGTCTGGGGCGGAGGTGTCGAGCAGGTCCCAGAGCTCGATGGCGTGTTTGCGTGCGGAGCGTGTGTTTAGAAGTATGCAGCGGAAGTGGTTGGGTCCGGTCCTTGGGGGTTTGATGGCTCTGTCGCAAATGAAGCTGCAGGTGCGGAAGGAGAATGGTCCGTGGGTGCGTTTCGGGGCGGCGTGGAAGCAGCTGTGGTCTCGGCCGGCGTTGAGTGCGTGGAGAGTGCTGGCGTTGTATTGGAGTCTGGCGTTGTGGTGTTTGCGGAGTCCAGGGGTCTGGCGCTGGGCGCGGTCCAGGCACGGAGGGGCGCAGACGGGCTTGCCTCTGGTGTGCCTCTGGTGCGCCAGCGGCGCAGCCACACAGCAGCCGCCTTTTAAGGCGGTGAGGAAGGGAGGAGCAGCTGGGAGGCGGGGGCGGGTCGGCGAATGGACGGCGAGGGGGGGGCCGCAGGGGAGCAGTGGCGGGAAGGAGCAAGGGATACAGAAGAGAAAAGGGGGGGGAACGAGCTGGGCGCGGGGCAAAACGAGGGCACAACGGAGCAAAAAACAGAACTACAAACGAGGGCACAACAGTACAGAAGCCAAAAAACAGACAACGGGGCACAGCACAGAGTCAGCAAACAGTCAGGGGGACAGCAGGATCGAACTCACGTTAGGGAGCAGGCAGCTGGGGGAAGGCGCTGGCACACAGGTGGAGCTGTGCGGCAGGAAGGCAGCGACCTGGCCTGCAAGCAGGGTCCGGGGTTCGCTCTTCTATGCTACACAATTTCCTACCTATATACTCCATGCCGCACAATTTCACTCCACTCCATGCAATTCTACTCCAAACCAACCTGTACAATTCCACCCCAAGCCACAGAATTCCACTACACTCCATGCCACAGAATTCCACTCCATGCCACACAACCCACTCCATGACACACAATTCCATACCGCATACTTCCACACCACATTATTTCACTTCACACCACACAATTCTGTGCCACACAATTCCATTCTATGCCACATAATGCCACTTCACTCTACACAATTCAACTCCACGCCACTCAATACCACTTCACTTCACTCCACACAATTGCTCTCCACGCTACACAATTCCACTGCATTCCCCATCACACATTTCCACCCCACTCTACACAATTTCACTCTACTCCATGCTGCATAATTCAACTCCATGCCACACAATTCCGCTTCACGCATTTCCCCTCCCTGCCACTCCACTGCACACAATTCCACTCCACCCACACAATACCTCTCCTTTCCACACAATTCCCCTCCACGCAACACAATTCCACTCCATGCCACACAAATCCCCTCCACTCAATGCCACACAGGTCCACTTCACTCCATGCCACACATTTCCACTCTACACCACACTATTCCACTCCACACAGTTCCACTACACTCCATGCCACATAATGCCACTCCATTCCACACAAAGCCACTCCACGTGACACAATGCTACTCCACTCCACACAATGCCACTTCACTCCAGTCAGTGCCACCCCACACAACGCCACTCGGCTCCACACAATGCCTCTTCAGTCCACTGCACACAATGCCACTCCACTTTACTGTAGGCCATACAATGCCACTCCTCTTCACTTGACTCAATGCCACTCCAATCCACTTCACACAATGCAACGTAATGCTACTTGACTCTGCTCAACTCAATGCCACTCCACTCCACTCAATTGTAGTTGTATTTATATAGTGCTACTAACCCTGATAAGGTGTTGAAGCACTTTGCAGCATCACATTCCATTCCAATCAATACCACTCCACTTTACTTCACACCACACAATAGCACACAATGCCTCTCCACTCAATACTACTACACGTTCCTCCACTCACTACAATACCATTCTACTCCACTCCACACCATGCCACTCCACTCCACGCCTCACAATGCCATTCCACGCCCCACAGTGCCACTCCACACCTCTCCACAAAATGTCACTCCACACCTCACAATCCCAATCCACTCCAACAAAGCCTGATGGTACATGGTCGCGACCTTTTGGCTTTACCAATGCTTGTTTTATTTCTTGATCTTTGTGCTCTCGTACTTTTGCGCAACCCAGAGCATAGTGCTGCCCCTCACGCATCACTACAAGTATGCCGAGGTCTGACTGACCTTTCCAGAGGCAGTGATTCATCACAGACTGGGGTGTGTGTGTGGGGCACCCCTCCGCTCTGCCCCTCCCCCACACACACCACGGCTCTCAATAAACAATGACGGGCGCGCACAGGACACGTTTGGTAACTATGTAAGGCGTGGCCGGCCGGTCTTCTTGGCACTACAGCAGCCTCAGCTGACACTCCCCAGAGGTGTGGTTGTTCCTGCCATACAGCTCATTCCTTGCATCTGTTTATACTCCGGAACAACCGCATGCCTTCCCCGTGAGTCATCCCGAGGGACTTTTCGAGAACTCTCTTTTCTTATATGTTGTCCTGTACCGAGGTCAAAGAGGGGAGCATTGTGTACCGATGTCGTGACTCTTATCTGTTGCTTTTTGTCCGTTTCTGGATCCTCGTCTAGAGCCTTCAATGTATGTGGCCTAACGGCTAGAGCAGTCGCCCTCTAAACTGGGGAACCCGGTTCGAGTCTAGGCAGATACCCCAACATCCTGTGAATCTGGGCAAATCACTTAAACTCCCCGTATCTTCCAAAATGAATGTGTCTGTGTCTGTAACGCAACTGGTGCTCATGTAAAGCGCTCTGATACCTTCGGGTCGGCTTCGCGCTATATAAAACAAAAAAAAATGTCTGGAGGGCACATCTGCGCTAGAGCTTCCAGTTAGAGGCGTAATTTGGATATCATGCTCTGCTTTGAAGATCACATCTCAGTATTGAGTTTGGTTGTGGATAAAAATAAACTTGGTATATCAGCACCCCACAGCTACATCAGCTAGCTCTGGAGACCGCATCCGCATGCTGTGTCTTATTCGGTGTGTGTCATCTGGAGCATTGACTGCATCGTTGTGCTTCTGGGCGAAGTACTTCATGACGTTGTGCCTCAGTTTGCTTTTCAGAGCGCAGGGGAGAGGATGTGGCAAAACGGCCAGAGCTGTCTTGGAGCTGGGGAACCACGTTGGATGCTGGGTGTGGGCTCAACACATCCTGGGATTCTGGGAAAATCCCTTAATCTCCCCGTGCCTAGCAAAAAAAATATATATATATTGTGTCCTTTTGTAATGTAGCCAGTGCTCATGTAAAGCGCTTCAATAACTTGGAGGAACAGAAGACGATGAAGTGAGGAGGGATGAAACCAGATGTGTGTATCAAAAAGCCAACATGAAGCTAGAGAGAGAGCTGACCAGCACAGGCCAGACATTCTTGTCGTTCACCTGCGAGGGAAGGGTCCAACAGACATGGGCACGGGGAGACCTTCAGAAGAAATGAAAGCAGTATATGACAGATATCGCTAAGTAAGTAGCACCACTCCTCTTTTAGTGTCCGAGATGATACCTAGGTTTGACAGGAGAAGTGCAACCTCCCACAGCTTTGTTAAGAAGTCAAAGAAAATTCTGAATAGTGAGACGAGCAAATTCTGCAGACGAAAGAGGTTGGAATATATAGGGTAGAGTTTCATTAAATAGAGGACACCGGTGTACTGTTCGCAGGATGGGGTACACTTATCCAGAGTAGGCAAGAATATGTTCCTATTTAACAAAGCAGGACGATGGAATTAGGAGATGTAAATATGGTTGAGCAGGGAGTGGGACATAGAGCAAGTCACTGGAGAAGTGGGGAACCGTGAAGGGAAGCTACTTGAAAGAGCCAATAAGGACTTGTGGTGCAGTCAACTCGAGAGGACCCGTCCATGGAGGCAATACCCCATGAGATAAAGAGTATTTCACTTCCCACCAGTGCCTAAAGAAGGATGGGGTCCAGACCACCGACGACATCGCAATGCAATGCATCCGGATTCTGGTGATCAAACGCCATGGTGGTTAGGGCAGTCTGTGGGGGCGTTTGGCAAGCTAGAGGGGCCTCGACAGGTCAAGCGGCAGGGCCTGCTGAAGAATCCGTTAAAGAGGGGTTCCTCATGGCAGTTGCACCCCAAAGCTCAGCACAAGCCTGGCTATCTTGGTCAAACTATACAGCAGTGATGTCAAGAAGCCTAGAATCTGCAGATGGGAAGCAGCCCTATAAAAAAACCTAAACAATAGGCAAACAGGCTGTTTAAACTTCAGATCACTATGTTGCGAAAATTGATTTAAATGATATAAATGGCTAAGTATTGGCATCTTCCTGCTTGTAGATTTTGAAGATATGTGTGTCAGTGAACTGTGACCTTTAATTTCAACCTTAGATGTAGCACAGTTACACCAGGCAAAGGATCTGGTTGGTTGCGGGTGGAGACTAAATGACCCGAGTTCATGGGTTAGGTTGCGACTCAGGGGCATATTTACAAAGAAGTGATGGAGCGCAGATTTAGCCTCTTGGCTTAACGCAGAGCTCCGCCACTTCTGAAAAGCAGGGCTGCACGCATAGAAGTTGCAACTTGTCATTTTTAAAATGATTGTTTATGAACAGGAAGGGACACCTCCCTGCACATGAACAATCATCATGGCGATTTACTGTTTCTATATGTGCTGCACAACACAGCACACATGGAAACAGCAAACCTAGGAGAAATTAAGCATTTCTCCTCATTGCGCCCTGTTAAGACCAGGTTTTCCCTGGTCTTAATTTTGGCACTGCTTCCTATTTACACTGCCCTTGTAAATATGGGGCAGCGTCAAAATCAATGGGTGTTGCAGTGGAACGCCTACCGCAACACCTATTGCCCACCCCTTTCACGCTAAGTATAGCGTGAAAGGGTGCCTTATTTACAAGGCGGCGTTAAGCCTGTATCGCCACCACAACATCAAAAAAGCGACGGTCTGTTGGCGATAGGGGCTTATAAATATGGCCCTCACAGTCGCATTTCTACTACAGAATGCCCACCCAAAGGGGGCATCCTGCAGCAGTAAATCATCGTGGCTGCCAGGCCATGAGCAGCTCTACATCAGATATGAAGAGGAACTTCTGACTATGCCAAAGAGGAAGTTTCCAACTTCAGAACCCAAATAAAAAATTTGCATAGGCTAGTTTGTAACATTTATGTATAAAATTTGTTAGTCAAATGAACAGGACTGTTTCCTGTGAAGCCACAACAATAGCGACTTTACGAATGGTGAGAGGATCCGAGAGTTGTGCATGCATAGGCGGAACAAGGCTAGGGAGGATATGAAGGCCACATTTGAGTACCTCAGGGATATAGTGTATCAGGTGCCGAGCACACTCCAGTGAAGGTGCGGCTTTAGATTGAAAGGGGTTGAGAGAGGGCTTGTAGGAGGCAGGAGACTCAGGAGATACACTATAAGGTTCTTAAGAGAAGGTCTAGGGTTTGGAAACACCTTTCCGCAGTAGAGGAGGGAGTGAAATCAGTAACAGTTTCATGAATATTCAGTGTGAGAACAAGGACGAATTTGGAGACTGAGAAGAGTCTGCACTGTTGTGTGCAACAGACAGGTAGAGAGGCAGGCAAGGTACATGTGCTTTGTGGTCCTACTTGGCAAGAATTCTTTATTTGATCTGATGTCATGTCTGGGACCCTCACATGGATGGTGAATGGTCTTGTGCATGCCACCTCTCCAGTATCAATGTATCAGGAGTAAGTGGTGTAGGCACACAGGCTGGACTGTCCCTATTGGATCAAGGTCAAGACTTGTTTGCATGTGATCAGTTACTTTCTACAATTTCTCAGACAAGTTAGATGGCATTGAAAGTACCCAGAGTAAATACAATTGGTTCAGATTATGTCAGACATTTCCATTCATCAGTCTGTGATGTCTACGTTGTTATACACAATAGACAGGGTAAGAGGGGGAACAAATAGCTCATTTTTACAGTGCCATTTTTTAATCCATTGCCTCAAAGGCCTTAGGTTCTGAAGTTGCATAAATGAAACATTCCAATATTTTCATCAATTCATGTTGCCATGCAACCCCTCCCCAAGAAAACTTGAAAAATATGATTGAAGTGCGATATTTTGGTAGAAGTTACAGGTTTACAGATTTGACTTGGTCCATTATTTACCTCATTTATGTAGCATTGTTCTTCACTTCTAGATTCCATTACCATTCACTTTTCAATACTATCCAGTCCAATAAAATTCTCAGTCATAATGTATGACTGAGAACCTACTTGGAAAGGGTTGGAAGACAAGTTTCACCAGACCCACAGGCCTAGCCCAAGGACAGCTGTAGCGATGGAATAAAACAAATTCAGAAATAAAATTGATGAAACTCCCCCACAAAAGCATGAAATAAGAGCCTAGGCATTTGTCCATCATTTCATGTTATGGTTTTAATTAATCTTTTAATAAATTGAAATGTAAAATAGCAGTAAGGGCCCTCTGGCACCAATGAGCCAAGGGGCTGTTAATAAGTCCTCCCTCAAGCTGGAAGTTTCACTCTAAATAATAGTTTTAAGTACACACGCAATCTTTTTGTCTCCAAACATCAACGTGTCTATTTTTTAATAGCAAACACATGCTGCTTCACATAAAATATTTTCATGCAGCATAAACAAACTCAACTCCCCTGAACAAAATCTCATTTTGATGAGAAAACACAATTATTCTGCCAAAATATCATAAGTAGATTTTTTGTAGCCAAACATCAGCTTGTGAATTTTATTAATATTTTGTTTTGTATAATACTTGATACCACACTTCTGCTGTAATGAGACGCAGATCACAGTTCAGTGAGATGCAATGTTTTTTGTGTTGACATTTTTTATTAAGTTTTGTAGAAATAAAAATAAACAAAAAATTGAAATACATCATAAAAACAGTAATAAATATCAGCAAATGTTGTGCAGATACATGAATAATACTAAAAGGATAAATAGCAACAGTTAATATGTGACATTTGATGATAAAGAACATATAAATAAATACAAAATACATATATAAATTAACATGTTAAATATAAGTAAGGTTGTATGACTGACGCAAATTTTAAATATTGAGATAATTGAAAGGTATGGTGAAAAAGAAATAAAACAAATAGAGATGGAGGGAAGAGTGAAATATAAGGGAAATGAAAGCAGGCACACATGAAAAGAAATATAAATTGGAAAAAAGAAATGCATATAGTTTATATTAATAATCAGATAGCTATAGTAACAATCAAGGAGTAATACATTGGATCACCTTAATAATGATGACAGTATTATCAAAGAAAAATTAACTTAATTATAAAATTATTACATAAGCATTATTAAATAAATAAATTAATCAATTAGATATAACGGAATGGGTTAAAAAGTGTAAACAAGAAGAAAAGGAGAATAATGTAAAGTATAATAGAATAATGTGAAAGTGTGAAAGAAGTGAAAGATGTGGAGACGTGGAGAATTGAGCCAGGATACTTAGAGACAAGAAGAATAAAGATGAGAAAGAAAGGCATAGAGATATAGAGTAGTTTGTTCTATTTTGTTGAGGTGGTAGTAGTAGAAATATTGTTAATGGCATTATCATTGGATTTTAGGAAGGGTGACCAGATCTGAAGAAAAATGTCAGTTTGATCAAGTAGATTATATATCACTCGTTCATGTGAGGCCGTTTGTATCATGGCTATCAACCATTCTTCCTGTGTAGGAGGGGATGATGATTTCCAGTGGCGTAGTATACATATTTTAGCTGTAGCCAATGCGGTATGGAAAAGGCGATGTTGAGGTTTTGACAATTTTGAGGAATTTTGCAAATGATGCATGAGGAGGCTGGCAGACGTAAGTGGGAGAGATAAAGGAATAGTGGAGTGCAAAATCTTGCCTACATAGTTCCAGAAAGATTGTATGTTTGGGCATTCACAGATAAGATGAGTTGTATCACAGCCAGGATTGGAGCATCTCCAACAGTTAGCATGAGAAAGAAGACCAGGTTTGAGTAATTTGACAGGTGACCAATTCCAATTATGGAGGATTTTAAATAAACAGGATTTAAGCCTCGCTTCACGGGTACCTTTAAGTAAAATTTCCAATATCTGTTCCCATTCATCATCTGAGAATGAAGTTAATAAACGGCTCTGCCATTTAAGTTGAAGGTTTTGAGAAAGGGTTTGTGAAAAGAGATGTAGTGGGAAAGTTTTGCATAGACCAAATATCACTCCTTTATGTTTACCCCATGTGTTTAGATATATTAAAATTGGTGAGTATTGTAATATCCATGGTGGTGATCCCAGTGGCGGCTGGTGACATTTGAAAGTAGTGAGGCGTAAAAGTTTGGGACGAGTGCTCGGTGGCGAGTGAGCCTAGCGAGTGAGCCGGACTGCCATGAGGTGGGTTCGAGGGTCCTTCTTGCCTTTTTTGTAATTACTCTGGCTATCCCCAGAGCTCAACTAACACAGGCTATCCGTATTCAGATGCTGATTAAGCTGTAGTGTAATATCTGAAAAAACTCCAGGTGAAAATGGCGAACACTGCACAGAGATGGTACCGTGACCACTGAAGCGCACACGGTATTGGACAGTCACACAATTCATGTACATGCGAGGTAATTGGCCACTGTGGGTAACAACGAAAGGAATTGGAGCGATTGACACCCTGAAAACAGGCAACATATGCAGGGAACAAGCCCCTAGGCATCCTATGTGATAATGTGACTCAAGAACACCACCCAGCATGGATGCAACGATAAAAGAGTATGCATGCAAAATGAGTAGCATATGAAGAGAGCAGTGCCTGAATAAACAAAAAACAGTAATAAACACATTCATGAACGAAATAAATGAATTTACCAACCAGGAAAGAAACACTAAAATACTCATTTATGAGACTCCATGCCATCTGAGCTCCTCGCAGAACATTTCGCTACACTTCTAAAGGATGGGTGTCTTACGTGGAGGATGGGGCACTGACGGGGCCGTTTCCTCTTAAAGAAGATAACTAACACCAGTGTAACAAAAACATCACTCGGGTTTATTACCAAGTCTGACGGCATCAATATACATGTTTAAAAAATAATTTGTTTACAAATTAAATCCAAAATCTGTTGGTTTTTGTGCCATAAATCGTGTAATATCACCGCCACCGAGGTCTGATTTTTCCTGCCAATATCGGCAGACTAGAGGTTGCTCTTGGGCGCATGCGAAGCTCCCCCATCATGGATTTATACACCGTCATATTTTTTTTTGCAGGCAGGCATGCCCCGCACTGCACAATCACAAATGTGCACACACACAGAGAATACTGCATATTGAAGCACCGTGGCACACTGCACACACACAGCCGTGGTACTCCACAAAGAGAACAAAGACACTTCAAACACGTAACTTAAGTGTAAACACATCGTTACTCACAACCATGGCGCGGTAAACATACAAGCACAGCACTACCCACATACACAATCACAGCACTCTCACCATACACAGGTACAGTATTTCCAGTATGGGAAATATCCACTAAACCAGTGAAAGGCAGGCTAATCTCGACATCTGTAGATGCTAGTAAGGTAAAGTTTGTGTGTATGCTTTTTCTTATCTATTCACAGACCTACAGAGCCCATGGGACCAACAAATTAACAGCCCACGCACAGGCCCCATTCAAGCTGGCCCAACTGAGGATGCCCACACTGGCTGTCAAGTGATAACATTCACCTTCATGTGAACATTCACTGTTGGTAGTGAGAGAGATTACACGTTCAAGGGCATTGGAGGTTTTGAAAACCAGCTGCCGAATGCTACATTTTACCAGCTTGGAAGGCTCATGGCGCATCCTAAACTCTCATAATGGAGATGCCAATTAGTCCAGTTCTAAAACGCATCGGTCAGTGTGGTTTCACACTGGCACTCTTTTCTTCGCTATCTTTAAAGGTTTAACTAAAAAAATACAGATAAATATTCTTACATATTTCCTCTACTACTTGACACTGAGACAGTGCTTGAAAGAGTAACATATTTGACTTCTTAAATGGAGCCTGTATTAGTATCGGAGCACTTTGTTATCACGTGACTCTATTTTACCACGTAAATCATGCCTCAATAGGACGTTTGCGTTTGCTTGAACTGTTTCAGCTTCCCCTTTCGAAATATCCATATAGTCTCTCAGTCCATACACAAACCACAATTTTACGAAAAAAAGGCCATGGCGCTGTATGCACACCAGGTGCGGCCGGCATGACTGGAGAGGGCGGGGGTTAATTTAATCAATAAAAGAACTTACCAGGCATCTTCTCCGGTCCCGCGTCGCATCACGTCTGCTCTGCAACGTTGTGGAAGTAACTTCTCCCCGCTCTTTTCTTTTGCCAATTAGGAGACTGGGGGGCCGGGCGGCTGAACCTTCCTGGTATTTGATAGGGCATGGGGCTACTTTGCGCAACACGAATCACCGCCCGAGCAGGAGCCTATCCTCAAACTCCTGCTCTACACAGGGCATGCGCAGCAAACCTAATGGTTTGTGAATGTGAGTGAGGGGCTTTGCTCCTCTCTCACATGCGCAGACCATCTTTTGAACTCCTGCTCGTCTGTGCCTGCGTGCGCTGTGCGTGACATGCGCACAGCGCACTTTCACCAATGAAGCGCACGGCACAGGCGGGCCCGGAAATGTAAACAGACGAATTGTAAGCTGTCAATTCGTCTGTTTACATTCCTGTTCACTGTGCCCGATTCTTTTGTGGGGCACCGATTCTTTTGTGGGGCGCTGCACCAACGCCCCTAATGGACCAGCCGCCACTGGGTGATCCTAATTGCTTTTTCGAGCAGTTGAAAATATTTTGAAGACTGCTGTGTGGATAAGTTAAATTCTTCTTTCAATTGTAAAAATGGTTTAAAGTCGCCATTGTGAAGAAGTTGATCTAGAGAGTGAATACCTGCTTCTTCCCATAAAGGCCAGGATAAGGTACGTATAATCACACTATAAGAGAGGGACAGGGAGAAATTAGTGAGAAGGTCCTGTACCGATGCTCCAAGAGTGAGCGACAACAAAAATGATGGTATCAGTTCCTAAAGGAAAAGGGGGGCAGGAGCGGGGATAAAGGTGGTCCCCAATATTGCAATCCAGGTCGGATATGCTTCCGGGAGAAGGTCTCCCTAGAACCAGGCGAAGGAGTGTGCGTGAGAAGGGTTAATGGTACTCCTTGTGCGGATGCTAGTTGTGCCCTCACACACCCTTGCAGGTGCAAAGCATCATCATAGGGCAATGCTCCTCGTGGGGGTGGCGCTGCAGTCCCTCACGGGCCCTCCTAAGTGTGCTCTATCGGAGATCTTTTTAAGGAGTCGCCGCAGTTGTGCATGTGGGTGTGTGGGTTGGGTGGTGAATAGTGAGGATAAAATGGCCCGTAGGTATCCTGGTAAATTTATTCGTGGGTCCTAAGGGCCAGTTAAAAATAAACGGGGAAACAAGGGCGCAACATGCGCTCGTGTCAGTAGGGAGATGCAAATTGTACTCCCGCTGCTCTCAACCCGTGTAGGTCACTACAGAAAAGTAGTGCGTGGGTGGTGGGTGGTCAACATGTTTCGCGCTTCCCGTGGTCCCTAGTGGATCCCTTAGCGCTTCATCAGAACCTTTATTAATAAAACAGGGGCTCAGGGATCCTTGGCCTTACATCACCCCCATACCTTTCATCTGCAAGTGTGCCACTATTGCTCTAAAAGAGAACTTCTTCGGCTTTGAGAACAAACTATATCACCAGGTACAAGGTACTAGCATGGGGAGCACCTTTGCGCTGAGTCTAGCCTGTCTCTATATGGCCAGCTTTGAGGATGAACATATCACTAAACCTACCAATCCCTTTACCAACAATATCCTACTATGGCGCCGTTATATCGATGACATCATAATCTTTTGGAAGGGGGACGAAGAAACATGCACTTCTTTCTTCAACTGGATGAATACAATCAATCCCTTCCTAAAATTTACAGGCACCATGTCACGTCACTCCATTCCATTCTTAGATCTTCTCATCTCACTTGAAGATTGTGCTCTGACAACAACGAACTACAAAAAACCAACGGATAGGAACAGTCTCCTTCTTTACCAAAGTCACCATCCGAAAGCACTAAGGGATAATCTTCCTGTTGGCCAATTTTTGCGCTTAAGAAGGAACTGCAACACACTCAGTGAGTTCGAAACACAAGCACTGACCCTAAGAAAGAACCTCACAGAGAGACAATATCCGAACAACATCATCAGACTGGCACACAAAAGGGCCAGAAATAATCACCGAGATGCCCTACTCGAAGTAAAAAACAAGAGAAACACCAACACCATCACATGTGTTACGTCCTTCACTCCCAATTCAAACAGAATTAAAAAAATAGTGAAAAAGAACTGGCAGATCCTAAAGACCGGTGCCTTTGATCCAGGCCCTCCTCCCCTTTTCGCGTTCAAACGTACAAAAAACTTCAGAGACATCTTGGTACACACCCGTCCCAAAAAAGTACAAAAACATCAACAGACGTTATGGACATTAACTGGGCATTTTCCATGTGGTTCATGCTCAGTCTGCCCACAAACAAAACCATCCAAGGAGCTAGACCTAGGACTCAAGACACCATGGCAACAGAGACGCCACACCAACTGTAATTCCAAGAACTGCATATACCTGATCACCTGTCCATGCGGATTAAAATACATAGGAATGACAACAAGACCAGTAAAAATTCACATTGGGGAACACAAGAGCACGATCCGTTGCAAAAAAATGACAACTCGCCTGCAAACCCACTTCTTGGAGCATAACCATCCTGCCGATAGCCTCAAGTGGACTGTCATCGAACAAAACTCTCTATGGGCATCCTCCACTCTGTTAAAAAATGAACAACGCTGGGTTTGCAGACTCAAAAGTAACCTCATTGGTTTAAATGACGATATATCCTGGAATGATCTTCCATCTTAATGCCCATTGCTCTGTATCCATAGACCACCCTCCTTATTCTGCTTTGGGATATTGTGACTACCAAGCTCTGAGCGTTTTGGTACCCACTGATGTGTGCTTTCCAAATACCGCTAAGCAAATCACCACCTCACACGGTCATTAATTACATACATTAAGGCTATAGGGAACACCTTGTTCCACACCTTCTAGTACCTCCAATTCCATTTTTATTAATTATTATTATTTTTATTCATTATTTTTACTTTTTAATTTTTTCTTCTGCTAAATTCAGTCGTGATTTGGGAGCATTGCCCTATGATGATGCTTTGCACCCGCAAGGGTGTGTGAGGGCACAACTAGCATCCGCACAAGGAGTACCATTAACCCTTCTCACGCACACTCCTTCGCCTGGTTCTAGGGAGACCTTCCCCCAGAAGCATATCCGACCCAGATTGCAATATTGGAGACCCCCTTTATCCCTGCTCCTGCCCCCCTTTTCCTTTAGTAGCTGATACCAGGATAAGGTACGACCATTAATACGCATACCTGTATTTTTCAATAGGGGTGCCTTTTTATGGATCCGAGAGTTTAAACGAAGTAATCAGTGAGCTTGTTGCCATGATTTATGCATAGCTGATAAAATCGGATTTCTGGGATAACAACGACTAGTTCCGCTCCCATATAGAAGCGAAAGGCCTGAATCTGTGGATAATAGATGTCTTTCTAGTTGAACCCACTGTGGAACATCAGTGATCCCTGATGTAAAATAAGATATTTGTGACAGATGCAATGCAAGGGCATAATGTTCTATCGATGGAAGACTAATTCCTCCATATGATTGATGAGCTTTTAATTTTGCCACAGCAAGGCGAGGTTTAGCTGAGCCCCATATGAAAGTTTTAATCTTAGAGTCTATTAGTCTAAGCATGGATAAGGGGATCTGGAGAGGGAGAATACCCATAATATACATGAAACGTGGAAGAGTAACTATTTTAACAGCCTGAACTACCCCAAAGAGAAAGCCCCAATATTTTCCATTTTTCGAAATCATGCTGCATTTGGGAGATCAAAGGGTTTAGGTTATCCATAACCATACCTTACAAACCCTTATTCACTAATACTTCCAAATATTTAAGACGCGAAGATTGCCAATGAAAGGGAAATCCATATATAGCTGCCTTTGTCGTTCCATCTGAAATGGGCAATGCTTCACTCTTATCCCAATTGATTTTATAACCTGAAAATGAGGAAAAATCATTGATAATTTGGAGCACGGACGGTATGGAATGGGGAAGGTTGATAAGGGTCAGGAGAATATCATCTGCATATAAATAAAGTTTAGAGTTTCCTATTGGGAGATGTATACCTGTAATGTCATCTGATTGACAAATAGTGGCCGCTAAGGGTTCCATGGCTAAGAGAAATAGGAGTGGGGAAAGAGGGCAACCTTGACGAGTTCCTCTGTGAATCGGGAATGATTCAGACATAAAACCACCACAATTTACTTGAGCAGATGGGTTATCATATAATAGACTCACATTAAGGATCAATTGATCTCCTAATCCAAAACAGTCCATCACCTTAAAAAGGTATTCCCATTCAATGTGGTCAAACGCTTTTTCTGCGTCTAATGAAAGCGCCAGTGCATCACTTGGGAAAGACTTAGCAGACCATAGAGTATGAGGTAGTGCACGAAGATGATTCCGAGAAGATCGCCCTGGAACAAATCCTACTTGGGTTTGATGTATCAAAGAGGGTAGAACTTTACGAAGACGGGACGCTAAAATACTGGCCAATAGTTTGATGTCACAATTTAACAATGAAATTGGGCGTTAACTACTACATAACAAGGGATCTTTATCAGGTTTAGGCAGTACAGTGATAAGTGCTTTGTTCGAAAGAGGTCCTAATGAGGATACTCTATTTGCTTCCTGGAATGCGGAATGCAAAGTATCAACAACATTATGCCCTGTCCAGCGATAAAATTCAGCTGGAAATCCATATTCGCCAGGGGCCTTGTGGTAAGGTAAATTTGTTATTAAACGAGATATCTCTTCCTTACTGATTCCACCCTCAAGGAGAGCTCTATCATCATCAGAAAGACGGGGGAGTTCTACTCTTTCAAGAAAAGTGGACATTTTATCCAGATCTAAATGAGTACCTGGGGTATAAAGAGATTGATAAAAGGAGGCAAATTTAACCACTATGTCTTGGGGCCGTGTGAGGATATTACCCTGTGCTGTTTTAATGGCAGGGATGGCCATAGCTGCTTCTCTATGACGTAATTGTGCAGCCAGAAGTCTCCCTGCCTTTTCCCCTCGTTCATAATACCTTCCTTTTCATTTTCTGCAGAGCATATCCGGCTTTAGATGTGAAAAAACTATTTAATGCCATACGGGGTTGTTCAAGTAATCTACGATTCTGCAAAGTTGGCTTTGTTTTGTATAGACGAGTATAAGATTGAATATCATGCTCTAGCTCTTTTTGTCGTGCGGCATTTTGTTTATTAGCGAGTGCTACATCCCTCATTAACTGGCCCCTGATAGTGCCTTTTGCTGCAGCCCAAATAATCCTTCTAGAGGTCACAGATCCCTGATTAGAGGAAAGGTAATCTTGAAGGTGCGATTATAACTGAAATTTACCCTTCGGAGTTCTATGTCTTTGAATGCTCATGCAAAAGACACACAATTGATGGACGGAATGCAGAACAAATCAAAACATTCACCCCAGCCAAGAGATCTGGGTTAAATCCATCATTCTTTTGCTCACCATGCCACCCCAGTTTAGACCTGGCCATATGCAAATCAGTCTTGACCCTGTGCCTCATGGGAACAGTCCAGCCCGAACTGCCAAGCCAGGTCCTCCCTGGGCCGGAAACAAGCATCCTAGGACTGGTTTCAGGGTTTCACCCCTCTTTAGCCAGGATAGCTTGATTCCAGTGGCACAGTGAGCCCAGGACCCACATCTGGGCATACCTGGCGCACTTAGGGCGAGAAAGCAAAAGACACACAATTGATGGACGGAATGCAGAACAAATCAAAACATTCACCCCCAGTCAAGAGATCTAGGTTAAATTCATCATTCTTTTGTTCACCATGCCACCCCAGTTTAGACCTGGCCATATGCAAATCAGTCTTGACCCTGTGCCTAATGGGAACAGTCCAGCCCGAACTGCCAAGCCAGGTCCTCCCTGGACCGGAATCAAGCATCCTAGGACCGGTTTCGGGGTTTCACCCCTCTTCAGCCAGGATAGCTTGATTCCAGTGGCATGGAGAGCACGGGACCCACGTCTGGTCATACCCGTCCCACACGGGGTGACAAATGCAAAAACAACAGTTGATGGACAGAATGCAGTTTCCAAAATGCGAGATTCTGTAACTAATTGGACCACTTTCTGTGATGTTAAAAAATAATCCAGGCGAGAAAAGGTGCCATGAGTAGGGGAAAAGAATGTATATTCCGCTTCTGTTGGATGGCTAAGACGCCAATGATCCACTAGTCCATTAGCCATTATGGTATCATCCATTAGAGCTCTATCTGCAGCATTTCCTTTGTCTAATGCACCCGTTTTGTCTAGAATCGGATCTCTTCCAATCACCACCAATGATGTACTGTGAGGCATCTATTTCTGTTAGTAGACGATTCAATTGAAGAAGAAATTATTTTTTTTGATCCTGTCAGGGCATAAACTGAACCTACACAAATGTGAGCATCTCCTATGCGTAACTTAGCAAACACATAGCGTCCATCTGGGTCTGTCCAAGTTTTGGACACTGTGAATGGAAGGGATTTGCGGATGAGAATTGCCACTCCACATTTGCGAGTAGGGCCTGTATCTGTGGAGTCATCCTTATGAACACTGCTGTGAATCACCTTTCCCATCCATTCTCTACATAGTTTATCAGATTCTAATGTGTCTAAATGAGTTTCGTGAAGTAATGCCACGTCTACATGTTTTGATTGAAGGTAGGAACGTATTTTCTTTCTTTTAATGTAATGAGTGAGAACATGGACATTCCATGTGATTGCACATAAAGGATGAGTATTTGCCATGTTGGAAAAATATCAGAGAGTAGAAGAGAACAATTGCCAAATAATTATTTAAGTTTAAGAGGATAAGAAAATGGGAAAAGATTTAGAAATTAAAAAGAGCAAGGTATCCTGGCTCCTTACAAAAACATTAAAGTCTGGTTATGTAACTGCTAACAAAAAGATCTAAGTGGAAAATGAATTGAAAGCTGTTTAGACTGTATGACAGGAAAGATAAAGGGAAAGAAAAGAGGGTAAAGGGAGGTGTAAGAGGTAATTAAAATGAAAAATGTAAATTGTTAATGTAGAAATACTAGAAAACTTAGACTGTTAACCGCGGGTCTGGGCTCACTAGAGCCCCACCGCGAGGAAGGACCCCATCAGGAATAATGAGATAATATGTGGTGTGAACATAGGAATAAAGTTAAATAGACGTGTCCCAGGAAGTAAGATTAAATATGTGTGCTAATGATTAAAATAAAACATAACAAGACATGATATGAATTAAGATGATATTTTAGGATAACACATTAACATATTTAAAAAAAATAGCAAATAATGCATTACATATGTTATAAGTTACAAAGAATAAAAGGCAATGATAAAATATGAAGTGCAGTAGATATATTAGAACAATGGAAAGAAATTAATACTTTCATGAACTAATAATATGCAATATGTATTACCTACTGGCGGTCGCCAGTAGGTAGTTATAGTTAGGACCCCTTTTCCATAGGAAAACCTCAACATTCTATTTTGAATAACTTTGGCGCCGGTTGATGAATCCTCGCGAATTTCTCAAAATAGGTGGGGCGCTACGCTCCGCTCCTACCCTGAAAGTCTCGGGGGGATTCGTCAAGCGGGGGCTGAGATAAAAGGGGGGTCCCAAAACGCGTTTTTCCCATGCATTTTTCCATAGGACCTTTAGAACGAGCTACAGCCCGAACGGCTGAACAGAATTACTAGAAATTTGGCAGAGAGGTAGTCCCTAGGTCAAGGAAGTGCCTTTTGTAGGTTTGGTGTAAATCTCTTCAGTAGATTCTGAGAAAATAGCCTTTAAATCAATATATATATCTGAGCCCGCTTACGGTACGCTTACCGTACGCTTACCGTAAGCGTACGGTGGCGTGCGCGAGCGCGATTCTGATTGGCTCTTAGATCTTAGTAAACATTCGAATCGGCCGAAACCAGGAAGCGCCGTCCGCCATTTTGTCTCTCGCACTGAGTGTTGTTTATCAAACATGATGGCCAAAAACATGTTACGGGGCTGTTTTGACAACTCCCTCCCACATAGTCATGTTGAGGGAGTCCCCAAACATCCCCCAAGAGCAAAAACGGTTTTATTTTTTTTTCGGCAATTTCGCCGAGTACGCTTACCGTACGCTTACCGTAAGCGTACGGTAAAAAAAATAAAATAAAAAAAACACTATCCACACTTACCCCACCCCCTGTGCTTTTGGTGGCCGTAGGCCACCAAATGTACAGGGCTTATTAATAGGTAAAAAAAACTAAATTTTGGCAACATGAAATTATAAAATCGAAATAAAAAAAACACTATCCACATTGACCCCACCCCCTGTGCTTTTGGTGGCCGAAGGCCACCAAATGTACAGGGCTTATTAAAGTTGATAAAAACCGTGCACGGAACGAACTGCGTTAAGTGGGCGCGCACACGCCTCGAATGGCGTAAAGTAACTTAGCATTTAAAAAACCGTACAAATTCACTGAAAAAACCATAGGTTTCACACACGTTATAGTTAGGAATTAGCATTTAAAAAACCTTGCAAATTCACTGAAAAAACCATAGGTTTCACACATGTTATAGTTAGCGGAAATTTTACTGATAAAAAACCAGTGAAATTGCCCCGTTATAGTTAGTGCTGGCAACTATAACTCACGCGACCGCAATCTTCTGCTGATGACATATGTGTCTTTATGAAAAAAAAATATTTGTAATATATGTATAGCTAAAAATGTATGGAAGAAGACATGGGCAAATAAGTGTCTAAATACAGTATTAGCATCAGCAGAGGATTGCGGTCGCGTGAGTTATAGTTGCCAGCACTAACTATAACGGGGCAATTTCACTGGTTTTTTATCAGTAAAATTTCCGCTAACTATAACATGTGTGAAACCTATGGTTTTTTCAGTGAATATATATATATATATATTCACTTAAAAAACCATAGGTTTCACACATGTTATAGTTACCTGGACATTTCACTCGTAAAAAACCAATGAAATTCCCCCGTTATAGTTACTGCAGGCAACTATAACTCACGCGACCGCAATCCTCTGCTGATGACGTCAGATATTACATCACTGTATTTAGACACTTATTTACCCATGTCTTCTTCCATTAATCTTTAGCTATACATATATTACAAATATTTATTTTTCAGAAAGACACATATGTTATCAGTGATGTAATATCTGACGTCATCAGCAGAGGATTGCGGTCGCGTGAGTTATAGTTGCCTGCAGTAACTATAACGGGGGAATTTCATTGGTTTTTTACGAGTGAAATGTCCAGGTAACTATAACATGTGTGAAACCTATGGTTTTTTAAGTGAATTATATATATAAATAAATGTATATTAGTGAAGGTATTTCATCAAAAGTGATAACTATGAATCATGAAATATCAAATATTATAAATATTAAATAGAATAAAACTGTATACTAAAATATGCTGTATCCTAGTATAATATGATATAGTTTAATCTAATCATGTGATATTACGCACCTAGTTCTTAATGCTTATTCTAATAATAATGGACTAGAAGCATATTTAGGTCTACTTCTAACAAAATAGTTAAATGACTCTATTAATTAACAGTTAGTTTAGGTAACATCATATTCAGACCGTCTCCGAGGTGTATTTAAGAGGTGATCAATCTTATCTAAACCTAAGATACTATAGTATAGCAGAACACAAAGAGAGTAATACTCAACTGAGGAAAATTTGAGCAACATTTCTTGCAATATTAAGTAGACTATTGAAAGTACTTATAACAATGATGATATAGCACAAACTTATTTTAAATGTTCCTTTAACAATAACAGTTGCAATAACTATAACAATCAGCAGACGATTTAAATAATAATACTTTCAAACCGCATCTGAGGAGGACTTTAGAGGAGATCTAGACTTGTCTCTGTGCAATTCCTGTGCAGATGTAGAAGGAGTTTATAAATTGGAGTTTTTGTCATCTTGGGAATGGTTTGGTCATTCTAAATCTCTGCCGCGGTGTCGTGAGCTGCTAGGATTCCGACTTCTGTTGATCGGCAACTGTTGAGGAAGGTTATGAGTTGCCTGAACGATGTCCTTTTGTACATATTGTACCTCCATATCTTGTGGTTTTATAGAGTCTAGGAATTTTTGCAAGTCTTCTGGGTCATAAAAATCTTTTGAGTCTCCATTCTTAGTGATGCAAAAACGTGCAGGTTCAAATAGTCCATATTTGATATCAAGCTGTCGAAGTTGAGGTCTCATGGATAGAAATGCTTTTCGCCGTTAATTTGTTTCCTTGGAGAAATCAGCTGACATGTGAATGAGGTGTCCCTCATATAGAATAGAGCAAGCGAGCTGCAGCCAATAATTGCCTTGCCTGTTCATGTCTGAGGAAGCAGGCGATAAGTGGCTTCGGGCGTGCTGAGGATTCTTTCCGTGGAGGACCAATTCGATGAGCACATTGGATTTCCAAAGGCGGATTGAAAGAGGAACCAATCAGTTTTGGGAGGATGTCACAAAAAAAAGCTCTAGTATTTTGGCCTTCAATGTTCTCCGGAAAACCAAAGAAGCAGACATTGTCTCTTGTACTTTCAACTACCTTGCTACGGAGGAATAAGAGGTCTTGGTCTCTACTTTGGAATGATTCCAGGCGATTTTCCATCACTGTTATTCGCGAGTCTAAACCTTCAACTCTGGCATGAAAGCCTGTAATATCTGCCCTAATTGATTTGGTTTCTGTAGCCAGAGATGTCATAGTGACATTCATATCTTCTAATCAAAGACTGATGCTTGAGATTTGATGTGATATGCGATCCATGGTGTCTGTTGGTATAGAGTCAGCAGCAGTAGTTAAGACTTGAGGCGAGCTAGGTGCATGAGAAGCACTTTCTTTCACAGGCATATTGCTAGATTGTTTTGAGAACTTCTGTAAAGAGAAGTTATTTAGGGGGCTTGTCTCCGTATTTATTATTAGACATTGATCCTGTATTCTTGACCAGTGCGCTGAGGTATCATAAAAAGCAAACTTCTCCTTCACAAAATGATAACAAACAGAAGATTCAGGAGACTCAAAAAATGGAAGACTTTATAAAATAGTTAACGTGAAAAAGCAGATACCATTCATTGGTTGGTTAGCTCGCGCAATCCAAGACCATATTTCCTTTGAGAATGTTTACATTAAATGCTGGTACACATCTCTGCAGGTATTGCTGTAAGTTGATTAGTCAAAGGACTATGTTAAGGCCAGTGAATAGCCAGTAAATGCAAACGTTATTTCCAAACGCCTGTTAGTAAAATCGTAATTCAGTTTATCCAGACATTTGTGTACTTATATGAAGAGAAAGTGTCACAAGAAAGACCATAATTTTTGGACCTTCACCTCATAAATAATTTAAGGAAAGCTGCACACATATTGAGTGACAACCAAATATTCAATTAAGTCATTGCTTACCTCCTCTTTGAGACCCAGGCAGTATACTGAGCTATATGTGCCATTTTGTGAAGAAAACACGGGACTTTATAAAACATGTAAGATAAATTAAAGGTGGAGCTTAGCGGTAGATCAAAAGAATTTCTGTCCCATCATCATGTATTTGCCATTGTGAAAATGCCGCTGTGGAGATACATGGAATTGCAGCCGAATAAACAAAACTTCAACTCCCATGTGAAGAATTGTCTCGAGCAGGCAGGCGGAAGAGGCGTGGCCTCGGTAGGAGCGAGAGGCACGACCACAGGAGACGCAGGCAGCGAGGATCGTGCGGCGAGTTGAGGCTTGAAGGGGCTGCATTCCGTCATCAATTTGAGGTGAGAGTAGCCTCCGTTGTCCGCCGGAAGAGAGACCAAACTGGTCTACACACGTTCAGGGTGAATAAAATGAGGTTAAGGGGACCCTGTGTTAGTTAGTGAGAGCGCCACTTCCTTCAGGGGCCCGTCCTGCAGAGGAGCTCTCACGTTAGGCGGCCATCTTCCTTGGTGGCCAGACCACGCCCCAGTGAGATGCAATGTTGAGTCAGCCATGCTGGATTATAAACATGTGACCTAAAATTCACTGTACATTTCAGCTGAACGTGTTTAGTGTCTCCAACAGCAGATTGCATCACTCACTCTCTTTGCAATCCTTCTCCAGTGTGTGACTGCAGGGGATGGGCCACCTTGTTCTCACCAGCAATAGTTGAAATCCCTCTAAGCTCAGGGTACGGGTATGTTACACTAGCGTGTGCATGAATGTTCACACCTAAGCATGCCCAGGAGTGGAGTGTGTTTTAGGAGTGGCTTGCAGTGATTTTAGCAAACGTTGCACTATCTAACCAAGTTTCGTTTAACAGAGATTTGAATGGGGCTCACTACTGTTTGTGTCGAACAAACAAGAAGATTGTACTGCAGTGCCTACGCAGTTGGGTGAGTGTTCTACCTTTTACAATAACACATCCCTTATTACTTCTCTTTTCCCTGTGTTGTAACTGTCTTCCTCACAGGTTCATCTCTTACAGAAGAGATCTATAAAGATGAGATCATGAGGCCTCATTTGACTGCATGGAATGCGTGTGCAAGTAGGCAGGGATAGCGGTGTCCCTGACGTAGGCCATAAAGCTGAGTAGACTTTTCGAAAACATGTTGGCTTAGCAAAACAGGTGGATGAGGCATCATATTTCATCCAATATCCTAAACTATGGCAAGTTTAATCATATTTGAGGTACCCATAAAAAAGGAAAAACCACTGGGTATATCTCAAGATATTTTCTATCTTCAATTGGATCACTGAGATTATCCAATATCTATTTATCTTAGAACTCCCAGCAATGGTTGAGTTCGCCATGTTGGTATTCACCTGCTGTGTTGTGGAATATCGCCTGTGATGCAGCATGCCACCACGAGTTGTGGGTGAGGTGATAACTCCAAAATCTTTTTTGATTCAGGTAAATCTTTCCCCAAACCATGTTATAGTGATCCGGCCACTCGTAGTGTGATTATGTATAGCTGAGGAGGATGTGAGCAAATCTTGTTCCTCTGTCTCTCCCTTTGTGTACACAGCGTTTAGTTCCCTGAGCATTTACATTAGCCCAAAACACATGCATACTACTGATACACATGGTAATACTCTGCCTTTCATGCCCATTTATCATCAAGTGCCATCACCATTATGCCAGGTGACAAACTCAAAATGCCAAAAATGTACATAAAATGCTGAGGAAGGGCATAATTTTGCCAGGACCACCATTAGGTTTGGAATGGGCTCCATAATCCCAAAGATGCCACATGTGACTATGGCAAACGCATTGCCATGGGTTTCCTCACCACGCGAGGATTGACCACCACTAAGGCAGGGATGAGTAACATTTTGATCATCTTGCTGGGGATACCCATAGCATGTTGAGAATATATACAGTGGGCTCCATCATGCCACTGATGCCCTCAATAAGTAGAAGAGGAACACCACATCAGGTGCATGTGTGTTTGTTCATAAACAAACACAGGGATATCAGTAAAGATTCTTATTTGAGCTAACACCTGACCCTGCTCCTCCTGCTTCTCCACTGCCAGAGACAGAGCATGCTTCATCCGGCCTCCTTGATGGCAGGCCCTGAGTTCACACATTTAAGTGTGGGCTATCACCACTTGGCTTCCAGTCGCCATTTGCTGTTTGGCCAAATGGTGCGGCCCTGCACAGTTAGGCAAACCGCCTATGTGACCACATGGCCTGGAAGAGTAGCATACCCATGGTGCAGATCTCTCTTTAAGAGAGCTAACTGTCCCGCTTACACTCTTAGCTATCAGAGAGTTCAGAGCCTTTGCTGGTCAAGCCTAAATAGTGACTCTATGATGGGCTGCTCAGGCACCACACATGTGAAGTTTACTTTCCCTGCTGTGTGTAACTCAAAGGAACTAGATATGTATAGTGCTACCTCTTGCTACATCCACCTGTGAGTCTTATCCAGCTCTGTCCACATGCACAATAGACAAGTCAACAGTGGCGAGGGACTAAGGTTGTCTTTCTAGAAAGAATACTCCACAAGATCAGGATTTATTAGCTTCAGCTTCTGCAACACTTGCAGGCGGTGCTCAACCCGGGAGCCTAAGATTAGAAAGTGGGCCGCTAGGGCTAGGACAGGGAAAGAAGTCCAAGAGTTGGAGCAGTGAACACGATGGAGGCCATTTTGAGATTGATAGATATGGCCATCCACCAGAGTACGGCAAAAGCGCACCCAGAAAAAATCACACATTTAAGGTAGGGGAAACTGCAGGGTTTCCACTGGACAGCAGAAATCTGTGACTGGTGGCCCATCAACCAGAGGACCACCAAGTCATAGTGACAATCTGTCTTATTTAGGGCTGTGTGCCCATTAGATCTCTATGCCCATGATCGCCCTGCTAGGCATGGCTGTCCCACGCATCAAAATCGAACAATGCTCCTCACTCAGCCTCACTCTGCTTAACGACTACATAACCAACTCACCAGCATCATCTAATCCCATTGAATCAACAGCATATCCTTTGTTGATGACACTCATCTCATATTCTCCTTTACTTTTTCTGATAAGAAAACAAAGACCCAGACAAATTTCTCTGCCTGTATAGCTCAAGTCACCAGATGAATGAAAACCCACTGCCTCAAGCTCAACACAGACAAGACAGAAGTAGTAATCTTTGGCAAAGACACCTCGATCTGAGATTCCAACTTCTGTCCTGCTAAACTCGAATCAAAACTCTTCCAAGCAGTCCACACAAAGAACCTCAGAATACCACTTGACAACCAACTCACCATAACTGACCAAGTGAATACAATATCTGACTCCTACTTCCTGCTTCCACATACTCAAGATGCTCAAAATGATCTTCAAACAGCTTCCCACCAGTACCAGCAGAACCATCACCCAAGTTCTCATCACCAACAAGCTCAACTATAGCAATGTAATCTATACTGGAATCAACGCTCAACTGACCAGAGGACTCCAGACCATACAAAACTCAGATGCCAGACTCACTCTCAACCTTCCACCCTGCATACACATCATCACACACCTCAACGAGCTCCACTGGCATTCAATTTCCAAACAAGCACTCTTCAAAATTCTCACACACACATACAATGTCTTACACAACATTGGCCCCAGGTACCTCCACAACTGCATAAACCTACCAGACACCTCAGCTCAGCTGGACATCTACCTGTAAACACCACTCACATATACAGAACCAGATTTAGTGGTCGTGCCTTCTCCTACCTCCCTCGTAAAGCCTAGATTACCTCCCTCTGCATATCAGAGTCTCCTCAGTTCTAGAACTCTGCAAGAAACTAAAAATCTGGCTCTTCACCTAGCCCCAGCCATGGCTCAGGCCATACAGCTCCTGCTTCAGTGCCAGGGCTCCCTCCCAGGTGAGCTGTGTGCTATACAAATACACATAACATAACACAGACACTTTCAGAGCCTTTTGATGCCATGACACTGTGAAGAAAATCAGGAAAGCGGCCATGGTAGCTACGGATTATGTTCCTGCCCCGACCTCCCTCAAGAATTGATCAAATGGTAATTGAGTGCATGGATGGATGTAGTAGTTATAGACATTTTAAGGTTGAGGCCTCTCACAGTAGTAATGACAATCACATAAAATGCTAATAAATACCACTAGTTTTCTAGCGCAGACATTATACATTGGGGCAGCAGTTTGCACCTCTGTTTCAATAATACTCACCATATTCCAAGAATTGGCACTACTTTTCATGATAAAATGAGCCCATTTCAGCTGCAAAATGCATCAAAAGAACATCAAAAGGCCACAGCATGTACTGAATACGAACATTGATTCAAGTACTTGGTAATTTCTCATGGGGTTCATTTTGATTATAACGGCGCCCCACAGTGGATTTAAGTGCATCAGAAGAGGTTTCCTGTTCCTCTTTCAATATCTTGAAAAATAGCCATGACCCAAATATGCATAACTCATCAGAGGCACATACTCATGCGGCAATGCCATTTTTTTTTCACTGTGTTTTATTTAGCGCAAACTTGACCCAAAGGTATCAGAGCTGAGCACCAGTCGCAGTACAGAGGGACATATTAATTTTTTGTTAGGCACACATTTGTAAAAGTATTCCTGTAAATCACAGCGCCCGTCATGCACTGCAATTAACATAAATATTTTCACAAATGCCCACAATCAGACCGCAGCCTCTCTCTATTGAGAAAAGACATGCATCAAGTTCAAAATCACGATGTTTGCTTTACACGTCGTGCTTTCGGACTTGCTGCATTTCTTTTCTTAACAAAGCACGGCTGTTGGATGATTGTGGGCCTTTGTGAAAGGATTCTTGTTAATTGAAGCACCGTCGTGCGTTGCACTTAACTTAAATATTTTCACAATGGGCCACAATCAGCCCGCAGCCGCGCTCTATTTAGAAAAGAAATGCATCAAGTCCAAAAGCACGACGTGCTTTTGGACTTGATGCAAATAGAAAAGATACTTGAAGTGATACAGAATAAGAATAAAGACCTGGAGGTTTGTTCCAGATGAAACAATCTAAGAAATATCAGAGTGCCCAAATTGACTGAGATGGGCAGAACAGAGGAAATATAGAAGATATGCTATGTACACTCTTTGGAACTGACCTTTCGCCCATGCTCATGGTTGAGAGGGTTCACAGATCACTTGCCCGGTACAACACCTCACCCCATGATTGCCCGATTGTTAAATCATAGAGACCAGGACACTGCACTGCACCTTGCGAGAGAGTGGCCACCTTTGAATTGTAAAGGGATTGAGCTCTCCGTGTTCCCGGATTTTACTATATCCGTGCATAGGGTCATCTGCAACTCGCAGGGCTGATTTGTCCTCCTTGCTGACATCCTGCAGATCATCCTGTCAAACTTCTTTTCCTTTACTGCCCTAAATATTTAGACAATCCCCAGTTTTTTGCTGAGATATGGTGACTGGCTGAGACTCTGGGTCCCGGAGCGACCTTGTGTGGAGGGGATTTCAATGTGGTGCTCAACCCAGAGATTGATTGGTCCAGCGACTCTAAGCACGCTCATCCCTGTACCGCGGTGCAGCTGCAACTGATTATGAATGACTTTGATCTAACTGACCTCTGGTGTTTTTGCCATGCTAGTACTAAGGAGGGCACTTGTATTGCAATGTCTCATGCTTCTTGGTCACACATAGACTACTGGCTGGCAACGGGGGACGTGCTGGCGTGGATGACTCAACTATCTCACTTGCTGTGGATGGTCTCGGATCACGCTCTGGTTTTACTGGAGCTCCTGCTCCCCGGCAGTCCCTCTTGTGAGTGTTTGTGGAGGCTCCCTGCAGGAGCCCTGTGAGATCAGGTGTTCCAGGAAGATATCAGGACAGCAGTAGAAGAATATTTTGAACATAACGGCAATACTGAGATCTCATGTTCCGCGTTGTGGGAGACCTTTAAGGTCGTCATTCGAGGAGCATGCTTTGCTAAGCAGGCAGGCATTCTCTGCGTATTACGCAGCAACCTGGTGCTTCTAGAGAAAGAAATTAGGGACCTCGAACTTCTGTTCTTTGCAGACCACAAACCTGCCACGCTAGCGTCCAATTGAAGCAAGGTATCAGAATACGAGAAGGCTGCACAGCGGGAGAGACACTACCATGGGAGGAAGACACAAGCCCAATGCTTTGGGGAGGGTGACAGACCAGGGAAATCCCTTGCCCGACTACTCAGCAGGCCAAGGGCAAGTGATTATATCACTGAGATCCATGACAATTACTCACAGGGACACACTGGCGCGGAGTTTGTACAAACTGCCCTGATTAACTTCTTTTCCTCTCTATATCAAACCTGCCACGGCTCTGTTCCTCTAGACCTTACTGCCTACCTGGACTCGATTCAGCTGCTATGGCTGGTAGATGGCCATAGATGGTATTTGGATGAACCTTTTTTACAGTAGAGTAGGTCTTTGGAGTTATCAGTGCAATGTCTGCAGATAGGGCACCTGGCCTTGATGGCCTCACCGCCACGTTTTATAAGGAGTATGACCCCCTAATAGCCCCACACCTGCTCGCCATGTACCAAGAGCGTTACAACAAACAAATGATGGACAGAATGCTGACAATGCAGACATTCTCCCCCAGTCAAGAGATCTGGGTTAAATCCATCGTTCTTTTGCCCACTACGCCACCCCAGTTCAGACATGGCCATATGCAAATCAGTCTTGACCCTGTGCCTCATGGGAACAGTCCAGCCCGAACTGCCAAGCCATGTCTTCCCTGGACCGGAATCAAGCATCCTAGGACCGGTTTCTGGCTATCAGCCGTCATCAGCCAGGATAGCTTGACTCCAGTGGCGTAGTGAGCACGGGTCCCACGTCTGGGAATACCCATCCCACTTAGGGCGAAAAGCGTTACAACAAACAAATGATGGAGGGAATGATGACAATGCAGACATTCTCGCCCAGTCAAGAGATCTGGGTTAAATCCATCGTTCTTTTGCCCACTACGCCACCCCAGTTCAGACATGGCCATATCCAAATCAGTCTTGACCCTGTGCCTCATGGGAACAGTCCAGCCCGAACTGCCAAGCCATGTCTTCCCTGGACCGGAATCAAGCATCCTAGGACCGGTTTCTGGCTATCAGCCGTCATCAGCCAGGATAGCTTGACTCCAGTGGCGTAGTGAGCACGGGTCCCACGTCTGGGAATACCCATCCCACTTAGGGCGAAAAGCGTTACAACAAACAAATGATGGACGGAATGCTGACAATGCAGACATTCTCCCCCAGTCAAGAGATCTGGGTTAAATCCATCGTTCTTTTGCCCACTACGCCACCCCAGTTCAGACATGGCCATATGCAAATCAGTCTTGACCCTGTGCCTCATGGGAACAGTCCAGCCCGAACTGCCAAGCCATGTCTTCCCTGGACCGGAATCAAGCATCCTAGGACCGGTTTCTGGCTATCAGCCGTCATCAGCCAGGATAGCTTGACTCCAGTGGCGTAGTGAGCACGGGTCCCACGTCTGGGAATACCCATCCCACTTAGGGCGAAAAGCGTTACAACAAACAAATGATGGACGGAATGCTGACAATGCGGACATTCTCCCCCAGTCAAGAGATCTGGGTTAAATCCATCGTTCTTTTGCCAACTACGCCACCCCAGTTCAGACATGGCCATATGCAAATCAGTCTTGACCCTGTGCCTCATGGGAACAGTCCAGCCCGAACTGCCAAGCCATGTCTTCCCTGGACCGGAATCAAGCATCCTAGGACCGGTTTCTGGCTATCAGCCGTCATCAGCCAGGATAGCTTGACTCCAGTGGCGTAGTGAGCACGGGTCCCACGTCTGGGAATACCCATCCCACTTAGGGCGAAAAGCGTTACAACAAACAAATGATGGACGGAATGCTGTCAATGCAGACATTCTCCCCCAGTCAAGAGATCTGGGTTAAATCCATCGTTCTTTTGCCCACTACGCCACCCCAGTTCAGACATGGCCATATGCAAATCAGTCTTGACCCTGTGCCTCATGGGAACAGTCCAGCACGAACTTCCAAGCCATGTCTTCCCTGGACCGGAATCAAGCATCCTAGGACCGGTTTCTGGCTATCAGCCGTCATCAACCAGGATAGCTTGACTCCAGTGGCGTAGTGAGCACGGGTCCCACGTCTGGGAATACCCATCCCACTTAGGGCGAAAAGCGTTACAACAAACAAATGATGGACGGAATGCTGACAATGCAGACATTCTACCCCAGTCAAGAGATCTGGGTTAAATCCATCGTTCTTTTGCCCACTACGCCACCCCAGTTCAGACATGGCCATATGCAAATCAGTCTTGACCCTGTGCCTCATGGGAACAGTCCAGCCGAACTGCCAAGCCATGTCTTCCCTGGACCGGAATCAAGCATCCTAGGACCGGTTTCTGGCTATCAGCCGTCATCAGCCAGGATAGCTTGACTCCAGTGGCATAGTGAGCACGGGTCCCACGTCTGGGAATACCCATCCCACTTAGGGCGAAAAGCGTTACAACAAACAAATGATGGACGGAATGCTGACAATGCAGACATTCTCCCCCAGTCAAGAGATCTGGGTTAAATCCATCGTTCTTTTGCCCACTACGCCACCCCAGTTCAGACATGGCCATATGCAAATCAGTCTTGACCCTGTGCCTCATGGGAACAGTCCAGCCCGAACTGCCAAGCCATGTCTTCCCTGGACCGGAATCAAGCATCCTAGGACCGGTTTCTGGCTATCAGCCGTCATCAGCCAGGATAGCTTGACTCCAGTGGCGTAGTGAGCACGGGTCCCACGTCTGGGAATACCCATCCCACTTAGGGCGAAAAGCGTTACAACAAACAAATGATGGACGGAATGCTGACAATGCAGACATTCTCCCCCAGTCAAGAGATCTGGGTTAAATCCATCGTTCTTTTGCCCACTACGCCACCCCAGTTCAGACATGGCCATATGCAAATCAGTCTTGACCCTGTGCCTCATGGGAACAGTCCAGTCCGAACTGCCAAGCCATGTCTTCCCTGGACCGGAATCAAGCATCCTAGGACCGGTTTCTGGCTATCAGCCGTCATCAGCCAGGATAGCTTGACTCCAGTGGAGTAGTGAGCACGGGTCCCACGTCTGGGAATACCCATCCCACTTAGGGCGAAAAGCGTTACAACAAACAAATGATGGACGGAATGCTGACAATGCAGACATTCTCCCCCAGTCAAGAGATCTGGGTTAAATCCATCGTTCTTTTGCCCACTACGCCACCCCAGTTCAGACATGGCCATATGCAAATCAGTCTTGACCCTGTGCTCACTACGCCACCGGAGTCAAGCTATCCTGGCTGATGACGGCTGATAGCCAGAAACCGGTCCTAGGATGCTTGATTCCGGTCCAGGGAAGACATGGCTTGGCAGTTCGGGCTGGACTGTTCCCATGAGGCACAGGGTCAAGACTGATTTGCATATGGCCATGTCTGAACTGGGGTGGCGTAGTGGGCAAAAGAACGATGGATTTAACCCAGATCTCTTGACTGGGGGAGAATGTCTGCATTGACAGCATTCCGTCCATCATTTGTTTGTTGTAACGCTTTTCGCCCTAAGTGGGATGGGTATGCCCAGACGTGGGTCCCGTGCTCACTACTCCACTGGAGTCAAGCTATCCTGGCTGATGACGGCTGATAGCCAGAAACCGGTCCTAGGATGCTTGATTCCGGTCCAGGGAAGACATGGCTTGGCAGTTCGGACTGGACTGTTCCCATGAGGCACAGGGTCAAGACTGATTTGCATATGGCCATGTCTGAACTGGGGTGGCGCAGTGGGCAAAAGAACAATGGATTTAACCCAGATCTCTTGACTGGGGGAGAATGTCTGCATTGTCAGCATTCCGTCCATCATTTGTTTGTTGTAACGCTTTTCGCCCTAAGTGGGATGGGTATGCCCAGACGTGGGTCCCGTGCTCACTACGCCACCGGAGTCAAGCTATCCTGGCTGATGACGGCTGATAGCCAGAAACCGGTCCTAGGATGCTTGATTCCGGTCCAGGGAAGACATGGCTTGGCAGTTCGGGCTGGACTGTTCCCATGAGGCACAGGGTCAAGACTGATTTGCATATGGCCATGTCTGAACTGGGGTGGCGTAGTGGGCAAAAGAACGATGGATTTAACCCAGATCTCTTGACTGGGGGAGAATGTCTGCATTGTCAGCATTCCGTCCATCATTTGTTTGTTGTAACGCTTTTCGCCCTAAGTGGGATGGGTATGCCCAGACGTGGGTCCCGTGCTCACTACGCCACCGGAGTCAAGCTATCCTGGCTGATGACGGCTGATAGCCAGAAACCGGTCCTAGGATGCTTGATTCCGGTCCAGGGAAGACATGGCTTGGCAGTTCGGGCTGGACTGTTCCCATGAGGCACAGGGTCAAGACTGATTTGCATATGGCCATGTCTGAACTGGGGTGGCGTAGTGGGCAAAAGAACGATGGATTTAACCCAGATCTCTTGACTGGGGGAGAATGTCTGCATTGTCAGCATTCCGTCCATCATTTGTTTGTTGTAACGCCATGTACCAAGAATCACTCTCTTCTGGGATCTTACCTCCCTCCTTGCCTGAAGCTCTCATTGTCACCTGGCAAGAACGCGCACCATTGCGATTCCTTTTGCCCATTATCCATGATTAATATGGGTAGCAAAATTCTCGCTAACTCATTGCTTTGCACCTCCTTTCACTCCTACCAACCAAGGTGACGCCCTATCAAGCAGGCTTTGCGCTGGTTAAGTCCACATCGTTAAATCTGCACTTTTTTTTGCCCTCCTCCACACCATTGATCCGGCCTTGCATGTGGCGATGGTATTTTTGGATGCCATGAAGGTGTTCAACTCTCTTGGATGACCCTTTCTCTTCACCCTACTGACACATCTCGGACTGAGCCCCACATTCATTGCACTCAGTGGTTTGCTCTATTCTCAACTGGCAGCCCTGCTGTGTGTGAATGGCAGAATCACAGCCCCCTTTGCGGTGACGAGGGGTACCGGACAGGGGTGCCCCTTGTCATCTATACTTTTTGCGATAGTGGTGCAGCTGCCTGCTGCCCGGCTCTGCCAGAATCACGCCCATTGCAACCTTGCATTTACCCCTCACATAATCCTTGTGTCGCTATATGCGGACGATGTCACTTTGCATGTCAGGGACCCATATATACAATTAAATACTCTCATTAGGGAATTCATCAGATTCGGGGGTTTGTCGGGCACTGTGATCAACTAGGCGAAGTCACCTATTTTCCCACTGACAGATGGTACATCACCGTTCACTGCGGAATCCCCACTGACCTGAGCTGATGGCTTCATCAAGTATCTCGGTGTCTGACTCAGTAGAGGCATCAACGACCTATGGAAGCTCAATTATGGTTGTCTGCTTTCTGCTTACATGGCTTGCTGATAGATTAGAGTGCTTTTGTACCTAACTGGTCACTTGGCCATGGCAAAAATGATCATCCTTCCAAAATTCCTCTACCTCAACTTACTGCTTCCCTTGCCACTACACTTCTGCCAGGATGCTGCTTGTTTCTTTGGCATGGGCAAGTGGACAACTGCGTATCTCCTGGAAGGTTATGAAACTCCGCTTTGAGCAGAGTGGATTGGGAGCCCCCAACATGGGCATGTGCAATCTGTGTGCCCAGGCTCAGTTAACCCATCACTGGCTCTTCTCTACTTAGTTCCTTGCCCACATGGCCCCCAAATCTGACCACACAGCATCCTGTCCACTCCCGATGGCACTGTTCATGACCTTAAGCACCTGCGAGTGCAGACTGACACTGTGGCATATACCGTCTGGGAGTGGAGCGAGTTTAGGCATAGGGCCTGCGTCAAGCACCTCTTCACTCCATCTGTGCCTCTTATTGGTCCCCCTTACTTCCCCATTACTGATGATCCTGGAATATGATCTAGATTGTGCAAACTTTGATTTAAGTCCATGGGTACAATATATCCAGATGGCACCTTTATCTCACCTCAGCCAGCTCTACAAGGTGAAGATATCAATCTGTAGTATACTTTTACATATAATCAACTTTGTGCTGTGACCCGGGAAATACATGCCTGATTCCCAGATGCCCTAGCTATGTTTCAAGTGCTTGAGGGGTCCCTGACATAACACACCTATATGCTGGGATGCAGTATACTGTGCTAAGGCACACTCCAATGACCCGGAACCCATGACACACTGACACAACTCCTCCCCTCAAAGATGAACAGTGGCACTACCGTTTTGTCCAGGCGCGTGCACTCTCCCCAACTATCGACTCAACTTCATTCATTTAAAATATATATATTCACTGACGTTATAGTTAGAAATTAGCATTTTAAAAAACCATAGAAATACACGGAAAAAAACCACAGGTTTCAGGGAAGTTATAGTTAGAAATTAGCATTTTAAAAACCTTAGAAATTCACTGAAAAAAACAACAGGTTTCAGGGATGTTATAGTAAGTTGGACATTTCACTTGTACAAAACCAGAGAAATTTGGCCATTATAGTTAGTAGAGCTAACTATAACTCGCGCCCCCGCAATGCACTGCTGATGACGTCACATATTACATCACTCATGACATGGTCAGTGACATCACTGATGACATCTCAAATGACATTACTGATGACATCATCCAATGAATGTGTGTTTCTGTAAAGTTCAAATTTGTGTTATATATATATGCTATGGTGTATTGAAGAATGAGTGGGTTTATAAGTGTCTGAATGGATGATTTTGTAGGTGTGTGACTGATTGTGTAAGTGACTGACTAAGCGTATCTTACTGAATGCGTGGGTTAGTGAGTAAACTGTGAAAATGTCTGTATCAGTCAGTCAGTTGGTGTATAAGTGGCTGCATGGGTTGGTGAGTAGCTACATGGCTGTCTATATGGGTTATTGATTGTTTGTCTGAGTATCTGTATGGGTGCCTGAGTGTCTGTGTGAGTGGATGGGGGGTGGGTGACTCTGTGCATAGATGTGTGAGTGGGTGATTCACTGGGTGTATGGGTTCAAGAGTTTATCTGTGAAGGGCTGTATGGGTGGGTGAGTATGTGTATGCGTGTGTTTGTGAGTGAATGGATGTCTCAGTGGTATATGTGTGAGTAACTACATATGTGAAAGGTCGTATATGTGAGTGTTGGAGCTTATAAATGACTATACATGAGCGTGAGTGATTGTGAGAGTGGCTATATGGATGAGTGTGGCTTGTATCAGTGATTGTATAAAAGAGTAAGTATGTGTTAGTATTTGTATAAATAAGTACGGTGGTCTCTGTATAACTGTATAGGTGAGTACATTGGTGTGATTGATTCTTTACATGACTGTGGAAGTGTGTGAGTAAGTCTATGCATGAGTGGCAGTGTATGAGTGTATGTATAGGTGGATGAGTGCATATGAAAGTGTTTTATTGACTGCATGTATGAGTTACTGTGTGGGTGAATGAGTGGATGTGTGTGTTTAGACCTACGAATCACTGAGCAGGTATGTACTGCTATTGGTTTGTGTATGGTTTCGATATTGGTAGTCTGTATTTTAGAGTGGTGTTTAAAAGGTTCTATTAGGGAATGAGGAGGTGCATCAGATTATCACATGGATTATGTCATTAGTGATGTCATTTGAGATGTAAATCAGTGATGTCATCATTGATGTCACTGACCATGTCATGAGTGATGTAATATGTGACGTCATCAGCAGTGCATTGCGGGGGCGTGAGTTATAGTTAGCTCTAATAACTATAACGACCAAATTTCTCTGGTTTTGTATGAGTGAAATGTCCAACTAATTATAACGTCCCTGAAACCTGTGGTTTTTCAGTGAATTTCTAAGGTTTTTAAAATGCTAATTTCTAACTATAACATCCCTGAAACCTGTCTTTTTCAGTGAATTTCTAAGGTTTTTTAAATGCTAATTTCTAACTATAACGTCCCTGAAACCTATGGGTTTTTCTGTGAATTTCAAAGGTTTTTATAAATGCTA
This sequence comes from Triturus cristatus, assembly GCF_964204655.1. Classification (NCBI taxonomy): domain Eukaryota; kingdom Metazoa; phylum Chordata; class Amphibia; order Caudata; family Salamandridae; genus Triturus; species Triturus cristatus. The sequence goes on along the minus strand of NC_140584.1, from coordinate 287,390,770 downwards.
ATTTCTAACTATAACGTCCCTGAAACCTGTGGTTTTTTCAGTAAATTTCAAAGGTTTTTTAAATGCGAATTTGTAACTGTAACGTCCCTGAAACCTATGGTTTTTACAGAAAATTTCAAATGTTTTTTTTGTGATATTTTGTAACTATAATATCCCGAAAATATTTTTTCTTAGGTTTTTTGGATATTAAAATTATGTAATATGAATATACTTTTTATTTATTTTTTGGAGAAAAAAGTGGAGTCGCGTACCGATAGTGTACCTGTCTCGGTGTGAGTGCGGATTTAAGCTGTCATATTGTTAAAGTCGTGAAGTTTGCTCGTTTGGTATGCGACGGGTGCGCGGTGTCCGGCCTCGCGTAACATCATGTACATATTTATGGGGTCACGTCGGGTGCACGACGTCCGTAATTTTTTTAATGTTTTAAAACTATATGTATATAATTGTAATATGTATATTAGAACAACACATTATTTAAACTAATTATAAAAATCATATATTTGTATTTCCAACAAAGTTATTTTATTGTTAAATACATATTGCGGAAGTCGTATCGTGTGCGTTTTTGGTATGTGACGGGGGCGCGGTGCCCGGCCTCGCGTAATGTTACATACGTATGGGGTCTTGCCGGGTGTGCGACTGCCGTAAAAAAAAATTATGTTTAAAAACTATATGTATAGTAGTTCAATATGTATATTAGAGCAAGAGATTATCTTAACTAATTATAAATATCATATATTTGTAATAGCAATAAAATTATATTATTCTTACATATATTTTCCCGAAGTCGTGTCGGGTGCACGCTGGTTGCTCGTGCGGTGTGCGACTCCCATGTGACTTCAAAAGAAAGCATTTCATTGGTTCACAAGGTTTTCCATTCTAGAACTTGAAGGACGCCACCCATTTCTTTTATTCTTCCAACATCTTTACAGGAGATACACCTGTTGTGTTTCCTGCACTGTTTGCTGTATTTTTTTGGTGTTTTTTGAACATCTTGAAAATGGCTTCTTCTGTTCCTGAGGTTCAAGTCTCATCAGATGAAGAAGTATTGGAAGAACCAGTGAGGAAAAGGAAAGAGTCCATCGTCTGGAAGTTCTTCACTATTCCGGAAGGTGAAAAAAAAACATCCACTTCCATTAATTTATATTCACTCCGGGGACCCCATCCCCCGGGGCATGCACAATTTTATTATTCTTTACTTTTCAGGGTAAAGGGACCGTGTGGCCCCCTTCCCTGGGCTACTTACTGCCCCGGGGACCCCATCCCCCGGGGCCAGGCCTTTGCGTTGGGACCGTGGGGGGAGCCCCAATGCCCCCACGGTACCGCCTGCTCCCCGCCTCCTGCGGGAACCGGCATTGCTTTTGAGCACGGGGAGCTGCTAACATGCAGCTCCCCTTGCTCAAAATCAATCTGCTTTGCTCCATTGAATCGAGAGCAGGTTTTCCTGCTCTTACTTCAATGAAGCAAAGCAGGGTTTGCTATGGCAGGGCGGAAGCCGTGCTCCCGCCCTGCCATAGCAAACAGCAATGTCCCGGGGGTGGGTACCCCGGGACATTGCAGGAGCCAGCCCTGGGAGGTGGCTGTCCCCCAGGCCATCAAGGGCTCCAGGAGGGGGGCCACGCAGCCCCCCTCCCAAGTCCTTAAAGCCCCGGGGAGGTGGTGGTCCCCAGATTCAGGGGGTCCACTATGGACCCCCGCAATTAAAATCAGGTTGTGCCCGGGGAGGTGGCGGTCCCCGGGACTGCGGGGGTCATGTGCCCCCTGCATTCAACTTAATATGCACCGGGGAGGTAGCAGTCCCCGGGGCTGCGAGTGGGCCGCGTGTCCCCCCACATTCAAATATAATATGCCCCGGGGAGGGGGCAGTTCTCAGGTCTGCGGGGGACCCCGCGGGCCCCTGCAAATGTATTGGTGAGTGCCCCGGGACCTGGCCCACCCGGTGGCTTTCATAAACAAAGAGCATTTTTTTAAACAAATGATTTTTTTGGCCCTGGTGGTCCTTGTGGGACCCCCAGAGCAGGCCTAGGGGGTCAGGGTGTTTGTACCCTGCCCCCTTTGTATGCTTTGTATCTTTGTTTCACACTTTTTCTTGTGACTCAGTTTTTCAGAGTCACAAGATGGCTGCCAATACATTCTGGTTTGTAGTGTTGGCAGCCAATCAGAATTGAGCTCCTGCTTGGGAGGGTTTGCGACTCCTCCTCGGTGCTCAGATATCGATATTTTTATTTTTAACATTTCTCAGGAACTACTGAACAGATTTACATCATTTAAGAAAAAGGGCGCAGTCTAAACCAAGACCTACCTTTTTGCCAAATTTGGTGTAATTCAGTTCAGCAGGTCGGGCTGTAGCCTGTAATAAAGTTCCTATGGAAAATAACATGGGGAAAACGCGCTTTGGGACCCCCCTTTTTTCTCCGCCCCCACTGGTGGAATGACCCCAAAACTTTCAAAACACAAACTGATCCAACCCTGTTTTTTGGAAAATTTCACAAATATTCGTCAAACGGCGCCAAAGATATTGGCAGATCAAAAAATGTTTTTCCTATGGATAATAGGTCCTAACTCTAACTACCTACTGGTGACTGCCAGTGGTTTTATTACAATGTCACCCTACGCGTTTCGGAGTGTCCTGCTTCTTGCTCACGAGTGACGTGAATGCACCAACGAAGTGTTTTAAATTAATCATGTGACACACCTTCGTACAAACAATGAAAACAGACTTCATACTGTTACATAGAGATTCTAGTCAATGGACAAAAACGTATTTCCAAATGGTTATTTGATTTTTCTGCCATAATGGAACAAAAAGTTGTTGTAATAAACATAGTATTCAAAAAACTATTTAAAAAATAATTTTGCAAGTGTGATTTACACTAGTGACAAAAAATTTGAAAAATACGTCCCTTGCGGTGCTAATTCTTCAGCCCTGTACAGATTGGTTGTTACTTGTACAGAGCCATAAAGCTTGTATTTGAACAAGAACTTTATTAGGGACTCGCCTGTCAGCCATATAATTAACGCTGCGTATTATTAATGTTACTCCTGTGGGCTAGTGTTAACGTAAACAGTAAACATTTCTTACTTGTTCCTTACCCCAGTGGGTGATTTTATAATGCCCCAGTGGGCGTAAATAATTTTTATATATATGTTCCCAACAAGAACCCACTTACGAAAGTTGAGCATACAAAAATGGGAGTAGATTTAACTATGAACACAGGAAATCCCTGTGCCATTCAGATTCAACGTCATACTGCCTGAGTGGGCTATTGAAAAACACAGTGTCCATATAATAACCCCAGTGGGTGAATAATAGTGGCTACAAATCCTTCGTTAAAAAAAAGTTTGAAAAATAGTCATTTAAATAAATATTAATGTTCCATATATTTTGGAAAGATATGTTGCTCAATTTAGCCTTCCACTTGCTTTTTGTAACAAATTGGAAATCTGTAAGAAAAACACAAAACAAAAGGTGAGATGTGACATATAGTACTCAATCAATTCATGTGCAAAACATCCTATTTTAAACCAAAACTGTGAGGATTTAAAACAATTGTTAAAAACAAGTGATTTTATACAGCTCAACAATTTACAAACAATATCAGAATCTCTTAGGACAACAGATGTTCATCCCAGGTGCACTGATAACGCCTCATGACTATTGTGACCCCTAGGGTACATTGTATGATATTTAATTATCATTCTCGATTCTAGGCTTCTCAGCTCCTGTACTCTGTTTCCCCCTCTTTCTCTTATTGGGAAGCGCTCTAGCACACAAAATGATAGTAAATTGCTATTTTGATTATGGTGGGTCTTAAAATGTCCTGCACCTGGGTATTTTTTGTCATTGTGTTTAATTGCCCTCAGTTGCTCAAGAATTTGTTTTTTCGCTTTGTGTATAGTACTACCAATGTAGTACTTTTTACAAGGGCATCTGAGGGTATACACTACATATCCTGTGTTACATGAGACATGCTTCATTATTTTAAAGGGTTTACACTCCGTAGGCAATTTCACCTCTTTGCAGTTCGTACTGTATTTGCAGGCTTTACATCTGCCACATGTAAAGAAACCCTGTATTCCACTCCGTCTTATAACCGGGGTAGTCAATGCACAACACATTGTATCTTTCAGAGACTTCGCTTTTCTGTAAGTCATTTGAGGATAATCCTTCAAATGTTTTTCTAAGTCTACATCAGTTTTCAAAACATTCCAAAATGTCTCTAGAGATTTTTTCACATCTCTTCTCTGTTTGTTATGATGAACCTAATATTTGTCATAGTTTCATGCTCACTCTTTTCATTTGGTTTCAGTAAATCTTTCCTTTCTCTGTTCTCAACCACTACGCAAACATTGGTAATAAAGTTTTGGGTGTACCCCCTGTCTTTAAATTGTTCCACTATTCTCACTCTTTCTTCCTCATAACTTTCCTTGGTGCTACAATTGCGCTTTGCTCTCAGTAACTCACCCAGTGGAATACTTCTTATTAGATTCTCTGGGTGGCAACTCTGAGCATGGAGTAGGCTATTGTTGGCCGTCTCTTTTCTAAAGAGGAAAGTGTCTATTGGTTATCATTCACCTGTATTTTAAGATCTAAAAATACAATATATTCTCTATTCAGTTGGCTGGTAAATTTGAGATTAAGTGTATTCTCATTTAGAACTTTCACAAAATCATTGACTTCTTCAATACTTCCCTCTCAGACACAAAAAATATCATCAATGTATTGAGCCCAAACTTTCACATGATATTTGAATGGGTCCAGATTGCTGACCACCTGCTCCTCACGCCAGCCGAGGTAAAGACCTGCAAAACGGGGGGCGAAGCAGGTGCCCATCGCCGTCCAAAGGGTCTGCCTGTAAATTTGGCCATCAAACGTGAAAAAGTTTTGTGTCAAACATAAATACATCACATAAGCCAGCATTTCAGGGTGAAATAGGAATGATAGTGACCTATTTTTCAAAAAGTGTCAACAAGCCTTAATGCCTAATTCATGGGGAATACTAGTGTAAAGACTATTGAAGTCTAAACACATCAGCAAACAATTATTGTTCCATTCAACATATTTTATCAATCTCAAAAAATCACTGTTATCCTTCACGAATGACGGTAGATTCTGTACTAAGGTTTGAAGATAGTGATCTACATAACGTGAAGTATTCTCAAGACAACTACCTCGAGAGGATACTATTGGTCTCCCAGGCGGGTTTGCCTTGTGCTTGTGCAATTTTGGGAGTAAATAACGGGCCGGTAATTTTGGGCATTTGCATTTCAAAAAATCATATTCCTCGGACTCAAGGAGGCCTCGTTCTTTCCACTCCCCCAGTTGCTCTTGATAGCTTTTATTAACCATTTCATATTTGGCTTTTGTACTTCTCTCATATCTAGTGACATCATTAACCTGACTTCTACCCTCTTTAAGGTACATTTCTTTTGATAATACCACAATATTTCCGCCCTTATCAGATTTTTTCACTACTATACTCTCATAATTCTTTAAAGCTTGAATGGCTTGGACATGTGCAGTAGACAAATTGTTATTACCATATTGCCTCTCCTTTGACAATTCCTTTAATTCCTTAACCACCCCATCCTCAAACACATCAATCGCCTCATTGGCAATTTGGGGTAGGAATATAGATTTCGGTTTAAGATCACTTATGTGGCTTAGATCTAATCTAATATTGTCATTGATCAGATTTAGATAAGGATCTTGTATAAAACCTGGGTCTCCTTCACGTTCATTGAGAGGATGCAACAGTTCTATATCTCCACTTTGAATAATACTGGGTACTTCACTTACATTATTTTCAGACTCCGTAACCTTCGTAGCGAACCATTTCTTCAATCTTAGTTTTCTTGTAAATTGAAATAGGTCTATACGTCCCTGGGTATAATCAAAATCAGCAGAGGGGCAAAACGAAAGTCCCAATGATAAGACTTCAGTCTCAGTATCAGTTAAATTCCATCCGGATAAAATAATGACAGTCTTAGAATCCATTACTTTAGTTTTTTCTGCCCCCTTGTCCTGTTTCCCACTGGGCTCTGTATCTTCTCTCAGTTTCGCGTTTAGTCTTCTGTCTCCTCTTCCTCCTCGACCTCGACCTCTTTGTCCCATGGCCCCTTGCTTGTTTTGGTCAGAGATTCTGCCTTAAGCCATCATCGAGAATGCCTTTAAAATTTTTAAATTAGTTTTTTTACTCCTGCTCCTGCTGGCTCGGCTGGGGCATCCCCACTATTCATCTCGTCTTCAGGTGCCTTGTCTCCTTGGTTTTTCCTTTCCTGCTCTCTTGTGCTGTCTGCGACAGACCTTTTTGCGTCTAATTGTGGACTTTTATTCTGATTTATATTGTGAAGATGATCGTAGCGTTTCGCAGAAGTCAAAATTTGCCCCTTCTCGTAATCTACCAGATCAAGCAGGAACTTTCTTTGTTTCTTTTCTTTAATTTCATTTTCAGTCTTTTCCAATATTTTCTCCATCTTAGTCATATCAGTTTGAAAGTCTTCGTTTCCACATAACGCTTTCAATTTAGTAGTCAGGGCATCAATTTCCTCCGTTACCCTGTCGCAGTCTTTTTTGGCGTATTTAACCAGGAGTTCAAGCATAATTATTGATCATTTGTGGTTATTCGCCGCCCATTCTTCTACGAGATCTGGGCCCAGGTCACTGAAGGTGGGACTACTGAAAATCCTGAGACCCCTTGGGACACGACCCACATCTACGTACTTTTGTAGTGTCGTTGCTTCCCACCACTTATTTTGTTCATGTTTAAGCAATTTCCACAGCTTGTCCCATAACTGTTTTTTCGAAGTGCTTGAGTTTGTGTTACTTGCTAAATCAGCCTGTTCATTGTCCTCAAAAGACGTTCTATTTTCAAACATGTTGTTGGCCGCCTCACATCTTTGAGGATTCCTATGCATTGCCATTTTGAAATATTTACATAAATTCACGCGCTGTAAATGCGCTCACGCTTTAAAGATGTCTAAGAACTAACTCACTTTGTTAGTTTATGGACTCCATTTGCCCCTTATCGTCTGTTTACAACAGAAAAGCTGCAATCAGCTGGTGTGCTCTCTTTCTGTACATGGCTGAAGAATTCTCTGATGATGCTTCAGTCAAGGCACTGGATAGCTAGATTAAAGGTAACAAGGTAGATACTTATGAAGGGCTCTATAAAGTGAGGGTTGAAGAGCATATCCGTACAAATTGTTCATCAGAGAAGTTACACCAGCCTCTAGTAGATTCAAGGCTGTCTAGTCCCAGAGAGCTGGACAAGATGGCACATGAATGGGTGCACACTAAGGTACCCAAGAACTCTCATGCGGGTGATCCTAAGAAAGGGAGTTGGACCCCTTCAAGGGAAAGAAGTGGGCAACAAAGATTTTAAAAAAAGATAGAGGTCTCTAAAGGTCCTCAAAAGAAGGGCCTGGGTGTTTATGGGGAACCTGAGACCCATCCCAGTCCAAAAAGAGAGGGTACCTTTGAAAGAATTAAGATCCTTCAAGGTTTGGCGTGTGTTATGTATGAGGACACAAGAGAGGAGATTCTGAGTGCACCAAGAAACCATTCACTGGTGATCCTCCCAAGGGCATTTCCAGTGTAGGGATGGGGGTGGAACATGTTACCGGGGATTCCAGAGTGTATACTGAAATCACCCCAGTATCAGTATGTGGGGCGGAAATTGAACCATTGGCTACCTGGCCTCCAGCCATGGAAAAGTACAGGTGGTAGTAGAATCATTAGGTTTGAAGTTCAGGCTCTGATGGATACAGGTGCCAGCATAACCATTGTCATGGCCAAGCTGGTTTCCCCAAACCAAATCATTCCCAATGAGGTGCATCAGATAGGAAACTCTGACAATGCTACAACGTCCCATCCAATGGCTATGGTGGACTTTGAGTGTGGAGGGGAATGGCCCTGAAGAATGTGACTCTGTCCCCTGCCATCCCAGTGAAGTGTGTGCTGGGAAATGACCTGAAAATGACTTCCTGGGCAGGTGTGAAAGGAGGGTTCATGCAGCAATGGGGGGTCACCCTGAGTAGGTGTGAGTGACAACAAGACCACAAGGAGCCTTACATGGAAGTCAGGGAAACCTGGAGCCTGGAAGAATGGCACTGGTCCCTAAGAACAAGAGAAAGGGCATGATGTCTGGTCAGCCAGATTCCCGGGTCCTCAGGCCCCGAAGGAGCCTAACCCTTAGGGGAGGGACCTGGTGCCTGAAGAGGAGGACATCGCCTTGAGTGACCTGGCACAGTTGGCAGAACTTCAGGTGGCAGGAGGTCCCTCCAGAGAAGACTTATGCCAGGTGCAAAAGACTTATCCCACTCTTGAAGTCCTGAGATAATTATCTGAGAGGCAAGAACAAAAATGGTACCTATAGGGTATACTGGCATGAGGCAGTTCTGTATATTGAGGCAAGGTACCCTATGCCAGGGGCAGCTAGGAGAGACTAGAAGATTGGTGGCCCCCCAACAACACACAGCATTACTCCTCAACCTGGCCCATGACATCCCCCTAGTTGGTCATCTGAGGCAGACACAAACCTGGGAAAAGTTGGTGAATCACTTCTATTGCCCCCAGATGTCAGATAAAGTAAGGGAGTTCTGTCATTCCTGTGTCACCTGTCAAGCTAGTGGCAAGACAGGGGGCAAGACAAAGGCTCCCCTGATGACACTACCTTTTGTTGGGACTCCCTTTAAGAGGGTAGTAATAGACATTATTAGTCCCATAAACCTTCAGAGTGTACATGAGAACAGGTTCAGCCTGGTGGTAGTGGAACATGAAACCAGGTACACAGAAGCAATTCCATTTAGTCACTACCCCTGCAGTAGCTAGGGCCCTACTTGGTATCTTCACCAGAGTAGGTTTTCCTAAGAAAGTTATTTCAGACAGAGACACAAGCTTTATGTCTGCCTATCTGTAAGCAATGTGGGATCAGTGTGGAGCTACCTACAAGTTTGTGACCTCCGTCTAGAGCAGGGGTACTCATAGTACGGCCCGCGGGCCACCAGCGGCCCGGCAAGCCTTTCTTGGCGGCCCGCGGACCTTTCAGACATGGTACCGGTGTTTGGTTTCTTTCCTAACAGTGTCAGCAAACACAGACTCTGCTGTGTGGGGGCCGGGCGATTCAAGCGATAGTCCGAGTGGAGCTGCTGGGGCGCTAAGAGGTGAAATACAACAAAGCCTCGTTATCATGCAAATGGTCTCTTAAAGACCTGTGAAGTACTCGGGTGGGGCTGTGTGTGTGCCCGGGAAGAGAAGCTGCCTCAGCTGCCACACAAGCGGGGGTGAGGTGACAAAGAATGACAGAGGACAGCAGGGTGTGAGAGTCGGGTAAGGGGACAGAGGGTGACAGAGGGCAGTAGGGAGAGACAGAAACAGACAGAGACAGATAGAGATAGAGATAGAGACTAACAGAGACAGGGACAGACAGAGACAGATAGGCAGAGACAGGGACAGACAGATAGAGGCAGAGACAGACAGAGAGGCAAAGAGACAGACGGAGAGGGAGACGGAGAGGGAGGGCGACAGAGAGAGAGGGAGACGGAGAGAGAGAGGGAGACGGGGAGAGAGAGGGAGACGGGGAGAGGGAGGGAGATGGGGAGGGAGGGAGAGAGACAGAGAGGGAGGGAGAGACAGAGAGAGGGAGGGAGACGGAGGAGGGAGGGAGACGGAGGACGGAGGGAGGGAGGGAGACGGAGGACGGAGGGAGACGGAGAGAGACGGAGCGGGAAGGAGAGGGAGAGAGGGAGGGAGAGGGAGAGAGGGGGAGGGAGACAGAGAGGGAGGGAGACAGAGAGAGAGGGAGACAGAGAGAGAGGGAGACAGAGAGGGGGAGACGGAGAGAGACGGAGAGGGAGAGAGACGGATAGAGGGAGAGAGGGAGGGCGACAGAGGAGGGAGGGAGATGGAGGAGGGAGGGAGATGAAGGAGGGAGGGAGATGGAGGAGGGAGGGAGACGGAGGGAGAGGGAGGGAGACTGAGGAGGGAGGGAGACGGAGGAGGGAGGGAGGGAGATAGAGAGAGGGAGAGAGAGAGATATGTGTATGCCGGGTCCGGTGGCTCAGTGGACGAAGGCGTCCGCTGCAGGGACCTGTGTTCCACCTCATGGTCGCAGTATTTTTTTGTTGCTCTAGCCCCGCCCCCTCCCCCAATGACCCCGCCCCCAAGGTGCGGCCCTCGGTCACAAACCACACTGTAAATTTGGCCCCCAAGAGAAAGTTTGTGAGTACCCCTGGTCTAGAGGGTGCGGGCCACTGGACAACTCCAGAACATATGTAGAATGTCCATCACATTCTACATGAATGTGGTCAGGTGATGTCACAGGGTAGATTTTCTATAGTTGGACCTGAATAAGTCGGCCGTTTGCAGGATGTTGTGTGTATTTATTGAAAATGGCCATTGCGAGAAACCTTTTGTGGGAGCTCTAATATTCTATACCATTCCCTCTGGGTCAACTCAAGGCCGATGTAATTCTCCCAAGTCCACAAGAGCTATACCAGTGGGTAATGGGCTTAATGGGACAAGGCCCGACCAAGCCAGGTGATCAACCGACGGCCAGCCCCTTCTATGGGTAGTGTGCGTGTCAGTGGGTATGGAACAGGTTCTGTGTCTACTATGCCCCACAGTCGCTTCAGTTCTCCAGTTAGTTGTCTGTACGTCAGGGATTGGCCCTTCTGGAGACCTGTGTTCTCTGTCAGCTGGTCAAAAGGGATAAGGGCCCTTTAGTGGAATAGGTCTCTAAGAGTTCCCTCCTCTACTGATTCCCAGAACTCCACTCCCTTCTGACATATTTGTCTCCAGAAGGACGATATGGAGCTTAAGGGAATCCCCTGAGTGTATTGCAGCAATTCCAGCATGACCCGCAATGCCCTCTTATGACTCTTGTGCACTATTCGCAGGAGGCCACCAGAGGGCGTGGCCAGCACTGAATTGGGGAGAAATAGTTATTTCACAAGTCTAAGCACCCTCTCCTCAAGCTCCAAGCCTATGTCTGCTCAATAGTACCCTGCCAGCCAGCGAGTAGGCCACTGAAGCTGTACTGCCAGGCAATAGTGCTCAAACACTGGGGCGCTCAATGCCCCGTGCTCCATTGGGTGCTGCAGCTTGGCAAGGGCCACTCTGTGCCTCCCCTTATTCCATATGAGGCCACCACGCATTACATTTAGTGATCTGAATGTGCTTTAGGAACTGCCAACTCTCTGGAGCATCACCATGATGGAGAGAGACACTTGACGCTGAACAGTATGAGGGAGATAATTTGGGAGCAGAGGAAGGAAACCGCCTTTCTGAGGTTACACTCAATCAGATCTTGGGGCAAGTGATATAAATTAATGAGTAAATAGAGGAAGGTGTAGGGCTCCCAGCAGATGACATGGACGCCCACCTCAATATGCTGTGCAGGACATTCTGGGTGAAGCGGGAATAGGCAGGTCTTGGCCCAGTTGACTCCTAATCCTGAGGCAAACCTAAAGGTGTCCAGTATGTGCGCTACTTCATCTATATAATCATGGATATCTTTAACATAGACTAGGATGTTTGTCAGTGTACAAGTAGATGGAGTGAACCTCGCCTCCAATGGGTATACCCCATATATGGCCTGCCTGATGGTGCAAGTGGCTCCATCACCAGGGTGAATAGCCAGAGACAGAGAGGGCACCTCTAATGTATGCCCAAACCGAATGGGAAGGGGACGAAATTTGCCACCTTATTTTCACCCTTGCCGTTGGTTCCATGTATAGGAGTTTAGTCATGTCCTGTAGCCTTCCCCTTTATTCCCACTGTAGTGAATGTCCCAAACAAGTAGTGTGCAGTAGTATGTGCAAAAGGAGCTGTGAATTTCATCCTGAGTCATGACAATCAACATTGGGGAACCTGGATGGTGGTCACTGGCGTGTTGTCCACCACCCACCTCAGTAACCACATCAAGAGATGTCCCAGATTGTCACCCTCCACATGCATCTTAACCTGATACACTCCAAAATCTATGCAACGTAGCGGCTCTAGGAGGCAGGCATGGTAATCTCTCTGCGTGGTCAGTACGTCCCTTGCAGAGGTGTCTTTCCTTGTGGCTCTCTCAAAATCTCCCAAGTAGTATTCCACCTAGGCTAGTTCCCAGTTGAGGCTGCCTCATGCACCTACCACAGCGTGAAGGCAATGTCACGTATTCCCACTTTCAGGGTCTCCCATTCCGCCAGGCACGTGGTGGCTGTCCCGCTGTTTTCAGCCATATAATTTGTCAGTGTCTTGGGTTGATTCCTGGAATGCAAGGTTCTCTAACATCATGTGTTGCAGAGGACAGGTTGGCACTGGTGAGAGGGGCTCTTCCCATGTGACATGTAGGAGAAGCGGATTGTAATCCGACAAGGTCTGCCCCAAATACAGCACCTCTGTGCCATTCAGTTGTGTGACGCGGTGGCAAGGGGTGCGATCTACACAAAGATGCAGATGACATGGCGGTGAAAAGTAGGAGAGCTCACTAGTGACTGGATATAATGTTCACCATCTATCAACCAAAGACTAGTGTGTGAGTCATTGTGTCAGGTATAATGCGGCACAGGCTATGGTGGAGTAAGATAGCGGGTGGCACTTCAAGAGTGACAAGATGTTTGCCAAAAATGTTGCTGTGCCACATTAGGTAAATAGACGCTCCCCAGCAGCACAGCCCTGCCATGCAGTTGTCCCTCTACAAACAAGTATCGCCACTCCAGATTTATCTCGATTGCGGTGCGCTTAAAGGGCATTGATGGCCGAATCCACAGAGCGTCATCCCTCTGGCCTAGCCCGAATAGGTCGTTGTTCTGCTCGATTTTCCCGGCCTTCTTGTGTTGAAAAGTAATTGAATGTGACTTCAGTCTCTTACCATTCAAGTCTAAGGGTTAGAGTAGTGAATGGAGCCTATTTACTAGGCACTTCGACATGATCCTGTGCTCTTCCCCATAGATCAGGGCTTGCACACATAGCCTAGGGGATAGATTTGTTAGTATTAGGGATAACCTGTCCTGTAGTGAGAGTATTTCATGGAGCCGTGCTGAATTCAGGCCTGGTAGGCCTCAAACGGGAGAGACTCCATCTTTCTTTCTGCTCCGGCAGCTTGGGATGCTTCTAGGTCAAATGTAATGTTTTAGTTATGAGGTGTTATTCGCTTGGAGAGAACCGGTTCAGGTCGGCCCTTATCGAAGGATTGTATTTTTCTTCATGCCGAAGACACTACATCAGGCCGGCCGGCTGGGAACGTGTCCTTGGTACGGGGAGGTACAAGAATTTGGTGGGCGGCAGGTTACGGGCCGGAATTTTCCATGAGGAAACGCACCTCTATATTAGTGAAAGTCTGAGACAGTTACATGTTCAGTCCGTAGGCGGCATCTAGCCGTTAGCAGTAAAGCTACTACTTATTCCAGGGAAGACAGATGCCATCTTGAAGGCGAAGAAGAACCGAGAGACAGATACTCTCCTAGCAGAATAGCCAGAGAGGAGAGAGTAGCCGATAAGGAAGAGGTCCCATTGACTCGGAGAAGGGTGAAGAGAACAGCGCATAGTGGTGCAGACATGTACCCGTGACTGCGGAAGTGTGACTTCCAGGCGAGCCGAGGCACAGACGAGAAGGGAACCTAGATGACCACTGAGTGCAGGCTACACACTACTAAGGTGATGTCGACCCTTTCTTATTAGAGTATACAACTTAATCTTTCACTTTTCTTTGCAGGTTATGTGTTATATTGTAATGTTATGTGATTGCGTATGTAATGAGTAATAAAGTACCCAGTTTGTAGTGAACCAACATGTGCTGCGTGTTCTTGTATGAGAGGGTAGCCTATTCTTCTAGTCAGCTGCGGCTACATGAACAGATGTTAACCCTGATCAGGTAAGTGGTAACTGAATAAGGGAAAGAGGAGCCCCTCGAACCGGAGAACAGGCTATGCTCGAACTGGCAGTCCTTGTGTGATCTGATGAATAGTGAGACTGATTCCCTTTTGTATGTTATGGTGATCATAGGATGAACTGTCTGAGACTGCCGTCTGGGTAGAGAGGTCTGGATTCGCATGGGATCGCGAGGCCGCCACTTGTGATACTGTCGTATGGGCAGAGAGGTCTGGATTCGTATGGGATCGCGAGGCCGCCGATTGTGCTGAGACTGCCGTCTGGGTAGAGAGGTCTGGATTCGTATGGGATCGCGAGGCCGCCACTTGTGATACTGTCGTATGGGCAGAGAGGTCTGGATTCGTATGGGATCGCGAGGCCGCCACTTGTGATACTGTCGTATGGGCAGAGAGGTCTGGATTCGTATGGGATCGCGAGGCCGCCGATTGTGCTGAGACTGCCGTCTGGGTAGAGAGGTCTGGATTCGTATGGGATCGCGAGGCCGCCACTTGTGATACTGTCGTATGGGCAGAGAGGTCTGGATTCGTATGGGATCGCGAGGCCGCCGATTGTGCTGAGACTGCCGTCTGGGTAGAGAGGTCTGGATTCGTATGGGATCGCGAGGCCGCCACTTGTGATACTGTCGTATGGGCAGAGAGGTCTGGATTCGTATGGGATCGCGAGGCCGCCACTTGTGATACTGTCGTATGGGCAGAGAGGTCTGGATTCGTATGGGATCGCGAGGCCGCCACTTGTGATACTGTCGTATGGGCAGAGAGGTCTGGATTCGTATGGGATCGCGAGGCCGCCACTTGTGATACTGTCGTATGGGCAGAGAGGTCTGGATCCGTATGGGATCGCGAGGCCGCCACTTGTGATACTGTCGTATGGGCAGAGAGGTCTGGATTCGTATGGGATCGCGAGGCCGCCACTTGTGATACTGTCGTATGGGCAGAGAGGTCTGGATTCGTATGGGATCGCGAGGCCGCCACTTGTGATACTGTCGTATGGGCAGAGAGGTCTGGATTCGTATGGGATCGCGAGGCCGCCACTTGTGATACTGTCGTATGGGCAGAGAGGTCTGGATTCGTATGGGATCGCGAGGCCGCCGATTATAAGAGGTCCTGGTATGTATAGTAGGAATTCCCTGTCCTTAGGTGGTAGATAGATGTGGTTGCACTATTGTAAATAGGCCCTAGGGAGGGGGTAACGTTCTGGCTGGGTTAGTGAGGCTCTGATGAGCGGGTTCTATCTGATCCGAAAACCCAAGCAGAACATTTGGCGTCACGAACCGTTTACGAAACCTGTGTGCGTTGTGGTTGTATCGTGTTTGCTTTCGGCGCGTGCGTGGTTTCGTTTGTATATTATTTGTATATAATTGTGTGTGTCGTTTTTTTTTTTTTTTCTCTCTTTCTTCTTTCTTTTTTTTCTCTTTTTCTTTCTTTTCCGAGATGTTTTCTAGAAAGTCGAAATCTACTTTTAAGTTGCCCGTTGATATTCCCGGCTGGGATTCAACGCCTTATGAAGCCTTAGCCCGTGAGTGGGCTGATTCTACTGGTTTGAGTGAGAATTGGAATTCTTTTTTGGAGCTGGCGGAGCCGGCTAATGTGATTACTTGTTTACAGAAGGCGCCGGTATCTAAGGGTGATGAGCTTCCCGTTTTGGGGCGCAGAGGTTGGATTGTTCTGTCTGCGTACAGGATTCTGCATGAGAGGTTGTTGAAGTTACAGAAATTGCATAAGGATGTGGAAGCGAACTTTGTTGAGATTCAGAATGCTCATACTTTGTTGCGGTGTCAAAATAAGTTGCTTGCTGACAAACTTGAGACGTACCAAACTATTGCCGAGAGGGCGGCTGTGCGAATTGCTCGTTATAAATACAAGAATCGACGTGGTCGGGTTTCGACGCGAAAGGTGCGTCTGGTCGTGGCGAAAGCCGGACTGGATTGGAATCCTGATGAATGGGATGGTAATATCTGGAACTCGAGTGATTCTCCTTCCTCGGGTGAGGAGTTTGCCAAGCGCGAGTCCTCTCGCTCCGGCCGTGATTGTAAGTCTGCTTCTTGCGCCTCTGATGGTGCACCCCGTGATTGCGCTCGTCCTTCGAGTGGGGTCGATGCTTCTTACACTGATTGTTCCTCTATGTGTACTGGTCGAGCTCCTTGTGATGCTCGTCCCGCGGTCTCGGTGCATCCAGTTTTTCGGCGGAAGTTGCAGCAGGCTCCCGGTGCTCCGAATGGTATTGCTTTAGACTCTTTGGAGGATTTTACTCAACAAGAAATTAGTGATATTTTGCAGCGATTTCGGCAGCGAGCTGGTGAGACCTTACTCACATGGATGGTGCGCCTTTATGAACTGGGCGCTGCTGGCATTATGTTGGATGTTGGCGATTGTTTGAAGTTTTGTTCCTTGAGTTCGGATTCTACTGTACAGGATCATTTTCGTAACTTTAATGGTGGTGGTCAAATTTCTTTGCTTCAATTGGCGACTGAGGGTTGTAATCAAAAATATCCTACTGAGTCTGACTGGCCTGTGAATGACAAACCGTGGTATACTTTGCGCGATGCTGCACAACGTCTCAAAGAGGAGGTGATGTAAACGGCGATTTTTCTGAATACTGCTGACAGGTTGCTTGATGGTTTGTTGACATCTTCTGTGCGGAATCGTATTATTCGTTCTTCCCCTGTTGCTTATAAGCAGGTCATGATGACTTTATTGATTAATCAGACTGGTAACATATTATCTATGGTGCTGGAATCGGTACGCCAACTCGGTGAGTTGGGTGAGTGGTTTAAACCTGAACGGCAATCCCGGCCTGACACTCGTACTCCTGGTGACAATAAACTTACTAGACGTGATATGTTTTTTGGTCTTATGGCCGATGGTGTGCGGAAGGAGGACATTGACGGTGAGACTACTTCTCGTTTGTGGGAAATGTTTCGCAAACGTGGCTTGGATCGAAAGGAGGGTGCCCGGCGTGTTCGGACGACTGAGTGTGATCGTGGTTTTTCTGACGGTAGCGGTGATGACGACCGCCGTGGGCGCTCTGATCGTTGTGATGATCGACGTTCTGTACGTGATTTGTCCCCCCGTCGTGAGAGAGACAGAGAGAGAGAGGGGGAAAGAGAAAGGGGGAGAGATGATTATGTTAACAGCAGACGTAGAAATGATAGGGATCAATCCCCTGAGTTGAGAAGGAGATAGGATCGACACAGATTGGCCGATCGAAACCTGCAGTACAATGCAGAGGACAGGAATCCATTTCGTAATGGAGATGGATATGAACAGGAGGTATCGATACCTGAGAAACGTGAGAGTCTTTATCCTGATTTATCCTGGTACACAGAACGCAGTAAAAATGACTAGGAAATAGGTCAAGCTCCAGTACACAGATGGGCTCACAGAGATAATAGACCCTATGTAGATATTGATATTTATTGGAGACATCGTAATATCCAAAGGGCCCGAGCATTGGTAGATACAGGAGCGGAGGCCACTCTTATTCATGGAAAATCAAAGAAGTTTAAAGGTCAGCCTTTTACAATTACCGGATTAGGTGGAAAGGAAACTCCCGCAGTTCAAACTTTACTTGAAATGAGAATAGGTAGAATTCCTAGAAAAGAATACTCTGTATTAGTGGTACCACTCTTAGAATTCATAATTGGAATTGATATTTTGAAAGGAATGACTTTGCACTTAGATGATGGATGTTACCAATTTGGAACTAAACATTATATATCGTCCAGGCCTGTACGGGTTGGTCGTTTAAGAATGCCCCCCATAAAAGTTCCCCAGGCGACAAAAGTGGTTCGTCAGAAGCAGTATCGTATTCCAGGTGGTCATGAAGAGATTAGTACCACTATTCAGGAGTTGGGGGATGCAGGAGTTATAACCCCTGTCACTTCTGCTTGGAATAATCCTGTTTGGCCTGTACGTAAGAGTGATAATTCTTGGCGCATGACTGTTGATTATCGAGAATTGAATAGACACACACCCTCTTTGACTGTTGCAGTACCGGATGTTATTACCCTAATTGAAAGAATCCAAAAACATCCAGGTACATGGTATGCGTCCATTGATATTGCTAATGCTTTCTTTTCGATTCCGATTGCCCCTGAGTGTCAGGAACAATTCAGTTTTACGTGGAACGGGCGTCAGATGACGTTTAGAAGTCTTCCCCAGGGCTATGTGCATAGTCCTACGATATGTCACCGGCTGGTGGCAGAGCATCTGGCTGAGGTACCGGTTCATCCGCAAATTCAGATATGTCACTATATTGATGATATTTTGATCCAAGGCGAAACACAAGAGGAAGTTCAGACCCAACTGGACAGAGTCATTGAGTGCCTGCGTGAGAAAGATTGGGAAATCAACCCGGATAAATTACAAGGTCCGTCCCAGGCTGTGAAATTTTTGGGTATTAATTGGCATGAGGGGCACCGAGAAGTGATCCCTCAGGTTAAACAGAAAATTCTTGATTTTGCAGTTCCGAGGAATAGGAAAGAAGCCCAAAGCTTCATTGGTTTGTGTGGTTTTTGGCGCCAGCATATTCCTCATTTGAGTCAAATATTGGCCCCTTTGTACCATGTCACTCGTAAAAAGAATGCATTTGAATGGGATAAACCACAACAAGATGCGTTCAGCCTGGCAAAAGAAGCAATTCAGCATGCTCTGGATTTATGGCCTGTATGTGATGGTGATGTGGATTTGAATGTGTCTGTACAAGGCCTTTATGCGAATTGGAGTTTGTGGCAGAAACAAGGCAAGAGTAGAGTACCGTTAGGTTTCTGGACCAAAAAGTTACCTGATGCTGGTGAGCGTTATACACCTTTTGAGAAACAGTTACTTGCATGTTATTGGGCTCTGGTGGATACCGAGCAATTGACTTTGGGACATGATATAGTTTTGCGACCTGAAATTCCTATCATGCAGTGGGTTATGAGTTCGCCGAAAACTCACCGAATTGGACACGCTCAAGAGGCGAGTGTGATTAAATGGAAATGGTATATACAAGACAGGGCACGTGTGGGACAAAAAGGAGTTGCATCTTTGCATGAGCAGGTGGCACGGGCGCCATCGACTGAGACTGAGAGTGAATGTTCCGTACCTTTAGTACAGGCGTCTCCTGTTCAGTGGGGTAGACCTTTTGATGATTTGTCCGCAGAGGACAGAAACCATGTCTGGTTTACGGATGGTTCAGCAAGGTTCATAGGGACGAAACGGCATTGGAAGGCGGTGTCCTATAATCCGATCACACAAAAATTGCTGAGTACAACTGGTGAGGGTAAGAGCAGTCAATTTGCTGAACTCTATGCTGTTTATCAAGTTCTGAAACAAGAGTTACCTGGCACATGTCATATTTTCACCGATTCTTGGTCTACTGCCAATGGACTGGCAGTTTGGTTACCGACTTGGCATTCCCATAGTTGGAAAATCCATTCAAAAGAACTGTGGGGAAAAGAATTATGGCAGGAGATTTGGGAAATGTTCCCACAGAGTACTGTTACAATCTTCCATGTGGATGCTCATACCCCGATAGACTCTCTTGACAAATTCTTTCATAACATTGCAGATGAGAAATCTAAAATTGCTGAGGCAGTGGTGGACAGGCAAGATTCTGATATTGCGGGATTGGCGAAATGGGCCCACCAGAAAGCAGGACACTTTGGAGAGAAAGCCACTAGCAGGTGGGCTGCTGATCGAGGAATTTATATTCCCCTAGATTTAATCAAAAATGTTATTCTACATTGTCCCATTTGTCAGCATATCAGGCAGCGCAAAGTGCCCCAAATTGTTAAAGGTCATTTACATCGCGGGAAATTGCCCGCTCAAATTTGGCAGATTGATTACATCGGTCCACTTCCTATGAGTAGGAATTGTCAATATGTTTGCACTATTGTTGATACATACAGTGGCCTGTTGGTGGCCCTTCCCTGTAAGCAAGCTACCCAATTGAATACTATTAAAACATTGGAATTGATTATGATGTATTATGGTGTGCCATTCCAAATTCAATCTGATAATGCATCCCATTTTCTTGGAAGATTGGTACAGGAATTCTGTGTGGAAAACAATATTGAATGGGTGTTTCATATACCATATTATCCACAGGCCTCGGGTCTTGTGGAGAGGTTGAATGGACTGCTGAAAGATCAGTTACGTAAATTAACAGATGACAAGTATAAGAATTGGCGAGATTTTTTGCCTCAAGCGCTATTGATTTTGAATAACCGTCCTTTTCTAAATGCTGAATCCCCACTTATGCGTTTGTTTCCTCCGAATGTTGATGCTAAGCCCAATGAAATCAGAGAGACTGTGATGTACTGGGAGATTACTCCCGGAGCTTTGGCTCCATGTAGAGCGACCCCAGGGTCGGCAGGTTTAGACTTGCATGCCATGGATAATACCGTTATAAAAAGTAAGGATCGAGTCATCATTGAAACTGGTGTTGGTGTTCATATACCAACTGGGAATTTCGGATTAATCGCCCCTAGATCGGGGCTGGCTGTAAAAGGCATTCAGGTGCTTGGAGGAATCATTGATAGTGATTATCAGGGAGAGATTAAGGTGCTCCTGCTGAATAGCAGTGAGGTTGACTTACTGATACATCAAACTGACCGAGTGGCTCAATTGCTAATAATGCCTGTTTTCAGTGGTGAGATCACAAAAGGCACTGCCCCAACGTTGCTAACTGTACGAGGCCAGAAAGGTTTTGGCTCCACAGATAATCCTGGGGCCAGAGTTTGGGTGCAGTCGCCTAAGAATCCCCCTGAACAAGCAGAAGTCATTGCAACCGGTCAAGACAACACCATTTTAGTTATGAGACCAGGGAAAGATAGCTGGGAAGCAGTCCCGGCTGACAAATGTTACTTACGAGAATGAATAATGCCTGTATTTGATTCTCTTTCAGATCATTCTTTGGACTGTTGCTGCAGGATGTGTCGGCGTTGGACTCCTTTTGGGCTGGTACGACGAGAGAGGAGGGATCCCATCAACCCGGGCTGAGTTGAGAACCCGAATGTCGCGTTCCTTCGCTGCGTGAGATTCGTCGTCGAACTTTTGGACTACGTTAGCCAAACGGGTGACTAAAGCCCCTCATTTCTGCTTGACACCGATGAGATCGGTGACTGACATTCTAGCGACTTGTTTAGTTGCTGTCCCTGCTTCATTGGAGACTTTGACTCATATTTTTAATATATCGAATGCTCGCCCCAATGTTCTTCTGGGCGATTTTGCTACCCATGAGTATTGCCCCTTGTGTACTGTACTGTCAGACCCGATACCCCCCATCCAGTCCCAAATAGTTACCTATAATATCACACAGGGTGATTTGTGTTTTTTCCTTACTTGTGATCCTAGTGCGATTTCTGAATGTATGCGTTTAAGATTGAAAGGTGCCACTTCATTCACCGCTCATGAACGAACTTTGTGCCTTCAAAGGACACCGAAAACATGTACTTCTGTTCAGAATAACATGACTTGCAAGAGTTTGGTAGTTACCCCCAGTCATTATCGCACGGTGTTACTACCTGCCGGATGGCTTTTCTCATGTGGTAATACTTCCTGGCCATATATCCCCGCAAATATTTCTGGAGGCCCTTGTGCCATTACTAGACTGAGCTTGTTGATGTTTTCATCACATCCGAATGCCAACTCTCGTGTGATTCGAGATACAGTGAGGT
This sequence comes from Triturus cristatus, assembly GCF_964204655.1. Taxonomy (NCBI): domain Eukaryota; kingdom Metazoa; phylum Chordata; class Amphibia; order Caudata; family Salamandridae; genus Triturus; species Triturus cristatus. The sequence goes on along the minus strand of NC_140584.1, from coordinate 287,369,231 downwards.
TACAGGAGGATTGTGACTCATCTTTGCATTTATATTCCAAGTCTGAATACCTTAGCCTGGCTATTTCAATTGTTGGTGTTCCTGCTTTGGCAGTTTATAATGCCAAATCTATTGGGAAAATGGCCTGCTGGATGGTAAAATCCATTAATCATACTTCTACAGTCCTGTCTGACATGCTATTAGACGCCCAGGGTGAACGTAGAGCTATCTTGCAAAATCGAGCGGCCATTGATTATCTTTTGCTTAAACATGGACACGATTGTTCTGATTTTGAGGGTCTTTGTTGTTTTAACTTGTCGGATCATACAAAATCCATTCAAGCTCACATTGATAAACTACATGACTTGACAGAAGAAGTTAGAAAACACATTGACCAGGGCTGGTTTGACTGGCTCTTTAATTGGTTACCTGATTTGCATATGTTACGTCAGATATTAGGAGGTATTCTGATTACTATCGGCATTTTGATTTCTATCTGTTGCTTTATTCAGTGTATTCCTTCACTATTTCAATTCTGCACACCTGGTACTAGACATAGATCAGTTAGTCTTGTTTCATATTATTCTTCCACAGATATTAGTTCTGTTTAATGAATGTATAATAGACTGAAGTCAAGGGTGAAATGTTCTGCTCGATTTTCCCGGCCTTCTTGTGTTGAAAAGTAATTGAATGTGACTTCAGTCTCTTACCATTCAAGTCTAAGGGTTAGAGTAGTGAATGGAGCCTATTTACTAGGCACTTCGACATGATCCTGTGCTCTTCCCCATAGATCAGGGCTTGCACACATAGCCTAGGGGATAGATTCGTTAGTATTAGGGATAACCTGTCCTGTAGTGAGGGTATTTCATGGAGCCGTGCTGAATTCAGGCCTGGTAGGCCTCAAACGGGAGAGACTCCATCTTTCTTTCTGCTCCGGCAGCTTGGGATGCTTCTAGGTCAAATGTAATGTTTTAGTTATGAGGTGTTATTCGCTTGGAGAGAACCGGTTCAGGTCGGCCCTTATCGAAGGATTGTATTTTTCTTCATGCCGAAGACACTACATCAGGCCGGCCGGCTGGGAACGTGTCCTTGGTACGGGGAGGTACAAGAATTTGGTGGGCGGCAGGTTACGGGCCGGAATTTTCCATGAGGAAACGCACCTCTATATTAGTGAAAGTCTGAGACAGTTACATGTTCAGTCCGTAGGCGGCATCTAGCCGTTAGCAGTAAAGCTACTACTTATTCCAGGGAAGACAGACGCCATCTTGAAGGCGAAGAAGAACCGAGAGACAGATACTCTCCTAGCAGAATAGCCAGAGAGGAGAGAGTAGCCGATAAGGAAGAGGTCCCATTGACTCGGAGAAGGGTGAAGAGAACAGCGCATAGTGGTGCAGACATGTACCCGTGACTGCGGAAGTGTGACTTCCAGGCGAGCCGAGGCACAGACGAGAAGGGAACCTAGATGACCACTGAGTGCAGGCTACACACTACTAAGGTGATGTCGACCCTTTCTTATTAGAGTGTACAACTTAATCTTTCACTTTTCTTTGCAGGTTATGTGTTATATTGTAATGTTATGTGATTGTGTATGTAATGAGTAATAAAGTACCCAGTTTGTAGTGAACCAACATGTGCTGCGTGTTCTTGTATGAGAGGGTAGCCTATTCTTCTAGTCAGCTGCGGCTACATGAACAGATGTTAACCCATATCAGGTAAGTGGTAACTGAATAAGGGAAAGAGGAGCCCCTCGAACCGGAGAACAGGCTATGCTCGAACTGGCAGTCCTTGTGTGATCTGATGAATAGTGAGACTGATTCCCTTTTGTATGTTATGGTGATCATAGGATGAACTGTCTGAGACTGCCGTCTGGGTAGAGAGGTCTGGATTCGCATGGGATCGCGAGGCCGCCACTTGTGATACTGTCGTATGGGCAGAGAGGTCTGGATTCGTATGGGATCGCGAGGCCGCCGATTGTGCTGAGACTGCCGTCTGGGTAGAGAGGTCTGGATTCATATGGGATCGCGAGGCCGCCACTTGTGATACTGTCGTATGGGCAGAGAGGTCTGGATTCGTATGGGATCGCGAGGCCGCCACTTGTGATACTGTCGTATGGGCAGAGAGGTCTAGATTCGTATGGGATCGCGAGGCCGCCGATTGTGCTGAGACTGCCGTCTGGGTAGAGAGGTCTGGATTCGTATGGGATCGCGAGGCCGCCACTTGTGATACTGTCGTATGGGCAGAGAGGTCTGGATTCGTATGGGATCGCGAGGCCGCCGATTGTGCTGAGACTGCCGTCTGGGTAGAGAGGTCTGGATTCGTATGGGATCGCGAGGCCGCCACTTGTGATACTGTCGTATGGGCAGAGAGGTCTGGATTCGTATGGGATCGCGAGGCCGCCACTTGTGATACTGTCGTATGGGCAGAGAGGTCTGGATTCGTATGGGATCGCGAGGCCGCCACTTGTGATACTGTCGTATGGGCAGAGAGGTCTGGATTCGTATGGGATCGCGAGGCCGCCACTTGTGATACTGTCGTATGGGCAGAGAGGTCTGGATCCGTATGGGATCGCGAGGCCGCCACTTGTGATACTGTCGTATGGGCAGAGAGGTCTGGATTCGTATGGGATCGCGAGGCCACCACTTGTGATACTGTCGTATCGGCAGAGAGGTCTGGATCCGTATGGGATCGCGAGGCCGCCACTTGTGATACTGTCGTATGGGCAGAGAGGTCTGGATTCGTATGGGATCGCGAGGCCGCCACTTGTGATACTGTCGTATGGGCAGAGAGGTCTGGATTCGTATGGGATCGCGAGGCCGCCGATTATAAGAGGTCCTGGTATGTATAGTAGGAATTCCCTGTCCTTAGGTGGTAGATAGATGTGGTTGCACTATTGTAAATAGGCCCTAGGGAGGGGGTAACGTTCTGGCTGGGTTAGTGAGGCTCTGATGAGCGGGTTCTATCTGATCCGAAAACCCAAGCAGAACAGTCGTGCTATAGCATTTGTCCCTCCAACGTTTTTGGAGCCGGATGCCTTCACCTTTAATGATGTGTGTCTCTTGCAGAAATACGATGTGGGCCCCTCTCCTCTTAACATATTAGTGGACTGAGAGGCACATTATTTCCTGTGTTCATACCTCAGACATTCCAGGTTAAGAATGATAACTTAGCCATTCAGTGTTTTCAATCACAGTGTTTTCAATCAAACTGTCACAGGGAAAGCGGGGGGGGATAAGGTTCTGTCCTCTTGGCACGCAGGCTAATTGGCAGATTAGGTGTATGATGCATGTTTCAATTCTAACAACAAACAATTTTCTCAGCTCCCAATCCCAGGGCGGTAGAGTAACATCTAGCTACCCAAACAAATAACACACATCTTTGATAACATGCATCCTAAGACATAGCGCCTTGATGTACAAAAAGTAAAACAAGAGTATTTAGCGTACATTATCTATTGTGCATGTTCCACATGTAGCATAAGGGGCATTGCTTCCCTTGTTGGCACTTATAGTTCTGACTTTGAGGAGTTGTCCGGGTTCAGCACCATGGGCACCACAGCTTTTCATATTCAGTATGGCATAGGGAGGGGGTGAGTCAGAAAAGCTAGTAGCACCCGGCTCAGCAATGTCATCCAATGTTTGTGGTATAACTATGGGGAGGAGGTCCAAGGTATAGCTGGAACCAGAATAACACAACCCGGCCTCCGAGCGTGCCCCATCAGAATCATCTATGGCCCTGGTATACCCTCTCTCTCGCATGTTGGTTGCAGCCACCAGTATCTGCTCCTCCCTGGCCTGGGCCAGCATTGGCATGCTAGACACCCCCTCTCTCGCATGTTGGTTTCAGCCACCAGTATCTGCTCCTCCCTGGCCTGGGCCAGCATTGGCATGCTAGACGCCCCCTACCTACGGCAGCGGCACCATCCGCTGCTACGCCAGGGGCTGGCTGATCAACAGGGCTTTGTGGGCATCCCTGACTCCAATGGTTCATAGTGCTGCTGCTCCACCCAGTCCCTCTTATCCACAAGATCAATGAAGAAATAGACAATTTGAAGGGAAATAACTTTGAGCTTTGACTGGAATAACAAGGAATATGTGAGGCCGGCAGACCATAGCTTATTTCTCACCCCCTTGAATGAGGCCCGGCATCACAGGTCCACCAGTGTATAGTCAGGAAAGAAGAGTATGTGGCCATTATCATATTTGAAGGGCCCTGAGGGCCGAGCGGCCCGCGGAATGACCTCCTTGTCTCTGAAGTTCATCAACGTAGCCACCACAGAGCATGGTGGAGCGCCAGGTGTAGGCCACCGGGCAGGCACCCGATGAGCCCACTCCCCCTGAAGAAAGAGGAAAGTTCTGTGAGTGCTATGGCAGTGGTCTACCAGGTCTCAAAAAGGCGGTGGGGTCTGTCGCCTCTGCACCTTCCGGGAAGCTGGCGATGCATAGGTTGTTGCGGTGTGATCGGCCTTCAGCATCTTCCTCTCTATTCTCCAGTGTGTGGACTCTGGTGACGATTTCCTTGAACTGCCCCTCAAGGTCCTCTGTAGCGTGTTCAAGGGTTGCGAGGGCAGCTTCAGTTTGCGTAACCCTGTCTGAGAGTTTGCACTGGTCATCACGCAGTAGGCCCAGTTTGACTGTTAATGGGTCCGCCCTGCCACATAGGTCCTGCTTGGTGTCAGCGATAGCCGTGGGTATTCTGTTCAGCTTTGCTTCCAAAGGGTCTAGTATCTTTGTGGCGGTGAGAGTTGGCACCATGAGGTCTGGAGGGGATTCCTGGTGCCTGACACAACTCTCAACAGCTGATTGCACTGAGGGTTGATCCCACTGGTTCCCTGATGTCCCATGCACAAGGTGCTCCTCCGATTCTACATTGCAGGCCCTCACGGTTCAGGATGAGTAGGGACACGCTATTCCCCTGGAATGGCAGGCACACAAATCAGTCTGGGGAGGCATGTGAAGTCCTGATATGAGAGAGACCGAGAACCCAAGTGTGACCCTGTCCATCGTTGTTGAGGTGGTATTGCCTCCCCCCGAGACCCAGGCCCCAGGGAGGGGAGCACTATCTGCCTGGCAGGGCACGAGCAGTCCCACCTCGGGCACCCACCAGGCAGGGACCTCCCTGATACCGAGCCGCTGTCTCATTCAATGCTCGACGCCAAGCTCCCACATTGCGGCCCGGGGGCTCATCAATGCACCGAACGGGGTTAAGTCCTCCCGGCCCTGTTGTCTTGAATGGGGGAGGAGGGCTGTCTGCCTACCCCCTGTCAGCCTCCATTCTGGGCAAGTCTGTGCTTCTCAAGGGGACCGCAAAGCAGAAGAGAGTTATAAGCCCTCTGCACAGCACCCGTGTGGCACCGATGGTGCTGCATTTCAGGACTCCGCAGCCATGGTGCAACCCCACATGCTTTCCTCTCACTGTAGGGGCTGGAGCACACAGAGCCACACCACGCATGTCGGCAGGAGGTGAGGTCAGGCTATGCTGCTTCCAGGACCCCCGTTGTGCTCAGCTTACTCAGGGGGCTACCTGGGGCTCCATGTCAACCCGGGCTCTAAGGGCTGCTGTCTCGCTCACCTGTGTCTTGGCCGTCTGCGCCTGCCTCCAGTGCCACAGTCAGCTGCCCCAGCTCCCTGCTGTACTCTGCAGCATGGGGCAGGAGCTCTTCTCCTTCGTTGCCACCCAAATGGTGTTGGATCGCAAGTTCCCCTGGTAGAACAGCGCTAACAAGCATCCATCACCTTGCTGCGGCATACAACATCACCTATCTGGTGGGCTTAGGTACCTCAAGGAATACTCTCAGGGTGATACATGTCAACAGGTTAAAACCACACAATGACAGAGCAGACATGAAAATGTTCATAGTGACAGATGGAGGGGAAAAATTAGTAGGCAGCTTTTCACAGAAAGAAGCGTTGGAGTGCCTTTGAGAGGAAAGTCTTTTCTATGGTTTGGTCCCTAAAGAAGCTGAGACCCTACATGTTTGAGACTCATTTCAGAGTTCACACTTACCACAGACCCCTTAGGTGGCTTATGCAGATGAAAGCAGAGAACCCCAACTGGGTTATGGACTTTACAGTGGAACACAGACCTGGGTCTGATCATGCCATTCTAGAAGGCTTTTCCAGGTTCTTACACTTAGATGATGAGAACTACCAGGGTGTGGGCTAGTTGCTCATCACTTTTTATCTGGAATGGACCATGTAATGAATTGTCAATTTTGCATGTCAACCCCAATGTTTTTGACTGATGCTGCTGATTTTTCAACTTTAAAAGTGCACTGGGCCCCGCAAAATAGGCATCAGTGCCAGAGCTCTGACCCTTAAAGATACATATCTGATTGGTTCATCCATAATTGGCATAAGTTAACGTACTTATAAATCCCTAGTATGTGGTAGCAGGGGTAACCAAGGCATGTAAGTTTAAGGAATATATGACGTTACAACGCAAACAAATACAACACATGCTTTTACAACGCAACTTTTACAACGCAACTGAAATTACATCACATGTTTTTACAAAGCATACCATTACAACGCAAATGTAGTATAATACATTGAATGATCCATTACAACGCATACTACCACAACGCGCATTTTACAATGCGTTTTTTTAAAATTTGTATAATAAACCCCTGTAGCGGGATGCAGGGAAAATAGGGGTTTTGGGTGGGGAAGTGTATTAAAACGTGGGTATTTTAAATTAATACGCGAGTACTAAAATTAATGCTCACGTTTAATATTTATAACATAAAAAAAAAAACAATTATTTCAATATATCAAAAATAATGCTACAACAGATACTATTTTATTACATGATATTTAATTAAAGGACCCAACATTAAAATTAACACTCGAACACTAACATTAATACTCGGGTACTTTTTTAAAACAATGAAATATTTTATATTTTAATATAATTTTACTAAATATTACCCAAATATATAAAACCCATATCAAATAATTATAAAAATTAAAGAAAATAATTCATATTTTAAAAACAATATTTTTAATATCATATACATTTGACTAAAAATTTCAAAAAATTTCAATGTAAACACAAGCCAAACAAATTAACATTAATACACTTAATTTTGCAAAATAATCTACTATTAATAATAACACACAACTAATACAAACACAAACAAGTAATCCACAATTTTTAAAAGCACGAAAACAAAAGTCCTATAACTCTTTCATTGAGATAACTTTTACCCGGAAATACAAAAACAGATGTTATAACATACCGAAATAACAAGTTACAAACATTAACAGAACCAAATAATTATTTACATTCTCAAACAACATTAAAACACAATAAATAAACATACACAAAACATATTTTCATTTCAAATAATGTTCAACACAACAAAACGTATAAAAGAAGCCGTCCACCATTTTAAAAACTGTAGTGAACTGATTACCAGAGACTGCACGCACGTTTTGCTGCAGAAAATTATAAACCTCGGAGCGAGCCATCCAAAACACCAACTAAGTACGAACTGTAGAAATGTTTGATTATTTACAAATTTATAGATACGCAATATACTAAAATAAAGCATATTAACTTTTTAAAGATTACAAAATTCTCTGTTTTGGACAATATATATAAAGTAAGTGAATAAAACTATATACATATTTTTTAACAGTTTTTAAATAAACGTATAGTGGTAGATTTACTAAAACTATTCCAACTAGAAAGGATACTTCCTCAAGGAAAATGATAAATAGAATTATGTTTAAAAATTGTAGTCCAAATACAAATGGTGCTTGCCTCACAGAAAATGTTATTTAGTTCGACTTTAAATTAATATTCCAACTCCAAGCTTATTTACATCATGAAAAAAGCTGAATAGAGCTATTATTAAAATTCCTATTCCAACTCCAAAATGTGCTCGCCTCAGGAAAAGTACAGAATAGTGGTGGTGTTAAAATTACTATTCCTACTCCAAAGGATGCTTGCCTCAGTGAAAGTGCAGGATAGTGATGGGATTAAAATTATTATACCAACACCAAAGGATGCTTGCCTCAGTGAAAATGCTGGAGAATGATGCGGTTAAAATTACTATTCCAACTCCAAAAGGTGCTTGCCTCAATGAAGGTGCAGGATAGTGATGGTGTTAAAATTACTATTCCTACTCCAAAGGTTGCTTACCTCAGTGAAAGTGCAGGATATTGGTGGGGTTAAAATTACTATTCCAACACCAAAGAGAGCTTGCCTCAGGGGAAGGTGCAGGATAGTGGTAGTGTTAAAATTACTATTCCTACTCCAAAGGGGGCTTGCCTCCGAGAAAATGCTGGATAGTGGTGAGGTTAAAATTACTATTCCTACTCCAAACGATGTTTACCTCAGGGAAAGTGCAGGATAGTGGTGAGTTTAAAATTACTATTCCAGCACTAAAGGATGCTTGCCTCATGGAAAATGCTGAATAGTGGTGGGGTTACAATTACTATTCCAACTCCAAAAAGTGCTTGCTTTAGAAAAGGTGCAGAATAGTGGTGGGGTTAAAAATACTATTCCAACTTCAAAAGATGTTTGCCTCAGAGAAGGTGCAGGATAGTGTTGAAATTAAAATTACTATTCCTACTCCAAAGGGTGCTTACCTCAGGAAAAGTGGAGCATAGTGTGGGTATTTAAATTACTATTCCAACTCCAAGGGATGCATACCTCAAAGAAAATGCTGGATAGTGATGTTATTCAAATTACTAGTCCTACTCCAAGGGATGCATACCTCAAAGATAGTACTAAAGAGTGATGAAGCTAAAACTACTATTCCTACTCTAAAGGGTGCCTACCTCAGTAAAAATGCTATATATTGATAAAAACTAAATTACTAATCCTACAGAAACATAAACTTATCTCAGTAAAACATGCTTGTTGTTTTTGATTACCTGATAAATGTTATCACAAACTATAAATATTTATTCTTCTTTTCTATATATCAACAGATTACTACTGCATCCATCAACAAAATGAGAACAATATTTGACCTGAAAATATATATATCCACAAAACGTTCTGAAAAGCATATTGCAAGGTAATTTGCTAAAATATTTTCACCAAAAAGAAGTAAGCAAATGATATAGTGTACGAACACAAATGAAACAAATAAACAATAACCGCCTCCCATTTTTACCCACTGCCAAGGGCCCACATATTAAAATAGTCTTTTTTTGCCCAGTGGGACCCTTAGGACAGTCCTTTTTAATATTCACTTACCCACTATCACTGCACTCTCACATTACAATACCCGCTCCTCTGTATCCAGGCATCGTAGCACACCCGAGGTGCACTTGGCACCTTGGGTGGAGCCCATTGATGAAGTATGTCACCAACTAGGTTAGTGAGTGAGGGCTTTTTTCTCAAAATATAATGTGTTTTTCTCTCATTACATACAAACGTCAGGAGATATCTATACATATATTAGGGGAAGTGAACTGGCTCCAGTACTTTTCCTCTCCCATTGATACTTATCACAAATAAAAAGAACATCATCATTACAATTTCTAAACAATGTTCAAATTTTTCTTTCAGCTTTCAAAACTTTCAACGTACATAAAAAAGAAAAACATAACAAGGTAATTTTCACATCAATACATTTTTTCTTTAAAGTTTTTACTACTATTATTATAAATAAATACAATTCTCATGTCCACAGAAAAATACATTTAGCAGGTAAATACATTTTTTAATCTTCACTAAAGAAATATAGGCAAATATACACAAATGTATCTCTTTAAACAAAAAAGAACAAGCATTTACAATGCAATGGTCTCGGCATTGTTAAAGTTAGAGCTATTGGCATTGCTCATGACATTATTTTTGTTTATGTTTTTGTTTTTAAAACATTTAAAGAAACAGCATTGTTATTTACAATGTCAATAGCTTAATCACTCTCAAATGCGAGACCTATTGCATTTGCACCCACACACACAAAGCCACCCACACACACAGAGCTATGCTCTGCACCCGGCGAGGGGGATATCAGGGAAAAGGGTGCGTGGCCAGAAAGTCCATGTCGACAAACGACCACATCTGGGGTGAAAAGGCTGTATGAAGTGCAGGCCACAGGGACATTTTGGATGCAAAACAAGGGAGATATGAGTGCAAGGGAAGAATAGTGCCCTGCACACCACAACACGCAGCACTGCCACCGGGTGTATCGAAGAATGAGGTGTCTGACGTGGTGCACAAAGGAATGAAGTAGCACACAGAGAAACAGTGCAATGACAAGTGCTGTTCAGTGCAAAAAAAAAAAAAAAAGTAAACAGGCTGTGTAAGTGGGTCAGGGTTTTGGGCAGAGCTATATTTGTATAGCGCTTCCCCCCTCCGTAGCTACAAGTAAGAAACCAACAGAAGATGAAATAAAAATAGCTAGTTTGGTAACCTTCCTTCAGTTCATTAACCACCAATACCACTTACACATTTTACTTGTGCACACATAACCTGCCAAAGCTGGAAGTTAAACTGACGCATTTTAGCTGAAACCAAGTCATAAAGCAACGCTTGCATGTTTTGTATTAAGAAAGCAGCTTGGTGGCATAGTGCTCCTTTATAATGTCATGAACCCAATAACGCTAATTCCTGAAGTTTCAGCTCCCTCGAGGACTGTTACCGTACCAAGAAAACTAATTGCGTTTCTTTCAGTTATCCCTCATTTTGTAGATGTACGTTTGTATTTGTGTCTACAGTAAGGCATAATTAATTGTTAGTGAAGACCTCAAATGGCTTTGGCGGTTTTTAATACTTATTGGAATCAATTCTCTGTTTTCCAGTTTACTCATAATGGTTACATCACTGGTTCTGGTTACAGAAAGCCAATGTGACAGTTAACACTTATTTCAAATGGGCGCAAACTAACAAGTGTCTATGGAGGAAAGGAGATGGCCCGAGTAGCAGTTTATTAGAGATGTGCCTACTACTGATCAAAGTCAAGAGTGGATTTGCAGAAGGGGAGGGGAGTTCGATCGATAGATATATATATATACATACATACGCACACAACAATTTTACAACCAGACAATATTATTGTCTTTCAGCAATGATGGTAGAGAAATGTAAATGCCCTAGAAGAGAAAGATAGTGTAGCTGTCCTGATGCATCCTAGGGCAATGTTCCACTTTGTCCACTTTAAGTTTCTACATAGAGTATAGTTTGAACTGATGGTTGCAATGAACACAATACCCGACCTTAGGTACTATCCTAAAGTGGCAGATTAGACAGCCCACACTTGATACTGTACACTTGAAATGTAAACATTGTGTTAAATGGTTTAAAAGACGTGGTCACTCCCCTCTGACATGAAATGTTATGAAGTGTGGTGCTTTGCCGCCACTAAACCCAGCATACAGAATTGTTTTTTTCCTGAAGGTAGTTAATGTTCACAGGGATCTATGCTCGTTCTGTAATATACTGACTGTCTGATATGAAAAATACAAATAAAAACAGCTATAAAAAGGAAAAGTAATGGAAAATTAAACATCATAATTCATGCTTAGGATACAGACCGAAATTAAGTCTCATGGTGATATTGGCACAGCAGGTATTTCAAGTTTGCCGTTACTGTAGGTGGGATGACTGGCAACTCAGTAAGAATACATATAAAAGTAATAAGTGAAACTATGTTCCAAGAAGTATTATTTACTGTTGCAAATCATAAGTAAACTCCAAGTGAAAACACGTAGTTTAATGTCCACCCATCCAGCACTATAACCAGCATGAAATCTCAAGTAACCAAGTGGTGGGTGGGACAGCCTGGACACTCTTGGCCTGGAATCCTTTGTGCTACTCAGTTGTGGAGAACCCCATGTCCACTCCCCTCACTCGCAGTGGCCTCGGGTGGCAGCGCACCCCTGGCCTGGTCGTGTGACAGCAGAGTAGGAGACGGGCCGTCCCGGCAGGGGTACCGCGGAGACCAGTCTGCACTCTGCGCACCCCGAAGCTTTCACAACAGCAGCATTCGGAGGCACAGAGCAGAGAAAAATTCGCAACTGGATAAAGGGCCTACGAGAAGGCAGGGAGTCACAGAGCCCTACCCGTGCCCAGGGAACCACTCACAGCGGCAGCGGCACAGCATAGGGCGGGACGCAGAGCGGAAGAGACCATAGGACCGGAGGTCGGTAGCCGTGGGAGGGAAACAGGAGGTTACGCGTTAGTGACGAATGTACCGGTCGGCCGGCTCTCCGGTGGCGGAGCGCGCCACAAAAGCTTCTGCGTGGCTAAGCTAAAGTCCAGTCAGACTAAGCCTGTTGTGGTGACGAGCCTAGTTGCCTGCACTGTTCACATATGTACGAGGGGAAGGTGTCTCCCAGATGGTCTCACATACGGGTGCTGGCTGTTTCGCACCGGTAGGCTCACTGGGCCCGGGACGTAGGTTTTCTCACACAACAGTCAGTCACTCAGTAAAAGGCCAGGATCTCAGCCCTCGTGTCGATGAAGCCCGCCCACTGACGAATGGCGGGACGTGCAGCAGTTCTCTCCGGAGTCCCACAGCCAATGGAAAACTGACGGACGGTCCACTAGCCAATGCGAGGGACGATGCCGTCTTCATGGCCCCATAGCCAATAAATAACAGATGGCAGCTGTGCTAGCCAATCGTTGACCGCTGTGTACTTTCTAGGGCCCTATAGCCAGTAATCAACTAACAGAAGTTCGAACAGCCAATACTGCCACCCGCATTCTTGCAAGCAATCTCCTTTCACTACAATGTTCGCAGTGCTAATAGAGTACGTTTCCTCTGAACTGATTGGCTTGGAGCACTTGGGTGTCCCAGCGCTGGCGGTGCGGTTCGCTTAGTTACCGTAAGGGACAATAGCCGTCAGTAAGGGTGCACTGGTGTCCAACTTGTTTAAATGTCAGCTGAGGACTGTGCAGGGAAACTAGACACAAGTGATCCTGTTATTTAATTTGGGAAACTGACTCAGTTTAACCACCGCCTTTCTCCGAGGTAAAGCAGCAGCGGCAGTTTCGGATTCGGGGGCGTGTTTTCCTTTCTCTCCTCTTGCCATTGGCTGGAGGAGAGAAAAACACGCCCCCGAATCCGAAAAGGACGTGGCTTGTTTTGCGAGACAAGGCTGGGGGCTGGGGGTACGGCGCGTACATACGGGACTGGGGGTACGGCGCATACATACGGGGCTGGGGCTATGGCGCGTACATACGGGGCTGGGGCTATGGCGTGTACATACGGGGCTTGGAGTATGGCGCGTACATACGGGGCTGGGGGTACGGCGCGTACATACAGGGCTGGGGGTACGGCGCGTACATACGGCGGGGGTGGAGGGTACAGTCCGTACATATGCAATGTTGGGGTACGCACCGTACATGATCACACGTACGATGCGGGTGATGGCGTGCACGTCACGTAGCGGGCCCCCTTTTCCTCGTGCATCGCGGCGTACTTAGCTTTTCCGGCACTTTTTGGCTCCCATAAAAATGTAGCCATGCAGAGTGCTGTGGGTACGAATCGTACTTGCTGGTCCGTAAAACGCTGCCTGACTCCGTGCGGACGTCGCGTACGCGCTGTCCAGGATCGGAATTGTATGTATTTTTTAGCCGTACGGTGTTTTTTACGATTCGTACGGAAATGGTATTTCTGTACGAATCGTACTTGCTGGTTTGTACGGTGGAATTCCCGGGTACAAGTCGTACGGAGAAAACGCTCCATACGACCATTTGTACCCGGGTTTTACAGGATCAGAATCGGCACCAAAATGTCTGCCTCTTCAAAAGAAGCTAAATACATCACTTCAAAACGAGGAAACAGACTGCTTAACCATAGTGGGTATGTTTATTGTAAGGAGAGACTATCTGAGCCCAGGTGTCATTGGAGGTGTGTGCAATACTACTCAACCCATTGCACAAGCAGAGCGTTTACTCTTGGTAAAACTGTTTTAAGAAACACAGACCATAACCACTCTGCCTCTGCAATACAGATTGAAGTTAGAGAAAGAATGAATGAAATTAAAGATATTGCATCCACCGCCAATGGCCCCTGTGGTGCAGTTTTAAGGTAGGTATCCCAACACATTCCCCCACATGTTGCAAGTAGTATGCCCACCATACCTAATTTGCAAAGAATTAGTCAACATCAAAAACAGACAAGTAACTCACAAAGAGTAACACCCCAAACCTACTCTGACATAATAATTCCACCTGAACTCTCTGCTACTGTTTCTAATTACCCTTTCCTTTTGCATGGCAACCAAAACCCTCAAAAGAAAATACTAATCTTTAGCACACCCCATAATCTAGTAAAGTTAGAGAACAGTGATATTTGGATGATGGATGGAACGTTTAAAAGCACGCCCCATCCATTCACCCAAATATAAAGTATTCAAGTATACATTAACAATAGAGTAGTTCCCTTAGTCTACAGTTTACTCCCTGATAAACAATCCTCAACATACACTGAATTATTGTAAAATATAAAACATCAAACAAAAGTTCTAGAAAAGTAATAATTGAATTTGAATTAACTATGATTAATACAATAACCAAAACGTACACCAATACCCAAATTCAAGGATGTTTCTTTCACTTTTCTCAGGCATATTGGCGAAAACTTCAAAAAACATCCTTAATTGAGGGTTATATATCAGATAGCAAACTACAGTTTGAATTAAAAAACTAACAGCCCTTTGCTTTGTTTCTCATGACAGTGTAGACGAGTACTACACTTCAATTACAGAATCTGAATATTTTACAACAAATGAAGAAAAATTGGCACCTATACTAAATTATTTTGAAGACACATGGATTTGCCATCTAAGCAGGTCGGGTCACAGGAGGAGACCACGTTTCCATGTGAAGGGATGGAACTGTTACTCGACCTGCTTAGAAGGAGGAGCAAAAACAATGCTGTAGAGGGATGGAACAACTCCTTCAATAAATCAATTGACAAACCTCATCCTAATTTCTATCAATTCTTGGAAATTTTGAAGAAGGAGCAAAGTTTCCAAGAAATGAGAATGTAGCAATCATTAACAGGTACTCTGAACCCACGTATTTCTACCAGAACTAAGGATCTGTCTGAAAGACTATTGGCCGTAATTCAACAGTTTACGTTGACAGTGGCTTCAGACCACCTTGATAATCTTGCACACATCCTGCATTTCTAGCACACACAATATTTTTACTTGTCTGTTTTGCCCTAAAACAAATACTACTAATACAATTGATTATTTACAAACATTTTTAAATTAATAATAAAAGTTGGGTCTCCTTACCTTCAGATATTGTCTTTCTTCAGCTCTTGGACTTACATTCCAACCACTACTTCACCAACAGTCCTTTTTCTTTTGTAAAATCCATAGTAAATAATAAACAATCCATTGGAAAAATCCATAAACCGATAAAAAATGTATTAATATGCACACTAAAAACAGTGCATATCTCAAAAAATACACCCAATAAAAAAATCCAGAAAAAGGAAGATATTGTTTAAAAAACGCAACAAATTCCAATATTGCAATCCAATTCTTATAGAAAGACAATGCCATGTCGATATCTGTAGAAATCCAAAATAAAGACACCCAAGAAAAAAATCCTGAAAATATTAATTTTTTTCTCGAAAAAACGCAACAAACTCCAAGGATTAAATCCATCTGGCCCAAAAATACTATCTAAAAATAATGATGAGCACATCCAAAATCTTTAACTTTAAATCACATTATAAATACATCTAATCGCGCCGCTGTGGAGACTCAACACCGAAGCCTTTACGGACCCGACATACAAAGACGCGATAACGAAGGAGTTAGATGACTCTTTCGACGGGGTGCCGTTCGTAGAGGAAGCCCAGTCTTCTATCACTTTTGCCTGGTTATCCCTGTGAGAGCATACGCCCTGGAACAGTGCTTTGAATTTGTGGTGTATTGACAGTGGGAGGACTCGAAGGACGGGACTGCGAGGACCAGCAGCCCTGCAACAGCGATCAGCTGCGTCCTCTTCCCGCCCCTGCTGCCGCTGCTCGAGGCTACATAACTCCTCACGGCCCCCGCTTCGCGGGAGCCGTTCGTAGAGGAAGCCCAGTCTTCTATCACTTTTGCCTGGTTATCCCTGTGAGAGCATACGCCCTGGAACAGTGCTTTGAATTTGTGGTGTATTGACATTGGGAGGACTCGAAAGGACGGGACTGCGTGGACCAGCAGCCCTGCAACAGCGATCAGCTGCGTCCTCTTCCCACCCCTGCTGCCGCTGCTCGAGGCTATATAACTCCTCACGGCCCCTGTTTCGCGGGAGCCGTTCGTAGAGGAAGCCCAGTCTTCTATCACTTTTGCCTGGTTATCCCTGTGAGAGCATATGCCCTGGAACAGTGCTTTGAATTTGTGGTGTATTGACAGTGGAAGGACTCGAAGGACGGGACTGCGAGGACCAGCAGCCCTGCAACAGCGATCAGCTGCGTCCTCTTCCCGCCCCTGCTGCCGCTGCTGGTATTTATTCAACTGAGCATACCGCAGCGCGGTCGCGCACCGGGAGAAGCCCGGGACAAGGGCGGGACCGTTTGTGGCCGTTCGTGGACTGCAGAGGACGGGCTCTGTCCCCAACGTTTGGTCTGTTAAATGTTCATTGGGGGATGATATATGTGTGAAATATTGCGCCTATAGTGCCTGAGATTGGTTTAATAGTTATATTATTGTGAGACTATGAATTCATCCCCGGGTTGTTTAGGTCACAAGTCACCCTTTAGGGGTTCAGTTGCTGGGACGTTAGATAGATTTATTATAAGAGCATCATCGCTACTAGCTCATGAAATAGAACTCACGGAGAGGAGACTGTCGCTGGATACTGTTGCTGATAAACGCTCTTCACTGGGTTCCATTAGACATGCTAAATCTCCCATTCCCTCGCTTACAACCATATTTGGTATACCCGATGACACCAGGATAGGTAGTAGGAGTCCCTCACCCCCGATTGAGAAAATGCTGGAAGTTATGCAAAGGTGTTATCCAATTCCTGAGGAAGAAGGCATGCCTAGTAGTAAGACCTCAAGCTGTTCTAACAGCTTAAATCTATTAGCCCTTCCTACCCCATCATCCCCAGTACGAACTAGATCGACTTCTGTTACTAAGCAGGGTCTGCTTAAGTTACCTTCTGCTACTGCCATGAAGGGGGTATGTTCTAAAAGGAAAAGGGGGAAGGAAAATGATATGGGAACGTTGCCTAAAAGCCGCAAACTTGGCCCCCCCAAAAAATAAATTAGTAGCCCCTGTAATTCGAGGTCAAGGGGAAGCTTCGTTTGAAGATCTGCCTAGCTCCTCGGCACTGGCAGATAACAAGCTTACTAAGCTGGGTGACGATTTTTGGCATAGACTAGACTCAATGTTAAATAAATCTGTCTTACCAATTCATGATAGACTAGATCGCATTGAAAATAGGATTTCTTGTCTTGAATTGCCTTTTGCCTCTTTTCAAACTAGATCTGATTCGAGGGGTAGAGTCAACAAGAGTGATTTAAGATCAATATCTCATACCCAAGAGGGACCGCAGGTTAACATAGGGGTAGCCCCTCCTTCACAGGTAATTCCGACATCCCCGATTGTACTACCTGGTCCACTGGATACTAGGGTGCAACCTAACTTATCTGGTGAGAAGGACGGGAATGGGCCTGGGATTGGAGGTAATGCTGTTATTACTAGACCTATAGGGCAACGGGGTCCCCAACCTTCTGGTTCAGCAGATCGAAGGCAATTTTTAAATCTTCCGCCTGAATCGACCCCTTATGTTGTTGTTCTTACGGGGGTTCCAAAACTGATTGATGGGAAACGGGAGGAGTTTTTGGACCTAAAACATAAGTGTATTCACTGGCTAAATCAACACAGGCCGCTACCAGTGTCGGTTTCAGCAGAAATTATCTTCGCACGTCGGGTGGATTGGGTGGTTCTAAAGTTAAATCGGTGAAGGGAGACTGTGTTGTCTTAAATTTTATAGACAGAAGGGCCGTGGAGCATATTTGTGCTTGGCCCGCAAGTAACTCGGTCTACCAAATCAACTCTTTACCGCTTACATTCTTTTACCCACCCTTATGCTATAACAAGAGTCCCCCGCGTTCATTAATATCCGGTATCGCTGTTGAAAGGTTGGATGCAGGAATTCCTTTGCTTAACCGGCTTGAAGGCCTGTCGGGCTTGGAAGACTGTGATTGACGGTCCACCGTTCGTTATGCAAGATGAATCTCCCCTTGGAGAGCTAATCGACATGAATAATACTGTGCCCCCGGTTGGGTGTGTTGGTAAACCTGCTACGACGATTGTGGGCCCTATTTTTGAGCAGGTCACTATTAATGTCGATCTACCAGCCCGGGGTGCGGCGGCCATCCCATCGAATGTAGTTGATGACATGGCCTCCAGTTTGTCAATAGGTCCCATTTCTATTGAGAATGTATTTTTGCCCTTAGGTCTATTGCCTCAGACACACCATGATTGTTCTGGCCTTACAGGCACAGGTTATTATTTAGCCACCTGGAATATAGCCGGGTGGCAATGTAAGCGGGATATTCTGGGCTGGAGGGAGTTTGTTGGTAGTTGCGACTTATTTTGTATGCAGGAAACCTGGTGCAAGGAACAAATCAATTTTGATGGGTTTGTTTCCTTTAATCTCCCAGCCCAGGAATCCTCTTCAGGCCGTGCGAAGGGCGGTTTATTAATATTACTGTAAATTAAACTGCCTGTGGTCGTTAAGACATACGTAATGATTGGACACCATTCCCAAGTGTTGTGGTTACAGCATGAGAATGGCCTCAATGTTTTGATTATTAACTATTATAACAACTCATTTAATCAGACGCGATTATCTGCGGTCTTGGAATTAATGGGAGCCCTTGATAAACTGTGCTCTGATAATTCTATTAATTTTGATGTTATTTGGGTAGGTGATTTCAATACTCCTCTTTGTCCTTTATCCCTAATAGAGCCTGTGGGTATGCTGCTGATAGTGATGAGCCGGAGGTTCACTTCCCACATAATTCCTATGGAAAGTTGCTGAACTCTGTTATGGCTAAATATGACCTAGCAGTATTACAGAGTGTAAAAGATGATCACGGTAACCCCGTTCCTACATTTACTGGTAGGGGCGCTGGTACTGTAATTGATCATTTAGTTATTTCAACGAATATTAATACTCTCTGTGGAACCCCGGTGACTTTGGACCTATCTGTTAGCGATCATAACTGTATTATTTTATGTCTGTCCTTATGGGGTCATAAGAAACAGGGGTCTGAAACTATTGTAAATGATGTTGTTTTAAGTAGGCCCAATGGTCATAGGATTAAGTGGACTGCCACTAACTCAGACACGTACTTGAACAGAATTGTTACTCTCTGTCTACCCGAGCTAAGCATGTGTCTTGAAGCTAAGGTTGGTCACTTAGGTATCCTACAATGTTTTAGTAAAATTAATGACAATATCAACAAGGTTCTGACTACATCCAATGCAAAGCGACATAAACAGAACAGTGGATGGTTTGACAAAGCTTGTACCAAGGCCCTACATAAGCTAAAGAAAGCTCTTTTGTGTAGTCCCCGGAATAGGTCTCTTATTATTAATCTTAGGATAGCCTACAAGGAACAGCTAAAACGTAGGAAACGTGAAATCCAGGCCGAAGCATGGGACAAATTGACGGCCGCGGTTGAGTTATCTAATAGTAAGCTCTTCTAGGATACTGTCAACAGTCCATTTTTAAGGAATGATGATGCTCCGACAATTACTTCTCAAGTTAGTAAGGAAAGTTGGGTCCTCCATTTTTCATCTGCTTTTAACCTTAGTGATATTTCTTGTATGCCCAGCCAATCTACCGTCGCTTGGCCTATTATCCCCCTTAATATTATTCCCTCTGAAGTAGTATTTGCTTTAAGATGTAGTAAAGGTGGGAAAGCTCCCGGGCCAGACGGAGTACCAATTGATCTTTATAAAGCCGACACAACTATATGGGGCCCTGTCTTATCTAATGTTTTTAATGCGGCTGCAGAGGAAAAGATTCAGTTGACTTGGGGGGAGTCTATAATAATCCCCATATACAAAAAGGGCCTTAGGTCTGAAGCCAAAAATTACCGCCCTATATCTCTTTTAGACTCATCATTAAAAACTATGAGCCGGGTCTTATTGTTTAGACTAGAAGAATGGGCAGAGGATAATGGAATTTTGGCTCAATCACAATATGGGTTCAGGAAAGGTCGGGGAACCCTGGAACAATGTGTAAATTTAGATCTCATTATTGGGAAATATACGCGCGCAAAGCAGGGATCTCTTTTCCTCTGCTTTGCTGATCTTAGTAGCGCGTTTGACCTGGTAGATCACGGTTTACTATGGTCAACCCTTTTGGACCTAGGTGCCCCCCTCAGGCTATCATTTTCTTTTTGGCACTACTCTATGCTAAAATGTCTGCAAAAATATGCTACGGCCAAGAAGGAGAATGTACAAGCCAAATCACGGTGAGTCTCGGCATTAGGCAAGGCTGTGTGCTGGCACACCTACTTTTTTCCCTTTTTATTAATGCTACTGGAATCTACCTCTGAGGCGGAAGCCGGAGGAAGCACTCGCCGTTTTTTAAAAAACTGTATACTTTGTGATTGATGCATTTTTAAAACCTTAACCTGTACCTGAGCTCATTTCTGTTGAAAGCGCCAAGCAGGCACAACACTATCAGCGGATATTAGCGCTGTTTAGTGATAGCGTTCCTTCACGGCCGCCATCGCATTTGACGCGAGGCCACGCCCCCTGACAGGCCACGCCCAATTCCACTCCCGCCTATAAAAAGCCAGAGCTGACCACAAGCGCACCTACTGGAATCTACCTCTGAGGCGGAAGCCGGAGGAAGCACTCGCCGTTTTTTAAAAAACTGTATACTTTGTGATTGATGCATTTTTAAAACCTTAACCTGTACCTGAGCTCATTTCTGTTGAAAGCGCCAAGCAGGCACAACACTATCAGCGGATATTAGCGCTGTTTAGTGATAGCGTTCCTTCACGGCCGCCATCGCGTTTGACGCGAGGCCACGCCCCCTGACAGGCCACGCCCAATTCCACTCCCGCCTATAAAAAGCCAGAGCTGACCACAAGCGCATGCAGATGGACCTCCTCCCCCGTCAATACCACAGCCCCTCGAACAAACCCTAGGGACAACAATCCACTCTTTAAAGGAGGGTTGATTAATGCACGCTCCATGGGCTGCCACAACCAAGATATCAAAGACCTCATTCAGGAATTAAACCTTGACTGTCTTCTCATAACGGAGACCTGGCTCACAGACAACAGTAATCCTGACCTAGCTACTGCTCTTCCACAAGGCTACTCCATTTTCAGGCAAGACAGACTGAAGGGGAGAGGTGGAGGAGTAGCCCTGCTGCTGCGCAACTCCTTCAAATGCCATACCTTCACCCTGGACTCATTAAAAGGAGCCGAATCCCTCGGATTCTCCATCAAACTCAATGAGTCCGCCTCCTTTTCAGGAGGACTAGTCTACCGTCCCCCAGGCACTGCTACCAAATTCCTAGATACTCTCAGTGATACCCTTGGTCAGCTCCTAACCAGATACCCACATGTCACCCTTTTGGGCGACTTCAATCTACACCTCGACTCTACAGAGGACGCTCAGACACTTAACTTCCACCAAACTCTAGAAATCTTCAACCTTCAGCAAAGGGTTAAGCAACCCACTCACCTAGCTGGACACACTCTAGATGGGGTCTGCACCAACTTTCCCCCTCTAGAAACCCATACTCCGATTCCACAAATCTGGACAGATCATAACCTGATCCCATTTCTCATTAGAACCCCGCAGCCTAAAAACTCAAAAAAACCCTGTTCACCCCCAGAGAACCATGTCAACTGGAAAAAGGTAGAAGACACCTTTAAACTCCAGCCTACCTTTGAGACTCAAAACCCCAGCCTGACTGGTAACGTCGAACAAGACTCCCAATCCTTCCACAATTGGATACTACGCGAAATTACAGAACGTGCTCCACCCAAACGGACTAGGAAATCTGATAGTAATGGCAAAACCAACGCCCCTTGGTTCACCCCAGAAGTAGCCGAGGCTCATATGCTCTGTAAAAAAGGCGAACGCAAATGGAGAAAAACATACGACAGTTTGGACAGAAACTCCTATGTCCAACTAAGGAAAAGTTACCACTCCATTATAAAAAGCGCAAAAAAAGTGTTCTACATCAAAGCCATTAATGAGGCCAAGCAAAAACAAAAAACCCTGTTTGCAATAGTTAAATCTTTCACCCATCCAAAAGCCCTACAGCCCGAAATACCTCCCTCTCAAGACCTCTGCGACCAAATAGCAGACTTCTTTGAAGAGAAAATCAATCTCATTCAGAAAGACTTCCCCCCTTACCATAGCCCACAGTCCCCCATCCCTCTGGAACAAGCAGGTAAACTAACTGGAAACCTAAAAACGTTCTCACAGGTCACTCTAGCCCAAACCAAGGAAGTCATCCTAGCATGCAAGTCAGGAGCTCCCTCTGACTCCTGCCCTCCTAGAATCCTTCACCAACTGATTGACACTGTCAATCCCATCATAAACAAAATAGTAAATACCTCCCTCAGCACTGGCATCGTCCCCAGGGCATGGAAACAAGCCATTGTTAAGCCCTTAATGAAAAAATTGAACAAATCCCCTTCCGACCTGACCAATCTCCGTCCAATCTCACTTCTCCCAGTCCTGGGAAAAATCACAGAACAATTAGTCTACAGGGAACTCAAAAACCATCTCGAAATGAATAATATCCTCCACCCTCAACAATCAGGCTTCCGCCCCCAGCACTCGACGGAAACTGCCTTGATCGAATTGACTGACTCAATAAAAATATTACAGGACCAAAGAAAGAACGCAGTATTGATCCTGTTGGACCTCACAGCAGCGTTCTACACCATCTCCCATCCCATACTACTGGACAGACTCAGGGACATTGGTATCTCTGACCTGGCATTGAACTGGATAACATCTTTCCTAACAGAAAGATCCCAATCCATCACACTAGGACCTTTCAGTTCTGCAGAGAAAAAGATTCGATCAGGAGTCCCACAA
Organism: Triturus cristatus; assembly: GCF_964204655.1. NCBI lineage: Eukaryota > Metazoa > Chordata > Amphibia > Caudata > Salamandridae > Triturus > Triturus cristatus. The sequence continues at coordinate 287,346,234 of NC_140584.1, read as the reverse complement.
GGCTCCATCTTAAGCCCCCTGCTCTTTAACGTCTACCTTATTCCCCTCATCTCCCTGATCGAATCATTCGGCATAACTGTTACATCATACGCCGACGATACCCAACTCATAGTCCCGCTAGAGGAGAATTCTACATCAGCCGAACAAAATCTAAAAAACTGCCTGAAAAACGTCTTTCTGTGGATGGAAACAAATCACCTCAAGTGCAACACTAGTAAGACAGAAATCCTCCCCATGGGGAAAAATGTCAAGTTCTGTCCTCATCTCTGGTGGCCAGAGGACTCCACAGCCCCTCCCCAGACCGTCACAACAGCAAGAAACCTTGGAGTCACCTTCGATACTGACCTATCCTTCGATCATCACGTAAGGAAGGTGGCAGGAAGCTGCTTCGGAATCATTAAATCCCTCAAAAAAATTTTTGACTTCCTACCAACGGATGCTAGAAAAGCGGTAGCCGTGGCGCTAATCCTATCGCGCTTGGATTACTGCAACGGCCTAATGGCAGGTGTGAAAAAAGTCACACTCAAAAAACTGCAGAGCGTCCAGCATTCTGCTGCCAGAATGGTGCTTAAACTCCCCAGGAGGTCTTCAGCTTCCACTGCTCTGAGAACCCTCCACTGGCTACCCTTGCACAAAAGGATTCTTTTCAAAATCCTAATCATTGCATTCCGGGCATTCAACCACATCGGCCCCAAATATCTAATTAGGCGCTACCCCCATTACAATCCCCAGAGGACCCTGAGATCCTCCAATAACAATCTACTAAAACCATCCAACTTCAACCTAAAAACCAAAGGGGGTAAAACCCTCACCCACTTATCTTCTAGAGCCTGGAATTCCATGCCCCAGCACCTGAGGTCCCTAACCAAGGAAATCCATTTTAGGAAACAACTAAAAACCTGGATCTTCAGCCTTTCTGACGAGTACGTACTGGACGCCATCTAATCCCGCCTTCCCTCAACCTCAAGCATACTTTCCAGTTAGCGCCAGGATACTCCTTCCGGAGCGACAGTCGCGCTCTATAAATACCAATACCAATACCAATACCAATGCCATAGAAGCCGATCTTAAAAAGGTTAAGTGTGATGCCCCGCAAATTGAGGGACAGGAGGTACCTGTGCTGCTTTATGCCGATGACACGGTTCTCCTCTCAAGAACTCCCATGGGTCTACAAAAACTAATGAATAGATTCTCTGATTTTATAAAGGAAAGGAAATTAAAACTCAATAACTCCAAGACTTTTATTTTACAGCGCGGACGTAAAATAAGGAACTTGAGATCCTTCCATATTGAGAACCAGAAAATTCTTTTAGTAAATAAGTTTTGCTACCTCGGCATCATGTTTTCAAGTAATGGCATGTGGCACGATGAGATTTTAAATGTTAAGGCCAAAATGGCCAGATGCGCCTATGGCGTTTTTAAATTTGCAATCAAATTGGGGGATCGTTACACATTTACAAAAATAAGTGTGTTTCGGTTGCGCTTTATGGCGCAGGGGTTTGGGGCTATTGCCCCCATGGAGAGCTTCAAACTGAGGAAAATGCTTTTTTTTTAAAGTTATTATGTTTGCCCTCGTCCGCTCCTACCTCATTAATTCATAATGAGTTGGGGCTGAATTATTTGTCCGACCTGATAGAGCTGAAACCATTAATGTTATGGAGGTCGATTTGGTTGAAGAAAGAGACTGGGTTTAATAGAAGCATTATTAAGGACTGCCTCTGTTTGGACAAATGCCTACAAATCCCATGGTTAAAATTTGTGGTTACTACTTTTAAGGACTTTTTCAAGGTGAATATCTTAGAAAATCCAAACTATGCGTCTGATTTTTCTAAGTCAGATTTTAAGCAAATTTTCTTAAGGGAAAAAGTTCATCGTCGTCATTTTAAGAACATGCAACTTGCAACCGTGGCTTTTTATTATTCACAGGAGCATACTGTAGGGTTTCAACCATACCTATCTCAGGTTACTAGAACCTCGCATCGGTTCGTACTGACCCGACTGAGATTAGGTATTGTCCACCATTTGGTGGCTTTTCCATCGATAAAAAAATACCCCACTGCTCCTTGTCCATGTGATGGAGTCACTAAACAGAGTGTTACACATTTTCTCCTTACATGTAATCCATATATGCATTTGCGCATTGTCTATCTGAAACCACTTTTTAAAAAATATGGGTGTCGTACTTTGAAATCCGCCTTGACCCTGTTGTTTACTTTAAATGAGATAGATATATGTTTTTTTACTACCACGTTTATCTTAAAATCTATTGCTGCTAGAAAAAGTATGGTTTTTTAACTTTTATGTTTAGATGATAGATTATTTTTTGTAAATTTTGTATAGTGACTCCCTCAAATTGTATTTGGTTTAATTCGCTCAGTAAGTTTTACATTTGTTGTTTTGTGCTTTTATGATTGTTTTTTTTAATAATCAAATAAAGCTTACTTTGAATTGACTCTTTCGACTTGAATTGGGGTACGGCTAGCACTAGGGCACTTAAATGGGATGCGATGAAGGTTGTGTTGCGAGGGATGTTTATGTCCACGGAGATGGGGGTGAGGAGAGTGCTGGAACGGGATTTACGTCAATAAGAGAAGCGCTTGGCGGTTCTAGAAAGAGAGCTTCCTACTGCTGAGGAAGGGCCGGTCAAGTGGGCAGAACTACGACGGAAGAAAGGGGACAACTGGGACTCACTGGGCAAATACAATAGAACCACGAGTAGACGCCGCTGGTACACAGAGGGGGATAAGGCGGGATGCCTATTGGCGCGCCTGATTAGGATGGAGACGTAGCCTCTCCCAATTTTATCAATCAAAACGGAGCAGGGCCAAATGGTATATACACAACACGAGATCAACAGAGCATTTATCATCCATCTACAAAAGATATATTCAGAACCCAGGCCCCCCACAGCACCACAGTTGGAGGAGACCTACCTTGCCGAGCTGGAACTACCATGTCTTGACCCAGAGAGTCAGGAATCACTGGGGGCCCTCTTTAGAGGGGAGGAGATCAGAGCGTCAATCGCCCATTTGAAGACCGCAAAGTCCCCTGGATGGACGGCCTGGCGGCTGAGCTCTATAATGAGTATGGGGGGGTCTTAATTCCTAAACTCCTCGAAATCACGGTGGAAGCAGGCGAGATTGGCTTGCTCCCAGACTCCATGCGCGAAGCACTGATCGTTATGATCCCCAAACCAGGGAAGGACCCCATGCTCCCCAGTTCGTATCGGCCAATCTCAATGCTGAATGTGGATCTTAAAATTCTCAGCCAAGTGCTGGCTGGCAGGCTCCTTCCGTATCTCAGGCAGTTGGTTAATGATGACCAGTCTGGTTTTATGCCTGGCAGGAATGCGTTGAGAAATATCCGTCGTCTCGCTCACGTTATGCAATCGGTGGAGGGTACGGCCCACCAGTGTACCCTAGTATTCCTTGATATCGAACAAGCGTTTGACTCGATCCGTTGGGAATACTTGTGGCAGGTGCTTCTAAAGATGGGGTTGGGGGAGGGCTTCGTGAACTGGGTGAAACTACTATATGTTCACCCGCTGGCAAGAGTTCATACGGGTAGATACGTGTTGGATAAAATCACAATAGAAAGTGGGACGCAACAGGGGTGCCCGCTCTCCCCCTTGTTGTTTGCCGTGGCAATGGAGCCTTTGGCTTCCATTAGTACGACTATTTACGGCGATCTGGAATCGTGTGATTAAGAGACTTATCCGAGAGTGACCGTTCGCCCTGGAGGTTGATCTCTGGTTTATGCCACCCTTTGCTCAAATTGAGCGGGTTATGTCGACTGACAAATGGAAGGACGGGGGCTGCCTAATGTTATCTGACCTATACCCGGAAAATAGGTTCATTACCTATCAGGAGGCAGTGGCTACCTTTGACTTGGGACCGGGGCAATTTCTGCAATATGCCAAGATTGGGGTCACTGCACGGCAGTTATGGCCCTCATTCCCTGAGGCCCCGGAACCCACCCATATCCTGGTTAAGATGATAGCAATGGCGGGAGGGCGGAAGTTTGTCACTCATCTATATAGGGCGCTGAGGGAAGATAAAAAACCTGGACCCTTAAAAGTAGAAGAGAAATGGCAGCAGGTGTGCCCGCAGAAACTTACACCACGGGACTGGGAGAAAATCCACGAGAGCATACGAAAGGTGTCGGTCTCTAACAGATTCAAACAAATACAGTACAATATAGTGTATATGACCTACCTCTCACCCAGACGGCTCCACGCCATTGATAGCTCTAGGGATCCAACATGCCCCAGATATTGCCATGTTCAGGCGGACTTTCCACATATGGTATGGACCTGCCCAGTAATTCAGACATACTGGACGGAGGTCCTAGAGGACCTACATAGAATAACCGACTGGACGATTGCCATGGAGGCGAGCTCATGTCTCCTCAGTCTAATTCCCCGAGACCCTAAACGCAAGACGAGTAGACAGTTCCTGGTGTTGGGGCTCATAATAGCTAGGCGGCGGATAGCAATACACTGGCTGGCGCAGCAGCGGCCACAGATAGCAAGCTGGAGAACAGACCTGAGAGAATGGGCACTGGCTGAGGAGGGGCATATGCGCGACACAAGAAGAGATGACAAACTGCCTGAGGTACTGTTGGCATGGGGGATGATGGTACAGGAGACAGACGGGCAGGCCCCACAGTCCACACAGGTATCGCCCAATGAGACGCACTCCACTAGGACGGAGACCCACGGTCAGGAGGGGAGATAAGTGGAGACCCCAGACAGTGCTTAAGATAATCAGACCTAAGGTGCATGGGACCAGCAGGAGGGGGGGTGTTGGGGGTGATGGGGGGGAGTTCGGGGAGGGGTTCAGTTAAAGTTTGTTTACCACATACCAAATGCTTGTCTAAATTGACAAACCGCTCTGGAGGAGCGTATACGTCTATATTCCTGAGTTAAAAATGTGAATGTTCATGGTATCAGTTATCATGTGAGATAAATGTATTGTATATGAACATGGTCTGTGCCTTACAAGAAAGACAAAAATTAATAAAGAAATATAAAAATAAAAAATACATCTAACCATGACAAAGATAAAAATATATATATTCTTTTAAATCGTATCGCAAAACTAAACAAGCAATGAAAATGCAATAGGTCTTTCATTAAGTTAAAGCCATTTGCTTTGCTAATGGTATTGTATAGCAAAACAAATGGCTTTAACCTAATAAAAGGCAAGACCTATTGCATTTTTAAACGTTCATAGCATCCTGGCACCATATATCAGAACAATCATAAATTGATCTGTAACTGAGGGAGTAGTTCTGTAGCCCAAAACGGTGGCGGGTAACGCCGGAATCCAAGAAGCCATATCCAGCTGGAGATAAGAGGCTGGGTGATATGGTGGTTTTGCATCTGAAAGAAACATGGAGGTTGTGTTCATACCAGCACCACAAAGCATTGATCAGCTTTACCTTCTTGAAACTCAAACAAAAAAAACTTTCTGTGCCCATTAGAGGAAACTCGGCTGCATTTAGCAAACACTTTCCCATTTGGAAAGACATTGGTGAGATCAGAAAGTGCTCCTCTGGAACACTGCCTGCTGCCGACTGAGACAGCTGTCATGATTCCTAAAGGGGAAGATATCCCACAGGGACAGTTCCTACTTTGAGAATCAGATGCCACCCGCTGTGACGTCTCTGTAACTTATCAAAGGTTTATGACCACAATTGAGGTTACAAACCATTGACACGTTCCTCCCTGAATCACAGATGGTAGGGTGGCATCCCTTTTCATGTCCTCTCCTATTTGCAGTTATAACTAAGTTGCAAAACCCCTTTTACAAGACTCTTCCTACTAGTAAAAGAGCTTTTTTAAATAGTATTTGTGGACCCAAACCTGTGATTTGAAGAATCTCAGGCTTTGCAACCACGAAGTACCGATGTTCATTAGGCCTCTAATTGTATCTGGAGAAGGATGGTAACACCATGTCGAAGCCAAGCATGGCAATAATACTCCTTCAATGGAATGTCATTTCTTCTCTGGCAGGCACCATCACAGTTGTATTCCCACAACTTTTGCAAAGGAGCTGTTAAGAGGAAAATGGGTGCCTTCTAGCCAGCAAAACCTGACAGGGAAAACCTAGGCAGGCTGCTTGCATGGAAGTGGGTTGGGTGAGGTTCACATTTCCTAAAACATTTCCGCAGTCTCTTTCTCAAAGGGTATATTGCCTCCGGGTCACAGCAAAAAGGATGGTCCTTCAACCCCTCAAATTATCTCCACCAACCTTGTAGCGATTCATGAGGGGTGGAGGAGGATATGTCTTAGACAAATGTAGGGTTACAGCTTTGATGTTTCTTATTTTTGTCTTGCCCTCACTTCTACTCGCCTTCTTCAGTATCCCTTTCCTCCTTTCCCTCTACTCCTTTCCTTCCTACCCTCTATTCTTCACCCATTCTCACTGCTACCCTCTTGCCTTCCCCATCACTATCTTCCCTGTCTCCCGAGCCTTTGCTTTTCTATGACATCTCCATCTTCAGTTCTATCTCTGCTTTTCCTCCTCTGTCTAGCGTGTGCTGTACGTGCTGTTTCTGCTACGGGCTGTAGGCGGGTCATGCAAACAACAAAAGCCAGCCGTGATTGTTGTCCAGCATTCCTCGTAAAGCCAAGCTCACAATCACAATAATGGCCACGAGGGTCCTACAGTGACAAGCGGCACTAAACCTCCCCCTCACCCACAAAGAAACCCCCACGCCTTTCAGAACAGAGCTCTAAATCGGTCTCCATCGGTACGGCTCAGCCTTCTCCCATTACAGGACAGTGTCACAAAAGATACGAGGGCAGGCTCTGCCCTTGTACAGCACCATTCTACGCCTGGTCTCATTATTCGGCGAAACGGTATGGAAGTGTGCATTGGAATTGAAAAAAAGATTATAGTAATACAAAAACAGCACATAATGTTTTGAAAATAGTGGCCACACACTAAGTATTTAAAAAAGGCCAAGGGAATGAATGCTGTTAGGCTTGAGAGCGATCCGCGCTCGGTGACCGTCTTCCGTCAGGTTGGCTGGGACTCACGGAAGGAGTCGCCTAACGAAATGATCCACGATTAAGATTCCAATTACACGAGGTTGGATACCGGTCTACCTCTACAGTATAGCGCATCCTTCACTCACGGGAGGACCTACTCCATTATGATTTGTTCCATATGATGACTGCGGGTCTCGCATATACACTGTTGGTGTAGGACTCATCCTTCACACCTCTCTAGGTTGCCCATCTAGCCCTGAAGAAGACCCGCAAGGTTGAGGCCAAAAAAAAACCCTTTTAGCCCCAAGCCAGGTCGAATCGTTGATGCCCCTACCAAGTGGCCTGGATCACTATTTCTACTCCAAAACGTGCCACTCGAATAATACATTTTTGTGTCTACAAACTGTATTGTAAAAAGTGTTGATTACTTTTTGATGTGACCAGGTTTTAGTAGACTGGGACGCATGACCAGTCCAATAGTAAATGTTTTAAAGTTCTTTCTTTTACCCTTCTGTGATTCTAATTTCACTTCTTGAGCACCCCCCACTTACCTTCTTTGTACGTTCCTTTTGGAGCAACCTATCCTTTCCAAAATTGCTTCAAACAAGATTCAGGGAATATTTAACTGTGCACCCTGTGATATATATATGTAATAAATCCCAGGTGTGAAACATAAGCATTGTGGTTGTTGCACTTTTCTTCTCCCTCAAAACTAAATTTTGTATAGTATTGATTACTGTGAGCTTACGCTTTGAGCCCCCAAGTAACCACACCTCTGGGGTACGCTAGAAAGCTCCACATGCCAAGAGAGAGGTTCTGCCATCTTGAGAGTGGGCAGAATAGTTTATTCTGGGCATAGTTTATTCTGGGCTAGCTTGATGCCATACTTCAGTGACATTCGTCACTAGGCGGGTGGGGACCCGGAAGCCCATTAGCTAGTAGTCACCACATCTACAAGGGCACGTACTGAGAATAAAAGTGGTACCCCTGGGACCTAGACCTCAGATCTCCTCTGTCTTGCAGAGATGACTGAAGAAGGCCGGGCCTGCAGTTTGCTGGACCCAGCAAAGAGAAGATGCACCAAAGACTGGACTGCACCTGCTGCTCCTTGGCCTAGCAAAGATTGGACTGTGCCTGTGGTGCCCTGCTCGAGGAAAAGTCATCCTGAGTCCCAGACAGAAAAAGTGACTCTAAGGGTCAGTTGACTGACTTCCTGTTGCAGCTACAGGGCCCCAAAAGCTCAAGAAGCCTGCCATGGTGAGTTGGTAGCCAAGAACACCTGACCATTGAAGTGAAGCGAGGGAGACCGAGTCCTAACCCTCAAAAGCTGCATCCAAGTCTGCTGGACCAGGAACAGTGGTTAGAATGCTGTTTGGTCGCCAACAAGGTAGTTATCACCAGTTAAAGGGAATCACTGTATTCACTGCAACCGGAGACCAGCAGAGCAGTGGCAACTGGGTTTTGGCTGGATTTTAACCGAATTCGAGGGACAACGACACCTGTGGCCAAAGTCTCTCCACCATGTTGGTGGACCGAGGAGTAGCCTAAAGAAAACTTACGTCAGTGAATCAGCATCCAGAGCACCCTTCAGCATTTTCAGCATTCCTGCATCCCTTACATCAGCACCACTCCATTGAAGTCTATGAGAGTTCGCCCATAGAGCCTGCAAATGGACTGGAGATTGTTTTGACTGAGGTAACTTTTTAAATAAGACTCTTTGGCCTCCTTGACTTGCTGCCTGCAGGAGTTGGTCTCCCAAAGCAGACCGGAGTAATAGTTTAAAACTTTATAAAAGTTTTCCAAAGTTTTCAAAGTTGACCGCAAGCGCAGTCCATTACAATAATTCATTGCACAGAGTTAAAAAGAGGTGATTTATTGTTCCTTTAATAATTCAGATCTCTAGAATCCTCTGGTGGATTTTTCTTTTTGAGGTGTCTAGTTAAAGATAAAAATACAACTTATTTTTATAAATTGGTGTCAGATTTTTACTGCGTCTTCTATCTTTCTTTTTTAACAGTTCTGGCATTTCTTAATGTTTTGTACTTGTTCCTCTGATGAAGCCTGACTGCCTGAACACACAGCTACCAAGTGTTGAGCTAAGAATTTTCAAGCTAACCTTGACCCAGTAGAGTTAGTAAGTTTATTACACGGTGAGATTGCACAACCACACAATATCATAAACCTCTTTCCTCACAGCCATCTTGACATATTCTGTGTCGTACTTTATGACAAAAAAAACTCCAAGACGGCTGTCCACTGGTGTATTTTCATGGAAATGCAAGCTTGTGTATAGGTTTGCCGCAGTGGTGTAACACAAAATGATAGGGCCCCTCGGCAAAATGGGAAGAGGGCCCTCTGAGACTCCCCTATTCATATATATTAACTAGGCTTAGGCTGAAAGGGGCTTCCTTTGAAGAGTTGGGGAGCCACCTGCACCCCTAAGGCTGTAGGGGCTTGCATTACGCCCCTGGTTTGCAGCATGTGGAAGCATGGACGGCCATATAGAATTCTACCAGAGTATTTTAGCAAGCCATCAAATCGTGCAAATAGTTATTTCAATCTGGCAAGAATTTAGGTTTGAATGGTTTTCTATACCAGCTGTCTTAAGCGGTAGCTTGTTTCAACCCATTTCTCAATAGTCTTCTTTAGAATTCGTGCCAGCGGGATACTACCATACCATGTGTTGCTATGTCTTGTAACACGTCTAATACAATAATGAAGTTGCTACCTATGTAATATTGCAGTGAACATGGACCTTCTTTATTTAGGAAGCGTATTGAAATCTGATCATTGCTTGTGTTGGAATCCTAGCAGTTTGGTGCTGCACACTATAGTATTCCCTAAGGCACTGCCTTCACAATAGCCTATTATCTGCAAGGACTTGCCTCATATCTTGTAATTGTCAGTTCAAGTTCATTTTCTTCAAGCAGTGGTGGACACGGCCAATGGACCACACTGCTGTACAACATCATAGCTGGAGGACAGACTAGGTGCACTATGAGTCTCTCCAGCACCACGATCAGAGGACAGACTAGGTGCACAATGACTCTCGCCAGTGCCCCGATCAGAGGACAGACTAGGTGCACCATGGGTCTCGCCAGTGCCCCGATCACAGGGCAGACTAGGTGCACCACATGTCTCTCCACTGCCACGATCAGAGGACAGACTAGGTGCACCATGAGTCTCTCCAGCGCCACGTTCAGAGGACAGACTAGGTGCATTATGAGTCTCTCCAGTACCATGATCAGAGGACAGACTAGGCGCACCATGAGTCTCACCAGTGCCCCGATCACAGGACAGACTAGATGCATCATGAGTCTCACCAGCACCACAATCACAGGACAGACTAGGTGCACCATGAGTCTTGCCAGTGCCCGGATCACAGGACAGACTAGATGCACCATGAGTCTCCCCAGCACCACGATCAGAGGTAAGACTAGGTGCACCATGAGTCTCTACAGCGCCACGATCAGAGGACAGAGTAGGTGCATCATGAGTCTCTCCAGTACCATGATCAGAGGACAGACTAGGTGCACCATGAGTCTCGCCAGTGCCCCGATCACAGGACAGACTAGGTGCACCATGAGTCTCGCCAGTGTCCTGATCACAGGACAGACTAGGTGCACCATGAGTCTCGCCAGTGTCCCGATCACTGGACAGACTAGGTGCACCATGAGTCTCTCCACTGCCATGATCAGAGGACAGACTAGGTGCACCATGAGTTTCGACCTGGTCCCGATCACAGGACAGACTATGTGCACCATGAGTTTCTCCAGTACCATGATCAAAAGACAGACCAGATGCACTGCGAGCCTATACAGAAGGCTCACTCCCTGTACATCACAGGTTCTGCTTCGGCTTAGGAATACAACGGATGCAATATTTCATAAGGGTTTCTATACTGGGAGTCAGGACATCTGGTGTTAATACACTGGGGAGTATTTACAATGCAGGTAAGTTTTTAAAAACAACTCATTTCGTTAAAAAATGATCTTTAATATTTGTAAAAATGACATCAATAAAACAAAAATAAAATAGAATAAATAAATAAAATGTGATATATTAGAAAAATGTAAAATAATTATTTCTAATATATACACAATTTTAAAAAGCAATCCTTTATAGAATATAATTTCATACTCGAAATAAGATTTTTAACATCGTTTTAAATAAATACAGGAATTTATTTCAATAAATATTCAAGTATGCGCCCTTTTTAGGTCTCGCCTAGCTATTGCGTAGCAATCGCGAGGCGAGACTATAGTAAGGGGCTCCCAAAAGTGCTCCCAAAAGAGGATGGCATAGCGAGCACGTGCACAATCACGTGCATCGTGCCGCCATGCAATCCGTTTGGCATCGTACTTCAAAGGGTCTGCTCCCCCGCCTGGAATGTGCTCCCCCGCCCCCGCCAAGCGCGCACACAAATTTGCTTTCACTTTACAGCAGTCAGCAGTCTATTGCCTCCTGTCACACGCGTCCTCCTTTCTATTCTATTCTATTTGAGAATCTGGTCACCCTACCTATTCCTGACTTGTGTAATCCCCTTTAGTGCTGACCTTGGACCCTGTCACCTTAGGCGCCTTATCTCGGCCGCATAGTGTGGAGAGAGAGAGTTGTAGTACTAACAGCGTAGTGTCGGGCCGGAGGACTGCTGTGCAGGCTTCCCGAACGGATGTTCATGTCACATATTTTGTTGTTTCATTCAGAATGATGACGCATGCTCCAGCGGGCTGAGGTGAAGTGCGTCTCTCGCCAGGTCACCGGTCTACCCTTTCAGTGGCACTCGTCTGAGGCATCCGGTGTCTCCATCGAAGCTAACCAGGCGGCCGGTGTACGGGGAGCTGACCCTCACACCGAATTGAGGGGGCCCACGAGTGCTAATGTGTGTAATGCCACACATTCTGTTCCCTCTGCGTCAATCCGTTGTGTGACAGCTCTGTGAATTCCACTCTAATCTGTCTTCATTGTGCTTGCTTTATGCTCCTCATGTTACGCAATTAGGAATTGCGTACAGCCTAAAAAACAAGCATTGGCAAAGCCAAAGGTTTTCACCTGTGCCAACTAGCGCTTAGAGGAGTAGTCAGAAAAAATAAATACCCCCACTTGGACCTACTTTTAGAACGCCTGAGAACGAGCAAGTCCATTTACTCTATGTCTATTATTCATCCTTTCATTCCACCCCTAGCTTTCCTCTCTTCTCTCCCATCTTTCGCCTCTCCCATGTCCTAATCTTACCCCTTTTCTCTCTTTTCCGCTTTCATGTGTCTTACTTCTCCTTTTGTCTCTCTCATCCTATTGCCCTCCTCTTCCTCTGCTTTTTCTTTCTTTTCATCTGTCCTCAGCACTCTTGTCTCCTTACTTCCTTTTTCGCTTTTCCTACTTCCCCTCCCTCTTCTCTTGTTCTTTCTTGGGCTGCTGGTGCCAAAACGTACAAAATCGCCCAACTGTTACCAACATCTTCCCCTGACAAAAAGTCAGACTGGCTTGATTTACCAATGCATGTTTCTTTGGTGCTTAGTAGGACTTTTATTCTATTTCTGTGAGCTCCTGTTTTAGGAAAGGGACATGGCGCACAGGAAGTTGAAATATTTTTTGCCAGGATCACACAATAGTGTAAAGGTTACGCTGTGATTCGAACAGTGGGCCCACAGCTTCTCTTTCAATGTGGGACAATTTTGGCTGCAAAAGTACTCTTTGGGGTCATTTAAGTTTACGTTTTATGAAACGACCATGTTGTGAAGTGATTTTCGGGGAGCTTCACCCCTAATCAGCAACGGGCCTACATAACCAAAGGAGGGCATTTCTTTGGCTTCAAGTGTGGATGAGTTCCCTAAGTTCATTAACAGTTTGGTGGTCCTGTCATGTACATTTGGCTGCTGAGCGCACCATGAAAAATAAACAAGGCCACAGGAATTATTTTATGGCAGCAATCAGGGGAATGCAATGCTCCTCTCCTTGCCGGTTTTTGAAAAACAGTAAGGGCCTCATTTGGGGTCAATTTTACATATATATTATATTTGGATATGTGTTCACCTTCTGATGCTACGAATAACAAGCATTTGCAAAACAATAGGTCTTGCAATTGAGAGTTTTAGCTTTTGACATTGTAAATGACAATGCTTTTCAGTTATGTGTTGGTTTTTAAAACATAAATAAAAGACATTATCATTTACAATGCCAATAGCTCAACCTCTGGCAAGTGCGAGACCTATTGCATTGCAAATGCTTGTTTAATTAATGAACCTATAAAAAAATAATGGTAATAGCCTTTTTTATGATATTTTTGGTCCAGTTTTTCTTTTGCTTTTTTGCTGTACATGGCTTGCATTTATTAGTTCCTCAGGGCCCGATTCACAGAACTAACTTAAGAAAAAATCCTAAACTTACTACCATTTTGGTATTCACAGAAGGCACTTACTCATTTTGGTATTCACAGAAGGCACTTACACATTTCGGTATTCACAGAAGTTAGGAGTCCTAACTTTAGGACTCCTAAATGCCTTCTGTGAATACTGAAAGTCTTAAAGTTAGGATTTTTCTCAGTTTAGGAGTAGTAAAGTTAGGACTCCTAACTTTAGGACTCCTAAGTGCCTTCTGTGAATACCGAAAGTCTTAAAGTTAGGATTTTTCTCAGTTTAGGAGTCCTAAAGTTAGGACTCCTAACTTCTGGTAGTAAGTTTAGGATTTTGTCCTAAGTTAGTTCTGTGAATCGGGCCCTCAGTCATCAGAGCACTGCGGTTGAGTGTAGAAGGGTTTCGTCATCGCAGTTGAGGCAAGAATTTTTTTACATTAATTTAAAGTTATGTGGGCTACTTATACTGCAAATTTAAGGTTTTTCGTAGCTTACAGATAAAGTTTGCTTGAGGTTTGTGTAGTATTTCAGAATTTACTTTTATTATAAGTACTGCTTATTTTCAAATGTTGCACTCTTTTTTAGGTGCAAAAGTGTTGGTGTTTTTTTTTGTTTTTTTGTAAAGGGGCAGTACCGGGGTCTCCATTGAATAGAACTACTCTCATTTCTCTTTTTTTAATTTTTCCTTGGAGTTGTACTTTGGTAAAAAAAAAAAGATCTGCTTTTTCTGTGCATCGATTTCAGCTAGTTGCACGGCTTCATGTCTACGGAGGCACTTTTTTGGGGGAAGTGCGGTTCGGGGGTCTTCACCTAAATATGAACACGACCACCATTACGTTAGTCTGATATCCTGGAAACTGTTGTACTTTTTTCTGAATTTCCTACAAAATCTATGCTGTAGGGTGGGGTCTGCCAATGGATGAGTCACAGGAATTCAGCCAACCCTTCCATGGAGTTGTTGCTGTTTGCCCCCTCCTTCTAAATAAGTTGAGTAGGAGTTCCATCACTCAATGTTATATCTTAGTTGCCTTGTGCAACCCAATCTATAAAGGGGTCTATTAGGATGTAGGGCAGATCGCCACCGCCCGCATGTCCGTGGCCATCCGCCCTACATCCTCATCCGCCCGTCACCCATTTCCCCCGCCATATTAATATGGCGGGGGTACCGCGGCGGATGGGAAGACCGTCCGCACGGTCGACGAGTCGACCGGGTGGAAAAGGGTTTAATATGGTGGCAGTGTCTGCTAGACGCCGCCATCCATATCAGGATGCAGGAGGGGGCAGCCTTTCGGCATGCCCATTGAGGGCCCCCAGGATGTTGGGGGGGCACATGGGGGTACCTATGGTACCCCCCTGCATATGCATGCACAACATGGCAGGCACTGCGCGGTGCCTGCCACGTTGTGCATGCATATGCACTACATGCATTTTTGGCATTGCGGAGGGTGATGCTGAAAGCACTGCCCGCCGCAATGTTAAAAATGCAGGATGCGCCCGCCAGTGTGGCGGGCGCATCCTAATTACCCCTATGGGACCGCCGCACTTATGGCGGGCAGTCCCTTTTTACGTCAGGATGGCAGGCAAAGTCCGCCCAATTAGATTTAGAGCTCATTTTTCCTCATTGTCACAAAAGAAGACACTTCTTACAAGAAACAAACAACTAGTCATCTACTTGACCAGGTGGAACAAAAGCCAACGCAATACGCTTTGCTAGTTTTATTTGGAGTTTTTAGTGCCAGACATGTATTCTGGCCCGGTTCTAGAAGGTGGGCCGGGTGGGCCAGGCCCACCCAAAGATGAGCCTTAGCCCTCGCAGTGAATCTGCCACCGATGTACAACAATAAAAAAAATGTTCAGATAACTGGTGATGTATGATCCTGCTGGAGTGCACTCATTTGTCGGTTGGTAGTTTTTAAAAGCAGATAAACTGTATTTTATGTGGATAGCTCAGTGGGTTACTGCCTTTGTCACAGAGGTCTTTGTTTTACTTGCAGTTCAGAAGTTACAATCCTAAAATAGGACAGTGACCTCTGGACTGTCATCAAAGAGCTGCATACAAACTTCGTTTTTTTGTGTTGTGATGTAGTTAGAACTTCCCCAGTCTTTCATTATTTTAATGTTGCTATAAGGAGTTTTTTCAGGCAGATATACATTTTTATCAGTAAAGCCAACCCGCAACCACTGAAGTACTCTTTAAATCCTGTGTTTGTGCTTCTCCAGACCAAACCCTCTTACAATATATTGCCCACCAGTAGAGATGACGTGATTCCTACACCTTGTAATTCTCATTAATTTATGTGACATTCCCTGTAGATGGATTTATTGTTTCTGTATAATGTGTGCATGATGTAAAGTACTGTACCATCATGCACTGATATGAGTAGCGCTATACAACAAATGAAATGCATATGAGAGAGGGGCTACGAGGAGCACTGGTGGAGGGTGGCAATGAGGGAATCCGAGGAGGAGGTCATCGGGGAGGGGCTAAGGAGCGATGAGGTGCACTGGTGGAGGGTGGCAGTGAGGGAGTCCGAGGAGGAGGTCATGGGGTGGAGGGGGGAGCAACAGAGAGATGAGGGCACCGGTGGATGGTAGTATTGAGGGAATCTGAGAAGGAGGACAATAGGGGGAGGGGCTATGGTGCGATGAGGAGCATTGTTGGAGGGTGGCAAAGAGGGAATCCGAGGAGGAGGTCATGGGATGGAGAGGGGGGGAGCTACAGAGAGATGAGGGGCACTCGTGGAGGGTAGTATTGAGGAAATCCGAGGAGGAGGACAATAGGGGTGTAAGACCTGGGGTCTCCAGGCCCTAAGGGGGTAACGTGACACGAGCGGCTGGGCACCCAAAGGCTTGTGTGTAAAGCGACCATACAACACGCACATCCACTGAAGCCAGGAACGCACACAATAAGGGACGCCACACTGTAGAGATTTATGCAAATAACACAAGTTTATCCAAGCAGTTCAAGATAAATGCAGTTCATGGGATAACAAGGCAATTCATAAGATATAAATGCACTTCATAAGATATAAATGCAGTTAATGAGATGACAATGGCAATTCACTTATGTCAGCGTTTGATCCGCCAGCACCATATTCACCAGTATGATATTCACCAGTAGGTTATTCACCAGTATGTATCCTGCAGGCTCTAGGCCACCCTTGTATATCTTACTCCCCGTGGTAGGGTTTGGGGGATTGTAGCACCACTCCTGGGGGCGTGCAGGGACCCAGGGCAGACCTTGCGGGCCTACCGCTACCTTGGTTACCTGTAGCACCTCAGTGGGGATCACCGCGCTCTACGCGCTAAGCGGGCCTTGTACACCTCGGGACAAATCTGACAAACACCTTCAGAGCAGAGCATTAGAACATAGCGCCACTCGTAACCAGCATGCAGTGCATACTTCAGAGCAGAGCATTAGAACATAGCGCCACTCGTAACCAGTAAGCCGTGAATACTTCAGCACTGAGCATTAGAACATAACTCTACTCGTAATCAGTAAGCAGTGAATACTTCAGCACTGAGCATTAGAACATAACGCTACTCGTAATCAATAGCAATGAATACTTCAGAACGGAGCATTTAGAACAGAGCGCTACTCGTAATCAATAGCAATGAATACTTCAGAACGGAGCATTTAGAACAGAGCGCTACTCGTAATCAATAGCAATGAATACTTCAGAACGGAGCATTTAGAACAGAGCGCTACTCGTAATCAATAGCAATGAATACTTCAGAACAGAGCATTTAGAACAGAGCGTTACTCGTAATCAGTAGAAATGAATACTTCAGAACGGAGCAGTTCACGGAGCACAACGAGTCGTACGGAGCGAGCCTCTCGTACTCCGGTGCAGTTCGTGAGACACAGAGTTTCTGAATAGTCAGTGGGGAACAAGGGGCGAATCCCTCGGAGGGGTCTCTCTGTCGTGGTGACCAGGGGACTCCCACTGAGAGGGAACCCGGGCTCAGGGTGCGGTGTGGCTCCCAGCCTGTAGGGGGCGCACCGGGGTCAGTCCCAAGCCTCCGGGCTTACCTTGCTCGACGTCGGGGGGCATCCACACCGGCTCCGAAGTCCGCAGGCGATCCTGTTGCGACGGGGGCCGGCCACGGCCTCACGCACCTTCACCACAGCTGCGACGGCAGCGACGGGGCCCCGGGCTTCTCCTCGGGCCTCGTGACGATGAGTGGCACTCTTCCGGCCTCCGGGCCGCAGCGGTGAGCGCGCTTCAGCCTCCACGCTACAGGGGGGGGGGGGGCTCAAATTAAGCAGGGGAGCTCCGTGCTCAACGGAGCAGGCTGCCGGGGATCCCAGGTCAGGGAGCGCAGGGGTCGCAGCGCTAAGACCTGGTTGATCCTCAGCGATACCACAATCAATTAGGCATGTAGTTTCAAGGTTCAGTCTGGACACGCTGTCCCAGCATTCAGTTCTTGCAATCAGTTGCTCTAGAAAGTCTTGATGGCGCAGATGTATCTGGCGCCCTTAAGGGGTTCTGTTACAGGGGGGTAGGGAGTGAGTTGGCGACTAGGTCCTTCCTAGTCAGGCTGGGCAGAGGTTCTCTGGGTCCTCCTACTGCTGGGCAAGATCAGTGGGTTTCACAGGATCCCTCACTCACTTAAGAGGCAGCACCTAAATCCTGTCACTCTCAGAGGCATAAGTCCCTGGCTAGGCCCTACCGCCTACACTCCTGCGTGGATTCTCCAGCTCTGCTTCACCCCACTGGCCAACTGACTAGAAAAAGTTCCCCCCCTCACTTAAGTAGCCCTAGGTCAGGTGACCTCTAGCCATGGCGGCAAAAGTAAAACCACACCTCCCTTCTAGAAGGTTCCAGCACATTCCAGGAGCTTCCCCATTCTACCTATGGGACAAAAAAGGCGGGCTGGTGTCGCAACATTGTTGTGGGGTCCCAGCCAGCTCCTGGCAGCTAGGGTGCTACTAATAAAGACCACTCTGCAGTAGCAGGGGTCTGTGGCAGCCATCTTGGGAGAAGGGAGCACCTGCACCTTAACACTGATTGGCAATGAAAAGGCGCCCGGAGACCTAAGTCCAACATCAAAAATGAGGGTGGAAAAAATGAGGCACGATCAAAAATAGATGGGGAGACCACCCTAGGGCTGACAGGTCCAACAAGGGGGAGGGGCTATGGAGCGATGAGGGGAACTGGTGGAGGGTGGTAGTGAGGGAATCCGAGAAGGAGGTCAGTAGGTGGAGGGGCTACGGAGAGATGAGGGTAACAGGTGGATGGTGGCAGTGAGGGAATCTGAGGAGGAGATCAATAGGGGAAGGGGCTACAGAGAGATGAGGGGCATTGTTGGAGGGTGGCAAAGAGGGAATCCGAGGAGGAGGTCATGGGGTGGGGGGGAGGTACGGAGAGATATGGGGCACTAGTGGAGGGTGGCAGTGAGGGAATCCGAGTAGGATGTCATGCCTGTGGGTGGGAGCTATGGAGAGATGAAGGGCACTGATGGAGGGTGGCAGTGAGGGAATCCGAGGAGGAGGTCATGAGGTGGGGGGCTATGGAGAGATGAGGGACACTGGTGGAGGCTGGTAGTGAGGGTGTCTGAGGAGGAGGTCATGAGGGGGAGAGGCTACAGAGAGATGAAGGGCACTGTTGAAGGGTGGTAGTAAAGGTATCTACAGAGAAAGAGGTCATTGGTAGGGTGCCAGAAAAGACTTTCACACCAGCGCTAAAGCCGGCCCTTTCATGGCCTTTCAGTTTTTGGTTATTTAATTAACAGTCGGGTCATTAGGGCAACTGTGGAACGTACTTTAAAGTGCATGCTAATTACATTTACTGCTATATTCAATGTTTCAAGTTTGAAGGTGATTTTACCAATGTTTTTTTCCAGGAACAATGAAAGTGGAACTGGGTGGTGGCTGAAATGGGGCTGGGGCCCAAGGCCAGCTATGAGATAAGGTGCACTGGAGAGGGGTGGTAGAAAAGTGGATAATCAAGCCTGTAAGGGAGTGCGCTGCAGAGTCAAGGGTCAGGTGGAGGTAGTAATGAAGAGGGATTCTCCCTGACAGCTCGCACAGATGGAGCTTGAGTAGTGTCACTTGCCTGATACTCCCACCTCAGAAACCTACTCTTCCCATCAAAGCCACATTACATGGAAAAGAACACTTTTTGAGAGTGATAACATTTAGAAAGAGATTTGGAAAAGAGTGCATTTTACTGGGCCTTGTAAGACTAAGAAGCGATAAAGGAGGCCCCGGAAGCAGGCCTGGCTAGACATATAAGAGACAAATGGGGCCCGCAGGGGCCCAACCTAATGCACTCTTGGCCCACCCAAATAAATATTCCTGGAGCCCAGCCTGCATGTACTCCTCCTTCAACGAGTGTTTTTGTTTGTTGCCAAATTGCCTCGGACGGATGGAAAAAGTATCCCTGTAATTGTGATGTTGGGTATATTCTTTAATCATTTTAATCACTGAGAGTTCAAAATCGATAATTATATGACCTAGGATAATTGTGTTCAGGCCCGCGCAGTGCAGAAGCGGGAGGAGGCAGAGTCTCATCTGTGGAGGATCTGGGCTGCGTCACTCAGAGAACCCACCTCGCGCTCACCAGGGAGTAAGCAAAGGCGCGAGGACGGCAGAAATGGCGGCTGGCCTCCCTTGCTCGGCAAGCTGTATTGAATCACCCTATTGTGGTGGTGCCAGAAGGAGAGACTGTTGGGAAAGAGTGATGTTTTGGGCGGGCCTCTCTGGGACAATAGCCCCTGTGTACTTTGGCCAGCGATGCCAAGACAGTGCTGCACTGAACAATGAAGGTGAGTGCGGCAGCCCTTCAAGGTAAAAGAGACTAGACTAAAGGTTGCACGTAAGGGACCTCGTAAAAATGTCGGCATTCTAGCGAAGGAAACAGCAAGGAGTTGCACAGCAAACGCAGCCTTGGAAGAAATTCAGAGACATGACATTATCCCTAACGACCACTGGAGCTGATACAAAGGGACCAAGGGCACATATTCAAGCCCACCAGCGCCACCAGAACATCACTTTTTTTCCCATATTTACAAGGTGGTGCTAAGTCACTTTGCATGGCTTAACGCCACCTTGTAACAAGCATTGGCATAGCCAATAGGTCTCGCCCTTGGGACCTTATAAGTGTTTAGCCATGCAACAGTTGCATAACTAAATACTTATAAGGTCTCAAAAGCGACACCAATTGGCTATGCAAAGCGGCCGTGCGGCCGTGAAAGTGAAAGTAATCACTGTGAAGCGCGGTGCGCGCGCCCGCGCACATGCACTGTAGCTCTAGGCTGGCCTGGTAGCACTTTTTGGAGCACTCTCAATAAGTCTCGCTAGACCAGCGCATGCGCTGGGTCAGGCGAGAACTAATAATTCCCCTTTCCATCGTGCGGCAAAGGGGCGTGCAATGGATGTTGCTGTCGGCGTTCCACCACAACATCTATTGCTTTTTTGACGATGCCTTAGATTTACAAGGCTGAGGCAGCGCCAAAAACTAAAGTCATGGAATACCAGTGGTTAGAATGGCGCAACTAGGAGAAATAATTTTTCTTTTTTTTGGCTCTTTCCATGTGTGCTGCAGCACACTTAGAAGGTGCAAATCTCCATTATAGATTGTTTATGTGCAGGAAGGTGTCCCTTGCTGCACATGAACAATCGCCCCTGCAGCGCAGGCACCCGTGCTACATGGCGGCAGGGTGCCTGCGCCCGCACTTGGCAGATTTTTTGTGTGCCAAGGCTAGGGGAAACACAGGGGTGCACAGTATTCTTGGGAATACAGTGCTTCCCTGCATTTTGAGAATGTTGGAGCGCGGTGTTGCCAAATTTGGCACAGCGACATTCTCAAACTGCGCCAAGCGATGGCAACAAGGACCCTGCAGAGAAAAGGTCAGTAGATCTGATGATAAGATCAATGCCGGACAACAAGGTACGAGACATGTATCGATCTCAGTGGAAGATTAGGGTTAACATTGTTTGTGGATGCTCCCCTGCAAGTGATAAACAGTGTCTATAGTATGTTTTGTCAGAGTATCACTCCATGGGTAAACAAGGGTGAGTCACATGAACTCTCTTTGGCATAACTGATTAACACCTTGAGTTTTTATGACCTACATGGAGGTTGAATTGTGCAAAGCCGAAGAAGGGAAGGCCAAAGAAAAATATCTGTCCATTACCTCCCACAAAAGAAGTGAGCCAACAGAGAGATATAAAGAGACTCAAACCCTGTCAGAAATGGTGTCTAAGAAAGACGATGGACAAATAAAGCAGAAAATGGTGAAAATGTGCAAAAGTTTCACAGAAAGTGTCGCTCCCCACAAACTAGATGTAGCTATCATGTGTCAGGGGGTACTGGACTTGGAAGATAAAATGGAAAATACCCTATTGGCGATCAGATTGTGAGCGATAGAATGAAGGCGATGGAAGTCACTATAGTAGCCTGGCAGAAGAAGTGTCAAGCTTTTGAAAACTGGGCCCATAAAGACAATGTAATCATAAACAAAGCCCCTGGTGGATTTTACACACCTAATTCATGATATATGGGATCCCCCTATTTTTCATTAGGGTGGAAAATGGTCTAGTGTCTATCTAGGAACATCTCCAGTATGTGTGTTGCATTTAGAAAGACAGATCCTGTGACTAGGGAGAAACCATATGTACAAAAGATAGATCTAGAGATGTATAAAAAATATAGGAAGTGCCTCATGTAAGCAACCACCATCATGCCAGTCGATAGATTCTCACCAATTGGCTCACTTTGGCTTCATTATCAGCTTTCCTATATCTACGAAGGAACCAACACCCGCAGGATCAGAAGAATGTTGTGTGTGTGTTATCTATATAACCCTATTATGTATAACACATCTCTAAGAAATCCACCCTGGGCCCTCATATAGGGAGGAAAATGTCTTCCTAATCAGAAAAAAAGTAATAAAAATGAGTTATGTGCGGCACATAGCAACCGTCTTTAATTTCATATGCCCACACTCTTGATTAAAAACAGCAAACCATGTTAGACCATTTTAAGAAGAACGGCCGACATGTTTCATTGCCACCCTTTACTTACTGGCAATTCCATCAGGGCATGAGGACCATGTTTCACTCATATGTGCACCCGGCCTTTGTAATAAAAGAAATATAAAGGAGGACAGACAAACATAGCATCTATACACAAAGGGGGGTGCTGTTCCCAAGAGAAGGGATGGGGGAAACACAATGCCCAACCACAAGGGGTGGACCCAGGGAACTAAACAGAACGATTCGGGGGGAATCCCGATGATCAGATTTAAATGCCCTTATACACCTCAAGTGGAGTCATGCTTCATCATAGGGCGCTCCACGTCGAGCCAGCGCTGCAATGCTCAACGGGCCACTCAATGGGGCTGTTTAGCTCAGATCTTTTGATCTAGCCGTATGGTGAATGCAAGAGAAGGAATGGGTGTAGGGTGGTGCTCAAGTGAATTAAAAGAGTCTAAGAGGATCAAAAGAAGGATTTATTCTACTGACCCCCTTTACACAGTAAAAACAGTGGGGTCATCTGTAGTAATAATGTACTGGGATAGCTCAAAAGGTCAACATGTTTAATACCTACATGCCAGGAGGGTCAATGGCATTTTTTCAGGACCAGGCAACTGTACCTACCTTACCACGTATTGGGACCAAGGGATACTTGCGGTTAACAAACCAATCCAAATTATTTCACTGACACCTATTTGAGACAGTGTCAGAATTCGGGACATCTCAGAGGAGGTGGAAAGCGCAGGTATTAGGGAATATGTGCAACTAATCTTCACTCAGATTTTAGACTTCAAGGAAGGAGATGTGAAAGTGACAGAGAGGGTCCGTAGGGTCAGGGAGCTGCGGGCTTCATTTTCCTGCAGTATAAGTAATTGGCACCAGTATCTTTGAGTGTTTTAAATCTATTACCTGTGTTATTTTAAACAACATTCTCATTTATATATGTGGGGGGACTTGAGAAGGGGGGTTTGAATACTGGGGGCAAACGACCCTACTGTTTCTCCTTCATTCTGGGGGACGCATCGGTGGGTAGCTGTGATACGGGGATCTCCGGTCCACCACGGTCATTCCATGACCGATTGAGTGGGGAAATGTCACCCGGTTCGAGCAGGACACTAGCGGGCGCCATCTTGTGAAAGTCAGCGCTCTAGTGATCCACTACCGAGTCATTCAAAATCACGCTAATTGCGGGCACGCCGCGGGCGCGCCGAAGGCGCGCACAAGGCAAGCCCGTCTGCACCCGTCCGCGCCTGGACGCCGCCAGCAGCCAGAAATTTTGATAATACCCTCGTCCATCAACAATGTCACCTCTAATGTATTCTAGGGAAAAGCTGCAGGAACTGGGGACACCGAGCCGCTGTGGGGAATGTGATGGTAGGTTATGCTTAGATCCTAGAGTTCTTAAAAACTGCCATTCCCGTTGTCAATGGCCAGTTAGCCAGCCCCAGAGGGCAGGGGGACCCGGGAATAATAATGGGCCGGTTGGGCAGCAAGGGATTAGGAACATGACCCAGGGGGTGGACACTAATAAAGGCTCAAGGGCAGATAACATCTGTAAAGGGTTATACATCAATGCCAGATCCATTTCCAAACAAGCCACAGAAATTTGGGATCTTTTGGAAGATTGCAAACCGGAGATATGTTTTTTTACTGAGACGTGGTTACATACACATTCGGCCCCGTCTCTAGCTATTGCCTTTCCTCCAGACTACAAGGTATTAAGGTTGGACAGAATATGAAAACGAGGTGGGGGATTGGCTATTGCGTTCCACTCTGGGGTAAATATAAAGGTGTTAAATACAACTTCATCTCCCATGATGGAGCTGATGATTGTATCTATTGAACTGGCACATGATCATAAAGTAACAGGAGCGGTCGTGTACCACCCTCCGGGGGAAAACAAGAAGGGGTTCTGTGCATCTTTATTAGAAATTCTTGCCCCACATGTCCTGCAATCGAAGGATTTCTTCCTCCTAGGAGATTTTAATTTTCACTTTGATATGAATTTTAATACCGACACTGCTGACTTATTGGCAGCCATGGAATCATTAGAGTTACTGCCCAGAGAAGTCGGCCCAACCCATACAACAGGCCATACGCTAGATAATATCTTCACCAATATCCCTAGCTTGTTCACAGAACCTCCTTTAGTAGTGAGCTGGTTGGACCATAGGGCTCTGAGTTTTTCTTTTTCAGCTCCGAAAGGTTCGGAAAAATCGCAAGGGCGGAAAGTGCTGCGCAGACAATGGAGGAAGGTCACACCTAATAGATTTAGTACATTATTTTCTCCTCCTCAGTTTAGTGAATGCCAGGACATTAATTTAGCTCTAGACAAACTAGAGTTAGAGGTCCTAATGACCTTTGACAAGATTGCCCCAATCAAATCAGTCACAATACACGATAAAAAATGCCCAGCCCCTTGGTATTCGGACAACCTAAAGACTGAGAAGGCTGCATGTAGGGTAAAGGAAAGAAAGAGGAGGGAAACAAAAACGGATATCGATAGACTGGCATATAACATTGCCCATAGGAGGTACCTTAATAATTGCAATATGGCAAGAAGAACTTTCCTGGCCACTCGCATAGAGGGGGCAAAGGGGTCCTCTAAAGAACTGTTTAGGATCATAAAGGAATTCACAGCCCCTAGTGTAACCAACTCCTCCTGCCCTTCCAATTCCAGGAATTTTGCGATAAGCTTGCGAGTCATTTTAAAAAATAAAATAGACAGTATTTATGACTCCTTTGAGCCGCTACTAGAAAACTGGGAAGAAAGTCATCACACTGTGAGCTCTTCGCCGGTGAGATTGGAGACGTTCGCAACCATCACCAGGGAACAGGTGTTACCATTATTGAAAGGCTTGAAGTCAGGCTCTCAGTCTGATATGGCCCACCCGTATGTGCTGTCGATTTAGCTATAGAGCTTGTAAACCCAATAACGGAAGTCTGTAATCTGTCACTAGCGACATCCTCTTTTCCAGCCAGCTGGAAAAAGGCCTTCATTAAACCTCTGCCTAAGAAACCATCGTTAGACTGTGCCGATCTGCAGAATTATAGACCCATCTCGCTCCTCCCAGGATGCTCCAAAATCATGGCGACGCTGATAAACCGCCAACTGTCAGATCATTTGGATCAGCACGGCCTGTTAGATCCCTCGCAGTCGGGTTTCCGGGCTGGCTATAGCACGGAGTCCGCACTGGTGGAGGTAACAGATACCATCAGGCTCTTACTGGATAGCGGGACTCCGACTGTGCTGGTCCTACTTGATCTGTCGGCGGCCTTTGACACCATCTCTCACAGAATTCTTTTGAATAGACTGTGGGAGATAGGTGTCATTGGAGGGGCATGGGAGTGGTTGCGGAGTTTTCTGTCAGATAGATCCCAGTGTGTACAGATAGATGCTTTTGCCTCTCAGACCGCAGTGGTGGATAAGGGGGTGTCGCAGGGTTCTATTTTGAGCCCCACATTGTTTAACATCCATGTGGCTTCACTGGCTAACATTATAGAATCCTGTGGTTTTCAAACCATCTCCTATGCGGATGACACTCAGGTGTTAATCCCCATAGATAAGGACCATTTGCTGACCAGTGAGAGATTCAAGAGCTGCATGATTAAAATCTCCAGTTGGATGAAAAACAACTATCTCCAACTTAATTCCAACAAGACAGAGATTCTACTGTTTGGTAAGGCAGAGGAACTATGGACGGATGAATGGTGGTCAGAAGCATTAGGCTCTCCCCCCATCCCAAAAAAATGGGTAAAAAATCTGGGCGTGACAATAGATAACATGTTATCCGTGGAACAACATGTTAAAACTTTAACAGGAAAATGTTTTGGCCTGATGCGCACCTTGAAGAAGATTTTCCCGTGGGTTCCTCTCTCTGCTAGAAGGGTTTTGATCCAGTCAATGCTAGTCAGTAGACTGGATTATGGGAATGCTCTCCTAGTGGGAGTGAGGGAGGATCTATTGTCGAGGTTACAAGTCGTGCAAAACATGGCGGCCCGTTTTGCTCTGAATAAACCGCCACTCACGCCATCCGCACTGCTTTTGAGAGATTTACATTGGCTGCCGATCAGAAAGAGGGCTCTTTTTAAACTTCTCTGCCTAGCTTTCGAAGCTCAGGTCGGACAGGGTCCGGTATATCTTACAAATAACCTGGTTTGGTACTCTCCGGCCCGTTGCCTAAGATCTAGCGGCCAAAAGCTTCTCCAAATGCCAAGAATCAGGAAAGTGAAGATGGGTGGGTGTGCTTTCTCCTATCTGGCACCCAAACACTGGAATCTGTTGCCCCTAGATCTGCGCTCTTGCACAGATCTAACCATCTTTAAGAAGCATTTAAAGACCTGGCTATTCAACTGAGCTGCTGGGGCCGTCGAAGCCTGCCTCCACAGGCGCCGAGAGATCCCTTGGGGGATGATTCGTGCGCAATACAAATATAATAATAATAATAATAGTTGTAGAAAGAAGTGGTCCAAAAACAGATCTAAAGACATTGTAGCTGAGCTGTCCTTATATCTGAAGAAAGAATGATTGGTAAGAGAAGAAAGATGGAAGAGTCATTTTGGCTACTGCAAAATACTTCTGCTGCAGGACCAAGCTCAAATGACTTTCACCAAAGGAAGCAGCTTTGTAGAAAAGTGGACAAAGTTGCCAATAGGAGGTTCTTGTTCTGATGGACGTTTCCCTGTTAGATACAGATCCATGTAGATGGTAAAAATCAACAGATCAGAGTGGTGGCTGAAGGCAGGCTTACGGAAGATGGAAAGAGTGGGCTAGACACAGCCCCAGAGACAGGAGAAAGAAACTGGAGCAACACGCTGTGCAAGACGCAGCCAACAGAGTAAAAATAGTGCACACTATGACTACCCCATTATCAATGACACACCAGGGATGACATGGAAAACACCGTGGGAGACACTGAAAGTGGGGTAAGGGGCAGACTTAAAGCTTTGCCAGCTGCGGGCAGATGAAGCAGGGACATCATTCAGTCAATGAAGGAACAAGTCACTGAGAACAAAGAAGAGATACATTCGGACTTACATGAGGTGAAAAAGATTAAGTGCAGCTGAATATACTTCTATTAAATTGCAACAGAAAGCATACCAATTCAGGATCAAGGCACACTCTATTAAAGACTAAGCAGAAATAATTCCAGCCCTTAGAGACACCAATGGTACCATGTCCTCGAAGACAGAAGGAAGGGGACACTTTACAAGGACTTTTATGAAGCATTCTATTCTAGGGAACCTCATTCACAAATATAGTAAGACGTGTTCTTGAGAGATCTAACATTCCCGAGCACAGTAGATATGCTGTGGGACTTCCTAACAGCCCCTACTGAGGGACAAGGAGCTAAAAAAAGAAATTCACAAGAGACGTGAAGTTGCATAAGTACCAAGGTCCAGATGATTAAACCAGAGGAGGTGCCCTACCTAGATATCAATAATGGCTAGAGAGGACCAATGCAATCAAGATGGCGGTGAAACTCAAACTCATGTATGTGTTTTAAGAACGAAGTCACCAAGCCGAAATCCAAAGAGCAATACTTTAGTTTGTGTGGCAGTGGAAACCGGCAAAGGAAGTCAAGGGTAACCAGGAACACTTGGCTGATTACACAGGAGGGGACTAGGATTCAAGATCTCAAAACAAATGTTACAGCTGCACAACTTGGGATTGTGGGAGAATTATCACAAGTACACCAGTAGAAATTGGGTGCACATGGGTAGAGCAGTGATACAAAGAACCATTTTGATTTCCTGTGATTGCCCAAACAGTAATGACCACAAGTGCAGTGCTGAAACTGTGGGTTTCCATAGCACTAGCATAAAACTGACAACTTTACCAGCCTTCCCTTTTAAAACAACCTTTCCCCCCACACCTCCACCAACCCGCCCAACCTCTAGCCCCCATTCCCTCCCTCCCTAAGCCGCAGTTAGTGATTCAGCATCCCACTCACACCTGACATGCTTATCCTCCCCCGAAAAGCTGGTACCTTGACCTTGTGCCAAGATCTGTTGGCCTACCCCCACCAGCACCTATCCCATCAGGACACTAGGGAAAGAAGAAAAAACACATGGTGCATGAAAATATAGCAACAGGCTGAAATCACTGAGCTTAAGACTTATTAGAGATTTGCTGCAACAGCTCTGTGTTTAAAGAACATCATAAAATATACGAAATTGACCTTTTACCAGCACTTTCAATTTAGATTGCTGCGCAATCATTGCCTGTGGCCCCTGTGCCTTAAACAAATAAAGCATTTTTACAAATGATTTCCGTCTCTTGGCAGCCATAGCTGACATATCCAGGAATATACGGCATAATGTGACTTCTGGTGTATTAAACTGTCACTGCTTAGACGCTTTGGTTAACACTTGTTGTAGGAAGGTGGAATCTGACTGCATGGTTACCCCCACTTTTTTTCTGGTGTTTTGCTGGTTTTTGACTAGTCCGACTGGGATCCTGCTATCCAGGACCCCAGTCTATCTGCTTTCTCCCTTAAATTGCAATGCATGTACTTTAGGTACACTCCAGATTGGATACTAGGGTACCCTTATCAGTCCCTAGTATATGGTGCACTATGTACTCAGGGCATAGGTACCCCAGAGGCCTCCCAGGAGCTGCAGCACGTATTGTGCCACCCCTGAGAGACCATTCAAAATGGCACCACAGGTCTGCTACTGCAGCCTGTGTAAGGTGGTGCATGCACCCCTTACTTAGATATAGGTTCACTATATCTATTCTAAATCACTGCACATATAAACCTATCAGTCACCCCTATGGCAGGCCTTATCAATCCTGAAGGCAGGGTGCAGGGTTGCAGGGTGCAGGGTTTTATGTGAGAGGGTGCCCCTGCATGAGCAGAGCCCCTCTGCAACCTTCGGAACCTATTTTCCGGGATTGTCTGTGATGCAGCCAACCATATATATTTAAGTGCATTATAACCTCGCGGTAAATGCTAACTTTAAAACGGCTGCTTAGAAACATGTCGTGTTTGGTGTCAAACACCTTGGAATCATACCTCCCCACCAGTTACTGGAGGGGGAGGTATGATTCCACCCTTCTAGAGGGACTTATGTGAAACACCGGTAAACCCGGTACCAGCTTTCTCGACCTGAGCATCTCAAAATGGATGCTGCCAGCCACAGACACGAGTCTGCCCTCCTGCTGCTGAGCTGAGCTCGAGCAGGGGAAGGCTTGCCAATAGGTTTCCTGTCACAGGGAGGTGTGACCACCTCCCAGACATGATTTAGTGTATTGGGGCTGGGTGAGGGCACTCTGAGAGTGCCTGAAAGTCTGCACTGGGGGCACATTTGGTGTCCCTGTGCATAGTCCAGCTCAAATCGATTGCAGGAGCCATTTGCTCCTGCTCTGGTGCGAAACTGGACAAAGGACATGGGTGTAGCCACCCCTCTCGCCTGACCCTTCCATAGGTGGGTCCCCAGAGTTTGTCCAACCCCTTCCTCGGGTATAAAGTAGGAACCCTGACTACAGGACTTTGGATTTTACCTGGACTAAACTCTGCTACAGAAATCAGGTACTTCGGCAATCTACACTTCGCTGGCCGACTGAAGAATCTCCCTTGGAGTAAAGGAGTCACTCCCCTGCAGCAGCAGGCACCTAAATGCATCTGACTGGTTTGCATCTCCTGAGCTCCTGAGGACTCCGACAATTTCTGCAATACAGGAGGTGGGTTCCTGAGGTCTCTGAGGTCGAGCTGTTCTCTCAGCAATTCTGAGACCAGTATCCCTCGTGGGGACCGTGCAACCTGAACCTCTGTGCACTGTGTACTTTTGCAGCAGCATATGCTTTTTGGCAATCCCTGAGGCTGTGCTTTGAGCTACGTGTAGTCCTGACCCCGAGCAGTATTTCCACTGAAGATATCCAGCCTACACTCCACGAATGTTCCGTGGGCTGGTATTTCATGATTCAGCTTGAGGTCCCTTCGCGATCCATGGTCCATTGGCCTGTGGGTCCCTATGAAGGTAACTTTTACTTTCCTTGGGCTTTCCTGGTTGCTCCAGATGTGCCCTGACTCTCCATTGCTTGGAGAGTCCCCAGGACCCTGCTGGTTCTCACCGTAGTTTGTTACCTCTGCCCGCGTGGGTTGCAGTTGCCAAGGCTTGTTGGTGTTTGATCCGGACACTGACCCCCCAGCACTCGACATCCTTCATGCGACAGCTCACCTCCAGACTTTGGTTGTCGTCGACATCTCCTGGTCCCCGTGGCTGCAGAGTCATGCATCCTATCTTCTCACCTGAAGCACCCAACATAGGTGGGCATTCGTCTACTGAGCCCCTGGTCACCTGGAAGTGACCCAGACTCTGTCCCCTCTGCTTTCAGGTTCTTCTCACCTTGGATCCAGGCTTGGATCCTACCGGTCACTTTTCATCTTCCCGGCAGCAGCACATCTTCGCATCACGCCATTGAAAACGACAAGGGTTTCTGACACCACTTGACCCCTATGCACCCGGCTCCTCTGGGATAGGTAACACGGGTACCTCAGTACTCACAAGGGTGCTGGCCTTAGAACCTTCTATGTTCCAAAGGGTTTGCTTGAAGTCCTCTCCAAAGTGTCCTTAAACTGTAATTTTCCAACCAAGACTTTCCCATAGGGTTGTACGGAGCTTGCGCCTGTGTTCTCACACTGTACCCGTCCTCCGTGGGTCCCAGCGATTCTACGTGCTCTAGGCACTGTGTCTAGTTAAGTCGTGGTTGTTATACCCCCTGGAGCCCGCTTTGTATTGTGCTATTTAAGGTCCGATTCCGATTCCGGCCGCAAAACGTACCGAACGACACAGACCCGGAACGGAGACCGACAGACACAGACCGGCGTCGTACGACCCGTGCAGTACGATGCAACGCGTGTGAATTACAACCGACACGTACGGAATACAAGCCGTACAACCGAGCCATAGGGAAAACAGTGATTCACCCAGAAACCGGACGCGATTCGCACAGACCGACACGCACCAGGAATGAACCCGACCGACATGTACCCGCGATGTTCGATCCGCGCAGTACAATGCAATGCGTGTAAAACCAGACCGACTCGCACGGAGCCCAAGCAGCATGACCGACATGCACAGAAAACAGGGACCTGAAGCAATAGAGATCTCCGCGACCCACGCGTATGAAACACAGAAGGAAGTCAGCGTCAAAGACCCGGAGAAGCCCGCACGAGCCAACATCAGCGTCCGTCTCGGTCAGAAGAACGTCTCCTTCATGCCTAGAAAACCCAAACAAGCAATGACAAAGTCAATAAATATAAATAAATAAAAATTGGAGCAAAGACACACCCACAACTCCACCTATATAAAGGACACCAATCACTACCATGATCCTTTGCAAATTCAAGACAACAGCCAGCAGAGAACACCATCAAACAGCAACCACAGACACACTTACAACTCACCCATCACACAATTTTCACACCATTAGCACCTCACCAAAAGCACTCACACATACACCTAGCAAAACTGACACTCACCCACCGTCACTTGCACCCTCACAATCACATCACTCACTACCACCACCCATCACCATGCCCCCAAAGAAGAATCTAAAGTTCACAGATAGTGAGTTAGAAGTGCTGGTAGACGAGATCATCAGAGTAGAGCCACATTTGTTTGGCACATTGGTCCAAAGGACCCCCATGTCACAGAAAACAAAGATGTGGGCGAGGATCGGGGACAAGGTGAATGCACAAGCACCAATGTTGCGCACAAAGGATGATATCCAGAACAGTTGGTATGACGTGCACTGGAGGGTCAAGAAACTCATCGAGAAAGATCACGCCTTGAGTCAGCACACTGGTGGTGGCCCTCCTGCCAAACCAGGATACTTCAGGTCCTGGGAGGAGAAGGTGCGGGACATCCTACCACCAGAAAGTGTCCATGGTCTATCAGACATACCGGAGCCTGGTGAGTACACAACCAATATACTCAATATTGTGTGGCAAGGGGACAGTGAAACCATGCACCGTTAGCAAAGCCACAGTAACCAATAGATAATCATCCCAAGATGTGTATGCTAGTCAAACAAACACAATACCTGCCATCTCATAGTGACTTGGAACTGTGTCATGACATGTACAAACCTACCACCAAATAGAGCAAGGCAGTGGCACAAAGCTAAATAAACACTGTCAGACAGTTTGCCACCACAAACACACTACCTCACAGTGCAGCTGACTGAAGGAATAGTTGGTATGCAGGTGAAATTAGTGTATCCAAAAGCATGAAGGGTTTGTAGTCACAGATAATGCTCCCCCTCCCACTTGGCCCATCAAGACCTCTCTGAACCATGCCCACATCACAGGGAGAGGAAAATGACTGACAAGATGGCTGACACTGGGTCCTGCTGTGGGAGCACAAGACCCTGGTAGGGGTTTTGTGCAAATCAGAAGCAGGACACCACTGCCTGATATCCTGAAAGCCAACTTGCACACCCTCCAATGGAAGCACGTTTCATCGTGGGATGTCTGGCCGGGTGGGAAGGAGGACTGACAGCTCTGACCATACTTACCAGCATGTGGAGACACACACACCCCTCAACACAAACTCCACATAACTCACCGGGTATAATGCATTGACTCACACTGAAGTGAAATATCACCCAAAGATACACCGCACTGGGTTCTGCCGTGTGAAGCACAGGGGCTCTCTTTGGACGTGTAGCCAAACAAACACCAGGACTTCACAGTCAGCCATCTTGCCATTGCTGTCACACTCCCTCACAGGGAAGCAGACTCAAAAGGAAGGAAGTATGGGCATGCTGGGAAGGGGGGTGTAGCCAAAACATGATGGGAGTTGCAGTCACAGACATTCCCCACCCACCCACATGGCCCAGCAAGGTCACACTGAACCATGCTCACCTCACAGGGAGTGGAAATGGACTGACAAGATGTCTGACACTGGGCTCTGTTGTGGGGAGCACAAGGCCCTGCAGGGAACTGGGCACCAACAAACACCAAGACTGCACAGTCAGCCATCTTGCCATTGCTGTCACACCCCCTCACAGGGGAGCAGAGTCAAAAGGAAGGAAGTATGGGCATGCTGGGAAGGGGGTATAGCCAAAAGCATGATAGGAGTTGCAGTCACAGACATTCCCCACCCACCCACATGGCCCAGCAAGGTCACACTGAACCATGCTCACCTCACAGGGAGTGGAAATGGACTGACAAGATGTCTGACACTGGGCTCTGTTGTGGGGAGCACAAGGCCCTGCTGGGAACTGGGCACCAACAAACACCAGGACTGCACAGTCAGCCATCTTGCCATTGCTGTCACACTCCCTCACAGGGAAGCAGAGTCAAAAGTAAGGAAGTATGGGCATGCTGGGAAGGGGGGTGTAGCCAAAAGCATGATGGGAGTTGCAGTCACAGACAATCCTCACCCACCTACATGGCCCAGCAAGCTCACACTGAACCATGCTTACCACACAGGGAGTGGAAATGGACTGACAAGATGTCTGACACTGGGCTCTGTTGTGGGGAGCACAAGGCCATGCTGGGAACTGGGCACCAACAAACACCAGGACTGCACTGACTGACATCCTAAAAGTTAACCTGCACCCACTGCAATGGTGGCACGCTTCATGATGGCATAACTGGCCTGGGCGAGAAGGAGGTCCTGGCTTGAAAACAAATAACACTGATGCTGGCCATACACACACCTTCTATGCTAAAACACATTGCACACGTGGTACCAGTCACTCACAAAGATAATGCCTGGGCAAGATGTCTGACACATGGGCCTGATAAATGATGTGGATGAAAATCACACATATGCACTGGCCAACCCAAACACCGTCGCACACACAGCCATTGCAACCATATGTTCAAACTCACTGTCTAGGGATGCAGTGTCCAGGGGTGCCCCCTGGCCTGGCCGTGGAGGTGTGTCTTGCAGATGACAAGTGTGGATATCCATATATAGTACATTGCACAAAACACACAGGAACTCACATATACATCATTGACAGGGGACATCTGACAGTGAATGGAATGGACCCACCAATATAGCCGAAACCATAGCATGGTCTCATTCACACTCGGTGCTGTTGTGAGCTGTATTCCACTTCTACATCGTGCTGCAACATATGCATCCTTCAAACAACAAAACACTCACTGACATAGACACTGTAGACACAAGGTCTAACCTGGACTACATTGGAGGAGACATGCTACTCACAGCAGCCAAACCGCAACACACACACCACCAGCTCTCACTGTCATGAGCATTGAAAAGCCAGAGTGCTTCCTTGCCCAATCCATGTCACCATGGAGAACATTGACAAGTCAAATCACATATGCACATACAAAACTCGGCACCAGACTCATTAACAATGGTGACATCATCACTTGTATGAAATGAGATGGGAACTAGGAACACTGTAAAAAAACACTTTCTCCCAAGAGATCACAGGCATACCGGACTGTGACCATGTTGTACCAATACACCAATGTGACACACAAAGACTAGCAAAATCTGCTACCACACATGCCCCAATCTTACAAAATAGCCTCAGTGGAATTGCACGTATGTCCTTGTTAACGGTCAAATGTGTACAGGGATGACACACCTGTGTCAGCAACGTGATGGTCCTTGAGTAGTAATGACCATGTACAGACAAATCTATACATGAGCTGGGCATGCACACACTTCAATATGCACATTGAAATGTTTCATGTTGGCTGGGCAATGTGCCACAACAATATCAATCTCTGTCCGTGACAACTTTGGACAAAGCAGTGTACAGGCACGCATCCTGACGTACAGTAGAAAATGTCATGTATGTGAACCCTTGATGCCTGTAGAAACATAACTTACATTGTGTGTCTCTTCCAAACATAGGTGGTGCTGGAGACACAGCAGCAAATGAAGAGGAGTCCCTGTCCCAGACTCTGGTGGACCCTCAGCTTTCTGGTGTGGATCCGTCTCTGTCCTCTACGGATGACGAAGAACAACCAGGCCCCTCCGGTGTGAATCATCATGCAGCACCAGCAGTACAATCATCTGCACCCCCTGTACCCACGCCTCCAGCATCTGGCAACAGACAGTGCACCCCCGCCAACATGGACAGACCAAGGACAGAGAA
Organism: Triturus cristatus; assembly: GCF_964204655.1. NCBI lineage: Eukaryota > Metazoa > Chordata > Amphibia > Caudata > Salamandridae > Triturus > Triturus cristatus. Next base: position 287,310,803 of record NC_140584.1, on the reverse strand, counting down.
TACCGACAGCACAGGTACACAGGACCACCAGGAAGCTACGGACAACACCACCAGTAACAACACCCATGGGGGCCCAGTGTCACCTGTGTGTGCCGCCACAGGCCCTGCCTGTGTGGCTAGGGGTGCTGGGAGGGGTGGTAGGCAGAGAGCGCGGCTTGCAGAGGGGTCCGGACTGCATGATGACCCCCAACTGGCATGCATCATAGATGCGTACCAGGATAGCCCCGGAGGTTTCAGCCAGGTAGTGGGGATCCTCAAGGACATTCAACAGGAGCAGGCTGCCCATCATGCCCACATGGAGGCAAAGTGGGATGCACTTACTGCGGTGCATCGGGACATACTCACATGCCTCTTCCAGATAAGCACCAACATGTCCACACCTCCCTGTGTGGCTGCAATATCTGTTGCCGCAAGATCTGCCAGTGCCACAGGGAGGGAGGATGACTCTGGCGGAGAGTCCTCTGCACCGCAGATGCCTGCACCTGAGGATTCCCCCGAAGAAGAAGAGGGGTCGTCCGAAGAAGGACAAGTGAGACGCAGATGTCCATGCACATCCCCAGGGCCTCAAAACCTGTTCTGGAAAATGTTCTTTGTGCGCAAACCATTCACCTTGTCGTATCTAACACAACTCGCCTACATGACATGGAGGGTTCATGTTGGTCCAATGTAGCAGATGACTGTGGACTTTACTCTGGACATTTCAGCTACCAACACTTCCAACTCTACTGTGAACTTTGGATTCAAAACCCAATGTACAACACCCACCATCCTGTGCACTATCCTCACACATGTTTGTAAATAAACTCACCAGTAAACTATACTTGCCTTTGTTGTGATTCCAACTTGTTATGTGTCATGGAGATGTTGATCTGCTAAACAACACAGTGCATGCCAAATACTACAGCAATGTGATCACCGTTATGTGAGTCATGGTGATGTGACACATGTGAGGGAGACACACCACTATGGCACCACAACACATACTCACCATGGCCATGTAACTCATCCCACACAATGATGTTGACCTGAAATGCATTGGAATGCACAGACACCACACCTATCCACAGCCAGTGGTAACAATCCCACAGGTGAGGTAAGCAAATGTCAGTCAGATTTGGGAAGACAGACAGCGCACATAACAAAGCGTAGCAAAGGTTCATTACACATCAGCAACATGTTTATTCCACAACAGTTGCAAGGTAATTCTACGTTACAGTGGACACACGGTCACAAAGTGTTGTAGAATTGAAGTCCAGGGGTGTGTGGTACATCACTTGATGGGAATTGACAACTTCCACCCTGGTGTTGGATTCTGGGTGTTGGGGGTTAGTGTTGACCAAACAACAGGCAAAGTACCCTGGGAAGGACAGACACAAGACACAGTCAAAAGCACAGCAGAACAGAAGAGAAATGCAATACACTTGCACAAAACATGTCAAAATAAACCAACACAGAAACAAGTTAGCAGTTCGACACTATTGTGGAGTACAGACCACCTGAAAGGACACATCACTACACATATCCAGTCAAGTAGCACACAGACACACTCAAACAGCAACAGAGCAGCCCCAACACATTTCAGGCTAACTCAATACATTGACATAACAACCCTGTAAACTCACATTCAGGTGAAGATGTTGTTGATGAGCTGTGTGCGGACATCACCCTCATCATCATCATCACTGGCATCATGACCCAGGCCTGGATCCTCCACAGGTGGCGGAGGTAGGTCACCGTCATCCTGGATGAGAGGTAACTTCTTCCGCACTGCCATGTTGTGCAGCATGCAGCATACAAGGATAATTTTGCACACCTTTGCAGGGTCATATGGGAGGGCCCCTCCGGTCTTGTCCAGGCAGCGGAAGCGGCTTTAGAGGAGACCAAATGTCCGCTCAATCACCCTTCCTGGTCCGTCCATGTGCCTCATTGTAGCGCATCTCAGCTGGTGTCACAGGGTTCCTGAGGGGTGTCAGCAACCATGGCATGTTGGGGTATCTGGAGTCACCTTCATACAAACAATTGAACAATTAGCTGAGTTTTGAAAGACAGTGGAATACAACATTACCAAACACACACAATGGTAAACAGTCAGTACACACCGACAAGCCAGGCACGCTGGCCTGGCATCTGTAACATCAGCGTTTCAATGCAACTACCCCTCATGATGTAGGCATCATGCGCAGAACCGGAGAAACGTGCACAGATGTGTGATACACATGTCTGCAAGACATACCACCAGAGCATTGATGGAGTGGAAATGTTTCCTGTTCCGGTATGCCTGCTCATGTGCCCGTGGTGGTACCAGGGCCACATGTGTACCATCAATAGATCCGATGACGTTCGGCATCCTCCCCAGTGGATAAAAAGCATCCTTTATGTCAGTGAGTTGACCTGGGCTAGGAAACTTGATGTACAGGTCAAGGAAATGCAACATCCCCTCCAAGACATTGCGTAGCACACGACTAAACATAGTTTGCGACATACCACCAGCAGTAGCCACAGTGTACTGGAAGGTACCAGTAGCAAAGAAGTGCAGGGCTGCCATCACCTTCACCTCTGGGGTCAGTGCTGTAGGGTAGGTCCGGCCAGGTAGCAGATGTGGCGCCAACTGCTCCACCAACTCCTCAATCACTGGTCTGGTGAAGCGGTACCGTCGGATGCTGTCGCGTTCCTGCATGGTTTCAAGGTCTGGGAACGGTCTATGGACAGCTGGTGCCCTTCAGTACTGAGATGAACAAAGGAAGATTGTCGATTCCGCCACCCATGTGGCTATGACCAAGCAAAATATCACATGATACATCATGACAATACACAATGTACTGAGGTGTGTGCTATTGGGTATGGACACATATGTCACCTACATGCACATCACCTCACATCTCAAGTCCACATGTCTACATAAGTTCCATGTAGTGCAATGGCCAATCATTGGGCTGTGTCACAGTACCTATGTACTGCTGTCACGTTACAAACACACACCACAGTGACAAGTGAGGCCTGATGTCTCCCAGGCATCACAGCTCTTTGACATGCAGATACCCAGGGTCCCTGTATTGCCACATGGACACTGGCATGACATGGCGTATCATGTACACGCCACAAAACAACCGTGAGTCCCACAGGTAGTGGCCACTGTTGTCTCTGCAGGCCCTACATGGACGTCTCGTAGACACACACAACATCAATGTTGATGCACAAACCACATGAATGTGGAGACTGTCTCCCATTGGGCACATTTGATCAGCCACATCTGAGACACAACATGCACACAGACTGTGGGTGTACAACAGAATTGTGGCTATAGGTCTCACTGTGATGTACATACCATCACACAGGACTCAGGGTGTATGTGACATGTCCTAAACATATCCAACCTGCAACTGTGTCCATGACTCATGACCATAACTGTACAGTTGCACATCACATTGGTAATGTGCACAACACACAAAGGATTCTGTCCCCATGAACACGTGCACAGCCTGGGAGTGGCTGCACAAAAGTGCCAAACAACAAACCAAATGTTGCCCCCCCAAAACACACAGGTAATGCAGCCTTACATGCCATGGGACATAGTGTGGCACATGCTGTAGTGTGGTAGGTGTGCACCTGAGTCCCTGGCAAGTAATTGTGTGTGGAAGCCATTAAAAGGTCACACCAATGTCAACCAAGTCGGGTGACTTCTACAGAGACGTATTGCACAGTTCTGGACCGAGCCGTGCGTACGCTTAGCCATTGACTGCAATGACAACCGATGCGGGTGACTATCATGCGTACGCATTGCACAGTTCAGGACCGAGCTGTGCGTACGCTTAGCCATTGACTGCAATGAGAACCGATGCGGGTGACTATCATGCATAAGCAGCGTGCAGGCATGGACCGAGCCCTGCGCACGCATTGACCATTGAATCCTATGAAGACAGGTGCGTGTGGATTTTCAACCTACGTGTTGTACAGTCAGTTGACCAAGCCGTGCGCACCCATTGGCTCAGGACTGTCATGGAGACGGATGCAGATTCAAAACTTGTACGAGTTGTGCGCTGGAAATTCAGTTGGATGCCTACAACAATGTTGCAATTTCTAGGGTCTTATGAAGGTGAAGATTTGAACGATGCGGAAGACGATTACGAGTCGTACAATTCCATGGATTGGCCAGATTCATAGAATGCAACCGTGTTGGGCCTATCACTTGGGACACATGGCACAGATTCTGCCTCTGCAGCACAGATATAAGGCTGGCTGGCCACCAGGGAGCTCACTTGCCTGCACTACATGCTACTGGACCACATCTCTGCTACCACTGCTGCTGTCTCTGCATCCTCTGGCGGCTGCTATGGCACGTACTCTAGAGAGGGCCCCAGTCTTCACTGAGGGGGAGAACCAGGCCCTGTGGACGGGCTCCTTCCACAGTACAGCAAGCTGTATGGGAAACCAGGGGAGCAGGTGAGTGTGCAGTCCACTGCCTTCTTAATTGTGCATGTTGTCTGACTAGCAGTACTAGCAGTGTTTACACCAGTGGCAAGCTTACTCACTGAGTACTTTCATCCCCCAAAGTGTGTAGGTACATGTAATGAACAGGTGTTCTGCAGCAAAAGTGCATTTGTGCAAGCTTCAACTTCCCAGGCAATGTTAACATGTCAGACATGCAGGGCATTTGTCCATTTCCATGGGTGCACTACCTGTGTAACTCATTTTCCTTTGTGATTACGACATGTATATCCAACTGTTTGCAGCACAAATATGGGGCATGTGTGTTAATGGACTTTTAACTTTGTCATCCTCGCAGGTTGATGCCCACCAGAAGCAGGAGATCTGGCTGACCATCGCCCGGGCAGTTTGATCAGTGGGGGTCTACAAGCGCCGGATCCGCAACTGCCAGAAGAGGTGGCAGGACCTTTGGGGCTGGACCCGGAGGATCACAAGGGTCCAGCCGAAGCTGTTGCCTCCTCGCAGGAGGGGCGGACACCGGACCCTGACCCGCCACATGCTCAGGATTCTGGTGGTGGTCTTCCCGGACCTGGATGGGCAGCTGAAGGCCAGACAGCAGCAAGGATGGGGTAAGTCCATGCCTGATCTGTGTACTATGTCTGACATGCTATTTGCAGTCTTTTGGCCTGGTCACACTTCCACATTATGTAGGTCTTGTAGTCCAGGACTCATGTCCCTCAATTGTGTGATGCACCCTCCTCGTCTGATCCACAGGTGTGGACCCTACAGTCTGTGGCTTGTGTCACTCGGGCATTGTGTCCCCGCAGTCAGCTATGCTTCAGGTTCCGGACAGCATCTGTTACCGTGACTCTGTTGTGTGTTTCATGGGTGGGTCAATTGTTTACACAATGCCTGAGATCTGACATGTGATCTGTGTGTGCCCTTGGTATGTGTTCCAATTGCTGGTCTGACATGCCACATGTGCCTGGGGTATTTCAAACACACACATGCAGAAGGGAACTCCAAATTGTGGGCCTCAGGAGTATGTATATCAAGTGTGTCACACTTGCCTAGCCACCTGACTACTGTCCAGGGCTATACACTGTTTCACATAGACCTGGGCAGTCATGCCTCCTCAAGGGCATTTAGAAACACTCTGTAATCCCACTCCTGTGTATCAACTTACAGGTTGTCCTTAGTGGCATGTGCCTTCAGGTGTCTGCCTCTGTGTCATTGTGGTGTGGCTTCCTTTTCAGGACAACTCGGGTGTTCATGAGTTGAGGGTCAGCAGGACATCTGAGATGTGACTATAAGAGACAAGACCTGTGTGATATATAGGTGTGTGATCACTTGACAGCATACAATGGTGTATGCAACTGTGAATTTCAGGCAGCTGGGTTTCATGCACAGCAGACTGTGATGTGCTCATGTACAGGGAGTTGAGTTCGCAGAGACTCGTATGTCTATTTTGTATGTTGTTGGGTCATCTGGGTCCGGGATATGTTGTTTGCAGGGGATGGACAAGTGCACTTGTCAGCTGCAGACTTTGCTTTACCATTGACCTATGATTGTGACACAGTGCATACTGTTGTTGTCTGGATGCCCTGCCCCTGTGACAGGAGACAGTGATGACTGACTTTCCAGTCATGCCAGTGCCATGGCATTTAACTTGCTATGAGTGATCCTGCATTGGGGGCAAATGTGCTCCATGCACCCCATTGTGGCATTGACTATCAGGACATGAGAACATCATAGTGTGTGTTGCTGGTATGCATCACAAGTATGTGAAATGAGACTCTGGGCATCCCTTCATCCTGACCCCTGTACTGAGTCAGTGGCAAGAGATGTGATGTGTGTATAGTGACATACTCCTACATGTTCACTTGAGTGTCCAACAAATGTGTAGGTGGTGCATGTCTGCACATCGGGGTGTTAGCATCCAACATGCAACCGACATATGGTTGCAAGTCCAGGAGGGATATGAGTGCCATAGTTGATGGTGAGACTGACAATTGGCTTATTCTAAACAGTGTGAGCACTTTGAGCAGTGTTCAGCTAATGATGCGAGGGCTTGCCCTGTGATGTGCTGTACTCACTGTGGTATGTGCGGTCAGTGCAGGTGACTGATATTGTTGTTTTTTCCTAATTCTATCCAGATACATCCACGGCCACAAGAGGGGACAGCTCCACGGACCAGGAGGAGCCACAGAGTCTGACTTGGACAGAAGGCGAGGAGTTGGAGGGACCCAGTGGCAAGGAGGGCGAGTGGAGCCATACCGAGGAGTCCTCAGCACCATCCACCCCAGCTGAGGGCCACAGCAGCTCAGAGGATGACTCTCTTGTGGAGGCGGGTGTCAGCAGCCACCAAACCCCAGCTAGTGAGGCTGTCCCTGCCACCGCCACCACCGTCACCACCCTCCCATCGGCTCCCATCCCAGAGGTCCGTGGAGTCTCCTGTGTTCGGGAGCATGTCTCCTTTGTGCCAGGCACCGCATCCCCTGCCCCTGTGTCCCCTGCTGCCCTGAGTGTGGAGTCTGTGGACTTGCTTCAACAGATCCATGTAGGGCAGACATCAATGCTGAGTGTCCTCGATGCACACACCAGTCTGTTGACACAACTGGTGTCGCTCATGGAGGGCATTTCATCGGGCATGTCTGCCCTACAGAGAACCAATCAGTCCGTGGCCTCCTCCCTGACGGCAGCAGTGTCCCTCCTCCAACAGTCCCTCACCCCTCCTACCCCTGCCCCATCCACTATTCCTAGCACCCTACCTGTCCCAAGCACACACACACCAGCACATTCACCCAAACCCACTCACATGGGCAGCACACAAACACCCAAACCAAGGTCGAGACGTGCACACAAGCAACCTCATTAGACTGATACCACACTCACAGGGGATGGTTTGCAAACACACACACAGGCATCCACAACCACTCCGCAGTCCTCAGATACCTCTCCCTCCAAGACCTCTTCCCTTGCCTCACCAGCAACCCCATCTCCCAAGAAGCTCTTCCTCTGTGACCTTGGCCTCTTCCCCACCGATCCAGCAGATCCAGCTTACACGGGGAAGAGGAAGTCCCCACACGCAGAGGGGAGTGCCCCTCACACCCAGACACCCTCCCCCAGGCGCAGTCAGACTGAGGCCCCCACCCGCAAGTCCCCCCGGACCCGGAAGAGCAAGACCTCACCTCCGCCTCACAGCTCCAAGACACAGTCTCCGTCGTCCATCCCCCAGGCCACCACTCCAGAGGTTCCCCCGCCACACCCTGCCCAGGTTCCCCCACCCACAGATACACCATCCCCAAAATGCTCTGGCCCTACCCCCCACCACTTGCTCTTCCACCCCCACCCCCCCGGTCAGACTGTTTGTGCCACTGATGTGGGGACCATGGCCCCCCCTCTGTCATGCCAACCTCACCCGAACCCCATTCCGCTCCCATGGAGTTGAGCACTGCAGTGGAGTTCACGACCACCTCGTCTGACTTGGGCACTGCTGTGGGGGCCCAGTCCACTCCATCTGACCTGCCCACTGCAGTTGTGCCGGCACCCACCCCATCTGACTTGTGCCCCACAGTTGTGACTGCACCCACTATGTCAGACACCTCCACTGCAGTTGCCAGTGACTCTCCTGCATCCACCACCCCTTCACTGCCTCCTTCTGCTGAGCCCTGATCCTGTCCCTGCAATGCCTGGCCTGCCCCCATGTATGCCCCTCCGAGCGGATGTCCCCTGACTTACCAGTGCAGGCAAGCAACGTGTGACAGTTGTCACTCAAATCACATTGTTGACATTTGGAAATGTACTGGCCATTGGCCTTTGTTTTGAAAGGACTTTGCATTTGCATTGAAATTTGGCTGAATAAAGCATTTGTATTTATCCGTGTGAATTTGATTTAGCTGTACATTATGTTGATGATGTTTACCATGAGCTTGCAGTTATAATGCTGGATTTCCAATGTTGAATACTGAGGTGTTTATGTGAGGTACTCCATTTGGTCCATGAGATATGTATCCTATTCTGGTTGGTATCCATGTCATCCTTTGCAGCTAACTGGGTGTGTCATGATTAACAATTTGTGAACATCTCTGTAAACATTTCATTTGCATGGTCACATCTGTGGCTTGCACACATGCACATATGATGTGCTTCCCATTATCCAATTTTTTCTATTTCCCTGACTGTGGGCACATCTCCACTGGACCTGCAGGTGTGGGCATCATTGGTGTAGGAGCAACTGGGTCCTCTGTGCAACTTTCTGGACATATGTATTGAGTATGTGCAGATGACTTAGGGGACACTCCCGTACCCAGGCTGTTGTGACCAGAGCCTTCATTGGGTGGTAACTGATGGCTGACTGACCAAGTGTTCTGCTGACATGACTGAGACCTGCTGGGGCTATGTTTGGCATAGCTGAGCTTCCACAGGAGTTGAGTCTCCTCAAGTAAGTGTGTTGTTCCGTGACAGTGCCTGGGCCCATGGTTTGTGTTGTGTGTGTGTGTCCACACCCCTTTTCATACACAGGCAGTGTTCCCTTGATATGTTCCTGTTGTTGATGCTTGCTGAGTTGTACTGTATTCATCCAACATCTTTGTCCTGGGCTACCAGATGTGTGGGTGCATGACACACTACTGTTAATTGGTGTTTCATCATTGGGATTTGTCAGTTCTGAGTGGTGATGATGTGGTCAGATGCAGATGGGACACAGTCAGGGGTCCCCAAGGCACTTGTTTGTTCGCAATATCATGTAGTTGTCCCTAGGTGGTACCTTTCAGTGATTGAGACATGTGTATGTGTGTGTGACTGCTCCCACTCGTCAGGTTCAGGGCTGCAATGTTGGCTGGTGTCAGCATGTGTGCCTTGTGGTTCTCCTTGGCTTTTGCATTGTCCTGGGACTGTGGCAGGGATTCCGAAGGTTACGGGAGCTTTGACGTCATGGCCATGTACCACATACTGTGCAGTATGTCTGTCATTAACCAGGGTTGTAGACTGTCCTTGGGTGATGAGTCTGTGCACCTTAGTTCCTCCCAACATTACTGTGTTTGTCATGGGTGCATGTGCAATGTCACCTGTCCACGTGGGCTTCACAGATGCACATTGGTGCAGTTCAGGGTGTGTGGTGTTGAGGGTGGACAGATGTGAATGTTTGCATGGATGGGCCCCTACTTCCCGTTTGTCCATAGATGACGTGCCATGCTGAGTGATTTGTGCTTGTGTAGGTGTAATGTACGTTTGTGGCACAGGACACATGTCTGTTTCACAGTTTGTACGACATCTACCTTTGTCATCACAGTGGACGTATCATGCATGCTTGTGTCACCCCAATGTGTGGTCCCTGGGGGTAGTGCTGTTGTGTGTCAGTCTCTTGCTGTGTTAGTTGCTGTTCATTCCAGCTTGTGTCACATGTGTCTGTTGTGCTCCCTCTCTTCTCACAATGCCTGATTGCCCACTAAGGGGGACCCAAGGATGGGTTACTTTTGTATGGCACTGTGTCCACATCTGTGTCACTGTGGTTCAGCCCCCCTCATGTGTTGTGTAGTTGGCTGGGGATACTGAGACACACACACACACACATGTTGTGTCAGATGTGCAGTGTGAGGTTGCCTATTTGTTTTTGTGCATCTGCACCAGTGCATTGGTATTGCTGTTGTGGGCCATTGTCTGGATGTTGTTTTTGTGATTTTCCCTGCTGTCCCTGTAAGTCATATCACATCATTCTGCACATTAATCCTGGTTGTTAGGTCCCATTGCTGCCATGGAATGGGAGTTTGTGACCTGACACCTACAGTTTACACAGGATGTTTTGATCTGTGTGTCTATTTTCGAGATATGTGTATGCTTTGTGATGGTCACTTCTGCTTTTGTGTCATTGTACACTGTATGGAATGTCAGCCCCCATGGGTGGTGCTTGTCTGCACATGACCGAGAGTATGTTAGGTTTTCACAGCACTGTTTGCCTCACCACATTTCTGTGGGTATGGGACACAACCACTAGTTTGCCACAAAAGTGTTTCATGAGTTGGGACCAGGAATCATACATGCTGTTTGGCATTTGCAGCTTTGACCATGATGACACTTACCTTTTGTTCACTGTGATGAGGGGGGTTTTAGATTTAGACCCCATCACCACAATGCTCAACATTTGCTGCAGTTTGGAACCACACACTTAACTTTTGTTCTACACAGTGAGGGGGTGTTAGTGCACATTGACACAGTGCTATTGTGATGCTTGCCTTGTGTAGGCCACACTCAGATTTTGGTCACACATGTGATGGTAGTTACATTGTATGTTCGAAGTCATATTCACTGTTGTGGGCATTTGTCACAGACTACACACTGTGGTCATGATGTTAGGGGGGATGTATTTTGCTGACATACATAATGTTGGTGTATGATGGATGTGTTGCGCATCATCCATCCTATGGGTGGGGGTGGCAGGAGTGCTGGGCAGCATAGTCCCTATGGGTGGGGGTGGCAGTAGTGATGGGCAACAGGTCCCCTATGGGTGGGGGTGGCAGGAATGATGGGCAACATAGTCCCTATGGGTGGCAGTAGTGATGGGCAACAGGTCCCCTATGGGTGGGGGTGGCAGTAGTGATGGGCAACATATTCCCTATGGGTGGGGGTGGCAGTCATGATGGGCAACATAAGCCCTATGGGTGGGAGTGGCAGTAGTGATGGGCAACAGGTCCCCTATGGGTGGGGGTGGCAGTAGTCATGGGCAACAGGTCCCCTATGAGTGAGGGTGGCAGGAGTGATGGGCAACAAGTCCCCTATGGGTAGTGTGGCAGGAGTGATGGGCAACATAGTCCCTATGGGTGGGAGTGGCAGTAGTGGTGGGCAACATAGTCCCTATGGGTGGGGGTGGCAGTAGTGATGGGCAACAGGTCCCCTATGGGTGGGGGTGGCAGTAATGATGGGCAGCGTAGTCCCTATGGGTGGGGGTGGCAGTAGTGATGGGCAACATAACCCCTATTGGTAGGGGTGGCAGTAGTGATGGGCAACATAAGCCTTATGAGTGGGGGTTGGCAGGAGTGATGGGCAACAGGCCCCCTATGAGTGGGGGTGGCAGGAGTGATGAGTAACAGGTCCCCTATGGGTGGGGGTTGCAGGAGTGATGGGCAACATAACCCCTATGGGTGTGGGTGGCAGGAGTGATGGGCAACATAGTCCCTATGGGTGGGGGTGGCAGTAGTGATGGGCAACAGGTCCCCTATAGGTGGGGGTTGCAGGAGTGATGGGCAATATAGTCCCTATGGGTGGGGGTGGCAGTAGTGATGGGCAACAGGTCCCCTATGGGTGTGGGTGGCAGGAGTGAGGGGCAACATAAGCCCTATGGGTGGGGATGGTAGTAGTGATGGGCAACATACCCCCTATTAGTGGGGGTGGTAGTGGTGATGGCCATGCAACCCCTATGGTGGCCTGTGGCTAGTGGCCAGAATATGGATCCCCTGGGTGTGTGTGACATTTTGCGGGTACGTGTCATTTGTTTGTGTGGTGCGTGTCTGACTTACCGTCTGCGCCGTCCACGTCTGTTCCTGATCCGGTCATAGATGTACAGTACTGGTATGACCTGCGAGATGGGATTCATGATGTATTTGTCTCGTACACACTGCTTGTTGCTCCGTCTCGTACCCGTTGCTAGCTGGTCTGTCTCATAGCCGTGGATTGTGTTCTGGCGTGAATCATACCTTATATGCTTCTTTTCCGGATGCTGTGATGTGCTGTACGTGGCGACCCATCCAGCGCGTATGATTTGTGCATCGTACCTGTCCGGCCGGAAACTGCTGTGGTTACTGCTTCTGGGCGACTCCGTTCGGCGTTCGGAGGTACGGCTCGTACGGAAAATGAAGCTTGAATCACAGCCTGTCGATCAGATTCGTGTCAGTTATGCGCATCGTACTTCATCGCCCGGACGGACCGGCTCCGGCTATGAGTCGGTCGCAAGGTAAGGCTACGAACAGCTCTCGGAGAGCTGTCCGACCCGGATCGTAATCGACCCCTTACTTTCGTTCTAGTGATTTAATATTGTGTGCTTTGTGCTCTAATCTCATAAAGAAGTTAGCAGAGAGTGTTTAGTAATAAATACATATATTTTATATATCTCTTGTGTGGCTCTCCTTTCATTTGATCATTCAGGAGGTTCTGATATGGTAAAACAAGCTGCTTTACATTCCTTTGAGACCTAGCCTGAAGGCTGCTCTCCACAGCTTCCACTAGGATAGCTTTCTATAAAGGGTGTCTTTAACCTAATCATCAACAAGGGTTGTTTGGGCTGGTGCAAGGTGCCCAACTTCTCACACTTGTCATTTTATACGGTGATCTCAGAAGTTAACCAATATTGTCAGAGGAAATTTTGAATTTGAAGGTTGGTGAGTCGACACGCGATGAGCTCTCATGAGTGTCAGATCCCCGGCATATTGAGGGGGAACATGAGTTCACCCATTGGAGTGTTTGCTGTCCCTCAAGTCCCACTGGGCCCCCTATAATACGAAGATTGGTACGCCAGGACTGATTTTTCAACTCCTCTAGCTTATATTCCTTTTTAAAAAAATTTTTAATATTCTTTATTATTTTATGCATATGCACGCCCCCCCAATCCATATCACTCCCCCCACCCTTCTCAGACATTACCCACAAACAAACAATTTGTATGACATATTTCATTAATATCATGAAATCGGATCTTAATTCTTCTGGTGCAAAATAGTTCATCACAATCCATATCTTCAAATCGTAGCTAACTCCTGCTTAACTTCCACCGTACTACATAATAAGTTTAAAATCACTTATCCAGTCCCAGTATGTCTTTGGATCCACTGCATTAGCTGAGCCCAAATTGCCAACCCTTTTTTACGTTTATTACTCCCCTTTCTTTTATATATGGCTGCCTCTAAGCTACATATCGCCAATAATCAGGATCTCCATTGTTGGAATGCCGGCGGATTCAGATCCAGCCAAGCTGAAGCTATACATATCCTTAGGACAGACAATGCCACAAAAATCAAGCCTTGCATATATTTTAGTTGATTTACGCTAGCTATACCTAGGATTATTTCGTTCACTGAGATTTCTATTCTTGCTTTTAATATCTCTGACAAAAAACCTGATATATCGTTAACCAATTTCACTAATACATCGCATGATGCAAATATATGCATGATGTCAGCTTCAAATAGCGCACAGCGTGGACATGACGTTCCTTTTCGCGTCCCCCACTTAGCTATCTTGTTTGGGGTGTAATATAATGAAAAAAAGGTTTTATAGTATTGAACTTGTAATTTTGTAGACATTAAACAATACTGAGATCATTCGTAGGAGTGGTGGAGGGTTTTGGCCAAAACCCCTAATTTAGTCTGCCATTTTGACACGCATGTTTTCATATCATCTGGATAGAAAACATTCATATATCCATAGACTTCTCCTATAGTTATTGTTGTTTTTTAAGCATGTTCTCCATAATTTGAATTACTTGAAATTTTGCTCCCCCACCCCCTTTCCTCCACAAAAAATCTCTAATCGGTAGAAATTTAAAGAAATCCCCATGACCTAGTTTATAATCATTTTGTAACTCCTCAAAAGACTTCAACCCTATAGTGGAATAAAAACAGCCTAGCTGCGTGATCCCTCCCTGTACCCACCTATCCATACAGGTATCCCTAAAGATCTCTGGGAGGTTGTCGTTTTTAAATATTGGAGTATAGTGGGATAGCCGTCCAACCCACTAATTTACGTACATTATTCCAGACCTTATAAATGCCAGAGAGTGTCTAAAATCTGACCTTCTTAAAATAACTATCGTTTGAATTTCGCCAGAGGCACCCTCTAGTTTCATCCCCCAATATAAGTTCCAGCGGTGTTGGGATACTGCTATTTATTCTGTTATCCATCCTAATTGATAATAATTCAACACAATACCTCAATGTGGCAGCCCAATAACACAGTTTAAGATTAGGCAGTGCCAGTCCACCTCAATATTTAGGTAGGGTAAGAAATCTTAATGCTCTACGCTGTCTCTTGTATCCCCATATAGAAACCTGGAAAACATATTATCTATAGACTTAAACAGTTGGGGTGGAAATTCCAAACATATTGTTCTAAAAAAATATAAAAATCTAGGTTAAAAAAGCATTTTAATCACGTTGCACCTGCCCCCAATGGATAAATGTAGATTATTTAACCTGACCCAAAAAAAATGTGTGTGTTGTATTAATGGTTCAAGATTGTTATTAACTAAACTTTCCGATTTTTCCATTATGCTAACACCCAAATATGTAGCTTTATCCATTATTCGGTCTTCTCTCATCTTGATTTTACTATTGAGGATAATCTGCGTTTTATCTTGATTCAATTTATATCCTGACACCCCTCCAAAGATTTTGTCCTCCTCTTCTATTGCGCTTATCGCATTAACAGGGTCACTAGTAACTAGAGCGATATCATCCGTATACGGCAATGTTTTTGGCTGGTCTCGTTTCCATATTGGTGGTATTAATATGTTGTTTTCAAGTCTACGGATGAAAAGGTCAATATATACCGCAAATAGAAGAGGAGAGCATGGGCACCCCTGTCTTGTCCCTCTAGTAATGGCTAATTTTTCTGACACTGACGCATTTACCATTACTACAGCCGATGGTTCAGTATATAACATTTGTACTGCTTGGATAAATTGTTCCCTAATGCCATTTCTTGACATTGCAGTCCAAAGATATTTCCAGGAGACCCTATCAAAGGCCTTTTCGGCGTCCACTAATATAAGTGCCATAGGATCTCCTGTCAAATGTCAATGTCGAACAGTGAGATCACCCTTTGAACATGATCGGTTGTGGATCTCCATGGGATCAACCGATGTTGGCGGTCAGATACAATTTTATGTACAATCGGAGCCAATCGGCTAGCTAATAATTTAGAATAGATTTTTGAGTCCCCATTTATCAGAGTGAGAGGGCGATAAGACCCAAGTTCTGTGGGGTCTTTGTTTTTTTTTTAAGAAAACCACGATTTTAGCTAAAGACCATGATCCCGGAGGTCGCCCCCCCTGAAAGATATGTGCAAACAGGTCATACATTATTTTTTTTAACTGTGAGGAAAATTTAACATAAAACTCTGTTGGAATCCCATCCATACCAGCCGCTTTTCCTGCAGCTAAGCTATTCATTGAGAGGAGGATTTCCTCCTACTGCGGTATACCATCCAAACTATCTTCATCCTCTACCTCTAGTCTTAATGGTGAATTTTAATCTAGATATTTCTCGATTTTTTCCTGTTGTATATCTGTATCCTCATATTTTTGGTAGAAGCGTTGAAACGCAGCTCTTATTGCGTTAGGTTCGGTCCTTTGCCCATGTTCTGGATCTTTAATTTACCTTATTAGATTGGCTGTACTTTGTTCTCGGGTATGTACCGCTAACTGATGTCCGACCTGTTCACTTAATTCGTAAATGCTTTCTCTATGCATTGTTGCCTTAACTATGGCTTTTTTCCGTTAGAATATCGATGATAACATTCTTACCGGTCGCTACACGACTTAATTCGCTTTCAGTTTCCCGTCCCTCCTGAACAGCCTTTATCAATTTTTCCTCGGATATACCCAGATTTCTCTGCAGTACCACCATTTTTTGTTTAGCCTTCTTATTAAAATGTAATTAAAATCGTAGCGTCTCCCCTCTGATTCTGGCCTTCAGGGCATCTCATACCATATCGATTGGTGCACTACCTATATTATCCTTAAAAAATCCAGGTATCCATTTCCTCATATGATGACAATATTCCTCATTTACCAACTGTGCTCTTTCGAACGTCCATGTTTTTACATGGGAGTTCGTTGCTCCACATTCTCTATTTAAAACCAGAGGATTGTGGTCAGACAATACCCTTGGCAGTTTTTCTACTGTGCAGTTAGACCTTAACGTGCTAGAAACCAGCATATTATCCAGTCTCGCATGCATAGAGTGTGGGTTGGAGTAGTAGGTAAATCCAGGATCACTCGGATGCTCTGTTTGCCAACAATCTATTAATCCATGAGTTCGACAAAGATTTTTAAAAGCTTGAAACAATTTTGGCTTCCTGCCCTGATATTTGAATCCTGGAACCACCGACCAGTCACAGGGGATATTTAGATTATAGTCGCCACACACTATCAGCGGAAAAGGCCAGTGAGCAAGCTCATTAGAAATATAGTCCAGTACATCCGGGTCATCACTAACATTACCATATATTGGACATACTGTCATTTTTTTATCATTGTTGTACTGACATTCTGTAATTGCCCATATTTATCAGATGAAGATCGAATAAATTGCATCCTGCCTCCTATCGCCAGAATAGCCACACCCCTAGTCCTTACTACATGTATTGTGGCAATAATCAGTCTATATCCGAGTGTGTTGAGTAAATACCGTTGTAACCCCTCGATATGTGTCTCTTGTATACAGATAATATTGGCCCCTGACATTTGTAATCCAACCAACACTCTTTTTCCAGAAACCCTAGAAACCACGGTGGATGTATTAAAATCACAGGTAACCTCTCAAGAGAGCTCATTGAAAGATTTGATGTGGAAGCTAGAAGAGGTAGAAAAACGTCAATGTTGCAACAACCTAAGGCTGCTATGGATACCAGAGAACAGTGAAGGTAGCGATATCAGGAAATGTACAATATATATGCTGAGAAACTCTCTGCCAGAACTAGCACAATGGGATTGGGATAAAGAAAGCCAACAGGTACACAGATTCTCTTTAACAATATCCAGGCGCCCCCCGAATGACCAGTCATATCCAAGGGTAATCTTAATCTATTTTGGAAACGTTCTGCTTCGACAGGCTGTTTATGACTTGGCGAGACCCAATAAGAAAAGGAACTGAGAGAATGTTTAATTTTTCGCTAAACCAGACTTTGCACATGCGACTGTGGAGAGAAGATGGAGGCTCAGGCAACTGATTGACCATCCCAAAAAACAGGAGCAACAGGTTTTTTTGCAGAATCCTGCTAAACTAAAAGTAATCTCGCAAGGCTGAAACTATTATTTTACTTCTGAAATACAATCTCAGGGAGTATTAGAGGAAATCATAGCAGGGAAACCCGGGACTGCTGAGAGCAAACATTAGGAGTTAACATAACAGATTTTGGGGTGGCGACCTGATGGTTATTTCAGTTCTTACATAATTCCATACCACACAATTCAACAATAAATAATTTAACCCTACAACATTCCATACCACATAATTACAATCCTAAAAATTAAAAAACATATATTTCCACATCACTCCATACCACATAATTCCACATCACATAATAACATTCCACCCACCTTAATACCACTCCAAACCACATAATTACACTCCACACAACACAATTCAACTACACATAATTACACTTCAACCTATATAATTATACTTCACACAACATATTTACACTCAACTCCAAAACACATAATTACCCTCCACAAAATACAACTCTGCAACATGCTGCATAATTCCACTCTGCACAATTATACACCACACCATGTCACATAATTCCACACGTCACACAATTCCACAATTCATCCCCACACAATTCATCACACAACATAATTACACTCCCCATAATACCACTCAGCACCACATAATTATGCTCTACTGCATTTTGCATAAATACACTCCACATAAATCCAGTCTATGCCACGTAGCAACATTCCACATAACTACACTTCACACTATGCCTCAACATAATTTTCACTCAACAGCACACACTTCCACGTCACACAATTCAACTCTACACATTTCCATTCCACACCTCATAATTCAACAATAAACTACATAATTCAAACCAACAACACAATTACACAACACACCACACACATCCAATCTACACCACAAAATTCCACATCATGCTAGAATATTTAACAGCACACCACATAAGTAAACTCCACTACATACCACTCCGCAATACAAAATAAAATTCCAGACAATCTCACTCCAAGACACACAATCCCACTCCACGACACACACTCCCACTCCACATAATTCCAGTACACTAAATACCACATAATTACTATCCACATAATTACACTGCACGCCATGCCACATTATTTCACCACACAGACCCAATCCACACAACACAATTCCACAACTAACAATTCCAATACAAACCGCATATGTCCACTTGACACCACACACATTCACTCCACTCCAAACAGAAAACGCATAGGTAAAATATATTGTCCTTTACAACGTCAATAGCTCTAACTCTCCCAAATGCAAGACCAATTGCATGGCAAATGCTTGTTTACCTTCCAATGCGTCCAGCAGATCCTGTTCCTGGAGCTGCAAACATTCTTCTGCCCCAGTCAGCATTGTGCTGCCTCTGTCCCTTCTCATAGGAGCATTGACTTGTGGAGAATGCTCTCTCTGAGGTCCCCACCCTTGTCAGGGTCCTGAGCAGTGCCCTGAGGAGAATGCCCTCTCTGAGGGCCCCCCACCCCCACCGTTGTCAGGGTCCTGAGCAGTGCCCTGTGGAGAATGCTCTCTCTGGGGCCCCCACCCCCATCCTTGTTCCAGCCTGGCTCTGACTGAAGAGAAACAAGGTAACTTGTTACTTTGTTTCTCTTCAGTCCTGGGTCAGCTCAAGGAGCTCAGAGCAGGCTGCACACTGCAGCTGCTTTAGAGCAAGACACACACAACTCTCTAAAGATGAGCTGAGGCATAGCTGCCAAGGTTTCAGAATGCCACGTGTGACATTTTTATAATTTCACTGTAATTATGAGTGACATTTCAACAACTATAAGTGACATTTTCTCGCAAGCAAAATCAAGCATTGAAGACGAGTGAAACATGCAAATATCAGAAATTACACCAATTTGATCAACGAGAAACTGCTGCAAAGCACTAGAAATGGAAGGGCGCTAACGTGAGATCGACTGTGTGTCTGCAGTCCTCAGTAACAGTAACAGTAACAGTAACAGAAGATGATCTCATCGATCTGATCATTCATGACCATGTGCTAGCTAAAAAAGCACATTTTATAGCATAGCATAGCAAGTGCAACTAGGAGATTATACTGTCACCCAGTCTCATGCACTCACTTCTTTGCGAGCCTAGCGAGCTGGTGCCCCCGCAACATAGCTGCTAAGGTTTCAGATTGCTTTTGTGTGACAATTCTTTGGTTCAGTGTGGTTGTGTGTGAACTTTCATTGCCTTTGAGTGACACTATAGGATCCAGCAGTAATGCCTTGTCCCATTCTTCACACATACTGAGTATAAACTGTGTAGAAATGGCAGAGTGCTGGCATTTGTTTGCTTGGCAATTAGGAGTTACATCACGTTGCTTAACCGTTTGGGTGCCAGGCCTTTTCCCCCTCCCGTGCCGGGCGTTTCCTTAGTGGGTGGGTGTCATGACGAGATAGTCTCGTCATGGGCACAGCGCGACTGTGCTCCATGACGAGACCATCTCGTCATGGGCACAGAAGAGGTTAAGAAACACATTTACCTTAGTTGGCAATAATAAAGAACATTATCA
This sequence comes from Triturus cristatus, assembly GCF_964204655.1. Classification (NCBI taxonomy): domain Eukaryota; kingdom Metazoa; phylum Chordata; class Amphibia; order Caudata; family Salamandridae; genus Triturus; species Triturus cristatus. The sequence goes on along the minus strand of NC_140584.1, from coordinate 287,290,883 downwards.
CATGATCGTGCTGCTGCAGTACATCACTATGTGCTTTGACGTTAGGCATTTAATACTGGCCTGATATGATTAACAGCCAGTCTGTCAGTGAGAAAAGTGCAAATACAGGCCCCAGAATGTACAGTGCTGTTGGCTGTAAAGCTAGGACTGATGGACGTTTTTCATCTCACTGCCACAGGGCAGCTATCTGGTGGACACACTCACACTGCGATAAAAATAAGGATTGTCATTGAATGACTTCCACCCATTGTCAACGAAATTTGGTAAATGCATATTCTCAATTTATTTAAATTAACTTTTGGGGGAAAAAATATATGGACCTCAAATACATTGTGCTGTGTCTGTGAAATCTGCTTTTACTTTCATATGGTTGCACCAGTCATGCCCCACTTCTGCCACTGTACAGAATTGAAACTTTTGACTGGTGCATTTGCTTCAGCATCACGTCATGATATGCTTTTTGAAAAGTAAATAAAAAAATAAAAATAAAAACTACACTTTACACCGTGCCTCATAGTACCACTCAACATAATTTTCACTCAACATCACACACTTCCACGTCACACAATTCAACTCTACACATTTCTATTCCACACCACATAATTCAACAATAAACTACATAATTCAAACCAAAAACACAATTACACACCACACACATCCAATCTACACCACAAAATTCAACATCATGCTAGAATATTTAACAGCACACCACATAAGTAAACTCCACTACATACCATTCCGCAACACAAAATAAAATTCCAGACAATCTCACTCCAAGACACACAATCCCACTCCACGACACACACTCCCACTCCACATAAATCCAGTACACTCAATACCACATAATTACTATCCACATAATTACACTGCACACTATGCCACATTATTTCACCACACAGATCCAATCCACACAATACAATTCCACAACTAACAATTCCAATCCAAACCACATATGTCCACTTGACACCACACACATTCACTCCACTCCAAACAGAAAATGCATAGGTAAAATACATTGTCCCTTACAACGTCAATAGCTCTAACTCTCACAAATGCGAGACCAATTGCATGGCAAATGCTTGTTTACCTTCCAATGCGTCCAGCAGATCCTGTTCCTGGAGCTGCAAACATTCTCCCGCCCCAGTCAGCATTGTGCTGCCTCTGTCCCTTCTCTTAGGAGCATTGCCCTGAGGAGAATGCTCTCTCTGAGGCCCCCACCCTTGTCAGGGTCCTGAGCAGTGCCCTCAGGAGAATGCTCTCTCTGAGGCCCCCACCCTTGTCAGGGTCCTGAGCAGTGCCCTGAGGAGAATGCCCTCTCTGAGGGCCCCCCACCCCCACCGTTGTCAGGGTCCTGAGCAGTGCCCTGCGGAGAATGCTCTCTCTGGGGCCCCACCCCCATCCTTGTTCCAGCCTGGCTCTGACTGAAGAGAAACAAGGTAACTTGTTACTTTGTTTCTCTTCAGTCCTGGGTCAGCTCAAGGAGCTCAGAGCAGGCTGCACACTGCAGCTGCTTTAGAGCAAGACAAACACAACTCTCTAAAGATGAGCTGAGGCATTGCTGCCAAGGTTTCAGAATGCCACGTGTGACATTTTTATAATTTCACTGTAATTATGAGTGACATTTCAACAACTATAAGTGACATTTTCTCGCAAGCAAAATCAAGCACTGAAGACGAGTGAAACATGCAAATATCAGAAATTACACCAATTTGAGCAAGGAGAAACTGCTGCAAAGCACTAGAAATGGAAGGGCACTAACGTGAGACCGACTGTGTGTCTGCAGTCCTCAGTAACAGTAGCAGAAGATGATCTCATCGATCTGATCCTTCATGACCATGTGCTAGCTAAAAAAGCACATTTTATAGCATAGCATAGCAAGTGCAACTAGCAGATTATACTGTCACCCAGTCTCATGCACTCACTTCTTTGCGAGCCTAGCGAGCTGGTGCCCCCGCAACATAGCTGCTAAGGTTTCAGATTGCTTTTGTGTGACACTTCTTTGGTTCAGTGTGGTTGTGTGTGAACTTTCATTGCATTTGAGTGACACTATAGAAACCAGCAGTAATGCCTTGTCCCATTCTTCACACATACTGAGTATAAACTGTGTAGAAATGGCAGAGTGCTGGCATTTGTTTGCTTGGCAATTAGGAGTTACATCACGCTGCTTAAGAAACACATTTACCTTCGTTGGCACTAATAAAGAACATTATCACATGAACGTGCTGCTGCAGTACATCACTGTGTGCTTTGACTTTAGGCATTTAACCCCTTCGATGCGTGCGTCGGCCAACGGCCGTCGCGACCACTACCTCCGTAGTATTGACCCTTGGAGGGCGGCCTTCCATAACAAAAGTGTAAATACCTGTTTTTCAGGGAGATTTCGTAGATTTTCGCATATAGATTTTTTTCTAATTTCAAAATCCATTACTTTTAAAATGCAAAGCATTTTACTTAATGGTTTCTTGGACAATGCAATGACCATTGTCGAGATAGCTGTGGGAAAATACTTGGTCCATCCTAGACGCTGGGTTTCTGGTAAACAATATCTATAAGACGAAAGTTGGGTGCAAATTTGTAAAGAGGAGATAAAGGAATTCTTGACAATTAACCAAGGGACACCTTCACCAAGTATAGTATGGGAAGTTCTGAATGCATTTATTAGAGGGATGGTGATAGATAGGGATTTCGAAAATAGCAAAAAATGCTAAATTACAAAAGGACATTTTAGAATGAAATGTGCAGCAAAGCAATGATAAATTTTCAAGATATTCATCCATGTCCAATAAAAAATAATTTGATAACGCTAGACAGGCACTGTGTGAAGCATAATACAAAAAAAGTGAAGTTTCAAGCCGGGCCTATATGCAAAAAGTCCATGAGGAAAGCAATTTTACTGGGAGATCGTTAGCCTGGCAGGCACATGAACAAGCAGCCAACAATAGGATAGATGCACTGAAATGTCCCTTCTCTAGAATTAGGAGTAAGGAAGCGGAGAAAGTGGGGGAAATCATGCTCGATCACTATAGTAGGATTTACACACAAAATCAGTTGGTAGATAAAGACTTGGTGGGAAGGTTTCTAGAGGATTGTAATTTTCCGACGCTAACTGAAGAAGAGGAGGTCAAAATCACTCGACCCGTCTCAGAAGAACTGATCAAGGATATTATGAATCTCCCACATTGTAAAGCCTGTGGGCCAGATAGATTCTCGGCAGAGTTTTTTTAGATGTTTTAGCTGACTATTTTGTACTGGTCGCCAACACAATTGTACAAGGTGGTCCTATACCACCCTCATTTTTTAAGGGGAACTTGGTGAGCTTTCTAAAGAAGGGGAAGGATGCTGAGGATACAAACTTATATCGCCTAATGACATTATTAAATACTGATTATGAAATCATTACAAAGTTATTAGCTGATAGATTTCATCTAATGGCACCAGGGTTAATCTATTTAGATCAGAATGGCTTTACAGCTGTGCGACAGTTAGGGAAAAATGCACATTAACTGGCAGAAGCTTTGGAATATTTTGCGGTTAACTATATAACAGCTTTAGTACTTCTGCTAGACGTAGAGAAAGCATTCGACCTTGTGGTCTGGTAAACGCTATATAGTATTTTGTCCAGATTCGGTATTCCTTTCCAGATCACGGGGTTGATATATAAGATGTATCGTAATGCAGAAAACAGTATTATCGTTAACGCAACAGGGATGGGGAAAATACAAGTTTTGCATGGAACCCAGCAGGGGTGCTCCTTATCCCCCATTATATTTCCCTTCTTTATGGAGCCATTAGCTAAGGCGATCAGAGAAAACTGAAATATTCGTCCACCTCTGTCACTGATGGGGATGATAAAACTATATGCCGATTACATTATGCTAATTCTGGACAGTAGTAAGGATGCCCAAGAAAAGGCTTTCGAGATTTTTGCACAATATGGGGAAATAGGAGGCTATAGAATTAATAAGAAAAAAACTGAAAAAATATTAAGTGGGTGTAATTCAGATGTTCTGCACCCTGATATTGCCTCGTGAGTTATCTTGCAGCATAAACAATATCTGGGAATCAGGTTTGCATCACGGATTGCGGATGAATATGATTTTAACTTTTCCCCTCTCCATTTAAAAGTACAAGATTTATTTACATGGTGGAACTCTCTCCCGTTGACTATTCTTGGGAGAGTTTACCTGATTAAAATGTCGATTCTACTACCATTGTTTAATTTTCTGTTTTCAGCTATTCCGTGTGTTTTAACTGCCTCCTTTTTTAAAACAGTAGAGTCCATGTTTAGATCGTTTATCTGGCATAAACAATAACCAGTATAGCATTAAGCACTTCATATGAATGGCGGGAAGAAGGAGGGCGCGCGCTTCCTAATCTCAAGGATTGCTATTTTGCTTACTTTACACAGTATATGTCCCGGTTTAATACAAAGCTTCACAAGGGTATATTTATGAATTATTTTATGCAGCTGAGTTTTAAAGAGCATCATATATTAGATGTGTTCAAATCCGTAAAGTCACCTGAAAAGTTTATAGTGGTTTCTTTGGAAGCCTGGGGACCTCTATAAGAGATATTCCATTCTCTGTATTACTGCAGTGACACCCCTGTCAGAATTAGTTACAGAACCCAGTGTCAATCTTGCACCTGAAAGTGTCCAAAAATGGGCGAAAGTGGGGTTCAGGAAACTATCAGACTTTCTTTTGGGGGAGAGATGGTTAAATATAGCGGAAATTCGTGAGTTAGTCCAAGGCACTTTTTTGATCCTTGGTTCATATAGAATGTTGAATAAAATGTTCAGTAACTTGGATCTTGGTCAGGTTAACGGCAGCAGAAAGGTGGTTTCTACATTAGTTGAGGTCGGTAAATATTAAAGGCCACGGAAATGGAAAAGACTCTTTGCCTCTATGGAAGGTTCTGATCTTACTCAAAGAGCAATTAAAACATGGGAAAAATGTGATGGTTTGGAATTGACAAATAGGATGTGGGAGGAGGTTAATATATTTTGGTGGGTTGATAGGAGCTAATTGGCATTGAATGTTATTTTTTAGCAAATGGTTGCTATATAGAACCTTGCGTTTTTTAGCTCAAGTCAACCCTAGTCTTCTGGGCCACTGTTTTCGATGTTCTGATGGGTCAGTTGCCAGTTGAGTGTACGCAGTCAGCCACTGTTTTATCCAGGGATTCTGGAACACAATATTTCAATATCTGGAGACTGAATGGCAGGTCAGTTTAGCCTGAAGCATATATGTGAAAGTTTTGGGGTACGATCCCGCTCTAACTAATAAATGGGTGAAGTTATTATATATAGCAACCAGGGCCGGCCTGGTCGTAGCGGACACCGGGCGTTTCCCCCGGTGGGCCGCCATGTGGGGCCCTTTTTGTTACCAGGGGTCTGCAACATCGGCCCCCGGTAACAAAATCGTCCGAAACCAGCCCTTGCACACAGCTCGGCCGCACCCTCACAGTCCCCCAGGGGTGCTGGCCGAGCAGGTTCCCAGGCCGGCCCTGATAGCAACGGCTGCTGTCCAGTCCCTTATAATCAAAAAATGCCGAACACAGCTGGTCCCCACAATGAGGGACTGACTGTGAAAAATGTGGCAAGTTAGAAACAATGAGCACTTATACACAATACAAAACAGGGGTGAAAAATTTGAAAAACTTTGGAGACGGTTTTTCATTTGAAAAGCTGGGGTCAGATTAAATGTCTCGATCATGTTATTTTGCTATCTTTTGGACACTTAGAGGCCCATTAGGATCTCGGGCGGATCGCCACCGCCCGCATGGCGGTGGCGATCCACCCGAGATCCGTCCCTGCCCTCCACCCATTTCCCCCCTGCCATATTACTATGATGGGGGGACCGCGGCGAACGGAAAGACCGCCCGCTGCTTTTCCGCCCGGTCAACAAGTCAACTGGGCGGAAAAGAGTTTAATATGGTGGCGGTGTCTGTGAGACACCGCCAGCCATATTAGTATGGGTGGAGAAACATGCCTTTCCATGGCATGTGGGAATTGCTTGCGGGGGCCCGTTGCGGGCCCCCAGGGACTCTGGGGGGTGGAGGGTGCACATGGGGGGTACCTATGGTACCCCCCTGCATTTCAATAGACAACGTGGCAGGCATAGTGCGGTGCCTGACACGTTGTGCATTGGAATGTGCGACATGCACTTTCAGCACCGCCCGCCGCAATGTTAAATATGCGGGATGTGCCCACCACTGTGGCGGGCGCATCCTAATTGCCCCCACGGGACCCCCGCCCTTATGGCGGGTGTTTCCTCTTCACGTCGGGATGGTGGGTGTTCATCCTAATGATGCCCTAAGCTCTTAAGGCACTCTATGAACTCATATTCACTCATCCAAAAGGGCAGCTGTATTTATTGTATTTATTCTTTTATTCTCTTTGTTGGTAGCTATTTGTTGAGGAGTGTTTTAGTCCTTACTATATCTTTAACTTACCCTGGATATATTAGGATACGAAATGTGTATTTATTATCACTGTATTTATTATTGGAGCATGAATTATATTTTTTTAATTTATGTACTTGTAATGCAAATTTTGGATCCTAATAAACAAAAAAAACGTTTCCGTCCTTGCTTACACCCAGACATTATAATCAAGGTTCTCTGTTTTCCGCTTTTACTGATTTTTATAGATGAATACTGACAGAAACCCATTTATTTTCTTGTCTGTATTTATTTTTAAATGTAGATAAAAACGGAAATTGGGTGCTTTTTGACTGATTCTAAATACACTTTGCCATGACTGCCAGGCCAATAACTGTGTATTGATAGGTAAGGGGGTTACAAAAAAAGAAATTTTAGTAAACAAGCTTATACAGCAGTAGATATGCACAAGGCCTATACTGAAATGTGCACAGTTTCATATAAGTGCAGTGATTTATCTTTTGCGGGTGTTCATATCACTGAAACCTAGCAGACATTCATGCTTGACTGCATATTTATTGGTTAAATAAATGCGGAAATATACCAATTTTCAGCTTTGTTTTTTTCACAAACCCCATATTAAATATGGATAAATACAGATAAAGTTGACAAAAAATAAATATGGATAAATACAGACGGAAATGTCACCAAAAAACACCATAAAACTGGGAGCCCTAATTATAATGTAGATTTCACTCCTGCTAAGGAAGAAAATGGTTGCAAGCCTGGCAAGAAGGAGATTGTAGGATTTTAGTAGACCTTTCTTAATAAGGGTAAGAAAAGATCCATTGGTGATTGCAAGAACACATTCAGAGTAACAGAATGTTTCCAAAACCAGCAATTAAGGTACTGGGCTGCATACAGTGCTATTAGACGAGCAGCCCCTAGAAAACTGATTGACTTTAAGAAGCTTGTAAAAAAGATGGGTGAGCATAAAGAGGAGTTATTCAGATTATGTCAACTGCTGTTGGAGAGCACCATGCCACAGATTTGGGTATGCGGAGATGTGGGAGAAGCTGTTAGCCAGAGATATTCCTGAGAAAGCATGGGTAGACCTATCAAGAGACATTCCAAAGTTCAATAAGTTGGTTCTGTAAAGGAAGTCATCGATCAAGGTCATGATGCTCTGGCACTCAACTCAGTTAGGCTAAATAGCCTGTCTAAGTTAGTTTCTGGCAGGTGCTGGGGAGGGTGTGGAGCCAGGGTAGACCCTATTTTCATCTGTTCATTAGAAGTGATTTTTTTTAGATAGAAATGCTGGTAGCAATAAAGGAGATAGTGAGCTTTCCGATTCCTGCAGGACAAAGTGATCTTGGACCTCAAGCCGCGGGGGTTGAAGGGCATGGGGGAAAAGGAATAGGTGATGATTTTCCAACTATTGGTGGAAGCAAAGGGATCATAGCTTGCATGTGTAAATAGAAAACGTAAACATCTTCAACATTGAATCTGCAGTACAGGAAAATATGGGACACAGAGGCATTAGCGCAACTGTCTAGACGCTTAACGATAGGGATGACATCCTAGAAAGTTTGCAGCCTACATTAGAGTATAAGGATTAGGACAGCAGGGAAGTATGTGCCCTCCAAGCTAATGAGTTTTGTGCTGTTCGCCTAAGTCTGAGGATTTGTCTTGACTCCTGTGATAACAACAGCTACTTGTACGTGAGAATGGGAGGCTAATGATACAATACTCGTGCAATACTCGTAATCGTTGTGCCAGGGAAATTCCAAGGACCAACAAAGCTGCACTTGCCCTTTCCAGGTGGATTGCTAGTGCTGAATCTTAAAATTAAGCGTAAGGTTTTTTTTTTTTTAACTATGTAAGCCTGTAAAAAAAATCCTGGTTATCATTTTGTCTTTACTGTTAGGTTTTTTTTGTGGTTTACTGCTTTGATTTTTTTCATGGTGGTTGCAGAAAAATATGTTTGCTTAATACTTTGCATTTCTATATACTTGTTTACCCTTTTTACCTTAATGGTAATCTTTGAGGGGATAGGTGCCTTTTCTCCATTGTTCTTCACACGTTTTCAATATAAACAAATATTAGTGTCATGAAACTCAATTTTCAGGCGAGCACATTCACTTATATCACTTAAGCCCTAAGATGATTTATACATAACGCACCCTCCTCTTAGAAAAGGAGAACGGGCAGGTGTCCCACACTCCACACTATAATGAGTTATGCACATTCAGATAAGGAGTGTTTAGAGACCGACAACTCTGTCAGAGACGCTTATCAGCAGGGGGAGTTAAGTGTGTGTATGTAATATATATATATCTCAGTCCCCGCTTGACGAATATTTCACCTACTATAGATATATATATATGTATATATACGTATATATATATATATATATATATATATTCACTTAAAAACCATAGGTTTCACACATGTTATAGTTAGGTGGATATTTCACTCGTAAAAAACCAATGAAATTCCCCCGTTATAGTTAGTTCAGATAACTATAACTTGCGCGACCGCAATCCACTGATGATGACGTCACATATTACATCACTCATGACATGGTCAGTGGCATCACTGATGACATCACTGATGACATCATCCTTGTGATAGAGTGGTGGCCGCGCGAGTTATAGTTATCTGAACTAACTATAACGGGGGAATTTCATTGGTTTTTTACGAGTGAAATATCCACCTAACTGTAACATGTGTGAAACCTATGGTTTTTTAAGTGAGTTTGCAAGGTTTTTTAAATGCTAATTCCTAACTATAACGTGTGTGAAACCTATGGTTTTTTCAGTGAATTTGTACAGTTTTTTAAATGCTAAGTTATGTATGTATTATTATTTTTTTTATATATTTATTTTACAATAAACTACGTATTAAAATCTTTTTTTTTTTTTTTTTCAGGATTGTTTCGAATTTGAGGAGAACCACAAAGAAGGGTACTTTGTTTAAAGAATGAGTTGGCCCTACCCTGATCATACTATTTGGAGATAGGTTTTTTATCCACTGTATTTAATTTTGAAAGACAGTCTCTCTTTGAAATGTTTTATAAGAGAGTAAAGCTTTGAACCCATATGATTAAGACATATGGACTAAACCCTTAACATGGTCTAATTAAACTTTTTTGCTTACTAGAGCGGGGCATCATTGACTGGAGCTGGTGCCCAGTGAGGTGAGGTCTAATCCCTGTATTATACGGGTGAGCATTATTGTTTGCAAAATACACAATAATATCATTTGCACACAGCCATCTTGGGGTTGTTAATACAGCAATTTTTGATTATATTTGTCACTTTAGGTGTCACTGTTTGTGTTTTTCAGATGTCCTATATATCACGTTGATACAGAGGATCAGTTTAAGACATCAGAGGTTATATCAAATTCTACCTGTATGTATAAAATCATTGTGCGATTTATTTTGGATTGAATGCAGTAGCAAACATAAAACTGTTGAAGATAGGTCCTGAAGAAAGACGTGGACCGGTTGTCCAGCTGGCTGAAACATGTTGACCGCTTAGAAGCAGCAGCTTTCTCATACTGCTACATCATTGCTATTGTTTTTAATGAGGATTGCATGTGACATTCTACATTTGATGGAGTTTGCATCTCCCTTGTGAATCCTTTTTTAATTACACACCTTATTATTTTTTTGCACTGCACTTATTCACAATACTTTGTGATTCCATAATAGAGCAGATAAGTCTCTTACTCCCTTTTTTTCTTTTTTCTGCTCTTTTTCCTCTGAACGATCCAGGTTACAATCCGCCCAGTACCCCTCTATGATCAAGAGGGACAACGGGAGGTTGGTTGGAAAACCCAGAAGATAATAATGATCACATTGGTGAATGATGGGTATCCAATTACTATGAATGATCTTTCTTTCTGTTAATCCTTCACTTTTCTCAGCACTTTTCAGTTGACACCTATATTGTGACATCTTTTGCTCACTTGAGGCACACTTTATTAGCATAATAGACCACGGATTATATGTTTTTTTGTGATAAGCTGCAGTAGAACACAAAGGAATCAACTGACAGTCTCTGCCCTTGTTGGATGTACATATTTTACTGAGAATGTCAGACTTCATTCTCACACGACAGAGAACGATAATGTGAATTTACAGAAAATATGCTCTCAGTTTAGCTTATAGATCACCTTCCAAACCTCTGTGGGAAAAGCATGAGAAAATAGCTTTCTCTCAAACATGATTCATGATATCCCAGCAGAAGGCTTTTTTTTCACCTTAGAACATACCACAATTCCTAAAATGAGTATGGTACCATCAACAAATGATTTATAATGTAACTAAAGTCTTAAAACCTTCTATTAACTGCAATGCTTTTTAATGAGGTGCTATCATGTATATTGGTCCCAAGATGGCTGACAACACTTCTTGGATGAAGTGCTGACAGCCAATCAGATCTCACGATTAGATGTGTGGTTAGGCTCCGCCCAGATATATATGTGATTTTACTTTTGATTTTCTCAGGAACTACTGAATGGATTTATACCATTTAAGCAAAAGGCACGACTCTGAACCAAGGTCTACCTTTCTGCCAAATTTGGTGTAATTCCGTTCAGCAGTTCGGGCTGTAGTTGCGACTAAATGTCCCTATGGAAAATTGCATGGGGAAAACACGTTTCGGGTCCCCCCTTTTTTCTCGGACCGTGCTTGACAAATCACCCCGAGACTTTCAGGATAGGAGCAGACCGAAGCAGGCCACGAGTTTTGAACATTTCGCAAAGATTCATCAACCGGCGCCAAAGTTATTCTAAACAGAATGTTGCGGATTTCCTATGGATAAAAGGTCCTAACTATAACTACCTACTGGTGACAGCCAGTAGGTAATATATATATATATATATTCACTGAAAAAACCATAGGTTTCACACACGTTATAGTTAGGAATTAGCATTTAAAAAACCTTGCAAATTCAGTGAAAAAACCATAGGTTTCACACATGTTATAGTTAGCTGGACATTTTACTGATAAAAAACCAATGAAATTCCCCCGTTATAGTTAGTGCAGGCAACTATAACTCACGCGACCGCAATCCTCTGCTGATGCTAATACTGTATTTAGACAATTATTTGCCCATGTCTTCTTCCATTAAATTTTAGCTATACATATATTACAAATATTTTTTTTTCATAAAGACACATATGTCATCAGCAGAGGATTGCGGTCGCGTGAGTTATAGTTGCCTGCACTAACTATAACGGGGGAATTTCATTGGTTTTTTATCAGTAAAATGTCCAGCTAACTATAACATGTGTGAAACCTATGGTTTTTTCACTGAATTTGCAAGGTTTTTTAAATGCTAATTCCTAACTATAACGTGTGTGAAACCTATGGTTTTTCAGTGAATTTGTACGTTTTTTTAAATGCTAAGTTACTTTACGCCATTCGTGGCGTGCGCGCCCACTTAACGCAGTTCGTTCCGTGCGCGGTGCGCTTCGCGCACCGCGCGCCCACTTTACGCAGTTAGTGCCGTGGATGGGCCATGTACGCACGATGCGCTTCGCGCACCGTGCGCACATGGAGGACATATTATGCGCTTCGTTGTGACAGGTAAGCTTTTAGATTTTCGAATGTTTATTATGCCACGCACTAATGGTGCCCTGCGGGCACCATTTGCACACGGGGTGGGGAGAGTGTGGATAATTTTTTTTTTTTATATTTTTTTAACCGGACGCTTACGGTAAGCGTAATCGGCGATTTTTCATAAAAAAATAAAAAAATATTTTTGGCCTTGGGGGGACTTTGGGGACTAATGCTACAAGGCTAGATGGATAGGAGCTGTCTAAACAGTCCCTTTCCATGTTTTTTCCCTTTGTTTTTCCTCCCCCCTCAGAGTGCGAGAGAGAAAATGGCGGCCGCCGCTTCCTGGTTTCGAACGATTCGAATGTTTATTAAGATCTAACAGCCAATCAGAATCGCGCTCGCGCACGTCACCGTACGCGTACGGTAAGCTTACCGTAAGCGCACGGTAAGCGCACCGTAAGCTGGCTCAGATATATATATTGATTTAAATGCTATTTTCTCAGGAACTACTGAACAGATTTACACCAGACCTACAAAAGGCACTTCCTTGACCTGAGGACTACCTCTCTGCCAAATTTCAAGTAACTCTGTTCAGCCGTTCGGGCTGTAGCTGTGTCTAAAGGTCCTATGGAAAAATGCATGGGAAAAACGCGTTTTGGGACCCCCCTTTTATCTCAGCCCCCGCTTGACAATCCCCCCGAGACTTTCAGGGTAGGAGCGGAGCGAAGCGCCCCACCTATTTTGAAAATTTCGCGAGGATTCGTCGACCGGCGCCAACGTTATTCCAAATAGAATGTTGCGGATTTCCCATGGAAACAGGGTCCTAACTATAACTATCTACTGGCGACCGCCAGTAGATAATATATATATGTGTGTGCATATCTCTCTCTCTCTCTCTATATATATATATACATATATATATATTATATATATATATATTACCTACTGGCGGTCGCCAGTAGGTAGATATAGTTAGGACCTATTTTCCATAGGAAATCCGCAACATTCTATTTGGAATAACTTTGGCATCGATTGACGAATCTTCGTGAAATTTTCAAAACTTTTGGCCAGCTCCGGTCCGCTCCTATCCTGAAAGTTTCACCGTGATTCGTCAAGTGGGGCCGAGAAATAAGGGGGTCCCAAAACGTGTTTTCCCCATGCAATTTCCCATAGGACCTTTAGCCGCAGCTACAGCCCGAACTGCTGAACGGAATTACACCAGATTTGGCAAAGAGGTAGTCCTTAGTTCTGACTTGTGCCTTTTGCTTAAATGGTGTAAATCCGTTCAGTAGTTCCAGAGAAAATGACAGTTAAAAGTACATATATATCTATGGCCTCGGAGGATCCGCGCACCTTCCCGATCACGAGCTGAATTTTAATTGGCTGCCAACACTCTGAACCAGGAAGTTTTGGCAGCCATCTTGTGCCTCGGTAGAACCGAGGCACAAGAAACCTCCCAAAAAACAACGCAAAACACGAAAAGGGGGCAGGGTAGAAACACCCTGACCCCCTAGGCCTGCTCAGGGGGTCCCACATCCTCCTTTAAACAGGAGGATGCGCGCTGGATGCACACATACTGCCGATAGAAAAAAAAAATCAGCGCGGGCTCCCGCGCTAAATATGCTAATTTGCTCCCGGGGGGGAGGGGGGGCCAAATCCCGGGGGCATAATGAAACAAGCATCGGCATACAAATAGAACATGGTGACCAGTACGGGGTTGTTTGCTCTCCCCCACGCCCCAGTGACACACTCAGGAGTGAGACCCTCAGTAATGACACACCCAGTAATGACACACCCGGTAGTGATACATCCAGGAGTGATAACCTCAGGAGAGACGCACAGGACTGACAAACTTAAGAGTGACATGCCCAGGAGTGACACGCTCTGGAGTGTAAGTACAGGGGACCCTGTCCCTGCAGGCTAGACTCAATAAGATGTGGCCTAACGGCTAGAGCGTACAACCTCAAAGCTTGGTAACCAGGTTCGAGTATCTGCGGCTCAACCTCTTGTGATTCTGGGCAAATCACTTCATCTCCCCATGCCTAACAAAACATGGATGTGCCCGTCTGGAACAGCTGGTGCTCGTGTAAAGCGCCCTGATACCTCCGGGTTGAGTTCGAGCTATATAAGCCTACAAGACAAAAAACATGGCTCTGCGGATTTCACACGCCCTCACACGTGCACTCACTGTCACGGGCCTCAGAGATGCTCTCGTGGGGGATGCACTCTCCCCCTCCATATGTAGCCCTCGCTCCGAGAAGATTCACGCACTTCCTGCCACCCGCGGCTCTGACATAATATATTTGTTATATCGACTAGTCTGTTTAATGACTGCGATTTGAAACTTTTTTGATGCTTAACAATTCTTAAATGAATGAACACTACTCCTTAGTAATACACTTCTTCTATACAAAAAACGGTGACATATATTAACATATATACAGTGATTTCATAACATATCTAAATGACACTACAGTTAGTTGAAAAACATTCAAAAAGCCATTTTTGGCGTAACACTAATCATGTGTCCGATATTGTTTGATTCACAGAACTTGAGCCGATGAGCTCCTATAGTTCTGGCTACTATTGCGGTCCTGGGCAGAGTCGGATACCTATGACTGTAAAAGGTTCAACCAAACACATAGATTGCATTCCTTCTATTTGTTTGCTTTAGGAGACGGGATGGTTTCTAAATTCGTCTCCCGCATAGGTGTTCACGATCGTCAGGGCTGATATTAAGTTATTACAGGTATAGAAGTCCGATAATAACTTAATATCAGCCCTGACGACGACCTCATAAACACCTCACAGGTCCGCATCCACACTGGTCGAAACGCGTTGGCGAACATGCAGTGATCGTGAACACCTATGCGGGAGACGAATTTAGAAACCATCCCGTCTCCTAAAGCAAACAAATAGAAGGAATGCAATCTATGTGTTTGGTTGAACCTTTTACAGTCATAGGTATCCGACTCTGCCCAGGACCGCAATAGTAGCCAGAACTATAGGAGCTCATCGGCTCAAGTTCTGTGAATCAAACAATATCGGACACATGATTAGTGTTACGCCAAAACTGGCTTTTTGAATGTTTTTCAACTAACTGTAGTGTCATTTAGATATGTTATGAAATCACTGTATATATGTAAATATATGTCACCGTTTTTTGTATAGAAGAAGTGTATTACTAAGGAGTAGTGTTCATTCATTTAAGAATTGTTAAGCATCAAAAAAGTTTCAAATCGCAGTCATTAAACAGACTAGTCGATATAACAAATGTTGTGATCAATGGCGTCAGAGGTAATATGTATTGTGTAAAAAGTTAGTCTGGATTCCAGCCTCTGTTTCACCATATAGAATCCTCCCCCAATTTCATAACCTTGATTAGAGTGTGCACCAGGCACACGAGGGAAACAGGTAGATTACCACTACCCGGGAAAATAATAACCCTAGCACCTAGAACAAATAACATCTAGGTTCTAAATTGCGACTGAACCCTACCCCTTTCTTATACTCGTCAGATGCAAAGCATCAAAAAAAAGTACTAAAAAGTCAACCTTACGCTCTCACTTTTTAAAGTTCATACAATTTAAATATCAACTTTAAAAAAAAAAAAAAAAAAAAAAAGCTCTCATCAATGACAGAACCCAAAACCTTAAGCTTCAGAGAGGAAGACATCGAAGAACTCCTAAAACGGCCATCGTCTTTCAACCTAGGAAAGAATTCTACCAGTTTTGCCCAGCAAACAGATCTAGAAAGAATAACGAGACTGAAGAAAAAACAGATAAGGACAGCTCTACACGGAGAAGCCCTATTAGAACATCTAAGAGCAGGCACAATACCAACAGGCCTACAAGTCAAAAATATACCTGTGATCTTTACAGACCAACCAGAGTACCTTGAGGGTTTCAGCCATATCGGAACAAAATGCTCAAGAGACTGGATGTTCCATTCCATTAAAACCGCTGAACGCTTGAGCATAAAAGAACTGGAACTAATTCAGGAACTAGAAGAAGCCTTTCTAAACAACACGGCAATTGAGGACGCCAAGAACATTCTATCCAAACTGGAAAAAGAAAATACAACCTTCAAAAAGAACACTGAAGAAGCAAAAAGATTCAAACTACAGAAGGATATAATCAACTTCTCAATATCCAAAGCTTATCCATATCTGGAAAAAGAATATTACAGCCAGCCCCAAAATACTGGAATATTAAACCAATACGGAGGCAGAAGCAAGAGAAGGTTCTTAACATTCTCAGAACCGTCCTCTTCATCAGGAACTTCGAGCGACAGCGAAGGACCAACAGACAATAGAAACACTCAACAAAGGCCTTTTTACCAACAGGCACCTTTTTTAGACAGAGGCAACAGCCGCCAGAGAGGCCGTCCACGAGCCAACAGGTGGTACAATCCCCAATCGAATCAACACCAGGGAGAGATTACAACCAGGAGGAACGTATACCGATGGTAAGTGAAGAAACAGGCTCCATATACAATCTTTCAAACGAAGTCCTTCGTCCAGCTGAAATCCAGGTACTCCAAAAAGGTCTTTCATTTATACCCACGGCAAAACCAGATCTAACCCAAATGAAAATGGAAATAATTCAACTCTTCAGAAAAATGAGACTCAAAGTATTCTTTCAAAACAGAGAAGAAACCTCTTCTCGAAATTTCTCTGGTCTGAAAAATCCATCGTCCTTTTTTCCAAATGCACAAAATATGCCCATTGAACTCTTAACTTTTGAGAAGAACGTCTTAAGAGATGTGGATAATTTAGACCGAAAAAAACCATTTATAAAATGGAACCTGTCAAGACAAGAAACAGAAGCCTTGGATCATCTGGCATACAACAAGAACTTGATAATCAAACCGGCAGATAAAGGAGGAGGAATAGTTATCTGGCCGAGGGACAAATACGAAGCCGAAGTACAACGCCAACTATTGGACAAAAAATACTACAGAAAAACTAACGACGATTGGAACTCGAAAATAAAAGGGAAACTTTTGCCAATTATCAACACAGGCAAAGAAGAGGGTTGGTTGACAATGAAGGAATCACAGTATCTGATTAATGACAACCCAAGGACACCAATCATGTATGTCCTCCCAAAAGTGCACAAAGACTCCAGGAATCCTCCAGGGAGGCCCATAATTTCAGGAGTCAACTCGATACTGGAGAGACCAGCTAAATATGTGGACACTTTTTTAAAACCTTTGATCAAAGATACCCCAAGTTATGTGAAAGACACTATGCAAGCCATAAGCATGATTGAAAATGTACCTTTTGACAAAGACAACGAATTACTTGTAACTATGGACATTGTCAGCCTATACTCAAACATCCCACAAGAAGAAGGCTTAGAAGCCATACAAGTTTTCCTTGACAAAAGAGTCGGTCCACACAATGTTCCAACGATCCCCCTGGTCCAACTTGCAGAAATTTGTCTCAAAAACAACTTCTTCACCTTTAATGACACACAATACCTGCAAGTCACAGGAACCGCGATGGGTTGTCCCTTCGCACCTGAAATGGCCATAATGTTTATGGCCCTATACGAAGAAAAGTGGGTGTATAACAACAACCCTTACGACGGTCACATAAAGATGTGGCGTCGTTACATCGATGATGTCTTTCTGCTGTGGAGAGGCGAGACACAAGATCTAGTAGCGTTTGTAACGTGGCTGAACAGCAGAAGTCCAAACATTCAATTCACTATGAACTGCAGCAGAACAGAAATGAATTTTCTGGACCTCCTCATCAGACATGAGGATGGTCACCTTTACACCACACTGTACACTAAAAAAACCGACAGGAACACGTTTCTCCATTTCTCAAGTTTTCACCAACGGAATCTACGAGAAAATCTTCCATACAGTCAATTTCTGAGGATCAGGAGAAATTGCTCTAAAAAAGAAGACTATTTCGAGAATGCCCAACTGTTAATGGAGAAATTATTAAAAAGGAATTACCCCAAAAAACTACTGAAGAGGGCATTAAAAAGGGCCTGGTACACGCCCAGAGACTCCCTTTTAACTCCAAGACCAGACAAAACGAGCCCAAAACTGGTATGCGTCACTACTTTTTCAAGTAGAACAACAGAAATGCAAAAGATCATCCGCAAGAACTGGGATACGATAAAAGGAATTCCATCATTTGCACAGATACCAATCTTTGCCCTTAAGAAAAACACCAGCATAAGAGAAAAACTGGTACGTACAAACACCACGGATAAACACCCAGCAGCATCACTGAGGTCCATGCTTTCACTGCCTCCAATAAAAGGACACAAAAAATGCGGTACATGTGTATCATGCGAGAGTACAGTGGAAGGAACAAAGTTTGTATATGGACAAAAATACATGATCCATGAAGATTTCACCAATTGTAACACCCACAACGTCATCTACTGCGTTTTATGCCCATGCCCACTGGCATACATCGGAAAAACGACACAACCGGTGAAAAACCGCATTTCACAACATCGATCAAGAATCAAATGCAAAATTTTAAATGCACCGATGGTTTCCCACTGCATTGAGAAAAATCACAGCCCCAACGAACTCAAGTGGACAGTTCTACGCCATATACAAGGCAAAAATGTTGACGCAACCCTTGCAAAGACGGAAGCAAAAACCATCATGTTCCTAGGGACAATAGAAAATGGACTTAATGAAATGACAGAAATATCCAACATCATTTAAGAGGGGCCTGACATGTCACCTCCTCGAGAAGCCAATTTTAACAATATCACATCCAGTTTACGTAAGCAGTGAGATATCAACAGCAGTAGCTCTAGAAGTGCACAACCCGAGATACATCCATATATCCGGGTTCCAGCCCAGCTCATAATATAACCACCCGTAAATACGATTACGCACCAAAACATGCAACTCTCGCCCAGGAAGTAAATAAACCACACATAGGAACAGTAACCCAAAAAAACAATACTAGGTCAAGACTCACGACATAACGGCAAACTAATCACACCGTGAAACCGCCATCCACCTGCCCAAACAATCCTTATATACACCTGCCAGAAAGTGCAGATCAGAAAAAGGTCGTACAAAAGAACATCGCGTCCACGCCAGGACAACAATCCTGTAATCATTACAACTAACAATCCCGGGCTGTCAGAATAACAACTATGAATGTGCTTGATGTCGCCAAAAAACACGCAACGGCGGAATAAAGTTTTTCCGAACATTTTTTTCGGCTACAGCAACAGCGAGGTTCCCATGACTACAATCAACAGCTGCAACCTAAACCACGGCATACGTAACGGCGCCGGACACCTCACAAAAACCAATCAGTGGAATAGGATTTCCCGGCATTTTGAAAACGCCAGAAAAGTAATCCAGAGCCGAGAACGAGCAGGAAGAGCGAGGAGCAGCGCAACTGACACCGAGAGCACGGACGATAGAAAAAGGTACGATACAGTAAGCCCACACAGGACGCGCCATGAAAACACCGCGCTTGTACAAATCTAGAATTAATGCGATAAGCACGTAAAAAATCACGGTCTAACAGCTAAATTAAGATCCCGTAAACACGCCCAGCAGGCTGACTCTCAATGCGCTACGAGTGAAGCGGTATTCTATAAACAACGTTCTCTGCACGGGCCGAATACAATACACAAACGGTGAAGCACCGCATGGCAACCCGAGCACCATCCAAATAAACCAAGGCACCTAATACTAACACAAGCCACAAACTTTCGGGCATGATGTGGAATGACAATACAAGATGCACCAGCCACTATAACAAATATGGAGCCCTATATACCACTACTAACCGGTGACCATGACACCCTTGGCTTAGCAGCACCCATGACAATAACAGGGTATAGATGCCAACCATCTGTGTTCTCCTGCCCTCCAGAAAGAAACGAGTAAGACGTACAAGAGACAAGTCATCCCCAGAGAGCTGGCACCTCATATAACACGGCAAAAAAGACAAGTCCCCTTGTCTTAGAGAGAGCGTAAGTTGACACTAGACTTCCTTCATGCACTAATTTTTTAATTCACAACGATTCAATTCAGCACTAACACTAAATATACACCATTATGATTCGATTACAGGTATAGAAGTCCGATAATAACTTAATATCAGCCCTGACGACGACCTCATAAACACCTCACAGGTCCGCATCCACACTGGTCGAAACGCGTTGGCGAACATGCAATAGTAGCCAGAACTATAGGAGCTCATCGGCTCAAGTTCTGTGAATCAAACAATATCGGACACATGATTAGTGTTACGCCAAAACTGGCTTTTTGAATGTTTTTCAACTAACTGTAGTGTCATTTAGATATGTTATGAAATCACTGTATATATGTAAATATATGTCACCGTTTTTTGTATAGAAGAAGTGTATTACTAAGGAGTAGTGTTCATTCATTTAAGAATTGTTAAGCATCAAAAAAGTTTCAAATCGCAGTCATTAAACAGACTAGTCGATATAACAAATGTTGTGATCAATGGCGTCAGAGGTAATATGTATTGTGTAAAAAGTTAGTCTGGATTCCAGCCTCTGTTTCACCATATAGAATCCTCCCCCAATTTCATAACCTTGATTAGAGTGTGCACCAGGCACACGAGGGAAACAGGTAGATTACCACTACCCGGGAAAATAATAACCCTAGCACCTAGAACAAATAACATCTAGGTTCTAAATTGCGACTGAACCCTACCCCTTTCTTATACTCGTCAGATGCAAAGCATCAAAAAAAAGTACTAAAAAGTCAACCTTACGCTCTCACTTTTTAAAGTTCATACAATTTAAATATCAACTTTAAAAAAAAAAATAAAAAAAAAAAAAAAAAGCTCTCATCAATGACAGAACCCAAAACCTTAAGCTTCAGAGAGGAAGACATCGAAGAACTCCTAAAACGGCCATCGTCTTTCAACCTAGGAAAGAATTCTACCAGTTTTGCCCAGCAAACAGATCTAGAAAGAATAACGAGACTGAAGAAAAAACAGATAAGGACAGCTCTACACGGAGAAGCCCTATTAGAACATCTAAGAGCAGGCACAATACCAACAGGCCTACAAGTCAAAAATATACCTGTGATCTTTACAGACCAACCAGAGTACCTTGAGGGTTTCAGCCATATCGGAACAAAATGCTCAAGAGACTGGATGTTCCATTCCATTAAAACCGCTGAACGCTTGAGCATAAAAGAACTGGAACTAATTCAGGAACTAGAAGAAGCCTTTCTAAACAACACGGCAATTGAGGACGCCAAGAACATTCTATCCAAACTGGAAAAAGAAAATACAACCTTCAAAAAGAACACTGAAGAAGCAAAAAGATTCAAACTACAGAAGGATATAATCAACTTCTCAATATCCAAAGCTTATCCATATCTGGAAAAAGAATATTACAGCCAGCCCCAAAATACTGGAATATTAAACCAATACGGAGGCAGAAGCAAGAGAAGGTTCTTAACATTCTCAGAACCGTCCTC
The DNA here is from genome assembly GCF_964204655.1 of Triturus cristatus. Lineage (NCBI taxonomy): Eukaryota > Metazoa > Chordata > Amphibia > Caudata > Salamandridae > Triturus > Triturus cristatus. The sequence goes on along the minus strand of NC_140584.1, from coordinate 287,269,462 downwards.
TTCATCAGGAACTTCGAGCGACAGCGAAGGACCAACAGACAATAGAAACACTCAACAAAGGCCTTTTTACCAACAGGCACCTTTTTTAGACAGAGGCAACAGCCGCCAGAGAGGCCGTCCACGAGCCAACAGGTGGTACAATCCCCAATCGAATCAACACCAGGGAGAGATTACAACCAGGAGGAACGTATACCGATGGTAAGTGAAGAAACAGGCTCCATATACAATCTTTCAAACGAAGTCCTTCATCCAGCTGAAATCCAGGTACTCCAAAAAGGTCTTTCATTTATACCCACGGCAAAACCAGATCTAACCCAAATGAAAATGGAAATAATTCAACTCTTCAGAAAAATGAGACTCAAAGTATTCTTTCAAAACAGAGAAGAAACCTCTTCTCGAAATTTCTCTGGTCTGAAAAATCCATCGTCCTTTTTTCCAAATGCACAAAATATGCCCATTGAACTCTTAACTTTTGAGAAGAACGTCTTAAGAGATGTGGATAATTTAGACCGAAAAAAACCATTTATAAAATGGAACCTGTCAAGACAAGAAACAGAAGCCTTGGATCATCTGGCATACAACAAGAACTTGATAATCAAACCGGCAGATAAAGGAGGAGGAATAGTTATCTGGCCGAGGGACAAATACGAAGCCGAAGTACAACGCCAACTATTGGACAAAAAATACTACAGAAAAACTAACGACGATTGGAACTCGAAAATAAAAGGGAAACTTTTGCCAATTATCAACACAGGCAAAGAAGAGGGTTGGTTGACAATGAAGGAATCACAGTATCTGATTAATGACAACCCAAGGACACCAATCATGTATGTCCTCCCAAAAGTGCACAAAGACTCCAGGAATCCTCCAGGGAGGCCCATAATTTCAGGAGTCAACTCGATACTGGAGAGACCAGCTAAATATGTGGACACTTTTTTAAAACCTTTGATCAAAGATACCCCAAGTTATGTGAAAGACACTATGCAAGCCATAAGCATGATTGAAAATGTACCTTTTGACAAAGACAACGAATTACTTGTAACTATGGACATTGTCAGCCTATACTCAAACATCCCACAAGAAGAAGGCTTAGAAGCCATACAAGTTTTCCTTGACAAAAGAGTCGGTCCACACAATGTTCCAACGATCCCCCTGGTCCAACTTGCAGAAATTTGTCTCAAAAACAACTTCTTCACCTTTAATGACACACAATACCTGCAAGTCACAGGAACCGCGATGGGTTGTCCCTTCGCACCTGAAATGGCCATAATGTTTATGGCCCTATACGAAGAAAAGTGGGTGTATAACAACAACCCTTACGACGGTCACATAAAGATGTGGCGTCGTTACATCGATGATGTCTTTCTGCTGTGGAGAGGCGAGACACAAGATCTAGTAGCGTTTGTAACGTGGCTGAACAGCAGAAGTCCAAACATTCAATTCACTATGAACTGCAGCAGAACAGAAATGAATTTTCTGGACCTCCTCATCAGACATGAGGATGGTCACCTTTACACCACATTGTACACTAAAAAAACCGACAGGAACACGTTTCTCCATTTCTCAAGTTTTCACCAACGGAATCTACGAGAAAATCTTCCATACAGTCAATTTCTGAGGATCAGGAGAAATTGCTCTAAAAAAGAAGACTATTTCGAGAATGCCCAACTGTTAATGGAGAAATTATTAAAAAGGAATTACCCCAAAAAACTACTGAAGAGGGCATTAAAAAGGGCCTGGTACACGCCCAGAGACTCCCTTTTAACTCCAAGACCAGACAAAACGAGCCCAAAACTGGTATGCGTCACTACTTTTTCAAGTAGAACAACAGAAATGCAAAAGATCATCCGCAAGAACTGGGATACGATAAAAGGAATTCCATCATTTGCACAGATACCAATCTTTGCCCTTAAGAAAAACACCAGCATAAGAGAAAAACTGGTACGTGCAAACACCACGGATAAACACCCAGCAGCATCACTGAGGTCCATGCTTTCACTGCCTCCAATAAAAGGACACAAAAAATGCGGTACATGTGTATCATGCGAGAGTACAGTGGAAGGAACAAAGTTTGTATATGGACAAAAATACATGATCCATGAAGATTTCACCAATTGTAACACCCACAACGTCATCTACTGCGTTTTATGCCCATGCCCACTGGCATACATCGGAAAAACGACACAACCGGTGAAAAAACGCATTTCACAACATCGATCAAGAATCAAATGCAAAATTTTAAATGCACCGATGGTTTCCCACTGCATTGAGAAAAATCACAGCCCCAACGAACTCAAGTGGACAGTTCTACGCCATATACAAGGCAAAAATGTTGACGCAACCCTTGCAAAGACGGAAGCAAAAACCATCATGTTCCTAGGGACAATAGAAAATGGACTTAATGAAATGACAGAAATATCCAACATCATTTAAGAGGGGCCTGACATGTCACCTCCTCGAGAAGCCAATTTTAACAATATCACATCCAGTTTACGTAAGCAGTGAGATATCAACAGCAGTAGCTCTAGAAGTGCACAACCCGAGATACATCCATATATCCGGGTTCCAGCCCAGCTCATAATATAACCACCCGTAAATACGATCACGCACCAAAACATGCAACTCTCGCCCAGGAAGTAAATAAACCACACATAGGAACAGTAACCCAAAAAAACAATACTAGGTCAAGACTCACGACATAACGGCAAACTAATCACACCGTGAAACCGCCATCCACCTGCCCAAACAATCCTTATATACACCTGCCAGAAAGTGCAGATCAGAAAAAGGTCGTACAAAAGAACATCGCGTCCACGCCAGGACAACAATCCTGTAATCATTACAACTAACAATCCCGGGCTGTCAGAATAACAACTATGAATGTGCTTGATGTCGCCAAAAAACACGCAACGGCGGAATAAAGTTTTTCCGAACATTTTTTTCGGCTACAGCAACAGCGAGGTTCCCATGACTACAATCAACAGCTGCAACCTAAACCACGGCATACGTAACGGCGCCGGACACCTCACAAAAACCAATCAGTGGAATAGGATTTCCCGGCATTTTGAAAACGCCAGAAAAGTAATCCAGAGCCGAGAACGAGCAGGAAGAGCGAGGAGCAGCGCAACTGACACCGAGAGCACGGACGATAGAAAAAGGTACGATACAGTAAGCCCACACAGGACGCGCCATGAAAACACCGCGCTTGTACAAATCTAGAATTAATGCGATAAGCACGTAAAAAATCACGGTCTAACAGCTAAATTAAGATCCCGTAAACACGCCCAGCAGGCTGACTCTCAATGCGCTACGAGTGAAGCGGTATTCTATAAACAACGTTCTCTGCACGGGCCGAATACAATACACAAACGGTGAAGCACCGCATGGCAACCCGAGCACCATCCAAATAAACCAAGGCACCTAATACTAACACAAGCCACAAACTTTCGGGCATGATGTGGAATGACAATACAAGATGCACCAGCCACTATAACAAATATGGAGCCCTATATACCACTACTAACCGGTGACCATGACACCCTTGGCTTAGCAGCACCCATGACAATAACAGGGTATAGATGCCAACCATCTGTGTTCTCCTGCCCTCCAGAAAGAAACGAGTAAGACGTACAAGAGACAAGTCATCCCCAGAGAGCTGGCACCTCATATAACACGGCAAAAAAGACAAGTCCCCTTGTCTTAGAGAGAGCGTAAGTTGACACTAGACTTCCTTCATGCACTAATTTTTTAATTCACAACGATTCAATTCAGCACTAACACTAAATATACACCATTATGATTCGATTACAGGTATAGAAGTCCGATAATAACTTAATATCAGCCCTGACGACGACCTCATAAACACCTCACAGGTCCGCATCCACACTGGTCGAAACGCGTTGGCGAACATGCAATAGTAGCCAGAACTATAGGAGCTCATCGGCTCAAGTTCTGTGAATCAAACAATATCGGACACATGATTAGTGTTACGCCAAAACTGGCTTTTTGAATGTTTTTCAACTAACTGTAGTGTCATTTAGATATGTTATGAAATCACTGTATATATGTAAATATATGTCACCGTTTTTTGTATAGAAGAAGTGTATTACTAAGGAGTAGTGTTCATTCATTTAAGAATTGTTAAGCATCAAAAAAGTTTCAAATCGCAGTCATTAAACAGACTAGTCGATATAACAAATGTTGTGATCAATGGCGTCAGAGGTAATATGTATTGTGTAAAAAGTTAGTCTGGATTCCAGCCTCTGTTTCACCATATAGAATCCTCCCCCAATTTCATAACCTTGATTAGAGTGTGCACCAGGCACACGAGGGAAACAGGTAGATTACCACTACCCGGGAAAATAATAACCCTAGCACCTAGAACAAATAACATCTAGGTTCTAAATTGCGACTGAACCCTACCCCTTTCTTATACTCGTCAGATGCAAAGCATCAAAAAAAAGTACTAAAAAGTCAACCTTACGCTCTCACTTTTTAAAGTTCATACAATTTAAATATCAACTTTAAAAAAAAAAATAAAAAAAAAAAAAAAAAGCTCTCATCAATGACAGAACCCAAAACCTTAAGCTTCAGAGAGGAAGACATCGAAGAACTCCTAAAACGGCCATCGTCTTTCAACCTAGGAAAGAATTCTACCAGTTTTGCCCAGCTAACAGATCTAGAAAGAATAACGAGACTGAAGAAAAAACAGATAAGGACAGCTCTACACGGAGAAGCCCTATTAGAACATCTAAGAGCAGGCACAATACCAACAGGCCTACAAGTCAAAAATATACCTGTGATCTTTACAGACCAACCAGAGTACCTTGAGGGTTTCAGCCATATCGGAACAAAATGCTCAAGAGACTGGATGTTCCATTCCATTAAAACCGCTGAACGCTTGAGCATAAAAGAACTGGAACTAATTCAGGAACTAGAAGAAGCCTTTCTAAACAACACGGCAATTGAGGACGCCAAGAACATTCTATCCAAACTGGAAAAAGAAAATACAACCTTCAAAAAGAACACTGAAGAAGCAAAAAGATTCAAACTACAGAAGGATATAATCAACTTCTCAATATCCAAAGCTTATCCATATCTGGAAAAAGAATATTACAGCCAGCCCCAAAATACTGGAATATTAAACCAATACGGAGGCAGAAGCAAGAGAAGGTTCTTAACATTCTCAGAACCGTCCTCTTCATCAGGAACTTCGAGCGACAGCGAAGGACCAACAGACAATAGAAACACTCAACAAAGGCCTTTTTACCAACAGGCACCTTTTTTAGACAGAGGCAACAGCCGCCAGAGAGGCCGTCCACGAGCCAACAGGTGGTACAATCCCCAATCGAATCAACACCAGGGAGAGATTACAACCAGGAGGAACGTATACCGATGGTAAGTGAAGAAACAGGCTCCATATACAATCTTTCAAACGAAGTCCTTCGTCCAGCTGAAATCCAGGTACTCCAAAAAGGTCTTTCATTTATACCCACGGCAAAACCAGATCTAACCCAAATGAAAATGGAAATAATTCAACTCTTCAGAAAAATGAGACTCAAAGTATTCTTTCAAAACAGAGAAGAAACCTCTTCTCGAAATTTCTCTGGTCTGAAAAATCCATCGTCCTTTTTTCCAAATGCACAAAATATGCCCATTGAACTCTTAACTTTTGAGAAGAACGTCTTAAGAGATGTGGATAATTTAGACCGAAAAAAACCATTTATAAAATGGAACCTGTCAAGACAAGAAACAGAAGCCTTGGATCATCTGGCATACAACAAGAACTTGATAATCAAACCGGCAGATAAAGGAGGAGGAATAGTTATCTGGCCGAGGGACAAATACGAAGCCGAAGTACAACGCCAACTATTGGACAAAAAATACTACAGAAAAACTAACGACGATTGGAACTCGAAAATAAAAGGGAAACTTTTGCCAATTATCAACACAGGCAAAGAAGAGGGTTGGTTGACAATGAAGGAATCACAGTATCTGATTAATGACAACCCAAGGACACCAATCATGTATGTCCTCCCAAAAGTGCACAAAGACTCCAGGAATCCTCCAGGGAGGCCCATAATTTCAGGAGTCAACTCGATACTGGAGAGACCAGCTAAATATGTGGACACTTTTTTAAAACCTTTGATCAAAGATACCCCAAGTTATGTGAAAGACACTATGCAAGCCATAAGCATGATTGAAAATGTACCTTTTGACAAAGACAACGAATTACTTGTAACTATGGACATTGTCAGCCTATACTCAAACATCCCACAAGAAGAAGGCTTAGAAGCCATACAAGTTTTCCTTGACAAAAGAGTCGGTCCACACAATGTTCCAACGATCCCCCTGGTCCAACTTGCAGAAATTTGTCTCAAAAACAACTTCTTCACCTTTAATGACACACAATACCTGCAAGTCACAGGAACCGCGATGGGTTGTCCCTTCGCACCTGAAATGGCCATAATGTTTATGGCCCTATACGAAGAAAAGTGGGTGTATAACAACAACCCTTACGACGGTCACATAAAGATGTGGCGTCGTTACATCGATGATGTCTTTCTGCTGTGGAGAGGCGAGACACAAGATCTAGTAGCGTTTGTAACGTGGCTGAACAGCAGAAGTCCAAACATTCAATTCACTATGAACTGCAGCAGAACAGAAATGAATTTTCTGGACCTCCTCATCAGACATGAGGATGGTCACCTTTACACCACATTGTACACTAAAAAAACCGACAGGAACACGTTTCTCCATTTCTCAAGTTTTCACCAACGGAATCTACGAGAAAATCTTCCATACAGTCAATTTCTGAGGATCAGGAGAAATTGCTCTAAAAAAGAAGACTATTTCGAGAATGCCCAACTGTTAATGGAGAAATTATTAAAAAGGAATTACCCCAAAAAACTACTGAAGAGGGCATTAAAAAGGGCCTGGTACACGCCCAGAGACTCCCTTTTAACTCCAAGACCAGACAAAACGAGCCCAAAACTGGTATGCGTCACTACTTTTTCAAGTAGAACAACAGAAATGCAAAAGATCATCCGCAAGAACTGGGATACGATAAAAGGAATTCCATCATTTGCACAGATACCAATCTTTGCCCTTAAGAAAAACACCAGCATAAGAGAAAAACTGGTACGTGCAAACACCACGGATAAACACCCAGCAGCATCACTGAGGTCCATGCTTTCACTGCCTCCAATAAAAGGACACAAAAAATGCGGTACATGTGTATCATGCGAGAGTACAGTGGAAGGAACAAAGTTTGTATATGGACAAAAATACATGATCCATGAAGATTTCACCAATTGTAACACCCACAACGTCATCTACTGCGTTTTATGCCCATGCCCACTGGCATACATCGGAAAAACGACACAACCGGTGAAAAACCGCATTTCACAACATCGATCAAGAATCAAATGCAAAATTTTAAATGCACCGATGGTTTCCCACTGCATTGAGAAAAATCACAGCCCCAACGAACTCAAGTGGACAGTTCTACGCCATATACAAGGCAAAAATGTTGACGCAACCCTTGCAAAGACGGAAGCAAAAACCATCATGTTCCTAGGGACAATAGAAAATGGACTTAATGAAATGACAGAAATATCCAACATCATTTAAGAGGGGCCTGACATGTCACCTCCTCGAGAAGCCAATTTTAACAATATCACATCCAGTTTACGTAAGCAGTGAGATATCAACAGCAGTAGCTCTAGAAGTGCACAACCCGAGATACATCCATATATCCGGGTTCCAGCCCAGCTCATAATATAACCACCCGTAAATACGATCAGGCACCAAAACATGCAACTCTCGCCCAGGAAGTAAATAAACCACACATAGGAACAGTAACCCAAAAAAACAATACTAGGTCAAGACTCACGACATAACGGCAAACTAATCACACCGTGAAACCGCCATCCACCTGCCCAAACAATCCTTATATACACCTGCCAGAAAGTGCAGATCAGAAAAAGGTCGTACAAAAGAACATCGCGTCCACGCCAGGACAACAATCCTGTAATCATTACAACTAACAATCCCGGGCTGTCAGAATAACAACTATGAATGTGCTTGATGTCGCCAAAAAACACGCAACGGCGGAATAAAGTTTTTCCGAACATTTTTTTCGGCTACAGCAACAGCGAGGTTCCCATGACTACAATCAACAGCTGCAACCTAAACCACGGCATACGTAACGGCGCCGGACACCTCACAAAAACCAATCAGTGGAATAGGATTTCCCGGCATTTTGAAAACGCCAGAAAAGTAATCCAGAGCCGAGAACGAGCAGGAAGAGCGAGGAGCAGCGCAACTGACACCGAGAGCACGGACGATAGAAAAAGGTACGATACAGTAAGCCCACACAGGACGCGCCATGAAAACACCGCGCTTGTACAAATCTAGAATTAATGCGATAAGCACGTAAAAAATCACGGTCTAACAGCTAAATTAAGATCCCGTAAACACGCCCAGCAGGCTGACTCTCAATGCGCTACGAGTGAAGCGGTATTCTATAAACAACGTTCTCTGCACGGGCCGAATACAATACACAAACGGTGAAGCACCGCATGGCAACCCGAGCACCATCCAAATAAACCAAGGCACCTAATACTAACACAAGCCACAAACTTTCGGGCATGATGTGGAATGACAATACAAGATGCACCAGCCACTATAACAAATATGGAGCCCTATATACCACTACTAACCGGTGACCATGACACCCTTGGCTTAGCAGCACCCATGACAATAACAGGGTATAGATGCCAACCATCTGTGTTCTCCTGCCCTCCAGAAAGAAACGAGTAAGACGTACAAGAGACAAGTCATCCCCAGAGAGCTGGCACCTCATATAACACGGCAAAAAAGACAAGTCCCCTTGTCTTAGAGAGAGCGTAAGTTGACACTAGACTTCCTTCATGCACTAATTTTTTAATTCACAACGATTCAATTCAGCACTAACACTAAATATACACCATTATGATTCGATTACAGGTATAGAAGTCCGATAATAACTTAATATCAGCCCTGACGACGACCTCATAAACACCTCACAGGTCCGCATCCACACTGGTCGAAACGCGTTGGCGAACATGCAGTGATCGTGAACACCTATGCGGGAGACGAATTTAGAAACCATCCCGTCTCCTAAAGCAAACAAATAGAAGGAATGCAATCTATGTGTTTGGTTGAACCTTTTACAGTCATAGGTATCCGACTCTGCCCAGGACCGCAATAGTAGCCAGAACTATAGGAGCTCATCGGCTCAAGTTCTGTGAATCAAACAATATCGGACACATGATTAGTGTTACGCCAAAACTGGCTTTTTGAATGTTTTTCAACTAACTGTAGTGTCATTTAGATATGTTATGAAATCACTGTATATATGTAAATATATGTCACCGTTTTTTGTATAGAAGAAGTGTATTACTAAGGAGTAGTGTTCATTCATTTAAGAATTGTTAAGCATCAAAAAAGTTTCAAATCGCAGTCATTAAACAGACTAGTCGATATAACAAATGTTGTGATCAATGGCGTCAGAGGTAATATGTATTGTGTAAAAAGTTAGTCTGGATTCCAGCCTCTGTTTCACCATATAGAATCCTCCCCCAATTTCATAACCTCTGACATAATATAGGCGGGGGCTCATGGCCCCCCCACAGCCCCAGGGACCGCCACCCCCGATGTTTCTTTAAAATGGGTGGGGGGCTCTCAGGCCCCTCAACCCCGGGGACCGCCACCCCCGGGGCTTGAAAACATTTGGTGTGGGGGGGCTCTCAGGCCCCCCAGCCCTGGGGACCGCCACCCCCGGGGCAACTTCAAAATGTGGGAGAAGGGCCACGCGGCCCCCCTCCTGGAGCCTTGTATAGGCCCTGGGGACTGCCACCCCCCAGGGCCGGCTCCTGCAGTGTCCCGGGGTGCCCACCCCGGGACACTGTAGTTTGCAATGACAGGGCGGGAGCCTCGCGGCTCCCGCCCTGTCATTGCAAACTGCTTTGCTTCATTGAAGCGAGAGCAGGGAAACCTGCTCTCGCGTCAATGAAGCAAAGCAGATTGCTTTTCCACATGGGGAGCAGCATGTTAGCTGCTCCCCATGTGGAAAAGCAATGCCGGCTCCCGCAGGACGCGGGGAGCCGGCTAGGACTGTGGGGGGATTGGGGACCCCCCCATTGCCCCCAACGAAGAGGTCCAGCCCCGGGGGCTAGTAGTAGCCCGGGAAGGGGGCCACACGGCCCCCCTCATAAAAAAATAAAGAAAAAATGCACACAAAAAAAAGAAACGCCCCGGGGGATGGGGTCCCCCTCCAAAATATATATTTTTTTTTAAAAGGGCCATGCCCCGGGGGATGGGGTGCCCGGGGCAAATTATGGCCTTGGGAGGGGGGCAGCGCGGCCCCCTTCCCGATTTTAAAAAAAACAAAAACACATTGGGGGCCCCAGGGCCAATAAATTAGAAAAAGAAGGGGGGCCTTCACAGTCCCCCTTCTATAAAAAATTAAAAAAATATAAACGGGATCCGGCCGGAGGCCACGCCCCCTCCTTGCACCACTCTGCAAATGCGCCCCCTGGCGCGTTTGTAGAGGGGGAACTAATTCCCCTTGAATACTGGGGGTCCCTGGGGGCCAACTAGCCCACCAGGAACCTCCAGTATGCACCAGGGGGCTGTGTTGCAGAGAGGTGTAATAAGGCCACGCCCCTTTTTACACCTCTCTGCAACGCAGCTCCGTGGCACTTACTGGAGGTACCAGGTGGGCTAGTTGGTGCCAGAAGACCTCAGGATTCAAGGGGACTTAATCCCCCAACTTAAAACGTGCCACAGGGCGCGTTTGCACAGTGGTGAAAGTAGGGGGCGGGGCCTGAGGTGATATGTGTGCAAATACGCCCTGTGGCGCGTTTTAAGTTGGGGAATTCATTCCTCTTCAATCCAGAGGTCCCCTAGGGGCCAACTAGCCCACCAGGTGCCTCCACTAAGCGCCACGGAGCTGCATTGCAGAGTGTTGTAAAAAGGGGCGTGGCCTCTGAACACCTCTCTGCAACGCAGCTCCCTGGCGCATACTGGAGGTACCTGGTGGGCTAGTTGGCCACCAGGCGACCTCAGGATTCAAGGGGACTTAATCCCCCAACTTAAAACGCGCCACGGGGCGCATTTGCACAGTTGTGAAGGTAGGGGGAAGGGCCTGAGGTGATATGTGTGCAAACACGCCCTGTGGCGCGTTTTATGTTGGGGAATTAATTCCTCTTCAACCCAGAGGTCCCCTAGGGGCCAACTAGCCCACCAGGTACCTCCAGTAAGCGCAACGGAGCTGCGTTGCAGAGTGTTGTAAAAAGGGGCGTGGCCTCTGAACACCTCTCTGCAACGCAGCTCCCTGGCGCATACTGGAGGTACCTGGTGGGCTAGTTGGCCCCCAGGGGACCGCAGGATTGAAGAGAAATTAATTCCCCAACTTAAAATGCGCCACAGGGCATGTTTGCACACGTCACCTCAGGCACTGCCCCCTACCTTCACCACTGTACAAATATTCCTCTAAAATCAGACGAACTACGAATTCCGATTTACTCACCTGTTATCAGGAGAGAACCCAGTGCTGCATCTTTTAGCCCAGCACTGACCCTGAAAAGTAATTCTAAGCGTACTTACCAGTAACTTGTATTTCCTTCCATAGGAATCTATTGTGTGGTTTCACCAGAAAAGTTTACAAGTGTCGATTTTTGAAACGTACAAATATTCCTCTAAAATCAGCCGGACTACGAATTCCGATTTACTCACCTGTTATCAGGAGAGAACCCAGTGCTGCATCTTTTAGCCCAGCACTGACCCTGAGAAGTAATTCTAAGCGTACTTACCAGTAACTTGTATTTCCTTCCATAGGAATCCATTGTGTGGTTTTCAGCAGAAAAGTTTCTGTCTATTTTCACAAACTAAAAATATTCCTAAACAATCATCTGGATGACTTAAACACATTCTTTCAACTGTTTACAGGAGATGCACCAGTGCTGGATCCAAGATCCACCACTGAGTAAGAAAAACTAACGATAACACTACTTACCTGCTAAGTGAATTTTCTACCATAGGATAACATTGGTGATCGTATGTGAAAAAATTTCTAAGTGTCAACTTTTAAAATACAATAATATTCCTTAAAAATCATTACTGTAACCAAAACGCTTTTACTCAACTGTTTATAGGAGATGTCCAAGGACTAAATCTAGGATCCAGTCCTGTGGTTAGAAAAGTAATCCATAAAGTAACTAATTGCATTTGACTAGAAATTCACATTGAGCTCAATGTTGCATTGTGTTGGAAATTGTGTTGACCATTGCAACAACTGTAACTACTGTACTTAAAATTCTATTGCCTATTTGCAAAGTATTTAAACTAAAGTAATTCATTCTGAGAAAGTATATTTAGTATTTTAATGTATAATGTACTTATAATGCAATTAAAAAAATTAAATATCTAAAAATAAAGTTTAAAAAATGTAGTCAATCAGTATCAAAAAAATCAGTATACCAATTAATACATTACAAATTGTCATTTACAAAACCTTTGAAATTCACTGAAAAAACATAGGTTTCCGTCCTGATATAGTTAGGAATTAGCATTTAAAAAACCTTTGAAATTCACTGAAAAACCATAGGTTTCAGGCTTGATATAGTTAGGGATTAGCATTTAAATAACCTTCGAAATTCACTGAAAAAACCATAGGTTTCAGGCCTGATATAGTTAGGAATTAGCATTTAAAAAACCTTCGAAATTCACTGAAAAAATCATAGGTTTTAGGGGTGTTATAGTTAGCTGAACATTTCACTCGTACAAAACCATTGAAATTCCTCCGATATAGTTAGTTGTACTAACTACATCTTGCGCGCCCGCAATCCACTGCTGATGATGTCACATATTACATCAATCATGACATAGTCAGTGACATCACTGATGACATCTCAAATGACATCACTGATGACATCACTGATGACATCATCATGTGACAATCAGATACACCTCATCATACACTAGTATAACCTTTCATCACTCACTGTAAAATACATAGTGACATATTTGAAACCATTAACACACCAATACAAGTTTCTAAACACCCACTCAGGGATTCCTAGATCTATACACACATCTAATTACTTACCTAAAGATTCACTCATACATGCTGTCAATGATCAATAGAACACTATCAAATATACTTATACACCTATATCAACATTACACACCAGCACACATCCTAATCACTTATGACGTCATCCTACTCACTTATGCAAACAATGGATCATACTTAGTTTTACTTAGCTACACACTTATACAAACACCACTTCATCTATTCATATAGATTGTAACTCATACTTAGTGTGTTATAAAATCACTATTACAAGTATACAGTTATCCATACAGTCACTCATACAATCACTGAGTCTTATGTATACTTATTTATATACAACAACTGACACACACACTGGCTTTTATTTTTCTAGTTTGTTGGATATGTACCATTGAGACATATATTTGCTCATCACCACACCCATAAAGATATTCACTCACCCAAACAACTGTTATAACATGTAGTTTTAACTTCATATACCTACTGAATCAACTATTCACCCATATTTGGGCTGTCACACACCCCCCACCGAACCACACACACATTCACTCTCCCATACAAATACTTAGTTAACTAATCAATAACTAATATAGACTTTCACGTAGCTAGTAACCAACTGGTGCAGCAGTTTACACAACAACTGACAAAGTGATACAGATATTCACACAGTTTAGTGACTTTCCAATATATTTAGTGAGACACTATAAATTAGTCAAGTAAATAGTCAATCACACTGCTACTAAATCCTCCATCCTGATATTTATATATCCACTCATTCTTCAATGCAAATTGCTATATATATATAATACATATTTAAATAACGAACCAAACCACATTCACTGGATGATGTCATCAGTGATGTCATTTGAGTTGCCATCAGTGATGTCACTGACCATGTCATGAATGATGTAATATGTGACATCATCAGCAGTGGATTGCGGGCGCGCGAGATGTAGTTAGTACAACTAACTATATCGGAGGAATTTCAATGGTTTTGTACGAGTGAAATGTCCAGCTAACTATAACACCCCTAAAACCTATGGTTTTTTCAGTGAATTTCTAAGCTTTTTTAAATGCTAATTCCTAACTATATCAGGCCTGAAACCTATGTTTTTTTCAGTGAAAATACATATTTTCACTGAAAAAAACATAGGTTTCAGGCCTGATATAGTTAGGAATTAGCATTTAAAAAACCTTAGAAATTCACTGAAAAAACAATAGGTTTTAGGGGTGTTATAGTTAGCTAGACATTTCACTCGTACAAAACCATTGAAATTCCTCCGATATAGTTAGTTGTACTAATTACATCTCGCGCGCCCACAATCCACTGCTGATGATGTCACATATTACATCATTCATGACATGGTCAGTGACATCACTGATGACATCTCAAATGACATCACTGATGACATCACTGATGACATCATCCAGTGAATGTGCACAGGAGATCACTTCAAAGAAGAGACCAGAGGACACAACGGGGAATTTTGCGGCGACCCTTTATTCACTGTTGCAAGGCATAATGCATTTTGGCGTGTGCCTTCCTCAGATGCCTTTCACACTGGGTAACACTCGCTCCCTCCTTTGAATCTTCAAAGGCCCTCCCATTGGCTGGAGTATAGCTGAATCCGCCCATTATTGAATGCAGCTGCAGCCTTCTGGTAGTGACTGCATATCCCAGCATACATCTTTCCGGCGAGTGGGGAAAGCGGAACCACGTTGTGCCACTGTGAGCGCTGTTGTGCCTGGCAAAGGGGGGAGAGGGCTTTATGACTGCTGAGTGGGTCCCATAATACAAGTGTCCAAGATCGCCTCAAGTCCCCAACGCCTCAACCCCAAATCCAGGTGACAAACCGGGCAGTGACGTGTAGATGCAGTGATCACGAGTCCCTGTGCAGTCACGGGCTGCTGGTTGCAGCGGCCGCTTGCTTGTCCTGTATCTGAGGTGGACTTGCAAAATCCAATCCCTTGGAGAAATATGCCACAATGCCAATGTTGTCCGCAAGCCTCTTTGTAAGACGGGTTCTCTGACACGCATAACTGGCCAACGCGTGAAAACATGCACAGGAGATCACTTCAAAGAAGAGACCAGAGGACACAACGGGGAATTTTGCAGCGACCCTTTATTCACTGTTGCAAGGCAGAATGCATTTCGGCGTGTGCCTTCCTCAGATGCCTTTCACACTGGGTAACACTCGCTCCCTCCTTTGAATGTTCAAAGGCCCTCCCATTGGCTGGAGTATAGCTGATTTTGCCCATATATATATAATCTCAGAGCGGAGTCCCAATCGCGCTCTCGGGTCTTGCAAATAACCAAACAGTGCACCAAAGTCAAACAAGGGGGTTTATTCACATCATAAACCTTCCGTGACGCGTTTCAACCTCGAAAGGTCTTGATCACACAACGGCGTGGCAGGTTACAGTTACTTTCATACTCTTCCTGTTGTGGTGTAAACATAAACAAAGGACTTACACATAAGTTTCATTGTATACAACTCGATACATGATCACCATCTTAGTGCAATCAACAGTCAGTTCACAAGTGCTCCTGAATAGCATTACATAAGTGTGAAGGTATGGTACATTGCCTATCTTGTAAATATTAACACCAGAATACAGCAAGTGTTGTGTGCGGTGTGCGCTCTGTACGTTTTTTCAGATCAGCGTCCGTGCAGGTGCATGCTGGTAATTGTAGTAGCACAACAGTAGAATCACTTTCCCATGAGTGATATGGGTGCATGTAGTAAATCAAAGGTAATGTGAAGCTCGCTGCCGCATTTTTTACCGCAGAATAGTGTGGTGGTAAGTCTAACTGCTGGTCTTGTGTAGAGAATGCTCTCCTTGTGTGAGGTACGCGCTGGTGTGCATTGCAACGGCTATCTTCCCCTGATTGGTGGGAATGTTAGGCTGGTAGTCTATCCAGCAGCATGGCTCAATTTATTACAGTCATAACTCTGATTGGTTCTTCCCATAAAGAGAATTGAGCATTATTGTAAAACATTGCTTGTGGCACATGTAGAAGTAGTTCAACCCAGGAACTGATGCAACCTTCCAAAATCCAATGCCCCCTACCCCACCTATTAAGTGCACACTGAACTGTGAAATTGTAAATAAAAAAGAATATAGTGCAAATTGTCTTATCTGTGGACTGGGTCGCAGCAGAATGGTGTCACGAAGAAAAGGGTAGGGATCCCGTTGTCACAGGCACGAGACATGGTCCCTTCCTTTCCTCCTGCAAAAGATGTAAAGAAGAGGGAATAGAGTCAGAAACATAGACTATATATACTATGTACAATGTTGAAGCAATAAATACATTTTTAAAACAACCAATCGAGGAATGTCAGACATTTCCTATTAGATACATGAGGCAATGTCACTGGGCGGCCTCGGCACTGGGAACGAGGCCTGCAAAGTAAATCATATGTATATGCACGGAATACCAAAAACTAATGTGCGAAAGGAGAAGGGGTGGGGGAGTGGGAAACGGAAGGGAAAAGGGGAAGGAGTGTTCTAGTCTTCTTGCAGATGTATTGCCATCTTTTCATCCAAGTTGTGCCCATTGGGATATCAGGTAGCCATCCCTATCATGTGCCTGGATTCTCGTTGTCTGAGTCTAAGGGTGCGATTGCCCCCTCTTTTGTTGCCCATCACCTGTTCTATCACATAGTATGATAGTTTGGCACTCTCAGAAAAGTGGTGTGTCTCAAAGTGCCATGCAATCGGGTACTGTTTGTCCATGTTAGTGATGGCCCTCATGTGTTTGAGGATTCTCTTTCTTGCCATGTGAGTGGTACTGCCTACGTATCTCAATTTACATGGGCACTCCAGCACATACACCACGAAAGTGGTGCTACAAGTGAGGAACTATTTAATGGTTGTCATGCTGTTGGTACTGGTATTCCAGAACTCTTTCCTAAAACGGCTGTTGCACTACGCCTTGCAATGGCCGCATGGGAAAAAACCCTGCAAGTCCATTCTCCTTGTTGTCGTGGTATCTTTCAGGTTGCTTTGCACTAAAAGGTCTTACAGGTTACATCCCCTTCTGTATGTAATCATGAGTCTGGCCGGTATGGTATTCCTTATAACCGGGTCCCCTTTGAGGATATCCCATTTCCGTGTGATGGTTTTACGTATGCTCCCTGAGTTCCCATTGTATGTGAGGATAATAGGTGTATCTGTATTTTCAGTGTCGTCTATAGTGATCTTACTGGTGTCTTCAAGAATGGTATCTCTCCCTACTCTTTCAATCCTCGCTACGGCCTTCTTGAGGACCCATGCTGGATAACCCCTCTCCTGGATTCTTTTAATCATGGTCGATTGTTCCCTCATGTACCCTTCTTCTGAGCTGCTGTTCCTCTTTGCTCTGAGCAATTCCCCATAGGGGATGCTCCATTTAAGGTTATCCGGGTGGCTACTCATGGCATGTAGTAAGGTGTTCCCTGCTGTGCATTTCCTGAACAGAGTAGTTTGCACCCTCTTTGACACTATCTGTACCTTGGTATCCAGATACTCTACCTCGTTCTTGCTGATGGTACTAGTGAGTCTAAGGTTTCTGGTGTTGTGGTTCAGTTTGTCCATAAACATCAGGTCTTCCTGTTCGCTGCCTTGCCAGACAACGAACAGGTCGTCTATATATCTTAACCATAAGATAACCTTGGTGAAGTCAGCATTGAAACTGATGTCTTCCCTGATGTCCTCCTCCCACGCTCCCATGAACAGATGAGCAAAACTGGGCGCAAAGCTTGTTCCCATCGCAGTTCCGTGGGTCTGCCTGTAAGTCTTGCTATTGAACATGAAAAAATTGTTTGATAAGCAGAACCTGATCATATCAAGTATTATTTGTGTATGACCCCAATATCTGATCTGCCTGCGTTTGCGATATCTATTCCCTGTTCGTGGTCGATCACTGTGTACAGTGAATTTACGTCCATGGTTATCAAAAAATAATCTGCCTGCCATTCCAAGTTATTAATCTTATTCAGAATGTCTTTGGTATCTCTCACGTATGAGGCAACATGTTCACAAAATCCCTCAAGAAATGGTCTGCGTAGTGTGATATATTCTCTAAGGTGCTGCCCCTGGAAGAAACTATGAGTACACATACACATCCACGTACACACTCATGCAGCCACTCACACATGCACTGACACACCCATCATACAATCACACACCCACTTAAACACCCACACAACCACTAATACACCCAGGTTACAGGGGTGTTATAGTTAGTATATAGCATTAAAAATGCAGAAATTCACAGAAAAAGCCAAAGATTACAGAAACTTTATAATTAGGAAATAAAATTAAAAAAACCTTAGAAATTCACTAAAAACCAAAGGTTACAGGGACGTTATATTTAGATTCAGAGTTTATACACACAAAACCATAGAAATTCTGTAGTTAAAGTTATAGTTATCTCAAGTAACTATAACTCATGGCCTAAGGTAACTATAACTTAATCCCTCGCCATTCACTGCTAATTACCCCACATACTACATCACTCATTACATCTTTTATGACATCATTGATAATATCACTGCAACATTTGCAGTGAAACTATTGATGAGAAACCTGTGCATGGTGGAGTCATGATTTATAAGTAACCTTAGGGCACGAGTTATTGTTAATTGAGATAACTATACCTGCTGAATTTCTATGTTTTTGTGTTTAGAAAATCGGAACCTAACTATAACATCCCTGTTACCTTTTTTATTTTTCAGTGAATATCAGCCGCGGCCGCTGCAGGTAAGAGCAGTGGGGCGGAGGGTGGGTGATTTCGAGAAATGACCACAATGGAAAATTAAATAAATAATAAATTTAACTGCACTAAAATTGCATTTAAACTGAAAACAAAAAGCAAAGTAAAAAAATACTACAATGTTGTGACTCTCGTTGTAAAGGTAAATTTCCTAAAGGACAGACTAGATGCACCATAAATCTCTCTAGCATCAAGACAGATGGCCAGCTAGATTAACCACGGGTCTCTCAAGTTCTATGAGGTGAAGGAATGCTATATGCAGGGCTACTGTAATTATGCGATGCTGTGGCTGTGGCATTTTTAACATAATTTGCGATCTGCCATATTTGCCAGCTAATTCATCATCTGCTGCATAATTTTCAGATTTTAACAACAACAAAATACTCCAGCTCAAATGGATCATAAATTACAAAAAACGCGGCGGCATGTGTATTGCCGCACAGTGGAATGCCCTTCACAAATGTTGACTGGTCACTTTTCAGTAGCTTTTTGCTGTATTTGAGAGTTAAAGTGGCACTAATGAGGTAGAAAGTTTGCGACAGTGTTAACATGGGTGAAAATGACAAAATAATGACGTTTCAGTGTCACATAATGTGCCGCATTACTCTGAATAATTTGCTTTTTCTTGCAGCGTGATTTAGCCAACCTTGCCACATAATAGTTCTCTTCTGCCGTATAATCCCAGCCAGAGGCGCAACTAGAGCCAAATTTCGGGGGGGGGGCTGAGCAAAAATTTCGGGGGGGGCTGAACTTTAAGCAATAGGCAGAGTGGAGCTGCAGGGGCTCTAAGAAGGGGGTGAAAAAACAACAAAGGCTCATTAACATGCAAATGGTCTTTTAAAGACCTGTGAAGTGCTCGGGTGCGGCTGCTTTTTAGGTCTCGCCTGAGACAGCGCTTTAGCGCTGCACTGGTGAGACTTATAGTAAGCGAGTTTTGGAAGTGCAAACGAGTGCTTTCAGGCCTCCAAATACAGTGCATGTGCCCCGGGCGCGCGCACCATTTGGCAGCCTGAAAGCACTCGTTTTCTTTCACTTTCGCGGCCCCTTTGATGTCCCGCACCACTGTGCCCGCCCCCACTCCCCCTCCCACTCCCTCCTCGTCAACTTCAGTGCGCGCTTGTTGTTTGTTGTTCGCTGTGATTTATTGTGCGCATAAACATCGGCCGTTTCGCCCTGGACGTATCATGTTTTTAAACCGCACCTTGCCTCCATGCTACATTGAAGCCAGCATTGCAAGTTGCAGGCAGGCTAACTACAGTGTGCTGCGAGGGTACTGGGGGAGGGGTGAAGAGTTGGTTGAGTTTGTCAATGAAATGCTGAAACACAATTATTTCAAATGCCGATTTTAATTTTAAGCGTTTCTCCTTCATTTCTAAAACGGGCCATTATTAAAAGAAAACAATTTTACAAAAATTCATGTAAAACACCATTCACTTCACGATACTTTATATATTTACAAATAGTTTGTGGCTTTCACATGCATTTATTTTTTGCTTTTTAGTTGTTTAATTAAGAAGGAACTTTGGCAACTGAGATTGCAGTATAGCTGCTGTTTTATCCAGCAAATCATGTGCATTTTTTGTAGACCTTCAAATTAAATGCCCACAAGTGTATAATTAAATTTAAAACATGAGCGAGAGTTTTTACTTTTCTGTGGTTTTTGTCTTTTTTAAGGACCGTGTTGCTGGCATTTTTGTTTCAGTTTTGGGGTGCTTTTCCCTGCTGCCGTCCGCTTGGGAAGTGTGTGTGCCGTTGCAAATGTCAGCTGTATTCTAATGAAGCCAGGGCATTGTTTGTTCCTGAAGGGGCTGGCACATTCCATGGCTCTACGGTTATTATGAGGCGCAGTGTGGGTGGCAACATTTGGTGTCTGCCTCTTGGGGCAGGGACTGGATTGGCAAGTTTCTCCGGCAAATAAGATCTTACCATGTCTCTGAATTCCCTTTAACAACAAGCATTTGCAATGCAATAGGTCTCGCATTTATACGAGTTTGAGCTATCGGCATTGTAAATGACAATGCTTTTTATTTAAGTTTTTTTTTAAAAAACATAAATAAAAGGCACTGTCATTTACAATGCCAATAGCTCAAACTCGTATAAATGCGAGACCTATTGCATTGCAAATGCTTTTTTGTCCAGGAAGGTGTCTCATCCCGGGCTGCCACACACGACAGGGGGGGGGCTGAAGCCCTTTGAGTCCAATGGGTGTTGCGCGCCTGATCCCAGCAGACCTGGCTATGTTCACGATGAATGCCTCCAGCCTCATGGTTGAAAGAGAGACGCGGTTCTATCGGAGTCACTCAGTGGCGTAAGTGGAAGACAAACTTCCTAAGCCTCGTGACTCTGTCTCCACTGGAGGAAAGAATAAAAGCATAAGGGAACTCCCTAGTCACATCCGATACACAAAATACTAGGGGGCAGATTTACAAGCCCCCTTGCGCCACTGTTGCGTCACTTTTAACATGGGAAAAGTGACGCAAAAGTGGCGCAAGGGGCTTGTAAATCTGCCCCTTGTTGCACAGTTTGCGTGGCTGCGACACGACTCGATCTCAGCACAGTTGATCTCCTCCAGGTTTTACTTTTCAGAGGATTAAGGGGAGTGGAGCGAGATGATATCACCTTCCAGCTCCCGCCAAGCCCTGTGAGAGGTTCTGCACACCTGCCGTGGCTTCCGGTCACCAACCAGAGAGATCTCTGTCCAGAATCTGATATATCTACATCGAAGTTGGAACATTTCAGTCTCACGGGTCTGGCGAACACATCGCAACCTCAGGACTGCAAGACAGGGAGAGCCGACAAGCTACGTAGGCTGCTAATTGGGCGGGCCGCTTTTCTAGTCCGACTGCATTTTATATTTAGAATGTGTGTACTTGAGAGCAGCGTTGTCGCTGGGGCAGGGCCCTGTCACTCCCTCTGCCGCTGGGCAACGCTCACTTCAGGCCTCTCCAGGCTGTGATGGCGGCCTTTAACCCGTGCCAAGCTCTTGCTCTGTACTCTCCTCACATATTCTAGGACCCTTCCACTATCGCCTCATAAAATGCTGTTTCCCACATGCTTAACAGTGGGACACTGAGCTTCATCCAAGACGCGCATCTCTCCATAGAGATCTCCAAATCCCACAGCTAACTCCTAATAGGTTATGTATGAGTGCTTAATTTGAGCCGGTGGTTTCCGGTGCTCATTAAACTTAATCGTCAACACTGGTGCTTATAGTGCGAACTCGACCCAAAGGTGTGCTTTTCATGAGCACCAGTTAAGGACACATTCATTTTTCATTTTTTGCAGGCCCGGGGAGATTAAGGGCCAGATGTATTAAGTAACCATTTTGCGATTGCCAAATTGAGAATCCTTGCGATTCTCCATTAGGAAATCGCAAAACAGCATGTATGAAAGTGTGTTGAACACTTTCTGCGATTCCTCAGGGGTCGCACATGACCTACCTCATGAATATTAATGAGGTAGGTCCCAATTTGCGACCCTCTAGGAATCACTAAAATCACGGGGATGGTGGCCTGCTGGGGTCAGCAGACCACCATGTCCATGACTGCTTTTAAATAAAGCAAACATTTTTTTTTTTAAATGCTTCCCGTTTTTATTAAAGGAAAACGGGTTGCATTTAAAAAAGAAAAATGAAAAGTTTTCTTTTCCTTTTCTAATAACAGGCAGTGGTCGTAAGCCTCCTCTGAATTTTTTTTTTTTACTGCCATTCCCAAAGGGGAAGGGTCATATGCGAATCGTGTGGTAAAATGCTATATTCACGGTAACAAAACATTCATACCTACCATTAATATTCGGTATTTGAAAGGGACGCCCTACACACGCCCCTTCCAAATACCAAATCACAAACCCATTTTGCGATTTGATAACAAGTTACTGAATCGCAAAATAGGGTTTGATACATGTTAAGAGCATTTTTTTCGTTCGCAAACAGGCCACTTCTGAGATTTGGCCCGTTTGCAAATGCAATAACTCTTGATAAATGTGCCCCTATGTAATTTACCTAGAAACAAAGGATGTTGAGATTACGCGGAGACTTGAACCAGGTTCCGCGGCTCCAAATTTGGCAGCTCTGGCCATTATGCCACTTCCTCTCCCCACTTGTAGGGTTTTGGTCAATTCTGTTGTAGGCGGCGCTAATAGGAGCAATGGTCTGGTGAAAGCTGCCTCCTGAGGAGAACCCCGGCACTTACTTATTCACCACTGGTTATGTCTGGCTGAAAATCTGACCAGTGCTTGCTTTAAGTCTCTCCCGTGGCTCCAGACACGCTCTCCAGTGCTAGCTTTGAGTAGCAGTTCTCCAAGAAACTGACTCAAAATCTCCCTGATGGGACCCGACCACCACAAGACGTTCTCGATATATTGCTAATGCTAACTCTGAAGGTCTCCAATTAACCTTCTGAATCTCTTGATTGTCAGCGTATAATCTCCCAATGGTACTGCTGACTCTCCCCTCTTCGAGGTCAGAGTCTTTTCCAGTCCGAAGTCCAAATCTGCCTGATGCCGACACCAAATCTCCGCAATGTTGGATCTACATCTTCACAGAACCACCTCCAGATCAGATCTATACTAGTCCCAAATCTCCCAAATACCAGCTCCAAATCTTCCCAGAGAAAGCTCTACATATCCCGAATACCAGACACAAATCTTTTCACTACCATATACAAATCTTCTAAACACGCTTTCCGGGTCTGCTATATGGTAGTTCCAACTTTTCCTGATGCTGCCTCCAAGGATTCCAAATGCTAGCTCGAAATTTGTTCATTGCTTGTGCTAGACCCCAATCTCCCAAACACCAGCTCCACAGCCTCCTAATGTCAACAACGTCGGCAGCAAAACTTCCCAAAGAGTGATCCAAATCCCCCAAAACCAGATGCAAATACCTCCAAATCTACACACCAGACTCAAATCTCTCCGTCTGCTATGTGCTAGACTAAAATCTCACAAATACTGACTGTGGATCTCTCCACACCAGCTGACAATTTCCCGAACAGCAGCTCAGAGCTCCCCCATGCCTGCTCAAAATTTCACCAATATTAGCTCTAATTTCACTATCAGGTGGAGAGGTGTGGTGCAGCGGCCAGAGTGGCTGACTCCGGAGCATGGGGCTTACGGTTCGATCACCGGCGGCAGCTCAGCTCAGCATCCTGTGACCCTTGGCAATAGCTCACTTAATCTCCCCGACGGCCCTCAGCACCTTGAGACCCCTAGGGGTGATTAGTTCTCGCTTTACAAATACCAGATACAATACTTAATTTCAGTGTCAATTCTCCAAAATATTAGTTCTAAGTCTCCCTCAAACCGGTACCAAATCAGACCAAAACTCGCTCCAAATTTCCCCATTTCTGCTCCGAATGTTCCCCAATACCAGCCCGAATCTCTCCAAGGTGACCCCAGGTGGTCTCGCTAGCATATTCCAGGCTGGCTGGCTTCTTCATGCTGTAGTTGGTCGCATTACTGGATTTGGCCACTGTCTGGCTGAGCAGTTTTTCAGGGCTGAGTGGATATTTGCATTTTGCTGTCAGAGGTACTGCTTCTTTTGTTTCTCTTTATTGGTACCATTTCACGTAGCGGACGTGACTGTTTCATAGTTACGCCAAGGAGTGTAATGTTTGTGGTGTGTACACAATAGAAGAAAAAGAATCATTAAACTGTTATTGAAACAACTCTGCCCTGGACAGCCCCACAGGGATCACAACAGAAGCAGCTCAGGTGCCAGGGAAGGGTGAATGAGTGAGTGAAGCTGCCACTGCTGCCTCCGCTGCGGTGCATGTTTTGGGGAAGTGTCATAAAACATGATATATACACGTGGATAGATTTACACTTGCATCAGAGTCGATTTACTACTTTTTAGAATTCACAAACATTTCCAGGAATATGCGCACAAAACTGCTCCAGGCACAGGTTCCCATGTGGAATCCAGGAAAGTAATGTGAATGTCTAGTCAGGATCCCATTCCCGCTGGCAGGAATTCTCCGTCGACGAGAATTCCGCAAAAGGGGGACTGTATCCCCTCTGCAAGAGCACATTTTATTTTTGTTTATTTTTCTTCAGGGAGAAAATATTTTCCCCTTGGAGAAACCTCTTCCCCTCCAACCCGTCAAAGTCTGGAGTGTATCCCTCCCGTTCCCACTCTGGAAAGGGTATTTACGTCAGCACTGTGCTGGAGTAAAAATCCAACCTTTTTCCAGGCTGAAAAGGGAGATGGTAGGAGTTAGTAAATTCCCACAAACGTAAGTGTTTATGGGTATTACCAAACTTCCAAGGCTCATTGTGCCTTCGAATGCACACAAAGAGCAACATTCTCTACCTGTGAGTCGGATTTATGGGTGCAGAGAACTCTACACACAAGGCGGAGATTTCCACACTCATGAATGAACATATTTCAATACATTTGAGACAGAGGATGTAGCCTAACCGATAGAGTGTGTGAGAAGTTGGCCTGGTATATGCTGTCCACTAGTTATAGTGGGCACCTTGTACCAGTCCAAACAACCCTTATTGATGAATAGGTTTGAGACAACCTTTATTGAAAGCTATCCTAGTGGTAGCTATGGAGAGCAGCCTTCAGGCTAAGTCTTGAAGGAGTGTAAAGCAGCTTGGTTTACCAGATTATAACCTCTTTAATAACTAAATGAAAGGAGAACCACACAAGGTATATATATAAAATATATGTATTTATTTCTAAATACTCTCTATTAACCTCTTTATGAAGTTAGAGAGCAAGGCACACAATACCACCGTTATTAAACAACAGTAAATAGCACAATATACAAAGGGCATTTGATCACCGATTAAATCCACAAGAAAGAACATACACCTTCGGAGCACTGTTTTATTTGTTTTCCTTGTTTATTACTTACAGTTAATTTGTACTGCTGATTCTGGAAACGTGTGCACAGATTTTCTGTTTCACAATATACAAAGGGCCCCGGGGGAGACCAAACCATATCTTGAGAAAGTGGTATAAGAACCACGACTTGACCAGACACAGTGCCTAGAGCACATAGAATCGCTGGGATCCCAAGGAACTACCCAAGGCAGTGACACAGGGGACCCACGGGGGACGTGTGCAGTGTGAGAACACAGCCGCGAGCCCCATACAATTCAATAGGAAAGTCGCGGTTGGAATTTTAAAGAATAAGGACACTTAGAAGAGGACTTTGAGCAAAATCCTTTGGACTTAGGGGGTTTTAGGGCCAGCACCCACGGGAGCACCAGAGTACTCATTTTACCTCACCCAGGGAAGCCGGGTGCATAGGTGTCAAATGGTGTCGGGAAACGTCATTGATTTCAATGGCGATGTGCTGCAAAGTGCTGCTGCCGTGGAAAGGAGACGTGTCCATGGTGATCCAAGCCTGGATCAAAGATGTGAAGAACCTGAAAGCAGAGGGGACAGAGTCTGGGTCACTTGTCAGTGACCAGGGGCACGATAGACGAATGCCCACCGATGTCGGGTGTTTCAGGTGCGAAGAGGTGAAGCTTGACTCCACTGCCACGGGGACCAGGAGGTGTCAACGACAACCACAGTCTGCAGGCGAGCTGTCCCACAAAGGATGTCGAGTGCTGGGGGGGTCAGTTTCCGGATGGGAGACCAACAAGCCTTGGCAACTGCAACCCAAGCGGTGAGAGGAAAATGGCTTTGGGTGGACCAGCAAGGTCCTGTGGACTCTCCAAGCGATGGAGAGTCAGAACATGTCTGGAGCAACCAGGAAAGCCCATTGAAAGTTAAAGTCCTTCTCAGGGACCCACAAGTTGACGGACAAGGGATCGCGAAGGGACCTCGAGAGGAATAACTAGATACTAGCCCACGGGTCATTCGAGGAGTGTAGGCCAGCAATCTTCAGTGGAATCACTGCTCGGGGTCTGGACTGCAAGTAGCACAAAGCACAGCCTCAGGGATTGCCAAGAAGCATATGCTGCTGCAAATGGTCGCGGTGTCCAGGGGTTCAGTTTGCACGGTCCCCACGAGGGCTTTGGATCTCAGAGTTGCTGAGAGCATGGATCAGCCTCGGGGAAGCTTGGAAACCCACCTCCTGTGTTGCAAAATCGTTGGTGTCCTTCGGGAGCAGCGTCGATGCAAACTGAACAGATGCGTCTTTGGTGCCTGCCTTGCAGGGGAGTAACTCATTTACTCCAAGGGAGATTCTTCGGTCATCCAACGTCGTGTAGATAGTAGAAGTTCTGGGATTCTGTAGCAGAATTTCGCCCAGGTAAATCTAAAGTACTGTAGTCAGGGGTTCCTACTTTATACTCAAGGAAGGGGTGGGACAAACTCTGGGGACCCACTTATGGGAGAGTCAGGAAAGAGAGGTGGCTACACCCATTTCCTTTGTCCATTTTCGTGTCAGAGCAGGGGCTGGTAGCCCCTGCAACTGGTTTGAGCTGGACTATGCACAGGGACACCAAATGTGCCCCCAGTGCAGACATCAAGGCACTCTTGGAGTGCACCCACCCAGCCCCAATACATTAAAGCCTGTCTAGGAGGTGGTTACACCTCCCTATGACAGGAAACCTATTGTCCAGGCCTCCCCTGCCGGAGTGTCATCCAGCAGCAGGAAGGCAGACTCGTGTCTGTGGCTGGCAGCATCCATTTTGTGATGCCAGGGTGTTAAGCTGGTACCGGGTATACCGGTGCGGTCATGTTTCTCCCTCTAGTAGGGTGGAATCATACCTCCCACACCAGTTACTGGTGTGGGGGTATGATTCCAAGGTGTTTGACACCAAACACAACATGTTTCCATGCAGCCATTCCAAAGTTAGCATTTACCGCAAGGTTATAATGCACTTAAGAGTATATGGTTTAGCTGCATTACAAACAACCCCAAAATAAAGGTTCCGAAAGCTGCAGAGGGGCTCTGCTCATGCATGGGCACCCTCTCACATGAAACCCAGCACCCTGCCTTCAGGATTGTTAAGGCCTGCCATAGGGGTGACTGATAGGTTTACATGTGCAGTGATATGGAGAGATATAGGTAACCTATATCTCACTAATGGGGCATGCACCACCTTACACAGGCTGCTGTAGCAGACCTGTTGTGTCATTTTAAATGGCTTTCCAGGGGTGGCACAATACATGCTGCAGCCCCTGGTAGGCCTCTGGGGTACCTATGCCCTGGGTACATAGTATACCTTATACTAGGGACTTATAAGGGTACCCCAGAATCCAATCTGGAGTGTACCTAACGTACATGTAATCAATTTTGGGGAGAAAGCAGATAGGCTGGGGCCCTGCATAGCAGGATCCCAGCCAGACTAAGTCGAAAACCAGCAAAACACCAGGAAAAAACTGGTGCCAACCATGCAGTCAGATTTCACCTTCCTACAGAGTGTAGACCTCAAGCTGGAGAACCGGGTTCGAGTCTCGGCAGGTGTGCTTAACATCCTGTGATTCTGGGCAAATCACGTAATCTCCCCGTGCCTAATCAAATTAATGTGTCTCTCTGTAAGGCAACTGGTGCTCATGTAAAGCACTCTGATACCTTTGGGTCGAGTTGGCGCTGTAAAACTAAAAAAAAATATATATATATGCAGGACAAGAATCACTTTGTGACTTCCTGGTAGCCATAACTGAGGTAACTTTGGTGGTAAACTTACATTTATGAATGAATGTACATTGTGAATAGGTCTCTTTGAATTTAGGGTAGCCATGTTTCCATTATCACTTTGCAGAGAACTGTGGATGTCCTACTTTTCAAACTGCCTCTTTCTCTACCCCACCTCCCTTTCACACTATTTATTGCCTCTCTCTTCCTACTTTGCTCACCTCTCTTTTCTTCTTTCTCGATTTCTCTGTGGTCATCCCTCTAGTGTATGGTCTTCCCCGTTTTTAACTTGCCTTTATCTCTACTTCTCCTCTCACTTTTCTCTACTTCTTCTCGCCCTCTCCCCTCTCTTGTATCTCATCTCTAACACCAATCACTAAACCAGTGTCCTTCTCGCTACCTCACTAGCCCCTTTCTTTGACTACCCCTTTAACACCACTCTCTATACCACTCTCGCTCAATTTCTCCACCTCATTCACTTTTCTGTATCATTCTCTCCTTATTTCATCTCTTATTCTACCTCATCTCTTTATGTCCCTCCCTCTTCCTACTTCTCTACATCGCTCAGTATCCACCCTATATCTCTCCATCTCTACCTCATCTGTGTCTAACTCACCTCTCTTCCAGTTCACCTCTCTCTACCCCAGCTCTCCCTGTCTCCCCTGAACTCTTCTCTCTTACAACCAATTTCTCTCTCTGTGATAAGAAAATTGAGTGAAATCCACCACAAATAACCTTGGACCCCATTTGAAGTTGTGTAGTTGGTTTAACCAACCCTACTGTGTGAAAAAGAAGAAAAACATGTTTGTGGCTTCAGGAATCTTATTGTCTTCTTGTGTTATGTTAATGTGTTTTGTATAGTGCTCTAATACCTGAAAGTGTCTTGGCGCTGCCTTGTAAGGAGCCAGAATCAAGAGGCTCTAAGGAAGAAGGGGATGGCTACTGTTTGAAAAGCCAGGTCTTCAATGTTTTTCTAAATTGAAGGAGGTTTTGTGCTTCTTTGAGGTTAAGAGGAAGGGAATTGCAGATCTTCGCAGTGCTGGTCCCAAAGCCTTTTTCACCCCTAAGGGCTTTCTTGAAAATTGGGACTATCGCGTATTCTTTTTTTAAGTTCAAAAAGATTTTATTAACAAGGAATAAAAGGCGTCACACCATAATACGACAAGTTAAATACATATCACATCAAAGAAAAGTTACAGTACAGTGAATGAGTTAGGTTTAAGAATTAAAAATAAGGAAAATTACACAAACAATGATATAAGCGCTTAAATATCAAATAATATGGGAACAAGTCGGGGTATTCAAGGAGGCTTTAAAACTTCTTGTTGGGCTGGACAGAGTTGAAAAGAACGGGTGACACTAGCATCCAAATACATTGTAATAGGCGACCATAAATCCAACCTTTTCGATGCCAAATGCAGAGGGTATACAAAGGAGGTATCCAATCTGTGATTATGGCAGACAGCATACCACCATGCCCTGTAAGAAATCTTCGAAAAGTCCTTCCAGTTTGCTGTGATTTGCTGAAATGCAATTGCTAGCAATAAATCAACAATTTTAGCATTAGACGAAATGTCCTCCCAGCAAGATGACAGACTACCTAGAAAAACATGAATATAAGAAAAAGGAAATGCAGTGCCAAAAATCAAATTAATTTGAGCCCAAATTCGTTTCCAAGAATTAAATACAATAGGACAGGAAAATAGCATGTGAAATAAATCAGATTTTGCAGAAGAACAAGTCCAACAAGTATCGGGTACTGTAGCAAAACTTTTGCTCAAGACATTAGGTGACAACAAGAGCCTGTTATATACAAAAAACAATGTTTGCGTCGTATTTGCGGCTCTGGAAGATTTACGGAGCTTGGTCCACAATTTGTCCCATAAGGACACTGACCAAGAGACTGCAAAGTCTCGTTCCCAGGCCTCTTTCCGTTTTAGATTTCTGTCGAGCTTTACCAGCGCCATGTAAAAAATTATATAATGTAGAAGCTTTGGGGGTTGTGAGTAACATGCTTCGTAGTTGTGAAGAGGAATCTGGAGTGATTGAAGTGTTGGGTGCCGCTGTCAAAAGAGAAAGAGCATCCAACACAGCTTTCTTAAGAATGAAATACTTATGCGTGAATGAGGCAGGTAAGTTAAATAGATGCCGGAGTGAAGGAAAGGGTATAAAATCTGAATAAAAAAAAAAAAAGTTGAGAGATCCGAGTAAGACCTCTCTGATGCCAGGACTTCCAGTAGAATGGCTTACCTTGAATAGTCAAGCCTCTATTATGCCATATCGTGGAACTAAGAAAGGAGTCAATAGTAATGTGAGGAAAAGGGAATAAAGGCGATAAAAGCTTAGAAGTCATTTTGAAAATGGGTGTAGATAGGGCTTGGGGTTTGCGAGAGAAGGACAAGCATTCGTTAAAGGAGAAGGGAGATAGGAAAAGGCGCTCGGTTGCAGTCCATAGGGGGCAAATCTCCTCATGATCACGCAACCATAAAGAGGGTTGGCGTAGAAGGAATGCTTTTTGATATGTCGGGAAGTCGGGAAAATTGACTCCACCTTCAGTTTTGGGGCGAGTTAACCTAAGTAGAGACATTCTAGGTTTCTTCTTGTTCCAAAGAAAAGAGGAAAGAATAGAGTTAATCTTCTGGAAAAATTTTGTTGGGATAAGAATTGGGATATTAGAAATGGTGTATATAATTATAGGTGATAACATCATTTTAACAGTATCAAGGCGACCCCACCAAGATAAATAGAGAGGATGCCATTTAGCAATGAGGTCTGAGATCTTTTGTATACACTGATCCATGCACAATGATACTGTGTCTGAGAGTGAAGATCTGATATGTAAACCTAAATAGCGCATGTGATTAGGGCTCCGAGTAAAGTGGGAGGCTGTAAAATCGGATTTGAAGGTATATTTTGTAAGCGGCAGGATCTCACACTTGTTTAATTTGTAACCCGAAATGTCGGAATATGCTTGTACCTCTGCCATAAAGGCAGGAATTGAGTCACTTGGTCGAGATATAAAGAGCAGAATATCGTCCGCATAAGCTGCTAGCTTAATATGCGATTGGGGTGTTTGAAAACCATGCACTCCTGGATTTTGACGCAGCTTTGAAAGAAATGGTTCCAAAGCCAAATTAAAAAGGAAGGGTGAAAAAGGACAACCTTGTCGCACCCCTCTCCCTAGGTCGAAAAATGGGGATATCAATCCATTAACACAAACAGCCGCTCTAGGATTGGAGTACAAAAGAGAAATCAAGGAAATAAAATTGGGACCAAAACCAAACCATTTAAGAGTGTAAAACAAGTATCTCCATTCAACCCTGTCGAACGCCTTCTCGGCATCTAACGCTATTGCAGCCAAAGAATCCTTAACATGCAAAGATTTCGACAACACATTAAACAAAAGACGCGTATTATCCGTTATATAACGGCCCTTGACGAATCCAGATTGCTCTATTCCTAATAGATCCGGTAAAAATGAGTCCAACCTCAAGGCTAAAGCCTTAGAAAAGATCTTATAGTCAATGTTTACCAAAGATATAGGTCTGTGATTCTTACAATGTTTAGGGTCTTTACCTTCTTTGGGAATTAAGCAAATATGTGCATCTGAGAAGGAACCTGAGGAGTGCCCTGATGTGCTGAAAGAACATATCAACAAATGTAATTTAGGTAATAAGAGATTGGAAAAGTGAGAGTAAAATTCGACAGAAAAACCATCAGGCCCAGGTGCCTTGTCGCGCTTAAGAGATTGAAGGGCAGTCGTCAACTCTTGCTGCGATAAGTCTGATTCTAATGAAGATAAATCTGGCAGAGTATCCTGGGATTTGTGGATGGTAGAGAAAAAATGTGACAGGGCATGATCCATGGGCTGCGTTTCAGAGGCGTATAGGGTTTTATAAAAAAGAGAAAATTCGTGCAAAATATCTCCATCTTTAAACTTTGGATTTAAATTTGCGTCATAAATAGATTCAATGTTCAATTTATTTTGCTTAACTTCCAAGTAATTAGCCAAAATTTTCCCAGCCTTGTTTTTCCCCCCATAAAATTTAGCACTGGATTTTAACAAATAAAGGGATGCATCATCCGTGGACTTCTTGTTAAATTGCATTTTGGCCTTAATAAGAGCATCTAAACAGTCTTTTGAGTGTGAGGTATAGTAAGAGTGCTCCAGTCTCTTGATGTCCTGAAGAAGGTTTGTAACCTGTATACGCGCATTCTTACGTTTCCTTGCAACAAAGGTTAGTATGAAATCCCTAGCTGAAGCCTTAAAGGCATCCCACAAGGTAGAGAGGGGCATGGAATCAGTTTGATTAATCATGTAAAATTCCTGGAAGAAAGAGGTAAAGGAGGCAGTAAATTTTGGGTCTAATAGAAGGGAATTATTAAAGCGCCACCTTCTCGGACCTTCGGATTTGGGCAAAATGTCGATGCCAATTGAAACCGGAGCATGATCTGATAACAAAATAGGGCCAATTTCTGCGTGGGTAAGAGTTTGCGAGACGGTGTGGGAAACAAAAATATTATCGATTCGTGATTGGGAGTGATGAGATGGGGAATAGAAAGTGAATTCCTTGGCGGTCGGATTGCACAATCGCCATGCATCAAGGAGTTTATGTTGGGTTATGGCGTGTACAAAGGATTTATGGAGTTTATTTGGTATAAAAGAGACCTTTGACTGCCTATCGAAAAATTGGGTCAAAAACCTGATTGCAATCACCAGCTAAGATAAAGTTATCACTAATGCAGTGAGAAATTTGCTTGGCAAATGAGGGCCAGAAGGAAGGTTCTCCACATGTGGGGGCATAGACATTTAGAAGAGAGACTGGAACACCCTTTAAAGATAATCTAACATTCAACCATCTACCATGAGTGTCCGACTCTTGAGATAAGAGTGAGAATGAAAGCGTTTTACGGCAAAGTATCATCACTCCATTACGCTTACCATCCCCAGGAGAAAAGAAAACCTCTCCCACCCAACCCTTCCTTAACTTTAAGGATTCAACATCCGTGAGATGAGTTTCCTGCAAGAAGACAATATCCGCATTCAATTTGGTTAAGTGAGTCAGAACCCGCTGTCTTTTAATGGGAGAATTCAACCCCCGTACGTTCCAAGTTATCAAATTTAAAGACATAGTCTAATAGAGAGATGGTGAACCAATAACATAGGAGAAAAACTCAACTCTGACAAAGCAAAGCACACAACATAAAGAGAGAAAAAAGCGGTAATTAAACCATTTTCAAAAAAGAGAAAAGGGTGAAAGCCACAGAGTAATAGCCGAGAAAAAGATAGGAAGTCAGAGAGAAAGGTAATATAGTGACGGCCAAAAAGATAAGTAGCACAATTGAATGAGAAAAAGGATGTAGCAAAATGATGTGAAACAAATAGATAAGGATAAAAAACGAAAGGAAATTAAGCAAAGAGCAATCAGAAAGGGTAATAGGAACAATAAGAAGGCAAACAGAAATAAATTGCGGATTACATTGAGCAAATACAACAGGTGTGACACAAAAAGCAACAAAGAACACAACAAAGAACATACCTAAGGAGGGAGATTACGGAGGAGGGGGAGGTGAGACCACAAGGACATACGGGGCATCCGAGCAGGGACACACAGGAAACCAGGGAGGAACCACGCCAAAAGAAGAAAGGATCTGTGGAAGTAAAGAACAATCAGTTAAACAAATAAATAACACAACAAGATACGCGACTTGAACTAAGTCAAAGCCCTAGCTGGCCATAACCTTCAGACAACCATGTTAAGAAAAATAAGCCATAACAATAAAATATAAAACTTATATAAAACTTTAAAAGATGATGGCAAGACAATAGTAATAGCAAAACATTAAGTCTTGAAGGACGATGTAGAAGCGGAGGCATCCATGCTGACTGGTCTACAAGAGTTAATGAAGCTCTGTAATTTCACCGGATCCTCATAAGTAGTAGTCTTGTTATTGTAGGTGACCTTGAAGAGGCAGAGATGGAAAAGTCCATATCGAGCTCCCAAAGAGCGAAGATCAGGTCTCTTATTGAGGAATGCTTTACGTCTAGTGGCGGTAGATTTAGCATAATCCTGAGCAAAAAATAATGTAGAACCGGACCATGTGATTTTCTAGATGGCTTTAGCCGCTGATAACACTTTGATCAAATCAGTGTATTCCAAGAAATACAGGATTACGCCTCTTGGCCGTTGGGATTGCGCAGTAGTAGAAGCAACTCGACCCAAGCTGTGTGCACGTTGCACATTAAGCACGGTACCCTCCGGGAGGCGAAGCAAGTGCGGAAGAAAAGATCTGAAAAAAGAAACAACGTCCGACCCTTCAAGACCTTCAACCAAACCGTAAATTCGCAGGTTGTTCCGTCTATTTCGGTTTTCAAGACCCTCCACCTGGCGCTGGAGCTCAGAAACTTGGGAATGGAGTTGAGAAACACTTGCGCTCGAGACCCTGAGTGAAGAAACACTTTGCTCGACTGCCGAGACTCTAGCGTCCAACTGAGACCACTTATCCGTGAGGACTTGCAGTTTAACATTAGTCTCCTCCATAAAAGGGCGGAGAGCTCTGATTTCCTCCAACAGGAGCTCCATGGAGACTGGCGAGGCAGATTTGGGCGGAGAAGGAGGGTCCTTTTTCAATCGCTTCGTAATAGACTTCCCTGGCATTGCAGAGGGAGGATCTATTTTAGGCTCAGGAGATTGCGACACAGACGACAAAGTATCCTCTAGTTTAGAAAATTCTGTGAAAATTCTAGAGTTTTTAACAAAAGATTGCTTCACTCCCGAGGAACCTCTGGACCTGCCCATCAATTTAATGAGAATGTTGAAAAATCCATAAAAAGCAAAATGATCCAAAGAATGACCAATCCGACTATAACCTCCACAAAATGGCTGCTAGCAATTTCCTCTCATAAGGGAAATCACATCCCCTTGTGAACACCTTTAAGCCAAAGACGGCGGTGTCCAGAAATCAATCGTGCTGAAGAAGGAAAGTGATGAAAAAGAATGGGTAATTTACCCATGAGACCAAGTTACATGACAGTGGGCATAAGAACAGAATCTCCTCAGAAGCATCGTAAAATGGCTGCCCAAAAATAATTCAGCTCATCCTGGAGGAAATCGTGTAAATAAAAGTACAAACAACTGAGGAGGGGGAAGTACATGCAAAAAAGTACCTATATCAGAGCCCACATCGCCATCCTGTAACCACTTGAGGCTGTAGACATTAAGGAGCGAGCCGCATTGCCTGAAGGCTCCGTTCGCGGCAAAAAGACAAAATGGCGGCCGCTACGGAGCGTTATTCTTCTAGCGGCAGACGAAGAGATGGAAAGCTGCTCCTCAGCGTGCGCACACAAGTGAAAGCACTCGCGCCGCAGCCAGCATACCTTCTAACGTTCATTCTTCCGTTGCAGCTTCAGCAGGGACGGCGGAAAGCGTGGTTTCGCCGAGGCGAGCCTAGGAGCCTCACTCGGGCGCCGCCATATTCCGTGGGCGTCAAGCCACGCCCCTATCGTGTATGCTTAATGAAAGAGCAAGGGCACAACCAGGGACTAAGTACAACATTAATGTATTTAACTAATCAGGGACAATAGCAGACCAGGTGGGGATCATCTGGCAACTTTACGCATTCTGCAATGAAAGTAGGGTAAATGTATCATAGAAAACCACTCTGGGGCTCGCCATGCTGTATGGCGTTGTGCTTGCTTACTTTAGTGAGCCTGTTCCTAAGTTCACATGCAAGGGCAGGTAGATAGAGAACATGATTTGCCCAAGATCAAACAATTTGGTTAATCGGGATAGCCGAGACTGCAACACAAGCCTGCTTGCTCGAATACCCTCAACCTTACCACTATACCACGTTTTAGTGAGCAGACAGTGACACTAGGGGCTGTTTCCTCTGGAGTAATACCCAATGCTTGTTGGGGGGGTGCCTGGTTGTTAAATCTAATGGGTTAATTCTGGGATGCATTAACTTCTGTAGTCATTTAGGGCCAGATGTAGGACCATTAAAAATTGCGACTTGCAAATTGCGCCAAATTGCGAGTCGCAATTTTCAATGTACAACAGTGTCTGAGACACTGTTTGCGATTCCCAATGGGGTCCCAAGTTGCATGCCTCATGCATATTAATGAGGCTGTCGCAATTTGCGACCCCATTCGGAATGGCTGGCACTCCCAGGGATGGTGGCCTGCTGGGGTCAGCAGAAGTACATGTCTGGGACTGCTTTTAAATAAAGCAGTTTTTTTTTAAATGCAGCCCGTTTTCCTTAAAGGAAAACGGGATGCATTTAAACAAAAAATTGAACCGTTTTTGTTTCATTTTTTAAAGGCAGGTAGTGGTCCCTGGGACCACTGCCTGCTCTGAAAAAATGTTTGCGCACCCATTCACAAAGGGGAAGGGGTCCCCTGGCACCCCTTCCAGTTTGCGAATGGTTTACCACCCTCTTCAAGAGGGTGGTAAACTGCGAGTGTTTTGCGACCGCAATTGCGGTCGCAAAACATTCTTACCTAGTTGTTGAACTCGTTATTAGGAAGGGACGCCCTAGGAACGCCCCTTCCTAATAGCGAGTCGCTAACCCTATTTAATTAGCGACTCCCAAAATAGGGTTAGTACATGAGCCACAGATTTTTTGTGAGCGCAAACGGGTCTAAAACCCATTTGCGCACGCAAAAAAAGTCGTCCATCTGACCCTTAGTGTATTTAGTTAATACAAATTATTATCATAACAAAGTAAACAATTAAAGTGAATTTAATTCAATTCTATTTCACTATTTCTAGTAAGAAATCTACACACCAGCACTTACAAAAGACTCAAAAACTAGTTAATCGCAGGGACAGAATGTCTTGAGTGAGAGCTTAAGTTTTAAATGTTTTGCGGTAGAAAATAACCCTCTTTTGAGCAAATCAAAATATCACTACTTCGTAATAATACTTAAAAGCTCTCTCCTGGTCTTCCGAAAGTTTAACATCCTAAACTCCACTTATTGAAATGTTCTATTAAAGATTTTGGAGCGCTCCCTTGCTGTTTCTCTTCTCTGCAGGATCTGTCATTACCCTTTATTTTAATTTTTTTAAGTAAAAGTGCACACAAAAAGTGTATTTTAGACCTGCACTTTGGTGCTGCTCCTCCTCCTGTCTACTTTGTTAGAAAAGTCCTTATTGCCACTGGTGCTAGGGACCGAAACCCTGTAGGGCCGCTTTAGGCTTTTTCTCCTCCCGTCTTTGTTTGAGCCACCTGCAGCGGCGTAGCGTGGGTTGCCTGCACCCGGGGCATGGCAAGTATTGCGCCCCCTAACCCGTGGACTGTTAGCACTTCCTGCAGCAAAAATGTAAAAGAAAAAAAAAATTGTAGTACAAATTTTTCTTTTAAAATGTTGCGCCCCCTAAAAATTTAGCGCCCAGAGCAACCGCCCCTGTGGTCCCGCCCATGCTGTGCCACTGCCGGAGTGATCAGTGTTTCTCATCACAATAATGCTACTGCAGGCAATAGCTGGTCCCCTCTGCTACAGCCGCACTCAGGGGACATTGTGGGCCTCATTTATGAGAAATTGGCTTAGGGCAGCACTGCAAATCTTCTTGCTGCGCTGTCCTAAGCTGATGTGAAAGGGCAGGAATGCACAGTAGTTATGAAATACGGTGCATTCTTGTTATTCCCCCTGTGCTGGTGCACAACTTGCTGCTTAGCGCCAACATGGTCACCCTTGGTGCAAGGGTGCCTCCGTTGCAGGCAGGATTGTTTTTGTGCAGGAAGGGGCACCCTACTGCACAAAAACAATCCAGAGAGGCGTTTTCCTCTTTCTATGTATGCTGCAGCAGCACACATGGAAAGAGGAACAAGCATTGGCATAGCCAATAGGTCTCGCCTTTGGGACCTTATAAGTGTTTAGCCATGCAACAGTTGATGTTGTTGCACCAAGGATATTGTGCTGGATAACTAAACACTTATAAGATCCCAAAGGCGAGACCTATTGGCTATGCCAATGCTTGTTCATTAAAGCAATCGAGTGGCCAACATTGTGAAACAAGTACTGAGTGTAATGTAGGGCAGCAACAAAAGAGGAAGAAGGTGAGGCTGTTAAAAGAAATATTATTGTCAGCATATTGGTTTGTGCCTCGCCCCCACCCTGTCTGTCCAGTAAGGACAAGTAGGGTTCAGTCCTGTTTGCCTCCACCAGATCCCCACCCCCCTCAGTAGCTGGTGGCCTTATTAATAACACAAGTTAGGCAGCGCCTGGCCGAATGTTGATGGAATCCAGTTGGCACATATGGATTTCTTCAGATCATGCCTTTTAGGTCCCAGTTGCAGGCTCGTATTGTAGGATGTGACCCATGGGCAGACAGCATTTCAAGAAACAATCGTCAGTCGAAGCTGAGAGGGTCTTACAATGGGTCGATGGAACCTGACAGTGATTGATGCTCCGGTTTGCAATCAGAGACCACTAGACCAATTAATGACGCTCTCTTCCGTAGCTGTAAATTCATTTAAAAAAATCAAGTAATAGAAACGCATTGCTGAGAAAGTAAGTAATGAAAACCCATTTAGAGAAAAAAACAAGAGAATAGAAATACAGTTTTTCGGAAAATAATAGAAAAAAAACCTAAGAGCAGTTAAAAAGTTTTTTAAAAAACAACCGTTTTCAAAAGAAAAACAAACTGTGGACCACATAGAGAATGTCATCTAGAGAACATATTTTAAAATTGAAGTGAAAAACGAAGTATACAGAGGTATATGAAGGCTGGGTAGGGAACGGGTTAAGAGGCTAAATGGGGATAGGGAAAGGGCCCCCATGCAAAAAAAGAATAAGGAATGGGCAATACACTAATTTTACAAATGGGTGAAAGAGCTGTTCGGGAATACACCCACTTCCCTCCCCACCCCCACAAAGGGAATAAAAAGAGGGAAGAAGGAGAAGAAACATGGGAGAAATAAAAAAAAAAGCAGCTTTCCTCATGCTTGTAGAATTGTGAGCTGAAATTCGAAGTATTGACTTTGGCACTGTTTGTTTTCCAAAAGCTTTAGCACGCCATACTGAAACCGTATTTTTTATGCAACGTTATGGTTGTACCATTCAAAGATGGCGTCACATTGCGCTGGACACCACATAACCTCAGTAAGACCTGTTACAGCTCTTACACATGGTGCAGCTTGATGTGCATTATGAAAAAGAAGCAAGTATTAATACATATTTACGTGAGTCATTGACACTGTGTTGCTTTTGAAACAGCTGTATATTGAACCTGTTTAGCGATCAAAGCCCACTCCGAGTGAGAAGAGAATTACTGATAACCCTCAAAATTGTGCTGTGTTTTTAAATTCATGGCTGGCACTGCAATTGTGTGTTTGCTGGCCCGTGAGCGGTGCGTGCATGCGTGCACGCACAGTCTGCTCTTTTTGGAAGAACATACTTGTGCTTGTGGAGCGCTCCCTGCTCGCTCCCACAAGGTGGATGCCGCCACAAGCACGAGTATGTGCTTCCAAAATGAGCAGAGCGACGGCTAAAGGTCCTCCTCTGCAGCACATGCGCGCTGCGTAGGCGAGACCTGAAAAACTAGGGGAAATAACAATATGTCTCCTCATTACGCGGGCTCTTGGGAGGCTTAAGATTTTGGCGCTGCCCCAGGATTACATGAATATGTAAATCTGGGGCAGAGTCAAAATCAATAGGGGCTGTGTGGGAAAACCAACCGCAACACCCATAGAACACCTCCTTGATCAGAATTAAGGCAAGGCAGCGACTTGCTCTGGTTTGTCTTACTCCATATCTATGAGGCAATGCAAAGCCACGCAAAGTGGCTTTGCGTCACCTCATTAGATATGAAAGAGAGGCTTATGCCGCTGGAGCATCAAAAAAAGTGACACTGTGGCGGTGTAAGCCTCCCATAAATAAGCTCCTGGGTGTCTCGCAACAGCAGTATGTTGGACACAGCACAGACACCAAAAAAGCAAGGAAATCCTACTTAAAAGATGACAGTTGTATACCCGGTCTGTGTTTCATTAATTTACGGACATGGCTTTCTATGGGGCGGACTAGGCCTCATGCTCATTGGTGCACTGCACAGAAATTGGAACCATCATAATAGATATCTGTCAACTTTTTTTAAAAAAAACATGTATTAGGATGTGGTGGGACCTTATAGAGGTGGCGCTTACTTCAGCGAACTGCCTAAGAGACACTTCTGTCCCCTGCCTCCACCAACTCCCCTCCTTCACAAAACAAAAGCTTGCTGAAGCTACCACAAATGGCCTCTGGCATTTTTACACCCCTTAATGGACATCGGCTGCTTAGAGCCTCCGAAGACAAGCCGGAAACCCACTCTGTGTAGGGGTTTCCATCTTGCCTTCTCTACCACCGTGTGATATCAGTTTATCACCGGGCGACTGTGTGTCAACAATATGTGACACACTGTGGCAACATGTGAGTTGGCAGGTCTGTTATTTGAGATCACATACATCAGACAGTTGAGTCCATCCTTGAAGAAAGTAAGATGAATACAGTGTTCAAATATCACACAAATTAGTGCAGTGAGTATACATCAAGGAAGGCAGGATGGTTGAATTGGCATGTTACGCCGGGGGAAATAGTAAAATGTTCCAAGGTCTTAGATACAGTTTATGAACAGTGGTGAGCAAAATAATGCTTCCCACCAGGGCCGGACTGGGATAGCAAACCAGCCCTGGAAATTACGTCCAACCCCCGCCCCCCCCCCCCCCCTTCCCGCCTTCAGAGCAGATATTCGACCTGACCCAGGCTCGAGCCTTGCTAGGCTTGCCCACATATAACAAAAAAAGTTATTGGCATAGCTGCTGGTACATGTGCTTTATGTGTTTCTTGTGTGAGGGAAGCTTGCACTACTGCTGTCTCTGCCTCGGAGTAACCTTTTCCGTGGGTGTAGCTGTTGTTGTCCTGGTTGCTCTGTATTTGTGAATGATGCTTGCTTGGCCTGCTCTGTGTCTGAAAGAAGCTGGAACTTTTTTTCAGTCTGTGCAGTCAGGAAGGGTGGGGGGTGTGCCGGTGCCCTGCGTCCGCTCGTACTGCGCCTGCCCTGTCTGTGTGCTGCCAGCTTGCCCTGTCCGGAGGTGCTCTGGGAGGTGTCCGGGGTGCGCTCGGGTGTGTGGGCTGGGCCTGGGTGTGCCGTCCGCGGCTGCCAGGTGTGGTGCGTCACTCCTCGTCTTATCTCGGCCGTGGAGCCCACAGCGCCGCGCTTCCCTCCCGGGGCAGACCGTGCCGCGCAGCCATGGGGAGTTCGGGTACCGCCGCCGAGATGGAGGGCCCGGGCCTGCTGCTGGCCCTGGGACGGGAATTAAGAGGGCTGCCCGACAAGCAGGTGAGGGGGGCGGGGTGGGGCAAAAGTGTTGTTGGGGGTTTAAAAGCGTCGATTTCTAGGGGCGGGTGAGGCAAACAGGACTCCCTCTGGAGGGGTCGGATGAGGAGGAACATCAGGGAGTGTACGCGGGGGCAGGTCGGAATTGTGGGCACCACAGTGCTCTCAGCTGAGGGTTCAAGAACAGGATGGGGCAAAAACTTGATACAACTGCCTAGGCAGAGCTATCAATGGCGCAGCATCTGCAGTAGCACTGGGACCCTGGAGTACGGGTACGGGGCGTTCCATGCCCCTACCATGCATGGATGCAAGGATGGGCTACAGCGGTCAACCTCGAAGCTGTGGAACAGGGATCGAGTCTCGGCAGGTACGCTCAACAGCCTGTGATTCTGGGCAAATCACTTAATCTGCCTGTGCATAACAAAATGAGTGAGTCCGTGTGTAAAGCAACTGGTGATCATATGTGAAGCGCTCTGATTCCTTCAGGTCGTGTTCGCGCTTAATAACCCCCCCCCCCCCCCCCCCCAAAAAAAAATGCTGTGTGAAATAGTGATTTGAGGGGACAATTCTTCTTCACTTAAGCTATAGTTCGTGTCACCCTTGCTACGTGACTGGAAACCTGGGAGCACAAACGGGGTTCTGGAGGGGTGGTCATGTGAGAGTGGGTAGGAAAGTGGGCAGAGG
Organism: Triturus cristatus; assembly: GCF_964204655.1. Lineage (NCBI taxonomy): Eukaryota > Metazoa > Chordata > Amphibia > Caudata > Salamandridae > Triturus > Triturus cristatus. The sequence continues at coordinate 287,227,042 of NC_140584.1, read as the reverse complement.
GCTGGTCACGTGAGAGTGGGTAGGAGGGTGGGCAGAGGGCTGGTCACGTGAGAGTAGGTAGGAGGGTGGGCAGAGGGCTTTCCACAATCCGCAGGGCTAGTGACAACAATGTGGGCATGGGAGGGGCAGGTAGGAACATCCGGCAGCGAGGAGAGCAGCAACTCACAAACAGATAAGGCTCTTGCGGGCACAATCGGGTGAGGTAAAAGAGGAAGAGCGGGAGTAGGCGAGGCGTAGGGGCTGACACGTTGTCATGTCAACGGTCTTCTATGTCTCCTAACCTTGGAATTCCTTGGCAATGCCACTACTTCCTTGCCCAAAGAAAGGGGGTTGGGAGGTCTTGTTTCTAAAGAGAGGCCAATGATTGAATGGTCTGGATACACTCATGGCTTGCGCAAACGCAGCGGGCAAGAATACTGCCCTCCAGGTTTTCTAAGGATTCCAAGGAGATGCCAGGAGCGGAACCGAGAAAAAAGCGGGCAAGCAGACGACATTACTGTCAGCATAGTGCCAAGACTGATTACAAAAAGGGGGGGGGGGGGGTCGTCTCTATTCTCAGCCCATAAACACCTCCAAAGCAGAATTCGCGGGCCACTGTCCACCCCCGTAGACCCTAAAGACTACGCGTGTCTGTCAGGGACCAATGGGTTGTTCTCCTCGAGGCCCTGTGACTTATTTGCAAGACGCCCCCTGTCTAATACTATTGTTAAATGACGTCCAGACGTGCTGCCAAACATCGATGCTGCTGGTGACACCGCCAGTTTGTGCGCGGCTACGCGTCTGTGCCCGCTTTGGTGCCGTCTGTGTGGACTGCTTGTGTATGCCCATGTGCGTCTGTTGTGGCTGCTCTGACTAGCTTCATTGGGGGGGAATAAGAGGTGCGGGGGATTTATACCAACACCCCCACCCCCTCCCAGATTCTGGAGTGGAGGGGACACGGGGGACAGGTGTGGGGACAGAAAAACTCCACTGTTGACAGGGCCATTGGAGCGTTAACACGCTACCTATGGCGGCCCTGCTTGCGACATGCTGACCCGCCTTCAGCCAGGGGCGGATTTATTCTCTGGTGCCCGAGGACACATTCCTGAGGCCAGATGTAGGATGTTGATTTTCAGGTTTGGGGCAGGGTCGCCATTAGCACGATGTCATTCTCCATAGAATGCGTCTCCTCCTATCCTGGGCCATGGGCGCAGCGGGGAGGCCTCTGCCCTGCTTCTGTGTAGGAGAGTTCACACCCTCCAGGCAGAGGGGGGTGCTGGGGGCTATTGGAGTGCTTCTGTGATAAGGTGATGCATCTTTTTTATGCAACTCACCTCAAATACAGAAATACTTGGGAAAGCAAACCTGTTCCACACCTGTTTAAGCGTTACAACAAACAAATGATGGACGGAATGCTGACAATGCAGACATTCTCCCCCAGACAAGAGATCTGGGTTAAATCCATCGTTCTTTTGCCCACTACACCACCCCAGTTTAGACATGGCCATATGCAAATCAGTCTTGACCCTGTGCCTCATGGGAACAGTCCAGCCTGAACTGCCAAGACATGTCTTCCCTGGACCGGAATCAAGCATCCTAGGACCGGTTTCTGGCTATCAGCCGTCATCAGCCAGGATAGCTTGACTCCAGTGGCGTAGTGAGCACGGGTCCCACGTCTGGGAATACCCATCCCACTTAGGGCGAAAAGCGTTACAACAAACAAATGATGGACGGAATGCTGACAATGCAGACATTCTCCCCCAGTCAAGAGATCTGGGTTAAATCCATCGTTCTTTTGCCCACTACACCACCCCAGTTCAGACATGGCCATATGCAAATCAGTCTTGACCCTGTGCCTCATGGGAACAGTCCAGCCCGAACTGCCAAGCCATGTCTTCCCTGGACCGGAATCAAGCATCCTGGGACCGGTTTCTGGCTATCAGCCGTCATCAGCCAGGATAGCTTGACTCCAGTGGCGTAGTGAGCACGGGACTCACGTGATGCATCTTTTTTATGCAACTCACCTCAAATACAGAAATACTTGGGAAAGCAAACCTGCTCCACACCTGTTTAAAGCAGGTTTCCCACTCCATGGAACTGCATTGTCAACAAATGCCCCGAGCAGTGTATTTGCTGTGCTTGGGGCTACTGCAGTCCAGGCTTTCAGTTACTTAGTGCAACAGGAGGCCCCCAAAAAAGCATTTCGGATTTATCCAACAGATAACATGTTTGATCATGTACTCCTTTTTGAGCAAAAAAGCGCTTTCGAACCAAACAATTAAAACTGGAAGTTTTTATGTCCTGCAGTTTAATAGTTAGTGCTTCCTGCCTTGGTGTGTTGGCAGGGTCAGGCTGGCAGGTAGGGCAATCTGGTGGCCCAACAGGGCGGTGTTTGGCTGGTTTTGTGGCTGTTTGTGTGCAAGTTTTATGGTCTGGTGGGCTGGCTTTACTATTTATTTCCCTAATATATATTACCACAAACATTACCTGTACCAAGCACATATGCATGCGGTCTGCAATACCCAAGGCCACTGGAATTATGCAATTTTGGAACCACAGCGTTTTTCAAATAATTCTGCATTTGCCACATAATCCATCATCTGTTGCACAATCTGCAGATTTTGATGCGAAAAAAGTGATTGTAGCTCAGACGGTTCAAAAGTTACTAAAAACGCAGCAGCATGTGTTGCTGCACAGTAGAAGGCCCTGCAAAAATAGACTGGTCCTCTTTCCATTGCATATTGCTGTATTTGGATATTAACCTAGTACTAATGAGGCACAACCAATGGTCAGACAATGTTAAGAATTGTAAAAATGTGAAAAAAATGAAATTATACCATTACAAAATGTGCCGCTATATGCGGCATAATTTGCTTTTTCTTGCCACATATTGTACTGAACTCTGCTACATAATTTGGCCCTTTCCTGCAACATAATTCCTGCGGCCCTGGCCATACCTTGCAAAACATATATGCAGTGTGTCTTTACAAGTGCAGTCCTGCAGCAATTTGCGAAAGTGGGCCACTTTTTTAGCTCCCTGATTCGCTACTTGGGCCACTTTAATTTTGGTGCCCGCGCCTGTTTTCTGTCCCAGCCTCTTGTAATTATGACCACCTTGCAGGTCACACATTGAGGTTGCTGTCATAAAGGTCCCCCCCAAAGAGACAGCCATTTAATTGTGTGCATACGAAAACTATGGGAACTGTGACCCTGAGTACAATGTGGAGGCAGGGTCAGAAGTGTGACTACAAAGGGATTGCCCCTTATTTGTGGCAGAACCAGAGCACACCAGACACTTTCTACCCTACACCTTCCCTGGGCCTCCCTTTGCACATCAGCAGCCCCAGCAAGGCACATACATTTTCTATCTACACATGCCCAGCCCTAGCCCCACTGGTCTTCCGCAACCCTTGAAAGGAACAAGTAGATGGGCCCAAACAACCTCGCTCCTTCCCAACACACACCATCGTGGCATGAAACACTGTCCCTTCTTTCCTGACTGCTCTAGTTCATGATGCACTGGCCTGACCGCCCCACTCCATTTGTAGCAGGCGTGAGAGCAACACGAGGTGCTGTCTGCTCTGATTGCCCCAGTCTGTGAGGAAAAAGACCATAGAAAGGAGAAGATGTTTCTAGTTCAAGGCTCCCAGCTCCAGGTGAAGCTCACACACATGTTCGAGGGCCTGTCTGTGCTCCTGTTGCCTCGCTGCTTTAAGCCACATTCAGTATATTTTGTTAAATGTCCAACAAGTCTTTCCAACCACTTCAGAGCACTTCAACTCAACACATTTGGAATACCAGCGTGCAGTCAGATGTATTCTTCTCTCCATAAATCCAGTTAGAAGAGCTACCTGCTTCTCAAAATACCCTTTGTTGTATTTTGTCTACGAGAGAGGATGTGGCATTATGGCCAGAGATGTCGACTTTGGAACCGGGGAACCAGGCTCAAGTGTTAGCACGAGCTCATCATCCTGTGATTCTGAGCACATCACTTAATCTTCTTGTGCCTAAAAAAAGAAACAACATGAATGGGATCTTGTGTAATGTGAGTCACGATCACAGGGGTATGCAGTTCCTAGTCTTGTGTAATGTAACTGGTGCTCATGTATTGGTCTCCAATTTCTTTGGGTCAAGCTCCCGCTATATAAAACTGCAAAACCAAAAAAAAGTCCTGTCCCTGCTTATGAATCGCTTCCAGCCATGTTCTCACGGTCTAATAGAATAGAAAATGACAGGGGATTAATAGTATACAAACCCAGTAGCACTCATGTTATGGACCATCAAAGGATGAAAAGCAGATCCTGCAGAGAATCAAACCCTGACCTCCAGGTTGCGTTTGGCCTTTGGCAGCAGATGCCTTGACCAACTGAGCTACCCTCTAGTGGGCTGTGTTTGATAAAACTGTACCTGAACTTTGTATAAAAAATAGTTTATATCAATATCAATATTTCACTTAAAAACTCCGTGATTGTACAGGTTTAGTGGAGCCAGCGACGTGAAGACCACAGGCACTTTTTATTGGGTCCTGAGGCTGACCCTGTCCCACCAAGAAATGTAGTGTCTTCTACGCCCTTGCGCTTCATTAATGGTTCTTTACTGGCCCTTTTGCAGCCAATACTGTTTTTCAGTCAGCTTCGCAATGCATGCTGGGACTTGTAGGTCGACAGTTAGAATGGTCACAATGAAACTACAAAAAGTACCATCCCTAGAGCTGCAGGCCGCAATGGACAGAGATAGCTCAAAGTCACCCTCCTGCCTACCTACAACTTTGGGAATGGAGGTTAATTTTCTCTCACACAGCATATGATGTGTGTACTCATAAAATGTCGAGTTAAGAAGGTTGAAAACTAAGGAAGAATCTAAGGTGCTGTGGAGCCATCATGTGGGGCTGAGGTGCGCCAGGAGCAGCTCAGGTATATATTGTGCATTTCAGTGTGCGTCACAGGAAACGGCAGCCATGTAGCATAACCAAAGACGCCAGTACTTCCTGCTGAAGCTCAAAGGCCGTCAAGGTGCGAGGAGTGGCCCCCGCACACCACCCAACCAAAGGAGCCGCATATGGGCACTCAAGCTTCCTAACCAGCAGGCTTCACCTGCCCCGCGACGGGCAGTAAACAGGGAGTAGAGCTGGGGTGGCAGACTAGCCCGTTCAGCCCCATCTGGCGGTGAAAACACCTGGGTACATTAGAGTCCACGGTTGTTGGCATTATGTTTTTTAAGTGTGATGAAAATAGGGTCCCTTGGTTGAGGATGCGCTTTTAACTGTGACAAAACTGTGACAACTCCCTGCAGGGCCGGCTTTAGCGCTGGTGGCATCTGGGACATCAATCTTTTTTGGCGCCCCCCATGACCTCCTCCTCAGATTCCCTCACTGCCACCCGGCTAAAGTCCCCTGCATCTCTCCACAGCCCCTCTCTCACATACATTTCATTTGTTTTAAAAGCGCTGGTAAAGGCTGGCTTTACTAATCCACACAACTATCCACTTTAAATACAGATCTGTTCCATGCAGCAGGTATAATAAACCCTGTGCTACTTTATGGCGAGTCAAAACCGCCTCTAGACAAAACTCCGATCTCTCTCTGTAGCAGGAACAATAATCACGAGAGTTATCTTGACATTTTTATTGCTGCCTGAAATCTGGACACACAAGAGCTGCTTTTAAATCATAAGTTATTGCTAAACACAGCACCCTCACCTGAGGTCAGCGCCCCCCCTCCAGGTCAGCGCCCAGTGTGGCAGCACCAGTCGCACTGCCCTAAAGTCGGCCCTGACTCCCTCACAGCGGGAGGGGCCATTCCTGAATTTCTGACTCCCCACACAACAGAAGGACCTCTCAAATGAGAAGAAGGTGTGCAGGGGACTGTCAGCGTTCTATACACCGAAAGATGCACACCGACCGCACTTCTCCCTGATGAGACCGCGAGGTCTGCTTCCAAATATCCTTTTCTTTCCAGCCAGCCGGGAAATTCCTGGTTCGGCCTGTGAATGGAAGCCTGCCTCACCCTGGTTCTGACATCTACTTACCACACGGTCCTCGGGATCACTGACCGCGTTGGTTTGGCAGGACGCGCAGTCGGCCATTGCCCGAGGGGCCTCAGGCAAAGGGCAGCTGGTGGGCCGGTTTTTTCAGCTGTAGATAAAATCACATTTGCCTGGTCCGGCTTGGCCGCTGGTGCTTGACCTGAAAATCTGCTGTAGCCTTAGAGCGAAGATCGGAGCGCGTTATAACCAAGTACAGAGAGTGGCTGACCCGTTGTCTTGAGTGGTAGGACAATGCTGCAAACTGAGCAGGCACAGCATGTGGTGGATCTCCTCCGGTCCCGAGTCTCTCCGTGTGTCAGGGAGGCCACTGGGAGTGGCTCTTCTCTTTTTGTGTATCAGAGCCAGCACTAATGTTACCTGGGGTTGGGGTGAAATGCCGCTGCCCGCTGTGCAAGCAGTGCACCCTCATATGAGGGTGGCCCCTTGGTGCCGCATTCTGGCACACGCGCCATCAGGATAGTCTGCAGGACCTTACTTCAGGCGCTCACCCGGCGTCATGTCCGATGCCTGGCTTGCTGGGGCGAGGTACTAATACCTGCCCCACACAGTTGTTGCTATCTTTGTTTCCCCCTGCTCCCCACTCTGCCACCCACCCTATCCCGTAACCAGCATGCCTGCGGCTGAAGTGGCTTCATGTTCGGAGCAGGTTAATTGTTTATTTGTGTTGCAGGCAGAGTTACAAGGAGATTCGGAGGCAGTTTGGTACATCAGGGTACCATCTCAGGGAGCACAGCAGGGGTGCTCTATGCCAAACCCCTAAGAGTCCTTACAGCAGGACCCTGGGATGTAAGCAATGAGCCCGTTAGTCCCACAGGCGGTTGCAAACCTGAGCCACCGGGGTCTTGCCTGGTGATGCTCCACCCCTAAAAATTTGTGAGTAATAATCCTGGACTGGTGGTCCACCGCATTTAAGGGGAAAAAAACTCCCTAAATAAAATTGTAGCACCGAATGGGTTGGCCCACGGTGCCATTTGGCTCGTCAAGTGGGGAGGTAGCCTTGGTTACTCAACGCTGCCTGCCCTTGGATCGCCCGTAAGTTAACCCACCACGTTGGCATATTTCATGTATGAAATAAATCTGCAGCAAGCTGCTTACCACCAAACCGTGTGTCATGTGATTTATTTGATTCATTGTATGCTAAGTAGCCATTTTCCTTTTGCAGGGAAGGGTTGCCAATCTCGGCACTAGGGGGCTGTGCAGGGAGACAGATTACATGTGGTTGCCATCTGAGAGCCTCTACTTTTGTCTCCAGCAGCAGACAGATGAGCCACAGGTGCCCACTGCCACTGTGACATCTTAAAAACTGGGAGAGGGCTCCGGTTCAGCACTGAACGAAAATAAAAAATTACGCAAACAACCAAAATGAACAAAAAGAAAAAAACAATTGTCAACACTATTGTGGGAAAAAACGTTAATTCGGTGCAAAATTGACAAAGGGAAGGGAGAACAGACATGGCTGGAAAGTAACAAAATGGATTGAGCAAGTAGAGCAATGTGGAGAGTGACAAAAGGAGAAGCGAGACAGTAGAGTGGAGAAGAATTACATAAAAATGGGAAAAGGAAAAGGAAATCAAGAGAGGAAGAAAGAAAAAGGTAGAGGAGAGAGGATAATTGCGCTAGAGATGCAGGCAGATGGAGGGAGTGGGGGAAGAGATTAGGGAGAAGAAGTAATGGATGATAGTGGAGAGAAGGGCAGACATTGTTAAAGATAGAGAGAAAGCTGTAAAATGAAAGTGGAGAAGAGGGAGACAGGAAAGTGGTAGAGGATGTGACGTAACGGCCAGAGTTGCTGACTTAGGAAAGAACTTGGGAACCAGGTTTGAGTCCCAGCCTTAGCTCAACATCCTGTGATTCTGGGCAAATTACCTAATCTCCCTGTGCCTAACAACAACAAAAAATGAATATGTCCATAAAAATGTGTCCAAGTTTGCGCTATATAAAACTACAAAAAAAACATGAATGACAAAGGAAATATTGGATAGGTGAGGAAGGCAGAAGAGGGCGTCAAACATTTCTTGGTCTATGAAAAAAAGGGAAGGATGTTTACTACCTCACATGCACTATCCTAATTCCCTCCCTCGGTCTAGGACTTAGTTTAGAGGTTGTTGGCATTCTAGAAATTAGTGCTAAATGTAGATTGCAATCCACTAGTGGAATTTCCTTCATCAAAGGGATGGAATGGTAAAGGAAAGTCCACCTGTGGATTCTCCTTTGGTTTAAAGGCTGCCTCCGTTACTGTCTGCAGCAAAGCAATAACGGGGACACATAAGAATATACTATTAGGTATAGTAAAAAGAAATTCAAGAGGCAGAGGGATGTGAAAGAGGCTGACGAGAGAGCAAGACAGGAGAAAGAGGTAAGGTTTGTAAGACAGAGAAAGGAAATAAAACTTCAAGGAGAGATACAAAATGACAGGAGGAATAAGGGTATGAGAGATATACAAATAACTGCAGAAAGAGTCCACAGGGGAGACAGGAGTGGGAGGGAGAGGGGGGGATTTGTAGACAGAGAGAAATAAAGGGAAAGAGAGAGGGTAAATGTGACAGACTGAGTGAAGCACATGAGAGACACCTAGGAGAGGGAAAGAAGTAGAGTATGAGAGAAAAAGGAAGAACTAGAGAGAGGGGCAAAAAAATTATAGGAAGAACGAGAGAGGTGGACACAGCAAGCAAGAAAGGGGTATAGAGACAGACAGAAAAAAAGGCACTTGGAGTGAATTCCTGCAGCCTTTCCATATTCAAATCAAGCCTCTACCCACAATACAAAAGACATCAAGTACAAAGTTTTATGCAATCCCTAAAGACATCGCTTGCAGAGAGGCTCCTGAGTGACAACCAAAAGAGGAAGACCCCTGATTCAGGGTGAACAGAAACCTCCAGACATGAAGGATGCGCATGGTTCTCTGACTCATGGCCTGATATAATACTAAATATTCAGGGATCTTTGGGAGGGAGGAAGGGGGCACAGTCTAAGGCACCAATAGGTGACTAACACATTCAGGCACACAAAGCAAAGAAATGTATAGGCATGAAGATCAGGGGAGGAGACCTGTGGGTGAGTTGCAGTGGAATCATGGTGTGTCTAGTAATGCGTCTAATCTTGGCCAATGCTACTGGCCCCACAAGCTAAGAAAGCTTAATTTATAAGAGATTTATTTACTACTCCCAGTACTAAGAAATGTTTCATAAAAGGCCCTTATCCGTAAATGTGGGCCACTTTTTCTTTCAGTGCCCAGTCCTAAATTTGTTCCGTATCCTACCCTGATCACTGAGGCTATAGTGGCCAGAGTCCAGGAAATACAGTTTAGTGCTTGAAAAAAAGTTCCCACACCCTTCTGTCCCGGTGAGGCTATATATTGGCCGTATGTTCAAGACTAACAAGTCAGGTGAGGGGAATCAGCTGCATTGTAAGGCATCCACAATCCTGCGTCACAAGCCAGACAACTGGAGACCGCGGACCATAGACAAAGGATCACGGCATGTGCTGCCCAGTGACGCCCTGGAGCAGGATCCTCCACATGGCCCACAAAAGATTGCCCGATGACTTGCACCGTCTTTTCAACTGCCATGAATTGACCAGATGAAAGGGAAAAATATGAAAGTACCAGACCATAGACTTGGACAAGTCACACCAAACTGGAGCGAACAAATCGCTCATAATGGTACCATGACTAGGCCCCAGAGCCGAGCCGGCCATGCACGTGGCTGCTCTTGTCCTGAAACAGTGAGGTGAAAAACTTTCAACATTCCAACCAATGGCGGGTGGGCGGCCTTGCACACTTTTGTGAACCGATACATAGACATGGTGGTATATTTTCGTTAATTAGTAAAGCACTGTGTGTACTGTATGGGGACCACTCTCTGATACTCCAAAAGGGCCTAAGTTGGGCGCGTCAGATGCCTGGAGCACTTCGCAGATGAATCTTGGTCCTTCTGATTGGTTTTTGATCCAGGCAGCTTGATTGTGATCTCATCTGTCACATGTATGTCCTCCAACTGCATCCACTCTGCATGACCTTGTTAAGGGGGGGCAGTCAATTTTCTGATGCTAATGACTCATTGAAGGTTAGCGTATGCCGCTTTAAAAAGGAGTTCTTCTCGCGTGGACTTACAGATATCTCTTGTGGCTTCTGAGCAAGAGCTACTAGTTCCGTAACGTCTAGAGGCTTGCAAATGTCAAACATGAAAACAGATTCTCCTTCCAGCCCACCATGGATCATATGATACAAAACCTGTCCCTCCACAAACTATTTTGCAAACTATAAAACCAAACATAATTTTGCAAAAAATGATACTGCAAAAAGATGTGATGTGTGTATGCCAAAGCATGCCACTTCACCTCCGCAATTAAAGCCTTTAGTGTCCTGAATGAAAACATTTCATGAAACTCATTTGACCTGCAAAAACCAAAAAGTTATAGAAATCAAAATCATACACCCTCTTTTCTTCAAGGGATGGATAAAATACTATCAACACAGGGATGGCAGGCAACCAATCTTCCATAGGTCCATCAGGAAATCGGTCTTCTTCTATAGGGCATCTGTGTGAGAGGCACTGAATTCCTTTGTTTAGAACGAGACAAAGCATCAGCAGCATTATTTCTTACTCCCAGTATACATTTGCTCTAAACGTCATGCTCCCCTTCAAATTTCTCAGCACCACTGTTTTCAGGAGATGCAGAACTACAAGGTAGGCGGCCATCTTGTTGCTTAATGCTTCCACCACAGACATTCTATGACCAAAAAAGACACTTTTGTTTATAAACTGGTCTGACCAGACTTAAAGTACTACAATAAATGGGGTCAACTCCAGAAAAGTGACAATTCTTACCAGGCCGGGTCCGAACCATTGAACAGGCCATTTTCTGCATGCACCATTGACCATTCAAGATGGCACCAGAACCCACTCTCCTTGCTGAATTGGTAAACAAAATAAGTTTCTTGACTGTTTTAAGGGGGAATACCAAAAACAAAAACAAATTTGAATATCGAAGAGCATACTGGAAGACCTCATTTCAAATGTTAAAATCGCTGTGATGCTTAACCTTGAGTCCTGAGATTGCCCACTCGAAAGAACTGGAAGCAAGGCCTACCCAGGAGGAAAATACATAAGGAAAACTTTAACTGGCCTACCAAAACCTGTAGCTCATGTAAAGCGACGGTCATGGCTTGCAGGCAGGTGGCCACTAATGCACTAAAGGCCCTCACATCATCATCATCAGGCAACCATCATAGACTCTGGACTGAGTCGAGCTCGGTGCCTAGAAAAGATAGTTTTGTTGTTGGACCTTTCGCTTTTCGAATGCTAAAGGGACCCTCACCTTTTGAATTTGTGAGATGAAAACCTTTAGACTTTCCGCACACTGCTAGGTCCTACTTGCTCCCAAGAATAGAAAGTCATCAAGGGAATTAATTATCTGTTTTTAACCTGTAATCATTCTGACCACCAATTCCAGGGACTAAAACACTTGAAGGAAGCACACAACATTGCACAGCCCATTGGCATACACATGTCAAAGAAAGACTTCCCTTCGAGTTGTAAACCTGGCAGTCTGAGATCATCCCAGTGGACAGGTAAGAATCTGAAGTCAGAGTCGATGTCTGACTTAGCCATCAGTGTACCCTTTTATGCCCTAAATTTGATTACATGTATGCCCTAAATTTCTCCACAGGCTGGTCAAGCAAAGCGTAGTGAAAATAGCACAATGAAGGGTCAATTGTAACATAAATTGAGGCACCTGGGTAAAACAGATTGTGTATAAGTCTAATAAAGGGCAGGTTCTATCTTGGGCACAATCCACAGCGGATTCCTTTACCTGTAAAGGAGGGTGGAGAAATGAGCCTGATAACTGCTCCAGGACATCTCATTACCAATCGTTTACCTAGCAATTATGGCACATGTAAGCAAAGAAAGCCGATTCTTGGGTACATTTCCACTGATGCCCTTTGCGAAGAACTTAAGCCATCCCGAAAAATGATTTAAGTGTTATGTTAAATGCATTTATTTAGCACACGAGTACCTGAGGGTGTCTTGGCACTGGTTACAGAGTGAGAAAATGGAAGGAATGTATGCCAAATTAAATAACCAGGTCTTCAGAGATTTTCTGAAGGTCAGAAGATTTCTAGAGGATTTGATAGAGAGTGGAAGATTGTTCCAGGCGGTAGAAGCACCCAACACAAAGCTGCGGCCACCCCATGCCACACATTTTAATTTAGGAACAGTCACAAATTAATGCCCTATTGGGAGTATACCACACAAAACAGGAGGTAGGGTGAAAGAACGGCTTTAATCCACTAGCAATTGCTTAATGTTTTTAAGAAAGCACACATGTTTTTTGACAGTAGACAGTAGACAGTACAACAATGATACAAACAAAAGCAAACCAGGAGAGACTGAATCAGGAGGCAGCGCACCACTCTTGACGAATGTTTGACTACAGAGGGTCGCTCTCTTCTCCAGTGCCTTTTTAAGCAAATTGCCTAATAAACTCTGTTCCTACTCTCTGAAGGAGTAAGTTATAAGAGGAACTCCAGACTGACAGGTGGAGTATAACCCACAACAGTGGGGAAAAAACAGGGGTTTGGCAAAAGGGCATGTGGATCAAATTTGTCCTGAGGAATGCCGGAGATTTAGTTTTTTGAACCGGCAGAAACATGTCGACTGCTATGCAGAATGGAGGGGTGGTGAGCACCTAATTAACTCACTCCACCACCATCCATTTGGGTATATAGTCTTTTCACATATATATACCTTTTTAATCTGACAGGGGAATCCAGGAATAAAATTATTAGAGAGATATCCCTGGGTCAGTTTTAAGATTCATCTTTTCTGCACTTAAGGATCCAGCCTTCTTTTGCTTTTGTTTGTATCATTGTTGTACTGTCTACCCCTCCCTATTGCTCCGCCTCTAGCGTTGGTTTGCGCAGAAGCGTTAGTAGCAGCCCGATGATGAAGCATGCCACAACTTGTTGTGGGTGAGGGCAGCTTTCAAAAAACATGTGTGCTTTCTTAAAAACATTCAGCAATTGCTAGTGGATTAAAGCCGTTCTTTCACCCTACCTCCTGTTTTGTGTGGTATACATAATTATTGAGGAGGTTGAGGTAGGGTTTGTACCTTCTCCCCCTTCCCTTTATTGTGAGTAATAACCTATTGGGAGTATACCAGCTGAGGCTGCTTTCAGGAATGCAGGAACCTGGTCATGTAAGGCTTTGACATCAACACAGAGAGCAACATCCGAGTTGCTTGCCTGCCTCTGAAGTGCAACAACCAGTAAAGAAAAGTATTCAGGACAAAAGGAGATAGAGTCTTGGTGGGAAAACTCACTGAAACAGAGGGATGAACTGGGAGCTCAGGACGAGATAGACTCATTAGCTCTTGATTTCTTGTGGCATTTGCGCTTTGGGTAGGACGTCAGGTCACAAACATGGCCGACATCCTTGTATTTACATACTGCGGGGCAGGCCTTCTTATTGAAAGCCCAACAGGTCGCTTTTCTACCATCCCAGTCTGTGGGAAATCCTGGAAAGGAATGTGCCATTCCTAAACAAATGTGACTTTGGAGTTTTTTATCCAACTATCATCTGTGTTTGACTCCACTGCGTGTCTGAGATTCCTGCTTTTAGCATCCCAAACCTGGTACCACACAGTATCCTGACACACCCTGGACCAATCATAAGAGCAGCAATCACATTAGATTGGTAACAAAATAATTGCAAACTTAACTCAGGGTTCTTTTCCATCAGAAATGTTGCCAACACATTAAATCCCTGTAACTAGCTTGTTAATGACCTATTGGCCTTAGTTCCCTCATCCTTTCTCTCTTTTAATACCTCGTCTATCAGATCTATCTCTATCACAGTAAACGCTCCAATAGACCAACCCTTTCATTTCTTTTCTTTAATCTCTGTAAATAAATGCCACCGCAATCACCTAGGTTCAGGCAGTAAGTACTGCCTGCTCACTTCTACGCTGCCCCCCTCATTGTTATTACTTGGATTGCCGCAGCCGTCTCTGTCACGGATAGCGCCTGAGGATGTGTGTTGGTGGTAGACCCATCTACAGACACTCCACATCCCGCTCCTTCCTTATGAACATTTGTGGCCATCTCATGGGTATCTGTGCCAAGGCCACTACTGGGCTGAGTAGGGGTGTTTGTCTAGAGAACTGGTTACTCGTTGGTTGCCATGGGTGGGATGGAGACCGGAGCGGGGTAATTTTCCCCAAATGGAAAAGGTTGTGCTTCACAGCCCCACCGCTGCTTGTAAAGCGCAGGTGTTGGTGCCCAGGGGGGGCCTCGGCTGCTGAGGCCAGTGACCAGCCTCATGGTATAAGGAGGGCCTGGTGTAGGCTACATAAAATGAGCAGAAGCCCCTGGAGGACCCATCTTGGGAGAGTTTCCTGTGTGGCTGGGCTCGGCGCTCTCAGCTGGTGAGGAGGTCCTGCCTCAAATGTACCCGAACGCGGTCTTTAAAGGCAGGAACGTCATTGTCTGAGTTAAGTACCATATCTGGAGCACCTGGCACTCTTCATCTGCCCATTTGGGGGCTAGGGTCTTTGTGGCCAGGCCTTTTTCGTTTCTGTAAGGGGGAAGGCACCTTTGGGAACCCCCGTCTACTACGGTGCCTATCCTGGGGCGCTTTACAGTGGGGTGAGGGCAGCAGCAGGGGTAGAAGTATTGATTCGCTACATCAACTGCTCCTAGGAATACGCAAACATAATCGCACATCATCACTTTAGGTGCTGATGTCTCGGTACCCTCGGCCTGTTCAATCGGGAACTATATCCCCTAGTAGTGGTCAGCAACACCTCCAGTGTGATAAACCGCACAGTTCACTGACTGAATTGTATAATCAAAGGCAATATTAAGACCTTAGTGAAATTAAAAAAGGAAATCAGCTTGTGTAAAGAAAAGCACTGCAGGTGCAGAAGAAGCAGGCAATACCAACTCTGGAAAATGTACTTCGTTGCTGCAGGTCCCCCTCTCAAAAGGCACAGAACTAAAAACACTATTCTCTTCCTTTGCAGCCACCTGCAGCCACACCCTGCCCCCTCAAGACAGCCCTGTCAGCCAACCCATACCCTACCCCACCTTACTTTTTTCCCTTAGAGGCTTCCCACCCGAGGAAGGAGAAGAGGACCACGAGCACCCTCGGGCCCTGGCAGCGCCCCCTCCCAAGCGAGGCAGGCCCGATTAAATTCCTTTTCATATTTCACTATACTAATTCAACACTAATCCTTTATGGGTTTCGAAGTTGTGTACTACTTGCCGAAAAAGCGCTTCGACGGCTCGTCAGTGGTAGTAAGCGCTATATAAATTCAATTACCATACAATACTATACAATACAATTAATCAGTCAGGCAGTTGCTTCTCGATCCAGCTCTTCAACACAAACTCTCTCCCTTCTGGCTTGGCCCTGACCTCAGCAGTGCTGGAAATGCAGGTCAAGCAGGCTGCGCTGAGCCTAAGGGCGAGAGAGCAGAGCCTTCTGGTGGTCACAGGCGACTAAGCTTGCTGTAGGTGTGATGGCGGGGGCAGCAGGAGGACAAGGATGGCCTGGGCTGGTCCTTTCTGAGCGGGACATGTTTAGACCCTCTGATGCTGCTCTATAAGTCAATACTTTTGTTGGTTTAGCGTGAGTGGCCGGTGGCGCACTGGAAATGACATCACCACTGGCAGCCCACCCGGAAGAGAAAGGCTGTCTGCTCCTCTCTGGATGTCAGAGTTGATGTGACAGTGGTGTTTTTGAATACCTGCGGCTTCAGCCTCATTTCTCCATATTCACTTTCAATTTTTTACGTCACAATTTTGCTTTCTTGTTGATCTGTGACACATTGTCACACTTTAACTGGTTCACTGGGTCAGAACTGTTATGGGCCGCTGGTAGTGGTCAAAAGAGTTTGCAGAAATGTCAGCAAGTTTTTGATCAGTGCTGTTCCTTTTGATCAAGTCCTTGGTAGACTTTCACGTTGAGTTTGCGGGAAAGGTCATCCAACTTCTAAATGGCCAGGTCTGGTGGTTTAGTGGACTAATACGCCCATGGTAGGGGCCTGTGCTCAACCTCATGGACACAGGTTCAAATCTTGGCTGGTCCACTCAACCATTCATCTTTCCGAGGTTGATAAAAATGAGTACCATTGAGTTGGGTAACACTAAACATGATAAAGTGATAAAACCTTCAAAAATCTGAATCCCTGGAACGAGGATTATGCTCATCAAGAACTCATAAAAATGTTATCTATATTTATAAATTGGTGTTGTGTTTCTTTCGTTTTGTGTGGCTTACTTATTTCATTGTTTGGCACTGTTAAATGCTTTACACCAAGTTCCTTTGTTGAAGCCTAGCTGCTTGAAGCCATAGCTACCCAGGGTTGAACTTGAGGTTGCTCAAATGAGCCTCACTGGACCCAAGACAGTTTTGGGGAATGTATTCCACAGTAAAGCTGCAGTCATACCATATATTACACCCAAATCTTTACAGTAATATTACGTAACATAACAATATAACATAACATACATGCTCTATGGCTTCCTGGGTGTATTCGCTCTGTGACAAGCTGTGTGTATTTGCGCTGTACTTTCCAGTGTGTATTTGCTTCATGACTCCTCAACGGGGTTTTGCTCTACGGCTCACTTAGGTGTTACTGCTACAGGGGTGGCTCCACCATTTGAGTGGAGGAGCATCGCCCCACTTAAAAATGCACCCAAAGCCCCGAGATGAAAAATAAAATGGTAATTCATTACCATTTTATTTACCATCCTCCCGTCCTGAACTATTTGTCAGGACATGGGAAGGGCCGCTGCTGAATGACAGCAGCAGGGTAGAGGATGGGCAGTATCTGCACTCTTCAAAGTGTGCATGTCCCTTTGGCCGGCCATCTTGAGACGGCTAGCCAAACATGTGCACCTTTAAACCTTTAACCCAACTGTCTTAAGACCCCCAGGCCTCCATTTGATGCTATTTGATGTCCAGCGTATTGCTATTAAGACTTTGTATGTGAGTTTGTTCTCTGTCTTCCTGTTTATACTCAACTTCCTGTGTGTGTGTGTGCTGGGACTTCCAGTGTGTTCTGTTTTGTGACATCAGACTTCCTGTATATGTCTCTGCTCCTACGTTTCCTGTGTGTTGAGATGTTCAATGGTTTCTTCTGTGCTACTTCAATAACTTCTTGTATGCCAGCCTGTCTGGTCTACAATTTTAGAAGTGTGCCTACTGTGTAACTTGAAACGAAGGGTTATTTATAACTGCTTTGTGTGCCTGCTCTGTGAGTTTATGTGTGTTGCTGCTCTGTGACGATGTGTCTTTCGGCTCCTTGACTTCAAGTGTGTATTGGTTCTCAGGTACACCCGGCACAGTTAAGAGCGCTGGGGCGGGGGACAAGTCGACAGACGACAGGATAGGTCAAATTAAATAAAAACAAAAAAAAAAAACCTCTTACCTTGTGCTCGCTGCATCGCCGATTCAGTGATGCGGCGAGCGCAAGGTAAGTGGTTTTATGTATTTTTATTTTTATTTAATTTGACGTCTCCCGCATCTGTTGACTCTCCCCTAACCCTCCCCCGTGTCGTCCCACCGCTCTTACCTGTGCCGGTACATTTGCTCTCGGGGTTCTTATGCATGCTTGCACTGTGACTGCCTGTATATATTAGCCAATATTTTCTCATTGTGTTGCTGATCTGTTAATCTGTGACCATCTGTATTTTTGCTCTGTGACGTTTTGCAGGTGATTGATTTCCTGCTGGTGTATACCCTGTCTCCTACCCTCACCTTGTGCCTCAAAATGCTTGCAGATGGCAGTAGCTATACTGCTAGGAAACTGACTAAAATCACTCATAAAAAACAAAGTATATGCTGACCTTTACCTTTTTTGCTACAACAGAAAACACACAATGATGGTAGAATTAGTAGCCCAAATCTATCCACAAAGAACTTGATCACTGTACAGAACAAGCATTAAAAATGAAATAGGTCTAGCCTTTTACTAAATTAAAGCCATTTGCTTTGCTATATAATACCATTAGCAAAGCAATTCGCTTTAACTTAGTTAAAGACGAGACCTATTGCATTTTCAATGCTTGTTAGCTTTGCTTTTATTAGTGTTTTTCAAACGTTCATGTACATAACATGCATATGTATTCATATATGTATGCATGCATATATTTGTATTTATGAGAGGTAGAGAGTAGAGAGAGGTAGAGAGTAGAGAGTGAGTAGTATAGAGTGAGCATTAGAGAGTGAGTAGTAGAGAGTGATTAGTAGTGAGTAGTAGAGTGTGAGTAGTAGAGAGAGTAGTAGAGAGTGAGTAGTAGAGAGTAGAGAGTAGTACAGTGAGTAGTAGAGTAGTACAGAGTGAGTAGTAGAGAGTAGTACAGAGTGAGTAGTAGAGAGTAGAGTAGTAGAGTGAGTAGGAAAGAGTGAGTAGAAGAGAGTAGTAGAGAGTGAGTAGAGAGTAGTAGAGAATAGTAGAGAGTAAGTAGAAAGTATAGTAGAGAGTAGTAGTTAGTAGAGAGTGAGTAATAGAGTAGTAGAGTGAGTAGTAGAGAGTGAGTAGTAGAGTAGTAGAGAGTAGAGTAGTAGAGATTGAGTAGAGTAGTAGAGATTAGTAGCGTGTAGTAGAGAGTAGCGTAGTAGAGATTGAGTAGAGTAGAGTAGTAGAGAGTGAGTAGTAGAGAGTGAGTAGTAGAGTGAGTAGTAGAGTAGTGAGTAGTAGAGAGTAGAGAGTAGTAGAGAGTGAGTAGTAGAGAGTAGGGTAGAATAGTAGAGTGAGTAGTAAAGAGTGAGTAGTAGAGATTGAGTAGTAGAGAGTAGTAGAGAGTGAGTAGAGAGTAGAGAGTAGTAGTTAGTAGAGAGTGAGTAGTAGAGAGTAGTAGAGAGAGAGTAGAGAGTAGTAGTTAGTAGAGAGTGAGTAGTACAGAGTGAGTAGTAGAGAGTAGTAGAGTGTGAGTAGTAGAGTAGTAGAGAGTAGAGTAGTAGAGATTGAGTAGAGTAGTAGAGAGTAGTAGTGAGTAGTAGAGAGTGAGTAGCAGAGAGTAGCGTAGTAGAGATTGTGTAGAGTAGTAGAGAGTGAGTAGTAGAGAGTGAGCAGTAGAGAGTAGTGAGTAGTAGAGTAGAGAGTAGTAGAGTAGTAGAGAGTAAGTAGTAGAGAGTAGAGTAGAGTAGTAGAGTGAGTAGTAAAGAGTGAGTAGTAGTGATTGAGTAGTAGAGAGTGAGTAGAGAGTAGAGAGTAGTAGAGAGTAGTAGTTAGTAGAGTGAGTAGTCGAGAATAGTAGAGTGAGTAGTAGAGAGTGAGTAGTAGAGAGTAGTGAGAGTGAGTAGTAGAGAGTAGTAGAGAGTGAGTAGTAGAGAGTAGAGTTGTAGAGATTGAGTAGAGTAGAGTAGTAGAGAGTAGTAGAGAGTAGTAGAGAGTAGAGTAGTAGAGATTGAGTAGAGTAGAGTAATAGATAGTAGTAGAGAGTAGTAGAGAGTGAGTAGTAGAGAGGTAGTAGAGAGTGAGTAGTAGAGAGTAGAGAGTGAGTAGTAGAGTAGTAGAGAGTGAGTAGTAGAGAGTGAGTAGAGAGTAGTAGAGAGTGAGTAGTAGAGAGTGCGGCAAGCTGCGTACTTAGAAATGCATCAAACCCCAGCAAGGGCAGCCCTGCACAAAGTAACAAAATGCATGTGAGAAAATATAATATCCTCACCCATGAGTGAGCCTTTCCTTCCATTGCCGAGGCTCATGTGTGAGCCCGGGTGGAGGACGCGTTTCAGCAAATGCCGTAGTTGCAGCTGGGGTCGTGACACCGAGGAGAACCATGGGCTCGAGCCCACATGTGAGGACATGGTGTAACTGATTCAAATGGCGCCGGGTGAGCGCGGATGTGACGACGTATAGTGAGGTCTCTGTGAACTGAAAGGGCATTCCTGCACAAGGTAACAAAATGCATGTGAGAAAATATATAATTTTGACGGTTCTAATGCTTCGCCGTGTTTAGGCAAGGGACGGTGTTTGGCGCTTGGTTTCACTTTAAACATGGCGTGCTTCCACTTTAAACATAGTATAAAGTGAAAGCACGCCGCCGTGCACGCGTGCACTGCGCGCCAGCCCGGCCGACCTCCCTTGTTCTTGTTAAAATGTGGGGTTGCATAGTGCTCTAAAGCAGTTTTCGAAAACATTTACCAAGCAGCTGTAAGCTGCGAAAGGGTGCTCGCCATAAAAATCCTTTCTGCGAAGACAGTGAAAACCTCACGCCGTCCTGAAGTTAACTCCATTTTTGTCAAAAAGTGCAGTGGGTGCCTGTCCTTTGGGCTTTCTTTGTTGCATTTTTTTTAAACACTGCCTTCATTGTGACAGGGCCAACTTTTGTCACTGGTGCCCCTTAAGCCAAAAATGACTTGCAGTATACCAGTGAGCTAGTGTCAAGATGTTGCCATTAGCGGCATCCATTGCCATGGACGATGCCTTTTTTCAAAGGTATTTTATTGGCATTTATTCATTCAAACAGGTTACATCTCAGACCCGTTCGTCTGCCCCACCTTAACAAGTCGCTGTGGGTGTAAGGCTTCCATGCAAACATTTGACATCAGTTGTCGAGTACGTGTCAGGCATTCGTGTAATATACATTCTCTAGTCACAGCGCTTCGCATGATATTCCGTTCGGTGTTTCTGCCTAGCAAAGATTCCCAACTTCATTGGGACTGGGACAGTCTGAACCTGGTGTCTGGGCTTTCTCTGAGCTTGTCTCGTATCACAAGCCCCTTAGGACTCCGAGTCCATACCAAGGGAACAGGGAAACAGCATAAATAAAAGACAGAGAAAGAGGTGTAAAAAAAACAGAATACTACAAGCGTGGCTCTTGGGGTGGGGGTTGGGTTGCTTGTGGTAGGATGTGTGTTTACAGGGTGTGTCTGGCTGTCTCATTGTCACGTACTCCGTCTCAGCCACACCACCTTGCACTCTAACATTCCCTCACGGTCATTCTAATGCCTTCTTACACTTGCAGTCGCTCTTTCATTCACTCAAACAAACACTCAGTCTCCCACATTCTCACTCACTGCTTGTTCATTCTGTCATACACAAATGCTTGCGCATCAAGTCCTGTTCACGCATTCACGTGCTCTCCCACCCACCAGTATGTATGCAATATTCACTGTATTTTACTTACCTCCTCTTCTAGCCAATGCCCGTTCCAGCTTCTGCTGCTCCACTTTTATTAAGCTATTACCTATTCGTATAATAAAAATAGGTTGAAAATGAGTAGGGAGGAGCCCTAGTGCCCAGAAGGGCGGCCTCGGACACAGTGTGCTGTTAGTGGAGTCAACCATCCTACGGGCCCATGCGAACCCCCCGGAAGTGAGAGCAGAATAAAGCAATAAATACCTAGACTCCAAAAAGGCGAAGATTACAAAAGACTTTTACACCATGCTGAGATCCGTACAGTCACCACGCCATGGTGGTTTCAAAACAAAAATAAACAAGACGGCAGAGGAACGTGCTGTTACCAGATTAACAAGTGGCAGTGAAAGCGATCGCTTTTTCGTTGCTATGACAACCAAAGCATCGCAAGATGGAGTCGGGCTGTCCACAGTCCGACGGGCACTCGCATGCTGTTTTCTATGGACACATGGCGAGAGCAGCCATGTTTGTCCATGCAGACGTGTGCATGCAAGCCCTCCGCAGAATTATTTACAAAAGGTATTCGCAATAGCGAGAGCAGCGCATGCGCTGCTTTCGCTAGGCGAGACCTAAAAAGGATTCAGCACATTATGGGGGCAGTCAGTGGTTGAATGGGGACACGTAATTAGTGGAGGGGTGGAGAGGCTGTCAGTATACAAAGTCAAATAAGGTTTACTGAAGATTAGTAAAAATGATTACGGTTTAAACCAAGATTAGACCAATTCTCGGGGACGGGGTCCAAAAGAGCCTCGTAGGTACTTCTCGGCACGAGGTCCTGTCCTCTTCAAGGCCCCACCCCCTCCTCACACGGTGAGCTTGTTCTTTAAGTTGGCAGGTATGTAAATCACAAAATTAACCTGAACTCAACCCCGTAGTAGCTATTGCGCAGAGCAGACAGGGCTAAATTAGGGTAATGTGTTTAGTATTTATGCAGTTCCAAAACAGTCAAAGTAAAAATGCAAAACAATAGCAATCCCAATTCGAATTAGATAAATAGAGTCAAATGTAATAAACAAAATGACACCAGAATGACAAAAATCCAATAAGGTGGAACTGTAGATATGAATGTTCAAGGTTTTAGGCAGAAAGAGTGCCAAAAAGCACCAATGATTTTCAATGGTTACAGCAGGATTTGAGGCTCACTGGGATGGAGCGCAGGCCGGATACGCCAACCAGGTTAATCCTGGTCAATGTTTTTATAATCTGACTAAGGGCCTGATTTAGATCTTGGTGGGAGGCTTACTCCGTCACAACAGTGACGGATATTCCGTCCGCCGAAATATAAATCCCATAGGATATAATAGGATTTATATTTCGGCGGATGGGATATTCGTCACCATTGTGACAGAGTAACTCGTCTGCCGAGATCTAAATCAGGCCATTAGACTTTTAAGTCACAATCCACCACCGGAGTACACTTCTAAAGACCTCATGGACCTCAGGGGAGGCACTTAGAGACTCACACAGTAAGGCCAACAGCAGGTTCCAGTCAAGGTCCAGTTGCCACTGGTCAGCTGGGTACTTCCAGGAAAAGGTAATTTGCTGCTTGCTCTATCCCTGTAGCTTAAGCAGGAGTTCAGTCTTATGACCCTTGGAGTCCCTTTCTTTGTATTGGGTACAAAAGAGAGCAGGTCCAGTCCTTCAGGGCTTTTCTCAGGTCATATACAGCAGGTCCAGTCCTCTTCTGACCTTCCACAAGTCCAGGGGGTTCTGAAGTGGGTGCCTGTAGGAAAAACATTTATGCCTGACACTAGCTAGTGGGCAGAAATGACTCCTGGACATGCCCTAACCTATTGTGCAGAAGTCCTAGGCCAACCCTACCCACTTTGAGAATTTTCAAGATGGTGAATGTGTTCAGCCTCACAAAATTTGGGACCTAGTACGGCAAAAGCAGAGTCCTTCACCAACCAGACAGTGGATCCACAGGAATTGTCTTGGCATTCTGTTCTCTTTGAAGTGTGCGCCAAGTGTTTTATGTGAAACCAGCAGACTTGTCAAGCAGGATTTGACACTGTAGTGTCAAACAGGATGCCCACAGCCCCCTCCTTTCATATCCTGTGTAATTCAGAGGAGTCATTTCTGCTTATTCAGTCTGGCCTATTGTGTGCTTCTGAAAGGTGTTTCACACCTGTCTGTAGCTCATTACTGGCTGAGAGAAATTGGAGAGCCGATGCAAAATAGCCTCCAGGAACTTCAGGCATGGAAAATGTAATTTTGTAAATGTCACGTTTCCTTACTATTTATTAAAAATCCTGCTTCACCATGAATGGGATTTTTTAATTGTTATTAAAAATAGTTGTTTAATAATTTTCAAGCTCTATCTGGTCCATTTACCAAGATATAATATTTGCATTTTAATTGTAATCTGGTTTTCTACATGGCTCAGCTGGGCCTGCCACTGTGAAAATTGATTATGGGTGCTAGTCACTGCAAGGCCATTACATTTCTACATGCCTATGTTTAAATACCATGCATCCTGCCTTTAGCTGTGACTTATTAATGTTTACTAGGAAGGGTTCTACCCGTCAAAAAGGGCTAATTTTGACAGGTTGTAGTGCATGTTTTGCACTGTTACAGTCAGCCTGCAATGGAAGGCCTGAAGCCATTTTTGCACTGCTACTATATGGATGGCACAATAGGTGCTGCAGTTCACTAGTGGTATTGAACTTCAATACCTGTGGGTACATTTTGTACCACATACTGGAGGCTTATAGACAAGTTAAATGTGCCTGGCCACTATAATGAAAGCACATTCATGCATGTCATATCATTTATATTGCATAATGTATTCTGGATCAGAAGCCATATGACCATTTTCTCCAACCCAAATACCGTTTAATGTTGTGTGACTTCCTGTGATATTATTGCCCTGCTGAAGGCAATTAGATGTCATTTCCTTATGCCAAATATTGGCTTTAAAACCTGAAAAATACTACCTCTTTTTAGTCAGAGAATGCTTACAAGTATGCCTTCTGTTTTTGTTTCTTGGTCGCTGTTAGAAATGGGGGCTCTAGTTGGCAGTGGTGTGCACCCTGTCTGAGTAGGAACCTTTTCTCTAGTCAGCGTAAGTGACTTACACACCTAAGATAACCCTGCTCACCCCTTGGTAGCTTGGCACAGAGCAGTCAGGCTTATCTCAAATTCAATGTGTAAATTATTTGTACACTCTCACAACACACAGTAACACAGTGAAAACACTTCAAAAGGACTCCACACCAGTTTAGAAAAATAGCCAATATTCATCTAAATAAAACAAGACCAAAACTACAAAAATCCAACATACACAAGTCAAGATATGAATTTTCAAATCTTAAATAAAGTTGTAGTTCTTAAAAATCAGTGGATGCGCTTGATCAGGACAAGGTACCTTAAATGCATCAAAAATCGAAGACGGTGCGAGGTGCAGGGGAGGTGAAGCGTCGAAAAAGCAGGTGATGTGTCAGTTCCTTACTGCTAGGCAGGGGAAGGGATGCATCGTTTGTGGGCATGATACCTCAGTTCATTGCTGCAGTGCGGTGCCACTGAAGAACTAGGAGCCCAGGGACAATGTGTTGAAAGTCAAGTGGCGCTGCGTCGATTCCACAGTGTTTAAGCAGGCGCTGCGTCAGAGTCGGGGCGATGCATCACGGACTAAGGTGACCCGGTGCTCAAGACTCACACAGCGGCAGTTCTTCATCGGTGCTGCTGTGAAAAGCTGGGGTCTGCGTTATAAGCAGCGGTTGTTGCATCAAGTGGGGACCACACTTCAGTGCCAGCAGCGGCGATGTGTCGAGTTTTGGCGGTACTGCGCCGATTCCGAACGAGGTTTGGAGTCGATGTGTGGGTTTTCTTCTTCGCATCACCAGAACTCACTTCCAGGGGTCCAGGAACTGGATTTAGCACCACTTGGCAGAGTAGGACACACAGCAGTAGATTCCAGGTGATTGCAGGGGAAGCCTTTGATCGCCCTGAGACTTCTTTTACCAGAGGCAAGCTCAAATAAAGCCCTTGGAGATTTCGGAAACAGGATATAGAAAGCAAAGTCTAGTCCTTTTACTCCCAGGACAGAAGCAGCAAGCAGCAGACCAACACAGGAAAGCAAACAGCAAAGTGGCAGACCCTCCTGACAGTAATCCAGCTCTTCCTCCTGGCAGAATTTCCTCAACCCAGAAGTGTTCTGAGTATATGTGTCCGAGGTTCAAGTACTTATCCCCATTTCAGCCTTTGAAGTAGGCAAACTTCAAAGGAACGTCTTTGTAGTACACAAGACCCTGCCTTTCCCTGGCCTGGCTCCAGACACACTACAGGGGATGGAGACTTATTTGTGTGAGGACAGGCACAGCCCTATTTAGGAGTCAGTGTCAACTCCTCCCACCACTCTAGCTCAGGAAGGTCCATCAACCTGGTGATGGGCTTCAGTATATGCAGGGCACACCTCAGCTCTTTGTGTGACTGTCTAGAGTAAATGCACAAACAACCAACTGTCATCCTGACCCAGACGTGTATTGGGAGACAAGCCGAGGCACAGAATGGTTAAAGTAGGAAAATTGTAACTTTCTAAAAGTTGCATCTTCAGACCTGCAATTTGAAAGTCAACTTCACTAAAAGATGTCTTTTTAAATTGTGAGCCCAGAGACACCAATTTTCTACCAGCTCCCAATTGGAAGATACCCTTGTAAAATGTTACAAGGCAGCTCCAATGCTAACCTGTGGCAGAGACACAACAATACATTTTCTACCTTTTAAATGCACTGTACCCTGCCCATGGGGCTACTTTGGGCCTACATTAGGGGTGCCTAACATGTAATAAAACAGAAAGTTCAGACCTGGCAAGTGGGTGCACTTGCCAGGTCGAAATGGCAGTTTAAAACCGCACAGACAGACACTGCAGTGGCAGGCCTGAAGCAAGTTTTTTTGTTTGTTGCAGATTTATATAGCGCAAACTCGACCCAAAGGTATTGGAGCGCTTTACATGAGCACCAGTTGCATTCTACAAGGACACGTTAATTTTTTTGGGGGTTTTTTTGGTAGGCACAGGGAGATTAAGTAATTTGCCCAGAAACACAGGATGTGGACATGACCCCAAAGCTCGAACCTTGGTTTCCCAGCTCCAAAGTCGGCATCTCTAGCCGTCAGACCAATCCTTTCATACTTTTCAGGACTACTCTTGTGGGTGGCACAATTAGTGCCGCAGGCCCACTAGTAGCATTTGATTTACAGGCCCTGCGCACACACGGTGCACTTTACAAGGGACTTACCAGTAATTCAAATATGCCAGTCATGGTTAACCAAACCTTATCACAATTTACACAAGGAGCACTTGCCCTTTAGCACTGATCAGCAGTGACAAAGAGCCCATAGTTCAAAAACCAGCTAAAATTAAGTCATAAAAACACAGGAGGAAGGCAAAAAGTTTAGGGATAACCCTTCAGAAAGGGCCAAGCCCAACAGTGGTGCACCAGCGCACCCTCGTGGGCAGTGCACAGCTAAGGTGCTCTTCTCCTGTATCTGTTTTTAAATGCACCTGTCTGTGTAAGTAATATGGCACAGCTACACTGGAAAAAAAAATTCCTCATTTCCTTGGTGCCACACTCCCATGCACATGTGATAACTTTATGCCTGGATAATGTTTTGTTCTACCAATTCATTCAGGTCCATATGCACGAACCAATATTGCATTTCTTAACTGTGTGAATCGCAATTTCGGGCCGTAAAGAAATTCAAAATTGCCTTTCAATATTTACAAAAGGCATATGCGGCATCGCAGAATGTGATTTCTACCTTGTAGAGATTGCATTTTGGAAAATTGCAAAATAGGTTTTCCTATTTGCGATTCGATAACTGCATGTACAGCAAATTTCCTAATTGCGACTAGTTGCAAAAAGGGCTTTTAAGAACTGCAATTACTATTGAATTGGAACTGATGGTAAGAAGGTGCAAACATTAAAAAGACACCCAAAATGCTTAAAAAAAGGTCACCCTCTATCTAAACATTAGGGGCAGAACGTAGGTTCCGCTTTCTGGGGGTGCACACGAAGAAGACTTCAGTGAGGGTGCGCTGTTTCTTGAGCAGTCCCATGTCACATCATGTCTTCCACGCTTTGGCAGTATGAGTTTGGACCCAATGGGTATGAATGTAGGGGTTTGGAATGGGTAAGTTGGAATCTACAAGATACAGACAAACACTTCTCCTAGCTCCTCTGACTCCCACCCCAAGTGTTTAGGGCTAGTTGGGATCAGCACAAGTGCCAGTGGCTCCCACTGTTACAGGGGAGGGGATCTGGCCGGCCATGGGGGCCGGGGCTGAGTGCCTGCTGAGAAGCATTCCTCCTGGTCCCATAAGTACAGGCTGAGCAGAGCTCACAGACAGTCGCCCCATAGGTCTCATTAAGGTGTTGAGAATTAGCGATTAGTGGCAGAGGGAAGGATGGAAACAGAGGATACCCACCCCATCTTTGGGGAAGCACTTCTGAGCACTGCTAGGGCAGACCCATGAAATATGCCTGAACATCCTGATCAGAGGTCTGGCTTTAGTTCTCTAGTTCATCCTCCTCTGCTCATTGGATGGAAGCTGCTTCCAACAAATGTCCCGCCTTACTTTTCTGAGTATACGTCAGTGGCGGCTCCTCCGCTAAGGTAGAGGATAATGTTCTTTATTATCATTTTGTTTTTGTATTCAGCTTGCAGCTGAAGCCAGGCGGATGGAGCTGGGCTCCCCACGTCACAGGGCGAGGAGTGGTGGCAGTACCTAAAGTGCGCATGACGCTTTGGCCGGACAGTGCATACATAAACAGTCCCCCTAGGTCGTTTTAGTGTAGTGATCGCTGACATGCATAAGTTCACATTGTGGTCCTGGCCTCAAACTGCACACTGCTGAACCCTCTGGTGATATATCTAGAGATGCCTTTTGGGCCATCATCCTCTTCTTTGGAAAAAAAACAACAGAACTATGAGAAAATATAGTGTAACCATGCACTTCCTGATTCTGCCTATCATAATGAATTTAGGTGGTGGGTCCATTATGTTTCTGTTGTTGTCTGTGACTATGTAGGTCTGTTTATCTTTAGATCTCTTTGATTTGGAGATGGGTGGATGTGCATGTGATTCTATGTTTGTGGGACTCTCATTATTTGCTTTGTGAATTCTCAACTCTGTGTGTATCTGTTCTTCCGTGAGTAAGATCTGGGTATAAACCTGTGCACCTGTGTGCTTATATATTTCCTGGAAATGATCTGCCATGATGTAAATCTCTGAATATGAGTTACCTACCAGTTTATAATGTATGGTTCGAGCACCGACACACACAGATTAGCCCCTCCACACAGATACGGAACGACTGTATCTCATTTTTAATGTAACAACTTTGATGACAATGGCGTTGTTGGTAACATCCTGCATGATGTCACTGGTGATTTCACAAATGAGGTACTTTCTCATGTCATGTGTGACAACGGGTGTGTAGTGATGAGAAGTGCGTTGAGGTTGTATGTGTAACCATATCCAACTTTAGGTTTTCGATTGCAACCATAATGTTGTGTTTTTTTATAACCTGTTAGCATATGATCCAACAGCATCTCTTTTACAGCCCCCTGTACAGTAAATGGGTTTTGTAATTATATAGTTTGTTCAATGACTGCCATACACGATGGCAATGTCCTTTAGCCAGCCCTGTATCTCTCACCGCAGTATCCACAATGGATGCAAAGCATTGACTTTGACCATGTCCTGTGCTTAGAAGCCCTGCATTAAGTGCCCATTGAGCAGGTACTGGGTACAGGGATAGGCCCATATGTACACATTTTGTGAGTTTCTATTAGTAAATCTCACTTTTGCAATTTCCTAATTTGCGATTTCCTAATAGAGAATGCAAATCTGACTGAATCGCTATTAGGAAATCGCGGGTTACTTACATTCTGTATAGTGATTCCCAAATTAGTGATTTCTAGGGATTCGCTATTTGGTAATCGCAATTTCCTACATATAGACCTTTGCTAACACACATAGGGCCAATTGCTGTAATCTCTACCCACATTAACCTTCTGTCCGGTGCACCACAGACCTGACTTTTTCCACCCTGTATATGTTGGAATGTTTAGTGATTGACATTGCAGACAGCTCAAATGTCAGCAAGTAATGTCTCAACCGATGCTCACCCCATTAGACTCTCCTTAGAGCCGCCACCTCTCCTTGAGTGTGTCTGCGTCATAGCCTGCTTCAGGACCTAAACTAAAATTCACATTCAAAGAGGAAAGAATGACCCAAGCTATGTGGGGATGTGGCTGATATCAAGAACTTTGCTGTAGGAGGGACATCCTGGGTACCATTCATTTTGGGTGGGGATGCTGCACTTTCACCATTTAATTTGGGTAAAGTTCGCAACTTTTTTTACATCATGAACTCGCAAAGTGCGTGCACTTTAGTAGTTTTCTGTGAGTGTTTTTTTGTTGTAAAATTCTCCCACCAAGTGTAGGTTTTGCAGGGCTTTTCTCCGACAAACCCTACATCGAATATACTTTTTTCTCCCATTTACTTTTTCTACCTTGCAAACTTCGTGAAGCTATGAAGTGCTCTAAGGTTAACCGTTCACTTCGGCCTATTTATTTCACAAACCCATGTGGTGTTTGTTAAACCGTTCCTTGTTGGCGTTCGGTCGTTACTTGCACTTAAGGCTCCGGGTTTTTTTCAGCCATTTTACATATAAAATCAGACAGAAAACAAACAGTATGTTTCCCTGTCAAGATATATCTTTTTTTAAAAGGGAAATTCATCAGTTGATTATTCATTGAATGTCTCTCCATGCTGGCTGTCATGGCTGCCAGAGCAATGGCTGTGCATATTGACAGTGCATAGTTATGCCTACCACATGGACCCGTGTGTGACATCCACTGCTGGGTTTTGCTTTTTAACTGGCCAGGCGTTGCATGCTGGGTCTTTTATGACTTTTATGACCCTACATGTCATGCGGGCAATTTCAATTCATGCAACAATGCAGGGAGTTTGAAAAAGGGACGAGAATCACGCCCAGGGTTAACAAGCTATGTCGTGCACTTGTGCTACCACTACCAGGCCTGCGTTTTTTACCTACATAGGGGCATATTTACAAGGAGGCGATAATAAATTATCGCCGCTTTAGCGGCCGTTTTCGGCTGAAAAGCGGCGATAATTTTATCGCCTAATTAGCAAGGCCACGCTAACGCGTGAAACCTTGCTTTAGCGTGGGGATTCCTAACGCCCAGCTTTGCATCTCTAATGAGATGCAAAGTGAACGTTCCTGACCTGACATGACAGGAGAAATGTCGCTAAGCGACATTTCTCCTATCATCAAGCCCCACGCTATGAAGCATAGAGGCAGGAAAAGTAGCGATAACCCCTGTTATCGCTACTTTCCTTACGCCTGCTTCAGGACTGACTTAGCCATGATATCCTATGGAAGGTGGATATCATGGCTAAGTTTGTGAGTCCCTATCAACAAGCTAACGTGAGATTATCGCTGGGTTTCCAGCGATAATCTCATGTTTGGCAGTTAGCGCTAGGATTTTTATCGCTTTTGAGATAAGCGTTGCTAATAGCACGCTATCTCAGCGATAAAAATCCACGCTAGCCGGCGATAATTATCCTAGCGCTAAGTGCACTTAGCGATAATTATCGTCGGGTGTTGCTGATATGCCCCATAGAGCGCTAAAATGCTATTGAGGCTATAGAGAGAGAGAGAGCACATTTATCATAATTATTATAAATACATGTGGAACTATACTACTTACACCTTAATTTTGTTATCATAAAATCGATAACAAACTAATGGCAACATGATGATAAAAAAATATATGGATAAAATACAGAAGGAAATGTAAAAACAACTTATGAAAACAAGAGTCCTACAATATACAGCAGACGATAGATAGCACAACAGCCACCTTTTTACCAAGTATATTATCTGATTGTGATTCAGGGATGCGGTATGGAGACTGTTGTCCCATGAAAACAAACTTCATTTAAGGTGAAACTCACAAGGCATATGCCTTGAACATAAGTGATCCATGCCATTGTTGTCATTATAAGCAACTCTAGCATGTTCCGATGATCTCTCCATTTGTCGTGTAGAGTCTCACTTGCTATAGGTAATTGATCCTGACACTACTGCAAGCTTTTGTTTCTTAGCCATGCAGTTAGCATGTCATAATGAGCTGGCCTCAGCAGATAGACTAAGCATGTGCTGTGAGCTTTCGCATGTGTCCTATCGCAAGGTAGGATATCCTGCCCAGGCTGCTATTTTAGCAGATTGCAAAAAAGGAAGGGTATGATGCCGCACCACACAAGGGCGGCTCCTCCATTTGAGCGGAGAAGTGTCGCCCAACAGCCCCAGAGCTGAAAAATAAAATGGTTATAAAGTTTATTTGTCACTGGTTTATTTTTCAGCCACCCGTTACGAACTGTCAGGATGGGGTGGGCCAAGCGCTTCCAAGTGGCAGCAGCAAGGAGCTGTGCACTTTAAAATATGCATGTCTCTTTGGCCGGCCGTCTTGGGACGGGCAGCCAGACATGCACATTTTAAAGTTCCCTAACCTATGTGTCTTAGACAGCTGGATTAGAGAAAGCGCAGGCATCCAGTGCTCTTAGGAGTGGTGGGAGAGCCTGCTGTATCCAATCCTGGCACTGCTCTCATGCTGTGAGAGCAGCATCAGGATTGGGTAGTGCAGTTTCTTGTAGAGGGAGTTTCCTGGAAGACACCCAAGGGAGGAAGATGTCGCGCAACAAGGTAAGTGAATTTATTTATCTATTGGGGGGGGGGGGTTTGGCTCTCCACCCTCGGTACAATCTAGCCGCCACTGGCGCCGTACCATAAATCTTGGAGTTTCTTTGAAACTCCATAAATTGAGTCAACATCCTTCTTTGGCAATCCACATGATGTTGTAAGGACGACTGTATGAATCTTGCAAATCCGTTGCCTTAGTTGATTAGGGCAATTGCACATTGTGCTATTATTCTTCTGTCAACTCCATATTTGTTGGGGTTATTTGACCAGTTTTCAAAATCCCAGAGCTGCAAACGGCCCAGTGAATTAGACATTTGCTGGTGGAAACTGATGCGATCCACAAGTCACTTGTTGGACTCCAACCAGGCCAAATCATCCTTCCACCTTCTGAGGTCGCTAACTTGAGTAACATTAATTTGGGATAATCGCAAATACCTGCCAAAAGTGTTGTACAAGATCCTATATAACCATCAAGTTATTATTGCTGTCGGTTGCTCCTACAGGATTCTCAGAGGGTGATATTGTACTATGATGTTTGTGTGGACTCCATATTTCTTTGGGTTACTCGTGTGTTCTTCAATATAGTTTGCATTTCTAGACAGTGGCACTTGCATGTGGAATGAGTTGGCCCTGTTCTGTGACAGTCAAATCCTTGGAATTTCTTGGGTGCCCCATTGTATTTGGCATTACGCTATTATTGTTTCACTGGCTAGTGGCATGTTGCATTTGCAAAGTAAGCAGTTGTGGTTTTTCCAAATCCTTCACAAATTTAGACAACTCTGCTTGGATTTCGAAGATACATACACAGTATCCTAAATGTATTTGAATTTACATACTACTGGTGATGGTTCTTCTCATGCGAGTTATGCTTAAACATCTTTCCCTGTGTATTAGCTGTGTTTATTCATTCATTGAGTTTTGCAGCTTGTGCCCTAAACTGACCCAGAAGTCTCCCTTCATCTTTATTTCATCCGTGAAGTCAGGCTTCTTTGTACTTATACAAAAATAACAGGAGGGAACTCCTTTCATTCTTAGCCTATCCCTCCATACCAGCCAAAGGGGATTACCCTATGGTATTAAAGGGACTCTCACCCACTGAGATTCCAAGTGGCATGCTTTATCACAGAGTCCTCGTCCAGACACCTAGTGTACCTGGACAGTGATAGCAAAGGGAGCTCTTTGGTTATTGGGTGGGATCCTAGATTTAAAATAGTCTAGGGTGTCCTGAGGGTTATTTTCATTTTCAAAGGGCACTCTGAAAGAGTTATAAACAGGTGGGGATATACTATGAAAATTATTATTAAACATTTATAAAGCGCCTGGCTACCCTAAGGCATCCCCGTGCTGTCAGTGACAAGAAGAGCGGGAAAGCAGGCTGGTTATAAAATTGGTATCCCCATATCCCTGGGTCAACATGTTTCAGCCATCACACCAATGTCTCACCAGGCTAGTTGGCTTTCGTCGGGACCTCACAAGGATCCTGTTAGTATCCTGTATGTGTGCATTCAGTTGTGAAACTTCCATTCACCATACTCATACGTGCCAGACATACCAATCCATTTGGTCCTTATGTTCGCATTTCTTAAGTAGTGTCCTGTTTAGTGATCCATGAAGGTAAGGAGGCAGGTGGCCCATGTAGTCAAACTTTCATCAAAGGTCTCTTCCCAGCCTTGAACCTATTTGGTTCCTCCTTCTTCCACTAATCCTTTATGGGTTCCGGAGTAGCGTGCCACTCGCAGAAAAAGCACTTCAACGCCTCGTCAGGGGTAGTAAGCTCTATATAAATGCAATTTCATTACATTACATTACATCTTGCCCGGTACTTCGCCATCCTTCTAGTGTGCCTACAAAATATATGTCCGCTGACAGCTATTTTGTTCTCAGAACAAAGTGTACTTAGGTTCTCAGAGCGGTACGCATGCTTTTGGTGGTTTCCCAAGAGGGCAGAAAGAAAGCACATTCTTTCAAAGTGAATTGCTGTTTTACAGTCTCTGTAGACAGGAAATATTTCAAGATGGCTACGTAATTCACAATAATAAAGCAGTCAATCATTGGGAGGCAACAGCTGCCTGCAAACAAGAAAAATAGTGAGCCCTACTCACACCACTATGTTTGGCAGCAGTATACACTCTTTGAATGGAGAGGCATATGAAAAGGATATTGTAACTGGATGCCCCACTCACTGAGAGTGGGATTTAAATCCCCCAAGGTCACTGGGGTATTGTGATTTGTACTTTGTTTCAATGGATGAACTAATAATAGAAAAATGTATGGGGCTTTAGTGGGAGGAACTTTTTGAGGAGGGAGACATAAAGACATCACTAAGCATGGTAACACAGACTTCAAAATCTGTGAAGAAATTATCCTGAAAGATAAGGTGCTGATTACGTTCCCATAGGTGTCATTCAATAAGCTCAGAGTAGCTCGAAGGGTTTTTAGGTCTCGGCTAGCGTGGGATGCGCACATGCGCAGTCTTGCTGAGATTTTATGTTTTTAGGTATATTCTGTAAGGGGTTTTAAGCCCCGCCCCTCTTTTCCATTGGCTGGCGTCACCGTTTATGCTAAACGGTGGCCAGCCATTGGAAAAGAGCTTGTTGTGATGTTTTCCTTCGGCTATTTGAGCCGTCCCATTTGGACGGCCTCGCCTGCTTTCCTTCTGAAGTAAAAGGTTTCTTATCTTTATGGGGCCAAACACATGGCCCCATAAAGATAAGAAACCTTTTACTTCAGAAGGAAAGCAGGCGAGGCCGTCCAAGTGGGACGGGCGAAAAAGCCAAAAGTCTACGTCATGGCGAGCGCTTGTTTTAAAGCTGTTGTAGTAAGTCCCGTGAGTGATGTGTCAGATGTCCCTGTGATCAGAGCGCTTGTGATCGGAGGGTTTGGTGTTGATTTATTCTCGTCTCCTTCTCAAATAATCTTACAATGTGCCGTGCAACCGAAGGGCTTGCTATTTACAAACCCCACTAGTAAAGCAGCCGCCTCAGTGAATGTTTTATAATGTAAACATGTTTATTGCAAACGTGCGGCAGCCAAGTTTAGACACCTGCATTTTATTTGATTTAATTTTGTGGCATCTGCTTGCATTACACAAAGAGAAGCAACGAAAGCCCCGCCTGTTGGGTTTGTCAATGCTTGATACGTTTGTGATTTTAAGGGCGCACAACTGAGTGAGAGCTGTAGGGGCACATGAGCTGTGTGCCCCCCCACTTTCCCTCACACTGGACAGAGTGCACGTCTATGAGGCTGGCAGGACAAGCGCTGTCTGCTCCTGCTTCTTGGCGCTACATTTGCAGTTTTCTATAGCGCGACCACGACCCGAGGGTATCGGAGCACTTTACATGAGCACCAGTTGTGTTACACGAGGACACATTCATCTTTGCTCGGCAGGGGGGAATAGGTGATTTGGCCGGAATCACAGGATGTTTAGAGTCATTGCCGAGACTCGAACCTACCCGATCCTCCGCTCCAAAGTCATCCGCTCTGGGTGTTAGGCCACATCCTCCCCAGGTGCCTGTGCTGCTGAACTCTGCTGTCACGAGGCGCTCTCTTGCACCAGGATGTAGAAACCACTGCAGACCAGACATTAACTAAGTGATGAGGGCAAGAACAGGGGCTGTGGGCATGAGAGCACTTTCCGTCGCCCCTGCCACTGCCCACCCTTGAAGAATAGAGTGAGTGCCCCCCACCCCCCTGGTGACGGTCCCTGGTGATGGAGGGCAGAGGTCAGGGCTGCAGAGCGCCTCCTGCTGGGACACGTTACAAACTGGACAGAGTGCACGTCTATGAGGCTGGTAGGACAAGCGCTGTCTGCTCCTGCTTCTTGGCGCTACATTTGCAGTTTTCTATAGCGCGACCTCGACCCGAGGGTATCAGAGTGCTTTACATGAGCACCAGTTGTGTTACACGAGGACACATTCATCTTTGCTCGGCAGGGGGGGAATAGGTGATCTGGCCAGAATCACAGGATGTTTAGATACATTACCGAGACTCGAACCTACCCGATCCTCCGCTCCGAAGTCGTCCACTCTGGATGTTAGGCCACATCCTCCCCAGGTGCCTATGCGGCAGAACTCTGCTGTCACAAGGCGCTTTCTTGCACCAGGATGTAGAAACCACTGCAGACCAGGCAGACTGTTGTTGATAGATGCTGAGAAGGGAGCTAGAGATGGTGAGGTGGTCTGGTCCGGAGCATGTGTGGTTTGCGTTAGATTGCTGGTGCTGTTGAGACGACGAGGTCATAGTTGTGGCGTTTGAAGCGTGTTGGTTAAGCGATGTGTTGTATCGTGTTGACTGTGTCGATGAGGTAGGTGAGGGTGTCTCTTGTGTTTTTGAGCTTTGGTTTTCTGGGAAGGTGAAGTTACCCAAGAGGGTGGTGTGGGTGTGTCTGAAAGATCAGGTGGTGAGAGTGAGACCACCCGAGAATTCATCAATTATGATCTTATACGCGCAAGGAGGCTTTGGCGTTGAGTGTTACTTGCATAAGGTGCAGGACCAGGATGATTTACGGATGATAGCGAAGCCTCCTCCCTTATTTTGTGCACAGTTCACACAACAGCTGCTGTAGCCTGTGTGGCGATGGTTCCTAGGATGTGTGATGATGTGGGTGTGCGCCATGTTTTTGTGATAAGGAGGGTGTCAAGCTTGTCATAGCTGATGCGATCTGCGACGTCTGGTGCATGGAGTATGCTGAGTGAGCGTTAATGAGCATGAGTTAGAATGTGTGTTCTGTAGTTAAAGAGGTGTGTGCAGTAGTTAGTGGGGCGTGTACAAGGTTGTGTATGTGTAGCACCAATGCTATGCGAGTGTCTGGCTTGTCTGTATCTCGGTGTGGGGGTTGATGGTATGCGGGGCTGGGTGACGCACAGGGGTTTCTGGCACAAACAGTCAGTGCTTTTGTCTGAGTCTGCGCTTTTCTGGGGTGCCCAGGGGAGTTGACTGAAGTAAGGAGAAGGCAGGAAGTGATGTCACTTCCTGTGCAGATGAATGATGGGAAGTGAAGTGATTTCCTCTTGTTGGCTTCTCCTTTTCAAGTTGGTTTTGGTGGGATGCCAGTAATGTTGCTTGCTGAGGAGATTAGTGATGGGTCATTTATTATGTGGTGCCTCTGTGCAAGATAAACCTATCTTTAAAGTTTATAATCGGTACTGTCAATTGTAAGCAAGTGGAGAGCCAATTGCTCCTATAATCTTCTTAGCTGAGGCATTTGGGCATCAAATACGGATTTTAGGTCGAGCCTGGGCAGTACATGCGCTGCTCTGCGAGGCATGCTGTATTCAGGTATGGACTTGAAGCTCCGCCCATTCTCGGCCCATATTTTTCATTGGCTTGTGTCATTGTCCACAAGCTGCCTTTCTTAAGTATGTGTGAAGTGCTAACAAAGTGTGAGCCTTTGTTTTCCCTACTGCATTGGCATCAGGTGTGAGGCTCCTGACTGCTCCCAACTAAGAGACTCGAACAAAAGGAGGCCTACACACTTACCTATATACATGCATACATATATATGCATATATATATAAAGATATATATGTATACATATGTCAATATATATATGCATATATCTTTCCACATATATATGCATACATATAGATATATATGTATACATATGTCAATATATATATGCATATATTTTTCCACATATATATGCACATATATACATATATGTATACACTAAATAACAAACATTACAAATGCAACAGGTCTCGCATTTGTGAAAGTTGAAGCAATTTTATTAAAGATATCACTATATATACATATATCCATCCCAATATCACTAAAATATGCTTTTATACATGTATAGATCTGTATATGTATGCACACTATGCTATTATATACCTATATACATATATAGACCAACATGTATATGCACATATATACACATACAATACATCTGTATATCTAAATAACGAAACCTCTAAATGCGTGCATAAATATGCATATTATGTACATTGAAAACTGCTAACACAATAATAAAAACACTTCTAAAAAGAAACACCATTTGCTAAAAAAAATGCTCTAACTTGGACAAAGATGAGACCTGTTGCATTTTTAATGCTTGTTGTTACTGTATTTTGTTAAAAGATTCAGCTGTACTAGAGAGTGCTCTTTCCTAGGTACAGCAGAAGACGAAGGCTAGAATGTGTTGATTAAAGTCCTCACTGTGAGATTCTCTTTACTTCTGACCAGTCGCGGCTGGCATGGCTCGTGGGGGGTGGGGGAGGGGGGTGGGGCAGCGAGTTGGGCGGCGGCAGGTGTCGCACAAGAGGTGGAGGGGGGATCGAATATTTAAAAAAAAGAAAACTTACCTCGAGGCTGGGTCCCGCATCTTCTGTGCTCTTGTTCTCCTGCCTCTGACAGGAACTGGAAGCAGGCAGCCAAGCTCGATCCCCTAAGCCAATCACAATTCTGCAATGTCAGCGTTGTGATTGGTCTGAGCGCCGAGACACAGCGCTCAGCCAGGGGCTGGAGGAGTGGGCATGTTCTCCATGCAGGATGTAATGCAGCCTGCATGGAGAACAGGGAAGTGCGCATGACTGTTTTGGGCTGCCTGAGAGGGCCGACCAAACAGTCATTGTGCACTTAGGAGTGGGCTAGCCACTCCCCCCCTGCCCTGCTGAAAGAGCCGAGCAGCCCCGCCTACTCGCCCGCTGCAAAGCAGGCAGCAGGACAGGAAACATAAAATGACAATAACTTTAAGTTATTGTCATTTTATGTTTCTCACTGTTTAAATCAGTGGGGCAATGCTCCTCCTCCATAGCGGAGGAGCCGCCCCTGCTTCCGATTCTCCTGAAAACAGGAGCTACCAGCACCATTGGAATTACAAGGTCTGCAGTAAGTCCCAGGAGTCGGCTTTTGTACAGACTATGGATGCTAAAAGCAGAGATCCCGGTAAGAGACTGAAGTCAGTGATGAGACCAGCAGAATCGGGCCTGGTATTTCTGATTCTGCTGCTCATTCCTCCATTCGGGAGAGATTCTTAGGAAACGCCTCATAATCCCCTGATAACTCCACAAGATCAGTGGAGTTACCAGGCGAGTAATGCTGTCCATCTGTAATGCAACTGGTGCTCATGCAAAGTGCTCTGATACCTTAGATTCGAGTTCGTGCAATATAAAATGCTACCCTAAGTGATGTAGGAGTGACTTAGAGAATTGGAGATTTTGAGTAATTGTCCTCATGTAGTTGCTGTAAATGCAATTTTTGGTATCAGAGTATGTCTGGTTGGTGTACAGGCACCCACAGTTAAATATTTCAAATATGCTGGGTCTGACGGACTGGTTACTACCCTGTCCCTCACAACCACCTCTCATCAGATAGATTTGCTCCAAGTCTTAACCATTACCAATGTTTGATGCCATTTCATGCAGCCCAGTTGAGGATCTCACTGTGCGGCTTAGCGTTGGTTGTGGCTTCCTCTCGGAGAGTCTTGCTGGGGTTGCAGGTGTTGTTCTGAAAGACTAGTTATACGTCTACCTTTGAGAGCAGCATACTGATAAGTGGCAAGAAAGAGAATTGAATTCAAGTTTGAGACAGTGGTTGGAAAATCATTCTCTCTGGTCTAACTTTTTACAGACATAAGCATCAGGTGAGGGTGTGAACTGTGACTTAATCAAGGACTACTATTGGGGTGGATAACTTACGGCCCAAGGCAAGTTGGTAATGTCATGATGGAGGGGCATCTGCTCTGGGTAACAAAGATGATTTTTTATCCATTCAAGGTTAAGCTCACTGTTTAACCAAGTTCAATCCTTTACTAGTACCCGTGTCCCATCAGATGCTGGGGCTTCTGATGAGAGTGGTAGGTAATCTGAAGACATTATTTGAAGATTACAGTCCACCACTGTTAGCGTGTTCATTGTCAAACATAACCTGCACAACGAGTTAGAAGACTTAGGGCCAGATGTGTGAACATTAGAAATAGCGAGTTCCTAATTGCGATTTTCTCCCAATCACAGATATGGAATCACTATTACTAATTTATGAAAGTTCTAAATTAAAATCAATGATTCCTAGTGGGTGGCAAATCGACCTATCTCATGAATATTAATGAGGTAGGTCACAATTTGCGACCCATTAGGAATGGTAAATCACAGAGAGGGCTGGAGTCAGCAGACCACCAGGTCTATTATTGCTTTCAAATAAA
The DNA here is from genome assembly GCF_964204655.1 of Triturus cristatus. Taxonomy (NCBI): domain Eukaryota; kingdom Metazoa; phylum Chordata; class Amphibia; order Caudata; family Salamandridae; genus Triturus; species Triturus cristatus. The sequence goes on along the minus strand of NC_140584.1, from coordinate 287,187,000 downwards.
GCTTTCTTTTTTTCTTTGAAATGCAGCCTTTTTCCATAAAGGAAATGGGATGCGTTTCAAAAGAAAACAACAAAACATTTAAATAAATCACTTCACGGCGAAAGATACTGATGAGTCCATATTCTCAAAATCCCATAATAAGCATTCGAGAATATAAAATGTGCAGATCCGCACACCAATTCAAATGTGAGGAAGCATGGGACCGATATCGTAGTCCGATCGGCAGACGTGTATTACGCGAATGCTTATTATGGGATTTTGAGAATATGGACTCATCAGTATCTTTCGCCGTGAAGTGATTTGTATTGCACAGCACCTCCCTACTTTAGTACTTTGGAATCCCTCAGAAATTATTTATCTGAACCTATATTAAGAAACTCTCCTATTTCTGAGTACACGGCGATATATGAATTACAGACCTTAAGATGACCGTTTACATTTTTCCCTACTACTTACAGATACTGCCCTGAAGAAGTTCTTATCTCAAAGAACGAAACGCGTTGGCTGATCTTTTATTTTATGGAAAAACATATGAAAATTAAAAGGAATTATAAGGACTTACTCCAGCTTGGACTTTTCTCTGGTGCACCTTCCTTTTTTGTAAAAAAGTTCTTTCTCATCTGATTTTCAGTGGAGTCCCTCTGCGGCGGACTTTGGAAGAGTTATGCACAGGATATTTACTATTGTACATTTGGGTTTGAGGTGCTGAACCAGTGGTCAGCCGTGGTGGTTTCTTTTGGTTAAGAACAAAACATTTAAAATTCATTTTTAGGTCGAGCCTGGGCAGCGCATGCGCTGCTCTGCGACATGCTGTATTGTAGTATGGACTAGAAACCCCAGCCACTCTCCGCCCATATTTGTCATTGGCTTGTGCCAATGTCCTTCGTACATGCTGGCTTCTGATACTTTAATTGACTTGTTAGTCCCTCCTTAGTACCGCCTTGTCTTCATTTGTAACGGGGAGGCGATGCGGATGTTTATAGGTGACACGGCTGGAAGCGCTGAAGATAACAAATATCACAGTAGACTCTTTCACCCTCGACCTCCCATGGAGTAAATAGGATCGTGCTATAAGGTTAGTCGCGCAAGTACTATACTAGCGGGGCGTTTGATCCCTACAACCCACGGTCTTTCAGTGGTTGATCCTTTATACTATAGGTAAAAGGCGGTGCCCTCCAAAAACGAATGCTATGTACCCTCCGGGGACCCTGAAACAGAAACATGTTGACCATACCTAGCACGGTGAAGGGATAATTGGTTCCCAAATCACCGCTCACTTCTTTTAATACCATGCCGTTGTACCTTTAATTAAATTAGTTTATTAACAACCGCAATGGATTTTAGATCACTTCATCACTAATTCACGGGCCACCACTCAGTTATAGATGTGCATCCCTGTCTCCAGGTGTATGCCCCCCTCCATCAAACAAAGGTTTTGAAGGGCGAGGACGGCCTATGATGACGCATGACACCAGGTGGTGTGCGAGGCCAGTCCTTCACTTTTTGTGAGATGCCCCAGTTGTCGCGCATCTCTTAAATTCCTGTAGGAATCCCAATTAGGGACAGCCCCATTTGTGTTTACATTCATTTGTAACCTCCCATGAGAACTGGCCCTTTTACTTGGGTTGTTACATGGTACGTCCTTTTTAGTCTATAAGCACTATTTTCTTTAATGAGTTTCTTCTACTGCAGGCACGACATACTTTGCTGAAACATTTCACTTTCCAAGCAACCCTCTCCCCGCCTTGGCTACGCTGCTTTGGAGGTCGCTTTATTTGATACTTTATATGTACAAAAAGGACTCGCCTGCATGTCGCGACGTCGTGTTTTAACTTTAATTAAGTTTATTTCTTCCTTGTATAACAAATCTGCTAAGCTGTTCACCCCCTCCGGCCCCCACCTCAGAGCCACGGCATCCCAGGAATGTCAGCCCCTGGTTTGTGTGAGCAGCGGTGACGCTAGGGGGTGCTTGCCAATTTTCCTAGAGTTGGCATATGTACTTGTTTTCAATTTTTGGTTACCATCCAACTTGGATCTGCAACAAAAAATAAAAGCTCCGTGTCCTGGTATTTCGATGCATGCCAACAAACAAAACTCTGAGCCCTCTGCAGCAGGAACATTAATCACCGCGTTATCTTTGACTTACCAAGGAGGCACTGACACCGGTGGGTAAATAGTGCCTGCTGCCTCGGGATGGTGGATGTAGCTGTAGTCTGTGGAGTCACTGACCGTGACTGGCACAGCCCTCAGCAACCCTTCAAGAGCAGGAGAGGGCAGCACATGTCAAGAAGGTCACGGATGTTCCTTACTTTAATTTCTTCGGGGGCTGTAGCAATTCCTTGTGGCTCGGACTGTCTGCGCTAGGAATCTGTAATGCAAACATCATGCTATCCATCAACAGGAGTGGGCGCCTGGTGTGTAGCAAATCAGAAAGCAGCGCCGAATCCACGTGAGCTGGGCCCGACATGCGCAGAGCAGATTCTGTCTCCGCCTCCATGGTAGAATGCACCGGATCCACTTGTCCTAGAGGCTGAGGTCGGTCCTCAACAAGGCAGATGTTCTCTTCTATATCCGGTGCCAGCCATTTCAAAAACAATATGTCAAAGACGCACTTCAAATCCCCTGAGGCCATCACCTTCACCTGTGATCTCCGAGGCAGCTAAATCAAATTTAGGGATGCACAGCAGGGATTTTCTTATTTAATTGTGTGCAGGCCGCAAGTCTTCGTTGCGCATGCAGTTTGGCTAGATGTAAGTGTGTGAATAAAACAGTTTAGTGCGGTGATGCGGACACCGGCACTAAAATGCATTTGTTGAATCCCTAATGGGTGTTACGTGGCAAGGCTGCCCAATGCCCAGTGAGCGAAAATAAAATAGCCCCGGTCCTATGAAATAAGTGCCGGTGCTGAGCACCGGAAAGCACCAGCACAAATTAAGCACTGTGAGCTACCTGACCAGTTTATTTTGTTTTATGGACAGCTCATCTCCAGAGTGTCTAGAAACTAAGAGCCATCCCCCTCGTTTCCGCTTTTACGATGTGACAAGGAAGCTGGAAACTTTTTCTTACATCGCCATGGCGGGAGCTTCCCGAATTGCGCGAATTTCATTTATTATTGGGCAGAATAAAAAAGAATTTGCAATGCAATATGTCTCGTATTAATGAAAGCTTGAGCTATTGGCATTGCAAATAATAATGCAACGCCAATAGCTCAAACTTTCAGTAATGCAAGACCTATTGCATTGCAAATGCTTGTTTAAGAGCAGGCAGTGGTTCGTGGGAACGCTGCATGCTCTTAACGAATATTTGTTTTTACATTCTTAAAGGGGAAGGTTCCCCTGGGGACCCCTTCTCATTTGCGAATGATATTCACTACCTTTCAGTAATTGGTAAAAAATAGTTCGGTCGCAAAACATTAATGCATACTACTCATATTGGTATTTGGAAGGGACGCCCCAAACACTCCCCTTCCAAATACCTCTTGGTAAACGCAAAATGCAATTCTGTAGAATTGCAGTTTGGTGTTTGTCCATTTATTTATCACATTTTTGTAGCAGTTCATTCAGAGAATTCTATTGTTTAATTACCTGACTAATTACCTGACTTCCCTGTTCCGCGAATTGATCATTTTATAAATTGCAATATGAAAATGTTCTATTGAGACCAAAGTACAATGGGATTTTTAAAAATAATATATTTTTTTCACAGAAAACTGTTGGTCTGGCATTGCAGTTGGATTATTTTGGGTTGTTGAATGTTGGGGAGTGATAATAATAAGGCTCGCCGCACCCACCCTCAAAACCAGCACCTGGCTTTGAATGACTATAAATGTCAACCTAGTAAAAAACAGGAGAAACAGAATTCAGCAGTGGTGTGGATCAATGAGTTTAGGGTTGTGAAGGCACCAGCATTAAGATACTTTGATGTGGAAATAAAAGCAGTTAATGCTATTGAAAAGGTGTTTGCTGCTGTTGTGCACCAGTAGCGTAACGAATCAATGATTACCGCTGACGATGATTAGCAGGCTTTGAGGGAAGCAGAAAAAAGATAACTCCATGACTAGACGAGAAGCCATGGCCTTCTAGTTGGGTTCCTTCAAGTTATGCAGGCTGTTCCTGCAGGGAATCGGCATACGGTTACGTGGCATCACAAACTAGTGGCTCATTGCAGTATGGCTATAGGGGCTGAGCGCCCACCACTATTCACGGCTGAAGGGTTGGCAGATCTTCTGGAGTTTCATTTCATCGGTTGTATGTTGCAGGCGAGAAGTACATGGTTACACCTTGATTGCCATGCTTGCCATTCACAAGGCTGCATGAAGGTTCCTTTGATGATGTTGAGGGTGGTTTACATGTGGCCTCCTCCCATGGAAGCATCGTAGAGGCTCTGAACGAAAAGCAGTGGTCGGTTGATTCGGCATGCGATGAAGATCCGAAAAGAGCAAAAGGCGTGATATTAGGAGGTTGTCAAAGCAGTTGATCAAGTGGTGAATCGATAGGGCCTGGTCTGGGTGGAATTGTTGGCACGTCACTTATGGGTTCCTCGGGGTAAGAGACTGGTTAGCAGTAGAAGATTGTTGGCCTTGTCTATGAGGAACATCTGGGCAGGATATTTACCAAACATCATGAGAGAGTTTTTTGGTGGACGGGAGTTAAAAGGAGAACTTAAATTAAATGGGAGGGGGCGTCCAGTGTGTTTCAGTAATGAGAGTTAGAAGTTGTATATATCCAAGTATTGTGTCATATAAGGTTCTGGGTACAGTTTGGGAGGAACTGGCTTTTGAGTGAATAGGGACATTTGCCATGCTCAGCGGTGACATGAGTATGTTTTTAGATGTGTGCAGTACTGCTCCAGGAGAGTCGAGGTGTGGTTTGTGCAGGGGATGTCACTAGAGATGATACCTGTTTATTTGGAAGTGAGAGTTTCCCCAAGCAGTTGGTTACTGAGATGGTGTGCTGTAGTTTTCATGTAAGATGGTGAATATTTTGAGGGGGGGGCTCATTCGACATCTCATGGTAAAACTGTATCATGTCCACCTGAATGAGTTGGCGATGCAGCGAGCGCAAGGTAAATAGTTTTATTTATTTATTTACTTACCTTACTCCATGCCGTCATATGTCCGACTCTACTACCCTCCCACCCTGTCCCTCCCCCGCTCCGCCACCCGCAGCACTCCCTCGGCAAGCCGCCAATAATGATTATTGACAGTGTGAATATGCTCCAATTAGACTCACTGTTTGTAAGTAAATCTTATGTTGGAATGCAAAAAATGTAACATTGACACGGCCTTCCTGGGCCTTCATTGGGCACTCCTGATCTAGAGGGATAAGTCAAATTGGTTGAATACTCTCTAGTGGAAGCAAATAATCCCAAAATTTAGTCGAAAAACCTTTCATAGTAAAACTGCCTGCTCTAAATATAAATGGTACTTTACTTGTATTTCCTATTACATTGTTAGCATACATGGCCATCTTTTCTGTACTTTTTCAATCTACAATGTATTGGAGGGAGGGTAAATCCCTCCAGCTGTATCACTCTTTTTTTGGCTGCAAACATTTACTTTGGCAGTGATAAAGAACTCAGATGCTAATACTAATGGTCCCAACTACTTTTTAAAATATTTTTTTTCTCGCTGACAATTCTCTTTTTTTCCCATGGGAAGTAAAGCTTTTCCCCACTTGTTACTTCAACTTAGTCCCTGGCCTTTAAAAGGCTCCCCCATTACTTCAACCTGGATAACGTACCACCATTCTACGTCCAAATGCGGCAAATTTGGGCCCTTACACTGGCCGTAGGTGTAGGATTTGATTATGTTGAAGTAATGGTTGAAAGCATTGCATTCAAAATGGAGTGCAGCTATATTTCGATTTTCAGCCAAAAATACTTTCTCTTTACAAAAAACTTTTATCTAAAGTGGTTTTCAATACTTTACTGTCTCTGAAAGTGCCTTTGTACCCTTTGCACTTGAGCGGCACATGGGGAAGGTGTTGTAGTAATTGCCTAAAGACCTGAAGCTGAGCTCAGGTAGATGGGTTGCTAGGATACTGTGATGTGGTTGACCTGGGAAGATGTCTTCCTCTGGCATTGTGAGGTCATGAAACGTTCAGTGGGTGGGAGATGTTGTATTACTTCTGGAGTTAGTGATCGGATGCCTGCCCGGTCAGACGTCTTTTGTGGTGTTTGAGCAGGAAGCCATGTTAAGAATCCTACTCGTCATGGTAACTTCTCACCCCTTAAGTGATCTTCAGCAGGACATGCAGACATGCGCACAGCCAGCTGGTGGGTCGGACTGCAGTAATAGAGGGGGTTTTAACATATTGTGACTATTGTGTGGCTTTGGGGCTGGGGTTAGTATATATTTCGATTGTAATTTGGTTTTCTGCGCTTGTGCCTTAAACACGAGATTCTTATTAGTTGAATGTTGCGTATGTTGGAGATTCTGATTGGAGCAGTGGCAGTTTAACATACCCTAGACCAGTGCTCAATTTGAGCCGGTGGTTTCCAGTGCTCTGCACCATCACTTAATTGTCAACATCATACTTAGGATAGTCTGCCACATGGTGTCGCAGCTCATCTAATTTAGAGAGGAGCAGAACAATGGCTGTTTATAAATACAATATACATTAAAAAAATTGCTAATACCATTCCTTTAGCTTTGGAGACCTGGAATAATCTGAACTGTCACGCTTGCAGGTGAGAGAAATGATTAGTAGTTGTTTTGGTACCACGATTGGCAGCGATGTCAGGGGCAATGGGTGGTGCAAGCTGCAGTGGCCTCCTGGTCAGGGCCCTGGCACTTATTATTTTACAAATTAAGCACTGCCCTTCACCCATACCGAAGGTAGCATATCAAAGAGATCTTTTTATTTTATTTTTTTATTTTTGCACCCAGAATTTTACATAGAGCGAACTTGACCCAAAGGTATCGGGTATCAGAGCTCTTTACATGAGCACCAGTTGCGTTGCACAAGGACACATTCATTTTTATTAGGCACGGGGAGATTAAGTGATTTGCACAGACTCACAGGATGTTGAGCGTCATTGCCGGGACTCGAACCTGGTTCCCCAGATCTGAGATCGACCCCCATAGCCCCTTCGGCCACATCCTCTCCCCAAATGCTTCTTATTCTTATTGCTTCTAATAAACCAGATTTTCCTCCTAGCTACCGTATCCGAGCTTTCTTTACAGCAAGTTGTCTCGCACTAGAGGTGTGGAGGTTACCAAAGGGGAAGGTGTTTGGCAAAAGTACTGTTATTTTTCTCTGGCCTGTTTTGCCAACCTTGCGTTGTTTGAAGTTATTTCTTTGGCTTGCCTCCACAGAAGGATTTTCTGATCTGCCAGTTCAGTGCTCTATTCGCAGCTGTCCTCTTTCGACGATACCTGCACCCCGTGTACACGAGCTCCACCATCAGACATGCAGTGGCCACGCTCCTTGGACTCTACATCTGCATGTTCTGCTTCGGGTGGTAAGTCATGGCGGACAAGCCTGTGCGGTCAATGGCACATGGACATAACAGACAGCTGCTTTAATGCCAAACATGCTACTAACTCATTGCGTTACAACAGTACCCTAGGACAAGACAGCCATTTATCCATTCTATCCAGGGCCTGATGACCCCGCTCTCGCCACCCACATCCTCTAGACCTATCAGCAAATCCTCTTGGACCTAGCGGTCCTCTCCGCATCTTAGGCCACTCAGTCCTACCTCGTCCTGGACATAGCGCCCCCCCCCCTCCTAGACCTACAGGTCTCCCCTTCCTGGACTAGCTGGCCCTCCTCCCTCATTTCCCCGCCTCCCTCTCCTCTATCCTGGACCTACTGTCCGTCCTTCCACGTTCTGGACCTACTGACACACTTTTCGCATGCTGGACCTACCAGCTCTGTTCCCTCACCCTGCACCTACCTATCCTCATGTCTATCCTGGACCTACCGGCCCTCTAGAATCCACCATGTCAAGCGCCTTGCCACGGTTTATGTGAAAACGCAGCCAACCATCAGGTCCCTTTCTGTCCAAGCCACAACAATGATACCGCAGGTAGATTGTGGGTCTGGGGGCGCCCTCCACTGAGAGTGCACCTGCCAGGCCTATTGTCCAATCTCCTGCTGTCTGTGAACATCCCTCAGATCTGAATGAACTCGTTCTCAACATCTGGCAGATAGATGTACCCGGCTGCACCTGGCACGAGAACTGCTTCATGTTTTATCTCTTCGTGAACTAACATCCGCATCCCAGCTCGTTTAACCACTCAGACTTCCTTATTTACCCTCCTTCTCGTCTGGTACGGCTGCTGCCCCCCTGTGGCTTGGGAAAACTGTCCCTCAGTATGAGACGTTTTAAGGCATGGGCAAAGTGGGCTCTGGCCCAGGGCCCCAGCCTTTCAGGCCCCCCCACTCCCGATGATGATCCTGGATCCTGGATAATTCTTTAAAAGATTGTTGTAAATAGCATTTTCCTTTAATTTATTTTTCATGTGGATCGTGTGTGAGAGTCTATAAAACATTTTTCTGACAAATGTTGTGTTTATGTTTCATGCAATATTCATTAAAAAAAAATCCTTTTAGGTCAAAACAGGACCTCACATATGAGAAATGGGAGGGTGTCATAGAGATTATTTGCATTAATATTAATGAGCTGCTGCAGGTTTACAATATTGGAAGCACGCATCACTGTCCCTGAATATTATATGGAAACACATTTAGAATGTGTACCAGTGTGCCTGGGCACTGTCAGTGACCTGGCCAAAGAGGACATGACAGAGTTGAAACTGGATCATAAATTCAAAGCTGTTCTGAACAAGGGCCCCCAAAATCCGTTTGGCCCAGGGTCCCCAAAATCCTTAGGACGTCTCTGCCCTCATTGAGCACTGATGGAGATATTACTAACCGGTGAGCCTCATTACTCTAATCCTTAGTTCTCCCCGTCACAGACCTTGTTCCCTCCCACTCTGTTTTTAGGTCGAAGCCTAGCGTAAGACTGCGCACATGCGCAGTCTCGCTGGCGAGATTTTATGACCTTGAGGGAGATTCACTAGTGGGCTTTAAGCCCCGCCCTCTTTCCCATTGGCCGGCGTCACTGTTTATGCTAAACGGTGGCCGGCCATTGGGAAAGAGCTCTGTGTGTTGTACTCTTTTCTCTCTTTCTGCCATCCCACTTGGACTGACTGCCCTGACTTACTTCTGGCGTAAAAGGTTTGTTATCTTAATGGGGCGAAACAGGTGGCCCGAAGCGACAGGGCAGCTGACACAGGAACCCACGAGACTGACGCTTCTCTAACTTCTTTTGAAGACGCTGACATTTCTCTCCAGGATGTAGCTCGCCTGAGAGCGAATTCTGTAAAACTGAATTTAAACTCTTAACAATGTAGTTTATTTTAAGTACCGCACTAAAAGCAACATTTTAGTACTGAGATTGAAGAACGTGTATGTAACAACCTACTTTGGGGCATATTATCAAGGCCGCCGTTAAAATTATCGCCGCTTTAGCGGCAGGAAACTGCCGCTAAAAGCGGCGATAATAGGCTTGATAATATGCCGCAGAGAATACCAATAGAAGCCCAGGTTCTGGTGTGAACATGGGCCTCTATTGGAATTCTCTGCGGCATATTATCAAGCCCATTATCGCTGCTTTAGCGGCAGTTTTGTGCTTTCAGAGCAGCAGTCTGCCAGGGGTGAGGGAGAGCTCTTATTTTCAGCTCCAGCATAGCCAAACACAAATGCCTCACTTAGAGGCCCGCAAACAGCACATGTTTTGTTCCGATCTCATCCTGGCTGGGAGCTAGCTGGAGCTAAGCACCTCGAGGAAACAAAGACACTCAGCTTGTCACTTTCTTAAGAAAACAAGCATTGGCATAGCCAATAGGTCTCGCCTTTGGGACCTTATAAGTGTTTAGCCATGCAACATTTAATGTTGTTGCAGTAAGGATATTGTGCTGCATAACTAAATACTTATAACGTCCCAAAGGCGAGACCTATTGGCTATGCCAATGCTTGTTTCTTGATCTTTCGATGTGGCTTGTTAGTTGTAGATGGAGAGAGGGGAGTGACTATTCTTGAGGGAGCAGAGGGGTGTTTTAGTTTAAAAGAAATCTATAATTCTCTGTCTCAAGGAGGACGGCGCCTCACGTTGCAATGACTGTGATGGGGAGGCCAAGTGAAGAGGCAATGCACGTGCTCACTTTCAGCCATTTACAACCAAGGTAAGGAAAATGCCCCGCCCCTCTTTCCGTATGGCCTCATGGTTGCAGGGGGGGAGGTTAAAAGAAAGTCATAACTGGGGTAGAGCAAGCCTATCAGTCATTGGTCCCGATGCCACTTCAGCCGCTGCACCAATGACAGCCCTGATGCTGAAGCAAGCCGTCATGCTGCACGCGCACAACAAGCAGCTGACCCGGAACTGTTCTCCTTTTCTCTCTCCCCGCTAGCAGGGGCGTCACCTGTGCCCAGAGCCCGAGGCCTCATGCACAGCACTCGCACCTCAGGGAAGCTGCCATCCATCACCAACACCTTACAGTCCCTGGCTTTCTTGCCACCTTGACCTAAGAATGAACGACCTGGAGCCATTGTCCTGCCTTGACCCTCTGGCCTTTGCCATGTCTTAAGGTGGGGACAATTTGAAGGAAGCAAGGGTCAGTGGAACGTATCTCAGTATTGGGCCCTTGATGCAGTGAGATTTTGACTGCCTTCGGCTCCTCCTAAGGGGTGACGAGCAGCTGTTAAAGAACATTAAAACCGTGTGGAATCTGTGATCCTGAGTGCAACTCAATGCCAGAACTAACCATTCAGGGACAATTGTGTTTTTTAAATGTAAAGTATGGGAACTGTGTTTTGTACAACCAAAAGTGCTCAGGAACCTCGTTCCCAATAGATCCTCCCCACTTCGACCTCTGGTTATGAGTGAGGAGCAACGCTAATTCACAGGGCACGAGTCGGGGGTACATCCACCCACTTTTTTCACAGGGTGGACGCAGGGCCGGCTTTAGGGCAGTGCGACTAGTGCGGCCACACTGGACGCTGACCTGTGGAGGGGGAGCCGAACTCAGGGGGGCTCAGTGATTAGCAATAACTTAGGATGGGAGAGATTAGGGGCACTTATGCCCGGTGGTAGTGAGAGAATGCGAGGAGGTGGTCAGGGGGTTTGGGGACGGCAAAAAATGATTCTCGCACCGGGCGCCACCAGCGCTAAAGCCGGGCCTGGGTGGAAGCCATCTACCCTGACAAGAAGTTGGGCCCCACTAAAAAAGATGCTGAATTTCCTGGTGTAATTTTAAAACACCAGGACACATTCAGCAGCGCCTGTTGTTTGCTTTCGATTGGCAACACCGTGCAGGTGGGGACAGGATAGGGCTCTCTTATTTCACACTCCTGCTGGGCCCATAACAAAGGCCGAATCTGAGGGGTCATCAGGCCTCCTTTTGTTAGAGTCTCCTGGCTGGGAGCAGTCAGGAACCTCACACCTTATGCAAATGCAGCAGAGGGGAAACAAAGTCGCACACATTGTTAGCACTTCACACATACTTAAGAGAGGCAGCATTTCACTTTGTTCAGGCTCTGTTTATGAGATATGCATGCACTGTAAGAATATCAGATGTGTGGATCTTTCCCAGTATTTTTACAAAATAAATAGCATTTATATACGCTTACTACCCTTGAGGAGGCGTTGTAATAATTTAAATATCACTATTTTTTCTTTTAAAGCACTATGGGTAGAGGAAGCTTTACGCTGACAAAAGGCAACATTGGTTTGCATGAAGCTTGCAAAAGTGTGAATCTTCTGCCTAAATCAGGAGGGTGTGCAAGTATACTCGAAATGTGCTCAAATGTACTCATGATAGACCTGCTAAAGATATAAGTGAGGGCTTAGGATCTGATGTCACTTCTTGTGATGCCACTTGCATACTGATTAACTAGGTTAGTCCCCCCACTTATGTTTTTTAGGACTTGTGCTCTGCTAATTCATCCCTCCTCTCTCTCTCTGCTGCAGGTACACAGCTCTACTGGTGGGTGACGTGCTCCTTTGCTATGGAATCCTGCTCACTGCTGACCGGAAGCACGTGCACATGTGAGTCAGCCCGAGGGGGCGGGTTATGGGAGGGAGAGTTCCACATGGCCGAGGGGAAGCGATTGCCTTGTTCAGTTCCATTGCTTTCCAGTACTTGTCACAAAGTCCCCTTTTGATTGTGGGTTTTTTCTTTCATGCTCATTTAACCACTTCCTTTTTCGAATATTACATTTCCCAAAGGGAAAAAGTATTGATTAATTTAATTGCCACAATTAGTACTCTGTGTTGGTGTATGTAGGTCGTTAGCACAGGCACTTATTTTGGGGCAAGGACTTTGACCTGGAGCAAGAAAGAATGGCAGGAGAATGGAGAAAGAAGGCTTACAAGAAATACACTGAACAGTGAAACATGAGGAAAATGGGAATGTAAAAGAACTTGCAAAAGTAAGATAAAAGACAGGAAGTGTAGAGTGGTGGTGAAAATAGGCATAAAGCGTAATCAAGACTGGGCAGCCTAGGAATTACCTGCAAGGGAGGTAAAGTGTCGGCTTCGTAAATTGTAACAAGCATTTGCAATGCATTAGGTCTCGCATTTACGCAAGTTTGAGCTATTGACATTGCAAATAACAATGCCTATTGGCATTGTCATTTACAATGCCAATAGCTCAAACTCGCGTAAATGCGAGACCTAATGCATTGCAAATGCTTGTTTAAAATAGATTAGGAGTTTAAACTTTCAGATTTTTGTGAATCTCCCCCAAAAGAGTAAACAAACACAAGCATTTGCAATGCAATAGGTCTCGCATTTATAAGAGTTTGAGCTATTGGCATTGTAAAATTACAATGCCTTTTATTTATGCTTTGGTTTTAAAACAAATAAAAGGCATTGTCATTTACAATGTCAGTAGCATAAACTCGCATAAAAGCAGTGTGTGGAGTGCAGCAGTGTGCGGCGTGCAGCAGTGTGCGGCGTGCAGCAGCGTGTGGCGTGCAGCAGCGTGTGGCGTGCAGCAGCGTGTGGCGTGCAGCGGCTTGCAGCGGTGTGCGGCATGCAGCAGTGTACGGCATGCAGCAGTGTGCTGCGTGCAGCAGTGTCGTGCAGCATGCAGCAGTGAGTAATGCAGCAGTGTGCAGCAGTGTGTGGCGTGCAGCAGTGTGCGGCATTGTGTGGCGTGCAGCATTGTGCGGCGTGCAGCATTGTGCGGCGTGCAGCATTGTGCGGCGTGCAGCAGTGTGCGGTGTGCAGCAGTGTGCGGTGTGCAGCAGTGTGCGGTGTGCAGCAGTGTGCGGTGTGCAGCAGTGTGCGGCGTGCAGCGGCATGCAGCAGTGTGTGGCGTGCAGCAGTGTGCGGCGTGCAGCAGTGTGTGGCATGCAGCAGTGTTTCGTGTAGCAGTGTGAGGCATGCAGCAGTGTGCGGCGTGCAGCAGTGTGCGGCATGCCGCAGTGTGCGGCATGCAGCAGTGTGCGGCATGCAGCAGTGTGTGGCGTGCAGCAGTGTGTGGCGTGCAGCGGCATGCAGCAGTGTGTGGCGTGCAGCAGTGTGCGGCGTGCAGCAGTGTGCGGCGTGCAGCAGTGTGTGGCATGCAGCAGTGTTTCGTGTAGCAGTGTGCGGCATGCAGCAGTGTGCGGCGTGCAGCAGTGTGTAATGCAGCAGTGTGCGCAGCATTGTGCGGCGTGCGGTAGTGTGCGGCGTGCAGCAGTGTGCAGTGTGCAGCAGTGTGTGGAGTGCAGCAGTGTGTGGCGTGCAGCAGTGTTTCATGTAGCATTGTGTGCCGTTCAGCAGTGTGTGGCGTGCAGCAGTGTGTGGTGTGCAGCAGTGTGTGGCGTGCAGCAGTGTGCGGCGTGCAGCAGTGTGCGGCGTGCAGCGGCATGCAGCAGTGTGTGGCGTGCAGCAGTGTGTGGCGTGCAGCAGTGTGTGGCGTGCAGCAGTGTGCGGCGTGCAGCAGTGTGCGGCGTGCAGCGGCATGCAGCAGTGTGCGGCGTGCAGCAGTGTGCGGCGTGCAGCAGTGTGAGGCGTGCAGCAGTGTGTGGCGTGCAGCAGTGTGTGGCATGCAGCAGTGTGTGGCGTGCAGCGGCGTGCAGCTGTGTGCGGCATGCAGCAGTGTGTGGCGTGCAGCAGTGTGTGGCGTGCAGCAGTGTGCGGCGTGCAACAGTGTGTGGCATGCAGCAGTGTGGCGTGCAGCAGTGTGCGGCGTGCAGCAGTGTGCGGCGTGCAGCGGCATGCAGCAGTGTGCGGCGTGCAGCAGTGTGTGGCATGCAGCAGTGTGAGGCGTGCAGCAGTGTGTGGCGTGCAGTAGTGTGTGGTGTGCAGCAGTGTGTGGCGTGCAGCGGCATGCAGCAGTGTGCGGCATGCAGCAGTGTGTGGCATGCAGCAGTGTGTGGCGTGCAGCAGTGTGTGGCGTGCAGCAGTGTGCGCCGTTCAGCAGTGTGTGGCGTGCAGCAGTGTGTGGTGTGCAGCAGTGTGTGGCGTGCAGCAGTGTGCGGCGTGCAGCAGTGTGCGGCGTGCAGCGGCATGCAGCAGTGTGTGGCGTGCAGCAGTGTGTGGCATGCAGCAGTGTGTGGCGTGCAGCAGTGTGCGGCGTGCAGCAGTGTGCGGCGTGCAGCAGTGTGCGGCGTGCAGCGGCATGCAGCAGTGTGCGGCGTGCAGCAGTGTGCGGCGTGCAGCAGTGTGCGGCGTGCAGCAGTGTGTGGCGTGCAGCAGTGTGTGGCGTGCAGCAGTGTGCGGCGTGCAGCAGTGTGCGGCGTGCAGCGGCATGCAGCAGTGTGCGGCGTGCAGCAGTGTGCGGCGTGCAGCAGTGTGAGGCGTGCAGCAGTGTGAGGCGTGCAGCAGTGTGTGGCGTGCAGCGGCGTGCAGCAGTGTGCGGCATGCAGCAGTGTGTGGCATGCAGCAGTGTGTGGCATGCAGCAGTGTGCGGCGTGCAGCAGTGTGCGGCGTGCAGCAGTGTGTGGCGTGCAGCAGTGTGCGGCGTGCAGCAGTGTGCGGCGTGCAGCGGCATGCAGCAGTGTGCGGCGTGCAGCAGTGTGAGGCGTGCAGCAGTGTGTGGCATGCAGCAGTGTGTGGCGTGCAGCAGTGTGTGGCGTGCAGCAGTGTGTGGCGTGCAGCAGCGTGCAGCAGTGTGCGGCATGCAGCAGTGTGTGGCATGCAGCAGTGTGTGGCGTGCAGCAGTGTGCGCCGTTCAGCAGTGTGTGGCGTGCAGCAGTGTGTGGTGTGCAGCAGTGTGTGGCGTGCAGCAGTGTGCGGCGTGCAGCAGTGTGCGGCGTGCAGCGGCATGCAGCAGTGTGTGGCGTGCAGCGGCATGCAGCAGTGTGTGGCGTGCAGCAGTGTGCGGCGTGCAGCGGCATGCAGCAGTGTGCGGCGTGCAGCAGTGTGCGGCGTGCAGCAGTGTGTGGCGTGCAGCAGTGTGTGGCGTGCAGCAGTGTGTGGCGTGCAGCGGCGTGCAGCAGTGTGCGGCATGCAGCAGTGTGTGGCGTGCAGCAGTGTGTGGCGTGCAGCAGTGTGCGGCATGCAGCAGTGTGCGGTGTGCAGCAGTGTGCAGCGTGCAGCAGTCTCGCATTTGTGAAAGTTAGAGTTTTTAGCATTGAAATCTAATGTTTTTTTACTTTAGTCTGTTCATTTGCAGAGGAGTGATTATATTTGCATAGTGCTATTGCCATTTATTTTGACGTTGTGGCGCTGGAGAACCTGGAAATAGGTTATAAGGGAGGGGAGACAAGAGTGATAGGTGCGTGAAAAATAAGTAACAAAATCCTTGAAAAAACAAACACATAGGTAATGCAAGATTAAGTAAAGCATGTGAAATCTAGTCAGGAACAACATGTTTACTTTAAAGGTTTTGGTTAGTTAGAGCCAAACGCAATTTACCGGCAGAACTGCTCGCCTCTATCTAATGTGCTGAACCACCGTAGTGCGAGCGGACTCAAACTGTGAATTCACTCCAAAATACGATGACAATGACAGCGACATTAAAGGAGGAGGGAGTGGGAGGGGGGAGTGGGGGCGGGCCGCAGTTGTAAAAGGCAGGGAGAGGGTGAGATTGAAGGGAAAGATAGGGATCAAAGGCAAAAACAAGGGGGTGGCAAATGGTGTGCACTTTGATGTCCTCAGTGTCCGCACGGCTCACTGAGGACATCAAAGCAAGTGATCAGGCAGTGCTTTTCAGGCTGCCAAATGGTGCGCGCGCCTGGGGCACATGCACTGTATTTGGAGGCCTGAAAAGCCACTGTTTGCACTTCCAAAACTCGCTTACTATAAGTCTCGCCTGTGCAGCGCTAAAGCGCTGTCTCAGGCGAGACCTAAAAACTGGACATGAGATTGCAGTTACCAAATTTTACCTTCAATAGGAACATTATAGGTCGACAGTGCCATCGTGTGGCCATTTGTGATATGCTCAGTCGTGATAATGAATTGGAGAACGTCTCTGTTGCAAGGAAAGCACAGAGCGGAAGTTGCAAAATTCAGAGAAAATTGGGGAATAATTCAAAAGAAATTAAATGAAAACTCTTTTAGCAGGCAATATTTTATTAGAACATGATTTACAATTTTTTTTTCGTGGTTTAGGACTGTCTCAATCTAGAAAAAACGGGCGTGGTTTAAGAAGGAGAATCCTTGGTTAAAGGCATGTTTGAATTAAAAAAAAAAAAATTAAAAAAAAGATAGTGCAGAAAAGACACTCTCACGCTGTCTCCAGGCGGTCTTAAGCCATGAGAAAACTCTTAGTGAATCAGGGGCATGTTTCCTTTCTTAAGCCTTCCGAAGGCCATGAAACATCTTTAGCCCAGCAGCCCTATTTTCACAAAGGGGAGAGTCACGCAGATCATCCATGAACAGCACAAAACATGAAAAGCGACGCAAAAGTGGCGCAAGGGGCTTGTAAATCTGCCCCAAAGTTGGAGGGCTGACGCTCAGAGCACTGGACACTGGAACCGGTACTGGCACAGGAAGTGGCTACGCTGGAACCACAAATTCTACAAATGTTCCTAACTAACATTTGCAGCTGCTATCCCTGTCATTTATTGGATTCTAAGTCCTACCCACAGAGTTATTCCTAAGCAATACAGTGTGTTTGGGTCAGACTGTTTGAATTAGATGGTTGTTTCCTCTCTTTTGTTCACCTAAAACCTCTGCCCCATACAAATGCCTGGTGACCACAAATGCTTGCTTCTATTGTACATGCCATTTATATACTGCATAAGTGCCACACTGCCAGTGCCGGATTAAACCCTGTGGATGCCCCGAAGCAGTCGAAATGTCGGGGTCCCCCTCACAAATTATCTCCTAATACATTTTTTATTTTACCATGCAACAATTTCAATAAACCAATTTTATTACACAAAACTACACATTACCAATTATTAATGTTATTGAACAAATATTGATGGAAAACAATTTAAGAAAGCTTGATTGTAATTTTCTTTCAACTTCAAATCAATATTATTTTGATCTGTTGTCGCGGAGCCCCTATAAGGTGTGGGGGCCATAGTCTGTGCCTACTTTGCTTATTTGGTAATCCGGAACTGCACATTGCGGTGCCTGAGGGACATTCTACCTCACGGAAGAGTGCACTTGTGTGATAAGAAGGGAGTTGGTTGGGTGGCTCGTGTGTGGAGGGAACAGAGCTACTTTGGTGGTTATTGGCGTGGTATTGCAGTCACGTCACACACGGGCTGCTGCATAGTGCATGTGAAGCAAACAGTGTAGAGGCAGTGGTAGTCACACGGGTGTGGGTTTGGTGTGGACGCACATCTCCATTTAGGAAGAAGTTTCAACACCAAAGTGTTTAAAGAACAACCTTTAAGCCCGTTTGTGACACCAGGGACAAGCCCAGCTTTTGGTAAACAAAGGGCTGATGCCTAAGATTGAGTACACATCACAGATATTAGGTGCAGTTGCAGAAGGTTCGAGTACCTTCTCGTTTTGAGGATCGCACATAAACCTCTTGGTGGGATGCTTGGATTACTTTCAGGGGCTAGTAATCCTTCGGGCTGCATTCCAGCAAGGGCTTTAAGTGGGCTGGGTCTCACTGGTGCTGAGCAGCGGCAGTTTTATAAAGGAGGCCTCGAAACGGGTCTCTATCGGGCTCTGTTAGGTGCCCTGGCAAAGGCGGTCCGTTTTTTCCCGGACTGCAGTGACAGCAGGCACCTCGATGTGCGCGTGCTTACGCTGCTTTTATCTTACTAGTGGAGAAGTTATGGTGTGACGTCATGCCAGGTGAGGTTGTAGGGGAAGAGAAATCCTTTAATGAGAGTCATTTTCTCTCTGGATTTCCCATCTCTTTCTGAAACTCAGGAGCAGCAACATTATGGTGTTGTCACCAGGGCTGTAAGTGGAAGCTTTTTCAATATTATATACAAGCCATAGTTGCTGCTTATTTATCTTATGCAACTAACAACCATTGACAAAGCCAATAGTCCTGACTTTATGTAGGTATGATGTTACCTGTTTTATCATATATCTGGATGCAATGACAGAAACCGCAAATACAACTAGGGTGGCACTACGCTAAGCACAGATTTTTAGCTTAGGTGTTTTAAGCCACGTCGTTAATTACACTGGCCACGCCCCTTAGAGAGACCCGCCAGTTTTTTCATCCCACTTAAAGCCCCGATTCCAGCCATTGTTTCAGCGCATCTGTGGCACTACATAAAGAGAGGAGCCACATGCCAGTCAATATTCACTGCCAATCACAGGACAGTGCAGACTATACTGCCAAGCTGTGTTCTCACTGATTGGGAATGTCAGCATCCTCAAACCAGTTCCCAGCCTTCTTTGGCATCAACACTGATTTGCAGCTTGAATCCTATGGCATTGCAAGTTCAGGATCAACATATTGATACACCGCTCCTACTTTGGAAGATTACTTGAATGATTCAAAAAGTGATAGGTTGAATATTTGAATTAATCTCTGATTTGCATATGTAAGGTCTTTGTAATGGTACAGAAGAGCTCAAAACAATGGACTAACGTGTGGCCCAGAGTGCTTACTAGTGGCTGAGATTAACCGAAGCATTGAACCCATCACTCTGCATGCGGTCTGGCGATCACCAGCAAAGATTAATAACAAAAGAAACAGAATGGAGTGATGTGGATGGGAATTTAGCGTTTGAGATATTAAAGGGGAGCTCAGAGTTAGGCAGGTCTGGGAAGTAGTGGGCTGGGCTTATATAGGAACAATGGTAGGTGGAGTGGGTGCAGTGCAGTCTGGCAGCGGTTGTGTCTGACAAGGGAAAAGTAGATGTGATCGTGGGGAGTCGGCGGGCTGGAAAAGCAGGCAAGGAGGCCGTATATAGCGTGCAATATTTCTTGTTTATTGTGTCAGAGCACGTCGGGCAACAGAACAGTACATGGAGACGAATCCAAACAGAAAGAGAAGATAGAGCCGGACTCTGGTTTATCCGTCGCGGTGGTCTTCCTGGGTTCCCCTGACGTCCGGATCGTCGTCGTCCGCCGTAAGGGATGGATGGGCACCTCGGAGGGCAGAGAGACACAAAACGAACAAAGGAGCCGTTAGTCCTGTGGAAATCCGGACTGTTGCCCTCACCGTAACCAGGAGTGAGAAGGATGAGGAGACCGTGAGGGAGGAGGAGGAGAGGAGGTAGGGACGGGTTGAAGAAAAGAGGGGTGTGCGGAATAATTATGCAGGTAGTGTATATACAGAGTGGATGATGCTATACAATAATTACAAAGAGGCTTATCGGGGTGTAATGGTGTGTCTAGGAGCAAGGGTACCTATATACAAGGGGTCTATCATACATACAGATACCTAGGGTAATCTACCAAAGGAAGCGAATACTCACGGGCTCCGCCGTAACTCTCCTCCGAGTTACGGCCGCTCTTCAGCCACCTCCGGGGGACTCCACCAATCTTCCGACCACTCTTCGGGTTCGCCGCTTCCGTCTTCTCCGTCCTCTGCAGCTCCTGCCGAAATCTCCTGCCACGATCCTCCGACGCCTTCGGTCTCACGTCCTCCGTCTTTTCTGTCTCCAGCAGGGCTCCGGGAGGAGGGACTTCCGGGATCAGGAGGCAGTCCTTCCGGGATGTCAGCGTTCGGGATAGGTTTCTGCAATAGAGAGAGGGGCGGGGTTTCGGTTGTCAAGGACGCTGTGGCTGACGCTCCGGAGCGCGCGCCCTGGATGGTAGGAGTTCTGTGGGAAAGTGGTACTCTGGGTAGGGCGAGTAGGGGAGGCCGGACCCGTGGGAGGGAGACATCCTCACAGTAGAGTCTTAAGACAACAGACGGGAGAGGCCATTTTCAGTGGCACCGATTCTCCACGAAACGTCCACATATCACTGTGGACCCTAGTGTCCATGGAGAGGACCCCTGAGATTTCCCTGACATTGACACAGTCTAACTCACTGGTCAGTCTATTTTTTCTAATGTCTCAGTCCTTATACTATCACCCTTTCACTAAACATTACATGTGAACCATGAAGTTACATGAAAAATTGAAGTATAGGGGCCACTGGAGTGCAAGCCATGGAGGCAAAGGTTCTCTATAGCTATATATGCTATGATGATAATAATAACTTGCTTCATAAAGTGCTGCATGCCACAGTTCCGCAGTTAATAAGCACTGTAAAGTAACGGATATCACCAGATTTAAAATTATTCAATTTGCCACTTCAGAGCAGCAGAAAGTGGACTCTGCTTTGGTAGGATTCTAGCCGGCGATCTCCAGATCACTCTGGATCTACAAAGAACACATCAAGTTGCTCAACTACCTTGCAACATTTAGAGACATAGGAGTTACAGATGCATAGGAGCTACGCAGTTGTAGAGACATAGGTGATGTCGATGTTTGGGAGTAACTTAACAACGTGTATTTGTAAAGCGCGTGTTCACCCAAGGGTATATTGGCACTGAATAACAGATGTCTATTATTACCCAATTCAATGGTGCTCATTCTATTCTCTATCCAAATAACTGAATAACATATCCACCACTCAAATTACTTCATATTTCACTATACTAATTTTCAACACTAATCCTTTATGGGTTCCGGAGTAGCATCCTAGTCGCCAGAATAGCGCTTCAACACCCATCAGGGGTAACAGGTGCTATATGAATGCAAACCTTTCTTCCCTTTTATCCCTCCGCTACCCTTCTCACTCCAAATAACTGACTAATATCCACCACTCAAATTACTTTCATATTTCACCATACTAATTCAGCACTAATCCTTTATGGGTTTCCAAAGTAGCGTGCTTCAACACCCCATCAGAGGTAACAAGCGCTATATAAATACAAGCCTTTTTTCCCTCTTCTATCCTTCTGCTTTCCTTCTGCTTTCCTTCAGAATCCAAATAACTGACTAACCTATCCACCACTTAAAATGTACTTGCATCTTTCACTATACTAATTCAACACTAATCCTTTATGGTTCCCGGAGTAGTGTGCTACTCGCCAAAAAAGCTCTTTGACGCCTCGTCAGGGGTAGTAAGCGCTATATAAAAGCAATTACAATACAATACAATACAATTGTATCGACCTCAGAAGCATGAAAGGCTAAGTGGACCCAGCAGGATTTGAACCTGTGACCATGATGTTCAACATAGGTCCCTACTGTGGGCACATTGGTCCACTAAGTCACCGGAACCAGGTATAGGTCTTACAAAGGCATAATCGGAGAAGGGGCATATGAGCCTTTGGCCGTAAGCTGTTGGGGCTTAGTTGGTGAGGAGGAAGCAGCAGTGTGGAGAAGGAGGGGCTGTGAATGTATATGGGCAATGGCTGTATAGGTGGGAGGGATATAGGTTCCATGAAGATTTATCATCTAGGCGGTCATAGTTCCTGTTATAGGAGCTCTGCAGGTTAGAGCTATGGCAACATAGATGTTTGGAGGCATAATGGTTATGGGGGCCTAGAATGTTTAGGGTATTTGTGGTGTGAGAATATTGTCTGCTCCTCATCCTCATTTGAGTATCGAAGCAACTCAGCTAGTGCCCCTTTTAGAGCCAACATTGTGATATCGCCCTTCAGGTGCCATCAGCGCATTCTTTGGAGCCCTTGATAAGGCCCTTGATACTCTCCGAACTACCACTTCTTTTACCATACTCAGGGACTTTAATGTAAATCTTGACAACAGAATACAGAGTTCCTAGTTCTCCCAGCTCCTATCTGACCTTTCACTCCTCAACATACCCTCCTCATCCACACACTCAAAAACTGCTGGATCTAACACACTTCAGACAGACTAACCAATTCCTCAACCCATACATAGCGACTTGTCTCCATCTATCCACGCCATCTTGACCATTCTGGTCAATATGTCTCCTGTGCCGTTCAACTCAAGCCCCACCCCCCCAATCTTCTCCAAAAAGAAATATACTCCCTCTCAGCATTCCTCCACCAGCACAGAGCAGTCTCTCACCTATGCCACAATCTTCATCATCATCATGTTAGGATGTCTTGGCACATGGGTTTGATCCATACTATTTCCTGTGCACCTTCTCCCCTAATGTGTGTTCTGCTCAACCTTGAACCTCATCCAAAACTGTTCCACCCTCTTGCACCAGGGCTTTAAGTGGGAGGAAAAACCTGAGGGTCTCTCAAAGGGGCATGGCTGATGTAATTGAGGACGTGGCTTAAAAACTCTTAAGCTAAAAATCTGTGCTCAGCATAATGTGCCGCCCGTCTGTTATTTTGCTGCTACTGTCATTGCATCCAGATGTACATACAACAAGCCAGGACTATTGTATTTGTCAATGGTTGCTAGTTGCATAAGATAAATAAGCAACAACTATGGCTTTGTTTTATATAATATTAAAACGCCTCACTTCTTGTGGGAGAGATTGTGGCATAACGGCTAGAGCTGCCAACTTTTGAGCTCAGGAAGCATGCTCGTGCCTCCGCGTCAGCTCAACACCCTGTGATTCAAAACATGAATATGTCCTTGTGTAATGTAACAGGTGCTTATATAAAGTGCCCCAATACCTTCAGGTCGAGTTTGTGCTATATAATACTTCACAAAAGCAAAAACATCTGAAATTATAAGACTGTGAAAGAACTATAACGATTCTCTTTGAAGTTACATCAAAGGCACTGAAGGGTTGCACTGCTGCAGAGTTAAGATGATTTTTTTTTCACTCTGAGGGTGAGGGCAACAATGAAGAGCCCGATAGGGACCCGTCTCAGCACCTGCTTTTTAGAACTGCTGAGCACCGGCAGGTCCCGGCCCACGTAAAGCCCTGCCTTACACTCGCCTTACTCTCCAGGTTCAATCCACTCAGTTCACCGACTTAATTTCCACTTGAGAAGCAATGCTTATCTCTATAATCTCATCACTTGACAAAGCTTCCTGTATTTCTTTATTCCTTTCATTCCTGAAACTATGAATCATCTTGTGGTCTCCCCTGAAACTCTGCTCTGTTTTCAAGTACTTTTCCGTATCAGGCATCAACCCGCAGGGCTGCAAGTCAGCAGTGGTAATATGGCCTCTAAAAAACCCCACTTCTCTCATTCACTACAGTCCACTATTTACCCTCCCTTTTCTCTCTAAAATGCTGGAACATGAAGTGCTTGACTCTCACTCTGCATCTGTCCTCTAGTAACCCCTCAGTCCCCTTCAGTCTGACGTCCATGCATTCCGTAGCGATGTCATGAACACATTTTTCTGGCTTCATCAAACTAGCCCATCGCGGTCCACTAATTTCCATCTTCACACCCTTTGACCTTTCCTTCACATTTAACACAGTGGATCACTCTACTCTACCTTTGTCCCTAAATGGTCTTGGCATCACTGTTCCTGCCATGAACTGGGCCTCCTCCTGTCTCTCTGGTTGTTTGTTTTCAGTTACCTGGGGCTCCAGGACACCCTCACCCACTGCTCTACCAGCTGTGTGTGGTCTGCAGTACTCACTCCTTGGCCAGTCTTCTTTTCCTTTTTTTCCCATACACCCTCCCCCTTGGTGGCAACACCTCCTCACGTGGTTTCCCTTATGATCTCTACACAGACGGCACCCATTTGTTTCCTTTTCCAACTTTGTCCCCCTTCCTGCTTTCCTTCAGGCGGGGTTGTCTCACAGCTGTTCACCAGTGGATGATGTTTCTTCAAGGTTTAAGTACAACACTTTCCTTCCTCCACTGCCAGTGTCTCTGTACCACTTCCCATCAGCATCCTTCCTACATCCTAACCGTTCCCTCCTCTGCCAGAAATCGTGGTCTTCTCTTTAACCATACCATGCAATTGAAATCTTTCACCATAATCAATGCAACTGCAGCTAGGTACCAACATATTAAATGCATGAATCATGTGTCCACTCATTCATGCCACACAGCCAATGACCTGAAACATTCTCTCCTCCTCTGCAAGCTGGATGCGTTTAACAGTCTGCTTGAAGGCCTCCCTCATTATGTCTGTGCCCCACTGGACAAGGATTTAAACTTTGCCACAAAACATTCTATGATCCACCCAGGCACACTCCCACCTCTCCTACCACCACCTGGCATGATGCTGGAAAAACAGAGCCCTTTACCAGTGCTTAATTTGAGCCAGTGGTTTCCAGTGCTCGGCACCAGCATTTAATTCTGAACACCGGCACTTGTGACAGTCTGCCACAAGGTGGTGCTGTCTGGCTAATGATCACCACAACAACAGTTAATTCTTAATTCAATATACATTAAAAATGACTGTTACCTGCCCCCCCCCCCCCCAAGCCATTCTTATAGCTTTGGGGGCATGGAATAGTCTGAATTCTCACAATTGTAAGAGTGTGATGGCTAGTAGATGTGTTGTTACTATTATTGGCAGCGTGGCATAGGCACTGTGTGGTGCACGCTGCAGTGGCCTCCTGACGAGAGCCTTGGCACTTATATAATTACAAATTAAGCACTGCCCTTTACAAGTGATTAACACTTGCATTTAAAGCTACCTGTGGCTTGGCACAACTGAACTACCTCTCCCCCATCACATTCTACAAGGTGAATCAGGAGTTACAATCTGCCACCCAGATTCTGCTCACCTTGCCCAAACCACCCTATGCCATGCTGAGACACCAGTCCTTCTACCTGCTTGGTCCCCTCCACTGGAACTCACTTCCCCCAACCAAAAGGGTCAGCCTTTCCACCAGGAATTTTAAACAGCCCTAAAAAACCAACTCTTGCCATTGCAAGTCACAGGCTAAATCTACACTCCTTAAGCCTATGCAGTGTGCAAATACGTACATGCATGCCTGTTTCTTTTTCCTGTGAACTTTTTTATAGGACTTCATTTTATATTTGTGAGTATGTCCTTGCTGCTGATGCTCAGACATAGTCAGGATTACTCACACACCTGCTGTAAACCTAGGTTTGCTGTTAATCACCTACCCACCTATGACGCTGCATTCTGTCACTATTGTAAAAAATACTTGAAGTATTATGCTACAAAATAAATAAATGCAAATAAATAAATAGATGTAAAGCCTGCTGGGGGGCATATGAACTGTGAAGGCATGGCAGCCATGGTGCATATGACTTATGGGTCATAGGTACTGTGGGGGCTTAGGATTAATGGGGGCGTTGTGACCTATGAGGGACATAGGTGCTATGGGCCACGTGAGCAATGGGGGGCAGAAGAGCTATGGTTCATAGGTGCTAGGAGGGTATAGGAGCCATAGGTGACATGAACTGTGAGGTTAAAGAAGGCATGGAGGCATAGGTGATATTTATGTTTGGGGGTACAGAGGCATAGATGTTTGGTGGCAGAAAAGCAACGGGGCCTGGTTGTTATGGGGTATATGAATTAGGGCATATAGGAGATATGATACAATGAGAGTTATTGGGCATAAGCTGTGGGTGCAAAGGTGCTGTGGGTAAGTAGGATGTATGGGCATAGGAGCTTTGAAGGTCGTCTGTGCTGTGAGGACAAAAGGAGTCTAGGTGCATATGAGATATGGGGCGTAGGTGCTGTGTGGGGCAGAAGAGATAACAGGCATACGAGCTATCTGATTTCTGGATATACCCAAGTACACGTAAAATCTCACTCTCTTTGGTTCCTTTGCAGATACACGCTTGCGGTTGCCATGTGCTGCCTGGTGGCTGTCCAGGTCATGTACTATGTGGGTGACGACAAGGAGTCCTCCGAGATCACAGGGTAAGCTTTCAGAAGAGACAGGAGCAAAAGGGGATCTGCTGTGGAGGTGCACATGGCCGGGTGTCATCATTGTGGTAGCCTAAAAAACCCTACCTCTTGTTGGTCACAGAATGTTGGCAGGTGTGGAAAATCCTTTCTAGTAAGTAAGGAGACAATGTGGCGTAACAGCCAGAGCTGCTGACTTTGGAGCTGGGGAACCAGATTTGTGTCTCGGTGTCGGCTCAACACCCTGTGATTCTGGGCAAATTACTTATTCTCCCCATGCGTAACAAAAATGAATGTGTCCTTGCGTGACATAAGTGGTGCTTGGCTAGAGTTTGTGCTATATAAAACTGCAACAAAAAAAAAGTATGCGATATTGTATCATAATTGCATTTATATAGCGCTTACTAACCCGACGAGGTGTCAAAGCGCTATATGGATGAGTAAAGATCCCAGTTTATCTCTGTCTCAAACAAAGTTTGAGGCACTTCTTGGCCTGTGGGAGGCGGGACTTCTGAAGTCCAGCACACCTCTGTGATGTTTCTAAGGGCCCCAGGCCCACAACCCTCAAAGAGCCTGAGCACGAAGCCTGTCAGCTGCTTACACGTTTTCACATTTACTTCTGGCCGAACAGGCTCCTGATGACGCATTTTATGGGTCGCTCCTCCGCTGCCACCGACGGTTCACTTGGAGGTAATGCAGCTTACCGCTTTTTAATTTTTTGTAATTTTTCAATTGATTTTCACTTGCAGTACATGAACCCATAAAAACGTCTTTAAAACATTAAATACAAACATCCACATTTAAAAAATATATATATGTTACTTGCGTAGCACAAGCCTAGCCAAAATTCAAGGAGACAGTCCTCATGCATGTCCATCACATATGTGAAAAATCCAGACATCACAGTTCATATCAACATGGAATCAAGAATCCTAAATGAACTCATCATTTCTTTTTCCGAGATGATTGGCGCGTAGGGGATAGCCGTACTGAAATGCAAGTGTCAATCAAGCATGACTCTAGGTAGGGGCACATGCGTAGCACAGAGATTCTACTCCTGGGGGAACACATTCTGCGCGCTCCTTCATCCTTACCCAATATGGACACCCGCCATTGACCGGCACTTGTTAAAAATGGCGGCACACTAGCCCAAGTCTCGGCTGAAAACCAGGTAGTTCTCCCAAGTCCCCCTGCATTTGATCCAACCGAAGGACTCTTAACCGTCTCAGATTCCTTACTTGGTTCTTCTGGAGGTTTCTCTTTCAAGTATTAGGAGGTTGCTAACTTTATGAACCCCTTGACCGACACATATCTCCTAGTTACACTCTATTGCGCACCTCTATGGACAGCACTTCATTTGCCACAGCTTTTAATAAATGTTCATTGACGGCATGCATAAGGTCCCAATAGTGTTATTGTTAGTTGTGTTTGCCATTTATGAAATGCATAGACAGCCTTTAAAATGGCATTGCAGCGCATTTGGTAGTCGGGAGGATATTTCCATTGCAAACCAGAGTCTGGATAGGTTTGGGGGGATGTACTGTCAGTGAAGTCAGGGACTGCTCTGCTAGGTGAATGTGTGAGATTTAGAGGGTCATTTGCCACTAAGGCAGTGGGGGCATGTACTCCGCTGCCCTGGCAGACTGCAGCCTGCCACATTTAGAGATCTCCGTCTGCTTGGCAGTGATCTCTGTGCCTTCAGAGGAGCTGCTGTCATGGCCGCTCAACCGAAGGCACTGAAAGCCTGCTGGTTGGCTGCCATGGTTCATTTGGTCACTCACAACCTTTTTTGTATTTCAAAACAAAAATAATGTGCCTGCTAGCCTGGAAATTTTCATTCAACATGTGGAGGAATTTGTATTCTTTTTCTGCTCGGAACTGCCAGTATATCTGCGATGGTCCCAAATATCAAACATAGTATGCCAAACCATCTGACTTAAAACAGGACTGAGATATGTATACCAATGAATGGTCTGAGGTGTGGCAGGCTGCTGGTCTAAAGTTTCCGCTGGTGAGTTGACAAAAAAAAAAATTGTTTGTCAAGTTGACAAACAAATGCTTTGTTTTGTTAAAGCGTCCCACACCGCGCTTTCACTTTAATAGCAGTCGCAGACCTTTCTTTAGACGCAGCTCGTCTAAAGAAGGGGGCGATGTCTCTATTAACGTGAAAGCGCTTCATGGGGCGATTGTAAACAACAACAAAATATTTGCAATGCAATAGGTCTCGCATTAGCGAGAATTTAAGCTATTATCATTTACAATGCCAATAGCTCAAACTCTTGTAAATGCGAGACCTATTGCATTGAAAATGCTTGTTCAATTAGCAACAGAGTCAAATGGTGGAGTTCAGATGCCCCTTACTTTTCAAAGATAATTATTTCCGAGAATTTTAATTCGATATCAGGGTCTGTTAGTAGGTTTGTTAGCATAGTGCATATCGGTTTATGGTCTCAGTGGACACAGCTGTTTGTACTATCTTAGCCCACTGTTCCTTGGCTACTGGCAGAAGTATAGTTTTCTGTAGTGCTGCATACTCCAGAGCATACTTTAGCGCATCCATTCCTGCCAACATAAAAGTATCCTTAGGAACTGGCACATGTAAATAGTCACATTTCCCCATTTGCATGAGCAGGATGTGGGCTAGTGGCCGCTCTCTCATCTGGGATCAAACTAAGTATTTTGTGTTTTTTAGACTTCCAGCTGTTGAAAGTGTAAGCTATGTACGGAAAGACTTGAACCCCAACCACTGTTGACGGGGATAACGCTACTTATTTCCTCCCGGAAGTCAGTAGCGTTCCACTTGATAGAAGCAGGCGGAGCTCACTAACTTCATTGGATGGGAAGTTGGAAGGTGATGATTTCCTGCAGCCGGAAGTCCCGCTCATGACGTTGCGACATCCTTTTGCAGATAGTGTAATGGTTGGGTGGGGTAGACTGTCATATAGTAGGGCTCTGTGGTGGAGGATTTAATATACCACTACTGCTCAGGACTTTGTTTGGCAAAGAGCGGGAGTGACTAGACACCCACCGTTCAACAGCCGGCCGCCTATGTCCCTCATAGGTCACCCAGCACCTTCAGAGGCCAAACTTCCTGCTCCCTTAAGGGCAGGACCTCTGATGGCATGGGAATGCAGAACATGGCACCTGCTAACCTCTCTTCCTTGAGCAGATGAGAGTTTAGTTTTCAGCTACCGCAAAGGACTCCTTTTTAAAAAAAAAAAAAAAGAGAAACTTTGAACTTAATAAGGTTTTGAATTTTCACATTAAACTATGTGAATTTGTGGGCCATACAATTGTACAAAATCACACCAATCCTCCTCCCCACCAAGCAGCCATGTTTTTCCCAAGTATCCTCCTCTTGGTGACCTTATATTCTGGTTTTCATTCTTCAAGAAAGAAGGAAGTTTATCTACTTCCCATCCAATTCATACCCCTGGGAAGCCATGGTAGGGATCAATAAAAGAGTGGCAATATTCTTTGCCAGTATTTTCTCCTGCCTCACTTATTATTTCAGAGTTTAGATTAGCCCGGGTTGCATAAAGACTAATTTACCACTAGGCATTGCTTGCAAGCAACTTCTTCTACTTCTTGGCCAATAGGGGCTGCCAACCTCAGAGTCTCTCATCTCAAAGCATGGGCCTTTGCAACCTTTACCATGTCTTCTTGTAGCTGGATTCATTGATAATGATAAGTCCTCAAAGTCCCTCTGCTCCAGATTCTACTGGCTGCCAGCAATATTCAAGAAAGCAGAGGAAATCACTACCTATGAATAAGAAGCCACTACTGAATGAACAATGACTCCTGATGCATTGTTCCAAGGATGGTTTGCCAGTGTGACCCACTGTGGAGGTGCTGTCACCATACTTAAATTGAGCCGGTGAGTTCCAGTGCTGCGCTTTTCAGGAGCACCATTTAAGGACACAATAATTTATGGGGAAGATTAAGTGATTTGCCCAGAATCACAGGATGTTGAGCCGACGCCAAGACTCGAACCTGGTTCCCCCGCGCGTAAGTTGGCAGTTCTGGCCATTACGCCACATCCTCTCCCCACTTTCATGGTTAGTAGTTAGTTCTGTTTTAGACGGCGCGAACAGGAGAAATGGGCTGGTGCAAGCTGCCTCCTGACGAGAGCCCCGGCACTTATGTTTTTTACAGATTAACCACTGGCCCTCAGATAGGATATGTGCTAAACAGTGTATTGCACAACACAGTTTCCCAATATTTATTATCTGGAGGGAAATAGCAAAATATATCAATACTTCGAGGTCTGCACACATTACACAGTAGCAATATTTTTCCTTTGCAGCAAACCATGTTGCAAAGCACTTGACACACGCAAGGCAAATACATTTGTGCCACAGGAGACGTAGCGCCTTTCTGATGCAGTCTGTCGGTACTTGAAAAAATACAATCTGGAATACCGTGCCAGGAGAAACAACATCAATGTTCAATATATGCGAAGGAAAAGAACGCCCATCACTGTTTCTGTGCCAGGTAATAGCCATGAAAAGCTCTGTGTCAGACAAACATGCTCTCAGAAATAGTGCAACCATGTGCTGGGGTGCTGCCATCTTAGGCCTGGTACATTCACTATATAGCTGAAGTTTTGCTCAAATATCCCAGCATACTTCCAGTGATATTAGAGTTGTGCTCCAATATTTCTGGGTGATGCTAAATAAAGGGCACTCAGTATACCAGTCTTCTAGGCTCCATCACTTAAATAGCCAGACGATGCCTCATTGTGGTAAGAGAATAGTTGTGGTGACCAGTGCTGCTCAGGATGCTATGAGTGTTGCTTATAATCTGCTACCTACAGATAACTGATTCTGCAGGCTCAGCCTTGATTAAAATATGAATGTAACCTTCAGTTTACAGATACTGCCACACAATCCAAGAATATAAAACACACACCGTTGCATTCATACACTAGGGCAAACAGTCACAATACTAATATTTCACCTTGACCCAGTATTGAATGTACCATTGCCACACCATTAAGCCACATTGGCTCACAATGAAAATATCCATCGCCTTACTAATATTTCACACTTACCCAGTATTAAATGTACCATAGAAACACCATTAATTCACATAAACTCGCCATGTAAAGAACAATTGCCATGCTAATATTTCACACCTACCCAGTATTAAATGTACCATTGCCACCCCTGTAATTGATATCGGCCCACCTTATAAAGAACCATCACTATGCTAATATTTCAAATTGGCCTAAAGAAAAATGTACCATTGCCACACTAGTAATTAACATCGAACTCAGAATATAAAGCACTTTTTATTTACCAGTAACTCACAAGTGCCCTTAGAATATACAGGAATCCGGGACCCCCAGTGTGTCATTATTGGAATCCCAGTACCCCAGCTTTGGCAATTTCAATTACTTGAAATACAATACAATACAGAAATATACAGAAACAAGCATTCATCAAACAAACAAATAAACCAATGATACAATATTTAATTTGTTTCACAAACATTTAAAAAAAAAAAAATGTAAATGGGAGGTTGACAGACACTCTCCTTGTGGCCCCCCCCCACGGGCTGGTTGGACCGGGTACAGTCAGAACTTTCTCTCTTCATCTGGCAAGGGCGCAAACCAAGGATGAAAAGGATGGTCAGCTTTCTCCCACCTAACGAAGGGGGTCTTGGGATCCCGGATCTCGCGCTCTATTACAAAGCGACACAGCTCAGATACTTGGTCGAATGGAGTCGGGCTGAGTCAGAGAAACACTGGCTCTTTCAGGACCGTGCAGTTGCCGGTACATCTCTTATGAAGATTCCCTTTCTGCGGAAATCCCAATGCCCGCCTAATTTATACGCCTTACACGTGACTCGCACCACCATTTTGGTCTGGGATCGGACCGGTAGATGCCATGAACTGACGACCTTACCCTCCCCGCTCACACCTATCCTCAACAACAGAGACTTTAGCCCTGGGATGGGCTTGATGTCCTTCCCGATGTGGAGGGAGGCTGGGTGTCGAGCCTTGGGTCTTTTATTTGACAAAGAAGATATCATTCCCTTCTCGCGGCTCAAGGGGCCGACTATGGCCTCCCAGTATCCGAATGGCTACATTACCTACAGGTGCGACACTCGGCCATGCATCCCGATAACTGCGCGCAGGCGAGCAGGCTCCTCACCACCTACGAACGGTGGCTCATCATGCAGATTTCTGATAAGAAATTTACTTCCGACCTGTACAAAATGCTCTTGTCCCATTATACTCACATCTATCACGCAGACCGTGCGCGCTGGGAGAGGGACCTTGGCCGCAGTCTTTGTACCAAAGAGTGGGAGGGAGTATGTTATAGGGCACGCCATACAGCGAGTCATGTAGGCCTTACCAAAACACTCACCAAGCTTGCGTACTATTGGTACTATACCCCGGAGAGGCACCACCAAGCTGACTCCATGCAAAGTCCTGATTGCTGGAGGGGATGTGGGAAGAGGGGCACACTGGTCCTCCTTCTATGGGAATGTGAACATTTACTAACTTACTGGACGCAAATCCTTGATGATGTCGACAAGCATCTTGACACGGAGCTCCCCCGGCTCCCTGCATATATTCTCCTGGGGGTTCTGAACCCACTCACTCACCCTCTGAAATCTAGGAGAGGGAAGCAGATTGCAATAGCACTAGGCACCGCCATCCAGAACATACTGATACACTGGAGATCCCCCCGAATCCCGGCGCACACAGGGTGCCTTTAAGGGCGGTGGCATGTCCTGGGCATGGAAAAGATTCCTCTTACTGTGGCCGGGAAGGGCTCAACTTTTAGCGACCTTTGGCAGCCATTCCTGACCCTACTTGCTCAGGATTTCCGGGAGCTGACCTGCCCTAGATATCTACACCTCTTGCGCCTCAACACACAGGATCCCCCCGCATAGATAGGACTGGTTTCAGAAACGGCACCTAGTATCACGCAGCGACACATAGAGCGCAGTGGACCGAGGGGGGGGGGCTTTCCCTGAGAGTTTCCTTCTCGTTCTTTTTCTTCCTTTTTCTCTGGGAGGGGGGTGGGAATGTTTCAGTTATTTATTGTGTGTTTGCTGTCTCACTGTAAATGCTAGTATACCCGGCAGGGCTCTGCGTGGCCCGTTCTGATGCACTCTTGCCTCTTGCAATGTTTCAATAAAAAGATTTAAACCATAAATGGGGGGTTGAAGCTTTTCTAAATTAAATTGAGGCCGCCAATCGTCCATATTATATTCTGGTCGATGCTCTTGCGCTGCCTCCACGAATCAATTTGAAAACATCAACTTAATTTTTAGCTTCCAATTTCAAATTGCTTCACATTTACAGAACGTTTTAAAATGTGACATTTTACTTCTTTATTCATATACACTTTACTAATCTGTTCATAATATTTAATTTTCTAAACAGTTGCGGACCCCTTGAGTAGGTGTCACAGACACCCCCTGACCCCCAGCCCCCGGGGTTCCCAGACCACAGGTTAAGAACTACTGGTCTAGAGTGAATAATTGATGAAAAATGGCCAAGGTTAACCCGAATAAAATGAGCAATGTCGCAGACATGTTCTAAGTTCTATCATTATGCGGTATTCTGCTTGTACTTTGTTTGCTCACGGCTTCTTTGTTGTTGGTGCCAGTTTCGTAGATGTGGCTTTGCGTTATGCCCACTTTGCATACATTATGGGAGACTTGGCACTCCTCATGGTGAAGCATTAGGTGCTGTGCTCTCGTTAATCTTCAGCACAAAAACATATTTTGCACGTGCAAGTTGATTGTCATTGCTCTGCACCGTCGCCCGAGAGCAAAACCTTAATCCATCCTGGCCTAAGAAATGGTTTCCTTTGTCCTTCGTGAGGGGAAAATGTAATAGTCCTTACTATAGTGGAGAATGTTGCTTAACGGCTATAAGTGGCTGACCTTGAAGCTGGGGAACCAGGGGGGTGATTAGGATGCCGGGCGGACTTAAATCCGCCTGCCACCCTCATGGTGCTGGGACCGGCTGCCAGACGTGCGACGGTCCCGCACCGCTAATTAGGATGCGACCGCCACCCTGTCGGTTGCATTCTGCATTTTTAACATTGCGGCGGGTGCTGCTGTAAGCCATGGTGAAATGCCATGTTGTGCATTGCCATGCACAACGTGGCAGGCACCATGCGGTGCCTGTCACCTTGTGCATGGCAGTAGTGCAGCCCCTCCCCCCGGGGGCCCGCAACAGGCCACCAAAGTAAATCCCTGCCAGCCTTTCCATGGCGGCATCTCTCCGTGCCTAGAAATGAATGTGCCCGTCTGTAATGCAACTGGTGCTCCTGTAAAGCGCCGTTGTTACCTTCGGGTCGAGTTCGCGCTATCCGAAACAGCACAAAAAAAGTGAACTTTTGGGTTAAAAAGTTTGTCTGGAAGAAGAAACTAATGAAAAAAAATATGTTGGAATTCCTAGGGATGAGCAAATTCCCTGACCCGGACTTGCGGTATGGCCTTTTATTTTTGTGAATCACATACATTTCTATCGACATTTTTAACCAATTTAGGCATCCAGCTCAAGAACATCTATTGCGAATTAGCAAAGATTAGTAAAATCCGCAGAACCTTTGAGAGCCGGCCTAGCGCCTTGCCAAGCCCCCTTCTCCCGAGGCCTGGGTGGCCCCAGCCTGTGGGGTAGGGCGTCGTGTTGAAAGCACCTCTGCTGACCTCACAGTCCGTTCCGAGAAACCCCCTGGAGCGGGAGGCCCAGGGCCTTGTCTCAGACACTCTGTTCCTCAGCAGCGACCTGCCCTGCCCTTGTCCTCTGGCACAGGTGAGCTCAGCACACTCCGTGCTCACCCCCGGGACCCTCGGCCGCGAGGCCCCCCAGCTCTCGGAGGGTGTAGCCCCCTTATCAGCCGGGGTCAGAGCACGAGGCGTGCTAACCGTGCTGCTCCCGTGCACCTTGGCTTCCCTTCAAGGAAGCGGCCCGGCTGCGCCTGTGCGCCGCGTGTTTGGCATCAAAAGAGGTGTTTCGCCAGCTGTACCTCTTCAGCCATAACCGAAAATATAACGTGCATTTGTAAAGCGCTCGTTCACCCCCAAAGAGGCATCTTGGCGCCGAATAACAGATGTTTACTCTTTCCCAACTCAATGGTACTTATTTTATCGACCTCAGAAAGCATGAGAGGCTGAGTGGGCCCGCATGCACAGCATAACATGGCACTCGCTTTATTAAGCACACATTCACCGCGAAAGCGATTGTTAGCGCCAGTTTTCAGATGTTTATAGGTAGCTTGTAAGTGGTGCACTTTGCATAGAGCCTGGAAGGATGAATGGCTGGCTCAGCCTCCCAAGGATTAAAACCTGTTCCGTGGTTAAACAGAGACGCTTATGGATTCACTAGTCCGCCGAACTGCCAGAAGTGCCCCCTCGTAGACTACCCTCACCCGCTAAGAGGCCCCTCAATTACAAACACCCAGCGTGCCCGCATTACGTCACGGGCACCCTGACTCGTCAGAAACGCCAAATAGAGGATGGCGCCTGAATAGACAGATCGCGACATTGACAAGTAACTTCACGTGCCTGCTGCTAGAAATGCCGCAACAGCCAGGGGGCGCCAGACAGCTTTCGTGCACTATCCTGAATGATTCCCAGTGCACAGCAATTACATTATTTTCAAACTTTGATCACAGTGTTCGAGGCTCCCGGCTCCCAGCCGATCGCAAGTCTTGCATTCAAACTTTGGAATTTCTTTGTGTGTTTACTTCTGCATTTATTATTTTAACAATTGGCTACTGAATAAGGCGTCCTTTCCGAAATGCACCAGGTGTGTTTTTAAATCACCTTATTGCCTTACAATAATGGAATTACATAATTGGTGAAAACTATGATAAATCCGCGTACCTTTGTTTACCTTCTTGTCTCGAATGAGGTAAATGGGATGGAGCATTGCCGTGGGTCAAAGATGGAAAATAAAGTAATTGGTGTTCGGTGGGGATCACCAAAGCGGTCACCGGAAACGCCTACTTCTCCCCTCACCAGTCTTGAGGATGGAACATACCAGACTCCTTTGTTCACCGCCGGGCACTTGTTCACTGTTTACTAGTGACGACTCACATAGCGCCCATACCCCAATGAATGCTTTCTTAGCACTTGTTACTGTTGTGCCACCGGCAGCTCGGCCCATACCATCCCACGGGGTTACGATTAAATTGGTTAAGAGTAGCACCTCTTAATTAAGGCACTATGATGACGTGGCAAAACGTAAGTACAAGCGCATGATAAAAACGTAATATATTGGATGCCCTAAACATGATGTCATTCAGATTTCTCGCAATTTTCTGCCAACAAAATGCTAATTAAGTGAAGCATGCGTATCAGGTCTCTGCATGGATCATTAGTGTGTGAACTCTCACGCGCCATTCTAAGCCATGACATGCAAAGTACCCTGGGCCACTGGAATTATGTGGCAAAGGGAGTGCTAAATTATGCGCAGGGTTGAGTAAATTATGCGGCAAGAAACCCCAAATTGTGCGGTGTAATGTGGTACATTTTGTGATCCTAATACATACTTATTTTGACATTTGTATGCTTGTTAACTCTGTCTGGCATTGCTTCCACCTCATAAGTACCAGCTCAACACCCAAATATTACAACAAACAAACAGTCCTAGGATGCTTGAGTCCGGTCCAGGGAAGACATGGCTTGGCAGTTCGGGCTGGACTGTTCCCATGAGGCACAGGGTCAAGACTGATTTGCATATGGCCATGTCTAAACTGGGGTGGTGTAGTGGGCAAAAGAACGATGGATTTAACCCAGATCTCTTGACTGGGGGAGAATGTCTGCATTGTCAGCATTCCGTCCATCAATTGTTTGTTGTAACGCTTTTCGCCCTAAGTGGGATGGGTATTCCCAGACGTGGGACCCGTGCTCACTACGGCACTGGAGTCAAGCTATCCTGGCTGATGACGGCTGATAGCCAGAAACCGGTCCTAGGATGCTTGATTCCGGTCCAGGGAAGACATGGCTTGGCAGTTCGGGCTGGACTGTTCCCATCAAGCTATCCTGGCGGACGAGGGCTGAAAGCCTGAAACCGGTCCTAGGATGCTTGTTTCCAGTCCAGGGAGGACCTGGCTTGGCAGTTCGGGCTGGACTGTTCCCATGGGGCACAGGGTCAAGACTGATTTGCATATGGCTGGGTTCAAACTGGAATGGCATGGTGAGCAAAAAAACGATGGATTTAGGCCCAGATCTCTGTACTGGGGTGAATGTATGACATTGTTCTGCATTCTGTCCATCAATTGTTATTTTTGCATTTGTCACCCCGAGTGGGAAGGGTATGCTCAGACGTGAGTCCCTTGCTCTCCATGCCACTGGAATCAAGCTATCCTGGCTGACGAGGGCTGAAAGCCCAAAACCGGTCCTAGGATGCTTGTTTGCAGTCCAGGGAGGACCTGGCTTGGCAGTTCGGGCTGGACTGTTCCCATGGGGCACAGGGTCAAGACTGATTTGCATATGGCTGGGTTCAAACTGGAATGGCATGGTGAGCAAAAAAACGATGGATTTAGGCCCAGATCTCTGTACTGGGGTGAATGTATGACATTGTTCTGCATTCTGTCCATCAATTGTTATTTTTGCATTACGTCACGGGCACCCTGACTCGTCAGAAACGCCAAATAGAGGATGGCGCCTGAATAGACAGATCGCGACATTGACAAGTAACTTCACGTGCCTGCTGCTAGAAATGCCGCAACAGCCAGGGGGCGCCAGAGAGCTTTCGTGCACTATCCTGAATGATTCCCAGTGCACAGCAATTACATTATTTTCAAACTTTGATCACAGTGTTCGAGGCTCCCGGCTCCCAGCCGATCGCAAGTCTTGCATTCAAACTTTGGAATTTCTTTGAGTGTGTTTACTTATGCATTTATTATTTTAACAATTGGCTACTGAATAAGGCGTCCTTTCCGAAATGCACCAGGTGTGTTTTTAAATCACCTTATTGCCTTACAATAATGGAATTACATAATTGGTGAAAACTATGATAAATCCGCGTACCTTTGTTTACCTTCTTGTCTCGAATGAGGTAAATGGGATGGAGCACTGCCGTGGGTCAAAGATGGAAAATAAAGTAATTGGTGTTCGGTGGGGATCACCAAAGCGGTCACCGGAAACGCCTACTTCTCCCCTCACCAGTCTTGAGGATGGAACATACCAGACTCCTTTGTTCACCGCCGGGCACTTGTTCACTGTTTACTAGTGACGACTCACATAGCTCCTATACCCCAATGAATGCTTTCTTAGCACTTGTTACTGTTGTGCCACCGGCAGCTCGGCCCATACCATCCCACGGGGTTACGATTAAATTGGTTAAGAGTAGCACCTCTTAATTAAGGCACTATGATGACGTGGCAAAACGTAAGTACAAGCGCATGATAAAAACGTAATATATTGGATGCCCCAAACATGCTGTCATTCAGATTTCTCGCAATTTTCTGCCAACAAAATGCTAATTAAGTGAAGCATGCGTATCAGGTCTCTGCATGGATCATTAGTGTGTGAACTCTCACGCGCCATTCTAAGCCATGACATGCAAAGTTCCCTGGGCCACTGGAATTATGTGGCAAAGGGAGTGCTAAATTATGCGCAGGGTTGAGTAAATTATGCGGCAAGAAACCCCAAATTGTGCGGTGTAATGTGGTACATTTTGTGATCCTAATACATACTTATTTTGACATTTGTATGCTTGTTAACTCTGTCTGGCATTGCTTCCACCTCATAAGTACCAGCTCAACACCCAAATATTACAACAAACAAACGGTCCTAGGATGCTTGAGTCCGGTCCAGGGAAGACATGGCTTGGCAGTTCGGGCTGGACTGTTCCCATGAGGCACAGGGTCAAGACTGATTTGCATATGGCCATGTCTAAACTGGGGTGGTGTAATGGGCAAAAGAACGATGGATTTAACCCAGATCTCTTGACTGGGGGAGAATGTCTGCATTGTCAGCATTCCGTCCATCAATTGTTTGTTGTAACGCAACACCCAAATATAGCAATAAGCAACAGAAAGGTGGACAGTCAACCTTTGCAAAGGCCCTTCCACTGCTCAGCAACACATGTCGCTATTTTCAGTAACTTTTGAATCATTTGAGCTAGAAACAAATTGCCACATAATTCCAGTGGCCCTGATTATAACTAGACAAAGATATAGCATCCTATGTCATCACTACACAAAAGTGTGACAGCATAGAGTTATTCAAGGAAACTGCATGACCACAGAGCATTACAGTAAAATAGTGCAGTGCCCTATGATATCACTATATGAAGGTGTGATGCCCTATGGCAGGACCTGCGAAGGAGTAGACTAGCTCATCTCTATGCAAAGTCGTTCTCCATATTATCATTATACGGATGTGTAGTACCCCATGGTCTCAATATTGGAACGTGAACTACCCTATGGGATTGCTAGATGAAGGTCTTCTACCCTCCCACCTCACTACACAAACCCTGTCATATCACTGCAAGAAGGGGTGGCACCGTAGACATCACTATGCAAGACATAGTACTTTATGGGCCAGATGCGCGAGCATTCCGTTTTGCAGGTTGCAAATTGCGATTTTTTGTGACTCGCTATTTGCAACTCGCAAAATGGAATGTACTGATGTGTCTCAGACACATTTAGCAATTTCCAATGGGGTTGCAAATGACCTACTTCATCAATATTCATGAGGCATGTCGCAATTTGCGACTCATTGGGAATGGGCTACTATCACAGGAATGGTGGCCTGCTGGGGACAGCAGACCACCATGTCTGTGTTTGTTTTTTAAATAAAGCCACTTTTTTCCCCAAATGCAGCCCGTTTTCCTCAAAGGAAAATGGTGTGTGTTTAAAAGAAAAAAATGAAAAGTTTTCTTTTAATTTTTTAAGGGCAGGCTGTGGTCCCGGACCACTGCCTGCTCTTAAAAAATATTTTTCGTATACATTCACAAAGGGGAAGTGGTCCCCTGGGGACCCCTTCCTGTTTGCGACTGGCTTACTACCTACTTAAGTAGTTGGAAACCGTGATTGTTTTGTGACTGCATTTG
Source organism: Triturus cristatus (assembly GCF_964204655.1). Classification (NCBI taxonomy): domain Eukaryota; kingdom Metazoa; phylum Chordata; class Amphibia; order Caudata; family Salamandridae; genus Triturus; species Triturus cristatus. The sequence goes on along the minus strand of NC_140584.1, from coordinate 287,146,911 downwards.
CAGTCACAAAACAATCGTACATCCCCCTGCAAATCGCTATTAGGAAGGGGCCCCTTCCTAACTGCGACTCGCAAACCCTACTTTGCGAGTCGGTAATAAGTTGCCGACTCTCAAAATAGGGCTTGTTCATACTACAACCCTTTTTTGCGGTTGCAAACGGCCCAATTTTCCGGTTGTGACCGCTAAAGACGGTCATACATCTGGCCCTGTGTCCTCAGAATATGAAATGGCATACCCCGGATGTGGCCTAACTGCTAGAGCGTGAACCTCGAAGCTGGGGCACCGGTTTCGAGTCTCGACAGGGAAGGTCAACATCCTGTGATTCTGGGCAAATCACTTAATCTTCCCGTGCCTAACAAAATGAACATGTCCGTCTTCAACGCAACTGGTGCTCATGTAAAGTGCTCTGATACCTTCGGGTCGAGTTGGCGCTACATAAAACAAAAACAAAAACTATAAGGAGGTACAGTACCCTACTCCATCAATGTGCAAAGATGTCACACCCTGTGGCATCACTATAAAATGTGTCCCCCACAGCATCACTATACAAAGGCGTAGCACCTATGGCATCACAGTATGAAAACGCAGTACCCCTTGGCATCCGCACCATATGTTTTCTTGTAAGGTGTTGTGCCGTATCTCAATTGCTGACATCTGATGATGCTGCAGCAACACATGTATACAACTTGTTAATATGTATCTGAAGGTATAAAGACAGACAGTGCAGGTGTCATGTGTTTATGTCACACTAGGGGCAGTGCCATTTCTATTCATAACACGGAGTGTCGCGTGCCCTTTTACTATGGCAAAGCAGCACCGCGACATGTCCTCAGAGTAACAGGACGGGGGCAAACGTTGGACGAGTGGCGGATCCATGCCAGATTGTCTGGATAAATGTACATTTAAATAATCAAAATGAAACCTTTGCCCTTCTGACTACAACTAGCCATCCCATACAAAGATGCACAGGTCTGTGTCTCCACTGTAGAAGCTGCAGCGCCTTCTGACTTCACTATACTTATGGTATGAAAGCGCCTTTAAAATCCACGTGAGCCTAGGTCATCACCGGTATAACTTCTTTTATATATAGCCTTTCTCCCTGTGCTTTTGTTCTAAGCACTGTAAATAACAGGTCCTGATGTTACCAGATTATCGGCTCCCATAGGATAGACGGCTTACTCAGACATGCCCAGAATTGAACTTGGGCACAGCAGATGACAGCAGCGAGATTTTAACTCCCTGGGCCGTCTGCCTGCTCTGTGGAGGCGTGCAAGTCTGTAAAACCCTACATGCCTGACGCTCGACATTAAAGCTGGGTGCCTCTTTTCCTTCCAAATACTGTAAAATGCTGCACACATGCGTGCACCAAACAAAAACTAAAATGTCCTCTTTTACTGTCTTAGTAAACATGCATTTCCCTTCCACACATTCTATACAGCTAATCAGCATCCTTTCCTTGCACCAAACAGAATTATGCATTTTGCAATTTCCTTCTGTTAACAAATGTCTCCTTTCATACCCTGTAAAATGTCATTAGAGAGATGTCATAAGAATGATGGCCCTCATTTATGAAAAGTGACGCATCGGTGCAAGAAAACAGCGATGCGTTACTTTTCAATGCGCCCTCCTTGCGTCACCAATGATGCGTCATTTTTACAGTATGACTCATCATGTAACAAGGAGTTACAGATACGTCAGTATTTCTGACGTATCTGTAGACGCAAAAATGACTCATTGCTGGAGTGTGTCACAAAAGTGACAATGGGTCATTAGCACATGGGCAAGTCCCATGTTAAATGTGCCTGCGTCACTCTTACGCCTGCCATGAGGCCGGCGTAAGATATTGACGCATTTGCGTCCTAGAAGTGGCGCAGTGAAATATCATAGATTTCACTGCATCACTTCTACGACCCTTTCTTGCGTCGGAACCCCCCACATACATTATACCTGGTGCAGGTATAATGTGGCGCAGGGGTTTACAAAGTCACGCATCTACCTAGATGCGTCACTTTGTAAATATGGCGCAACATTGCACATTTTTTACACCGCTGGTGCGTCACAAAAAGTGACGCACCAGTGGCGTAAAAGTGACGCAAGGGCCCATAAATAAGCCCTGATATGTTTAGTTATATCAGAACTGCCTGCATAAGAGATGCACTTCATTTAAAAAGCTGGTCACCAGAAGTAAACATTCCCTCCCTGACAAAGGTATAAACTCGGTAAGATCGCATTTATTTATTTGTAGCTGGACTTGTGGATTAACCAGACACCCCTTTTCTTCCCCCCTGTACAGAGCCATCATGATCATCACACAAAAGATCACCAAAGTGGCCTTCGAGCTCCATGACGGTGAGTGGTACCGCCGGGGGGCTGGGGTGGAATGGTAGCAAGAGTCGAGAAACAGTTTGTAAACACTTTTAGGAAGACAAATGACAAGCAGCCGTGATCCGTGCAGGTAACAGCGGTGGGGCGGTAGGGCCGGGTGGGGGGATTCCTACGGACAATGCCAGGGGGAAATGTAGTATTTCTTTAATTTTCCCTCTGCATCGTCCCTCGAAATCCCACCCACCCGGCTCCACCGCCCCACCACTGTTACCTGCACGGACTGCGGCTGATGACAAGTAGGAGCAATTACTGCCCTTTGTTTCCGAGCTCTGCTATCTGCAGCCCATGCATTAATTCAGAGATTTTTTGAGATAATTTATGCGCTGTATATAGATAAAAGAAAGGCACAGACCCCCTTCTGCATTGGCTCAACGCAAATAAGTTACTTATAATAAGGTCACTGATTTCAGATATTGTGTCCAATATCTCAAACATGCAGTGTGGTGAGTTCTCGTGGTGTCATGGGCAGAAATCTCTTGTTGGTGCATTGGGGCATAGATGTTATGTAATGTTATATTGATTTGTGTAGCGCACTAATCCCCTGAGAGGGTAGCCAGGCGCTTGGGTAGGTGTGTAGATGTGTGCTCCCCAAGGTGCTCATACAAAGAGCCAAGTCGTCAGCTTCTTGCGGCACTCAAGAAGAAAGGAGGCGGCTCTGGTGCATTGAGGGAGGGTGTTCCATGTCTTGGGTGTCATATAGGAGAATGAGAGACCTCCAATTTAGTTTTTGCGGAGGCGGTGAATGTGTGCTGGTGAGACAGAGCGTAGGTGTCTGGTGGGCTGATGAAAGTATATGCGGCTGTTCTGGTGTTCTTGCCTGTGTTGTGTAGGGCTTTGTATGTGTGCGTGAAGTTTGAATTGGCTGCACTTGTCTAGTTTTCGGGCATACAGGGACCATTGACATTGATTTCTCCTTCACCATCACCACTGCACCGCTGCTCATGAACCATGTGTTCTGTGGACACATGCACCGCTCAAACTTAACAAATAAGTGAAAAAACTCACATTTTCCCAGAACTTTTCATGACCTCCAACAGTCAATAAGAGACAACCACGAGGGGGGTGCTCGAGCTGAACTTTGCTATAAAAGTGATCTTGTTCATCACTACATTCACTCGTAATTTAATTCACTGAATGCCGCTCTCCTCTCTCTCCAGGCACAGCCAAGATGGCGGAGTCACTTAACCCAGGACAAACGCTCCGCGCCATTAGGTACGTAAGTGGGGTTCACAGTAGCAAAAATGTACACAGTCTATTCCTTTGAGTCCTGTTACATGGGCTCAAAGAAAAATATTTAAAGCCTTTGTTTCAAGCTGCCTGTCTCCGTACAGCTCATAATGCTTTCGAAAATTATTGGTTCAGGCCTGGATAGGATGTTATCCTTGGCTTTGGACTGTTTATTATTGTAATCTGCAAGCTATGTTGATTACTAAGAACATATCATTTTAGCATAGCTAATTATGAATTTATTTGATTTTAATTCGTTTTTTTTGTATTTCCACGATTCAATTTGCGTGATTTTAAAGAGAGGTATTGTAATTTTTCTGTGGCTGATAGATTCTGAATACAAGTAAATCCCTAAATTATATTAGGCCAGCTTGGTGTGTGAGTTGAATTTTCTGAAACAACTCCCCAGCCTATCTGACGTCCTTGGAGCTCTGGATATCTCGATAAGTGTAGGAAGGCCCTGGATAGGTACGAAGGCCATTGCTCCTTAAGCTTCAAACTGGCTCTTCTAGACTCTGGCTAAGATTAGCTAGCCCCACCCTCTGGTGGGGAACCTTCATAGTCAGATAACCCTTAGTCTGATCAGGGGACCCGACACTCCAATGCGACCGCCATAACTACACTCAGACAAGTCCACAGGTTGATAAGGTCCCTAACGGTACGTGGCCCTCACAGAGTGACGGCGTAGACTGCCTCAGCTGCACCACACCGCATTCAGCCTTGAACATAACTCACCATAAAACATCACTGAGCATTATACAGGTTTATAAAAGAATTGTTTACCTGTGCATATACAACCTTTTTTCTATGTAATGCCCACTATTTAGGATACTAATTGTAACTAGGGGCCGGTTTAGATTTAACTTGTACACTACATCACACCCACCCTGTTGAGAATGCTCACTCCATGCACAGGCTGAAATCTACCTGCTTTGATATGTCCACTAGACATTAGCCTTACCATACTGGTTACATGCCTAAAACATGTATGACAGATTCGCCATGAAAGCTGCCTGTCCATCTTTAGGCTCTCTGTACATAGTGTGTCCAGTCTCTGTGTACCTTTGAATACATTTTACAATGTCTACCAGGGTGCACATGGGATCTGGTCACGGTGGTCCTCTATTCCCCCATAGTCAGCAGTATGTGATGGCTTTACTAAACCGCCCCCACCATCCTCCATGGACCACACTTTCCTACGCTTCATGGCTCCAACATAGGCTTTTTGGACCTCCCTGCCACTTGAGAGCCAATATCTTATCAAACACTCGCCCCTTTCAGGAAGATTCTAACAGCTTGTTTATGGAGACTGCATCTTTTCCCTAGACAAGGGGTAAACATAGTTGTTAGACAGCTAAAAAAATCGTACAAAGACTCGTTGCTCTAACATAATGAAATGTCTTTAAAATTATTATGTTTGCATGAATTTAAAATGTCACAGCTGCTGCGTCATAATTTTGTTAAACGCAGTTGTTACATATACACGAACTTGTGTTTTAAGGCTACTAAATCTATGTATCTCCAGCTTTTACATTTTCCAAAGTGTCATAATAGAATATCATTTTGGAATAAAATTGTATTGCAGTACAAACCCTGAAAGCTACAGGGCACAGTTCATGCGTAATGCAGATTATGAGATGCGCCTATTTCTTAAACTGTGCTGAACACATCCCACTAGCATCAGCAACTTCTCACTATCCCAAGCACGCGCGGCAGGCACGTGACCTGTCTGGAAACATCAAAACGCTGCTGGTTATAGGAATTTGAGGAAAGTGAGTGATGTGGAATCGATGAAGTCAAGCACATGCATAGAAGGACCTTAGGGCATGGACTCTTCCTAGATGGCCTCTTTGACTCATCTTAACACGTATAGAATTAACCACAATTGTATAGCCATACAATCGGTTACATATCCAATTATTATTTCGGTATGTACAGTCTTGTCACATCCTGTAAATATTTAGCAGCGATTTGAAGAGGATGTCTGATATTTCCAGAGCATTCATGAATGCCATTTGGGAATTGTGAGCTGCCATGACCAAGCTTCGAGCTGTATTCCAGAGTACAGTGAGTGGTCTGGTCTCTTGGTATTTTATTCAAATAGTTTTGCAGATCATGGTGTCTTTGTGCTGTGAAGCAGTAGCAGAACTCTTAAGCGCTAGACTAAAGGCCACTGTGGAAGGGCCCCACAGCCTTTTGGCATCAGTACCAAAAGACTCACTGGATAACCGACACCTCTGATCGAACTTATGTGACTCCAATTCAGGGTTTACTAAGGGATCGACTGCGCCTTTCTAGCAACTTTCATGAGCTTGTTCCCCTCCACCCTGGGTATGGTTGAGCTCTTTTGAGCCTGCTGTTATGGACCTCAAGCATATCACGGCTTGGTGCATATTCCTCTAAACAACAGAGCCACACACTGCATTAATTTTCCACAGGGGAGAGTTTGCAATCAGTTTGTGGACTTGCTGCCGTTATCAAATTGATGCAGCGTTTTGAATACCCCCGTACAGTTTCTCGAAATGCCCGTATCCAACTGATACGTTTGCGTCCTCCACAGAGCTTGCGCCTTCACTGCATACTCCCAGCTGTCCCAGACTCCTTTGCTCCCTGTGGGTGTTTGACAGCCGACCTCAAACACCTGATGTGGGACTGCCTTCCCCGCTCACACTTTAGGCGGGAGGTCCTACCAATGCTTTCAGCGGCCACGCGTTGATCCTCAGTAGACAACTGAGAGGTGGGAGCCATAGGACGGAGAAATACAAAATCACATCCCCGCTCATTGATCTGGCCCTCATATTAGCGAAACGGGCAATCACGCTGCAATGGAAGAAGGATGCCCCTCCCAGTGGTACAGCATGGAGAACAGCAGTGAGATGCTGGCCTGAGGCAGAGAAGAGGCTAGGGGCCTCTGTAGGCGATCCAATGCGATGCTTGACCGCTTTATAGAGTCTGAATCAGACGTTCCAACCTCCCCATTAGACACTAGATTAGTGAATTACTTATGTCTAATACCCCTGGGCTATATGAGCCAGACACGTCCTTCATGCCACAGATGGAGAGTGGCACTGCACCTCGTCTCATGCCCACTCTACAGGGAACCGAGAAGGTCCCCATAGGGTCAGCAGACAGTAGACAGAGTGCTCCATTACCGCAATCACTGAGAGGACGTGCATTTTACGCCTTCTGACATCCATGGGTAGAGCAGAGCCATCCAATGACTATTATGATGCTGGCTGAGTTCTTATAGAAAGTATAGATTCTTTGGTGCAGCCATGGCGCTCAGTGCCCAGTCACGGTACAGCCTAAGCTTAGGGCTGGGGTCAGGAGAGACCTCTTGCTTACGAGGGCATCTGTTTCCGGGGGAGGTTGGACTTGTAGGTGAAGAGCGAGCCAAGAAGGAACCACCTAATATGCATTTGGAGGAATTAGACTTTGCTGAAGCATGGAATGGAGGACATTTTGGGTTTCTCATATTGTGCTGTTATGTTTTTCTGTCCACCATTTCTTTCCTTACAGCTGCTGACATTACCTCCAGACTTCCTGTAGCATTCCCTCTTTTTTTACTCACGGTTGTGTCCAGGTTACCCTTGCTCTTGCATCCTCCTGTCTATCTGGCAATACCTCTTAATTTCTCCAATCTGACACTTAGTCTCCTTCTATTCTCTTTTTCTCTATACACCTTTACTCTTTCCTCCCCTCTTTTTCTCCCTCCCACAACTATTCCTTTATCTTCTAACCTCTACACCTGTTCCCCTGGTACTGGTTTCTGCCCTCTTCCTGACTCTCCTTCAAATGTCTCTTCCAGAGATTGATCCCTCAACTAATGGCCCCAATCAATAATATTCCCTCTGCCCTCTTCCTGTCCTCTCTTAGTCTTTATTTTCCATTGGCACTCTCTTTCCTTCTTTGTCAGCTCCTCTTTTTGCTCACTTCCATTGTCTCTTGATGACCTTCAGCCAAAACCCTCACCCTTCCCAGTCTTTCTCTCTTTCTTTCTTTACCATGTCCCCACCCATACCGTCTGTTTCCTTCCTCTTGGCACTCCTGCTCCTTCTATGCTCACTGTCTTTGACTTTCAGCTCCATTTCTACCAGACAATCTCTTCCTTTTCTTTCTCAGCATATCCACCCTCTTCCTACAGCTTTTTGTCGCTCTCCTCCCAGACAATCCCAATTCCATTTCTTCTTTCTCCTTCTTGCTCTCTGATCGCTTTACCATGGTATATTCTTCTTAATTCTCCTCTTATGGTTTTTGTCTATCCTTCCTACTTCACACCTTCTCTTCTTTCATCTCTCTATCTTCTTTCTTCCTCTCTACCCTCTTCCAGGGATTGTAAATTAAACTTCCCTAACATCCGTCACTTCTGACCTGTTTCTTCTTCTTTCGTCCTGTCTATTGTCCTAACTGATTCATGCTTTCTGATTCTCCCATTCCCATTTCTTAGGAGACTCCCTGGACCACTGGAGTATTTGAGCTACCACTTCAACTTCCTGGGAATTGTGGCTGGTCCACTCTGCTCCTTCAAGGACTATGTAGCCTTCATCGAGGGCAGGTGCTACTCGAGCAAGGAGAAAAGCAGCTCAGGGGTCCTCGAGCCATCGCCCACGGTGAGTCTTTGGTCCTCTTCTAAGCAAACTATGAATCAAATTTCAGAGCTCCAAAGGACACTATGACATGACAATCACTAGAGCAGGTCACTGGATTCCAATATCTTCACGGTGGGGGAGCTGAATTTTGAAGTCAACAGTGTTAAAAACCTCCAATAAGAGCAAGGGAAGGAAGGCAGTGAAACTGCTATCATATACGGGCATTCTAATGCCATTATTGACACATATGATCACAGTCTCCCTGTTTCGCAAGGGGTGGATACTGACCTAGTAGTCATCTAACAGGCCATTCACCTAAAAGGGAATAGGAGGATGAGGAGGAGGAGGAAGAAGAGGAGGAGGAAAAAATAGATTGGCAAAACTACTCAAGTAGTACGTCGCAGAATTCGACTGTTTTTCTTAGGCCATTCCATGACCTTAGATTTAATCATACTGCCTGTCCTGCTTAGGTATATCCAGTTGATTCAGGATATTTTTGTCCTTTGGTTGGCTGCATTTTTCTGATTTACTCTGTGTAAGTAGTTACGCTTATACTTTTATACTAACAGGAGTGTTTTGCAAATTATTGTTATATTTTGGTAGATACAAGTCACTATTGCCTGGAGGTGCAGGTGGCTTTCTTCACTGTGTTGCTCCACTAAATAGGTTATAGTCCACCATTTTCAGTGGTTAGCAGGTAATTCATGTGACTTGATAGGGTTTGCTTCGCATTTCGTAGACCTCTACTCCACTGTATGATCTCCCGAGCGAGGTGGATTCTCACGATCTTTCTTAGGGAATTTATTTCCTCTTCTATGTGCCGGGTACACTGGTTAGTTTGACTGATCCACATCATGATTTTATTGGTGGTGTACTTCATATTTTCATTGTTTTATCTGATTGTAATTATTGTTTCTTTATTATGTTCTATATTTAGGTTCTAAATTAAATACCAGGGGGTCTGAAGTGTATTTTTATACCGACAAACTGTACTGAACATGGTCTCAGGTAGTTTTTAGGTCTCGTCTGGCGTTAGCAGCACATGCGTTGCTCTCGCCACGCAAGGGCTTCTTGGAATCAATGCGGTTCCAGAAGTCGTGTCTCTGCCCCGCTTGCATTTTTGATTGGTGCGCGTCATTTTGAGTCACAGATTATGCAGAACGTAGTGTGATAATTGCACCTGAGGTTTTTTAGTCCCTCCTGGTTGCCACTCTGTCTTCTTTTGGCGCCGCCCACCGGGATTGGATCTTTTACTTGCGGTGGAAGATAGTGTCTCTTAATTAGCCGCTAAGCACTTTTTTCTTGTATTACCGCATTTATCTTCAAGAATGGCTGACACGCCTTTCATTTCTCTGGCGCGGCTTGTTTCTTTTTTTATTTTATTCTATCCTTTCGTTATCTTGTCTCTCGAGCGCCCCTCTGATGTATATCGTCACTCGCTTTGTATTTGATTTTATCTTCTACGCTTGTTCTCATATCGCGGACTAGTTTATTAGCCTCTGCTTGTGTTTATTTTTCATAATATATTGCTGTTCTTGAAGTTGTATTTTTTTCCTTAACATTGCCGTTACAAAAGCCCTGCGGTGAGTTGGTGCTCCGGGGGCCCCTTCTGGAACTCTCAGACCCCAGGGATGAGCGCTTCGGACTGGGTCCGGAGTGAGCCGCCGCGCCCCCAAGTTTCGTTACGCTACTGCCTTAACGGGCTATAAATGATCTTGTGCGGTTCCCTGACACTGTTTTGGGCTTGTTCGCACTTTTGAAAAACGTTGTGCATTAAACAAATCTATGTGCACGGGGTGAACACGGCGTAGAAAATATTGACAGCTTTCTTCCCCGTGGCCTGTTTACTTTTCAGTGGATTCAGTTTATTTTATGTGGGCTTTTTGTGAAGCCCGGCGACGGGTCCATTCTTCGGGCGATTTAAGACCGCGAGTGCTGGCTAGCGAGCTTCCCGAGCAGGCTTATGGGTGCCCCCTGTGGCTTTAAATCTTGACTGGAGACTTTCTACTGCTACGGAAGCATGTATTGTGTTCACCCCGCGTTTCCACAGCTGTGGTGCCATGCTCTTGGAAGGAACCTGCTTGCACCTTTGATTCCAAGATGGTACCTCTTGCAAGGACCCTGGATCTCTTGCTGTGAATATTCTGGGTTTTATAATAAGGCTTAATCACATCGCACATATTAAGTGACCCGTGCACATGTTTGTTTTAAGTTTTGCGAATTATAAATTCTGCTTACTTTCCTGTGTAAAAAAAAGGGTTTAACCGCCCCACAGACCCTAACTAGGTCTGTAGCAGGGGTGTGATCCAGGCATGCTGGGTGAGTGCCAATAACGTTGTGGTATGGGCGGCTACTCTGCCTGCAGTGAAGTTGTGGTGACAGACTCAGAATATGCGACTTTAGAGCGTGCTATCAAATCTCAAGCTTCCGCTAGAGTTCACGGTTTGCAAGACATTTTGTATGTCTGAAATCAGCCAGCCAGGATGAGCGCATTGAAGTAATCCCTGTGCTCGAGAGCGCACCACCCCCTCGCCTTCAAAGGGAATATTAAGTCTGGGTGCCTGCAAAGGCCTTTTGTGGCGCGCTGGGATGGCTATGCAAGGAGGCATGTTAGTATAGGTGTGCGTGAAAATAACGACTCTCGGCCATGTAGCGCGCTTCCCACCACTCGACTGCAACCTATTAACTGGGATTGGTTTGGCGGGGCAGACTGACCACTTACTGGGATGGATGATATACTAAATTGGGTTGCAGCATCACTAGTTACCGAATTAACCCCTTCAGCGCGGCGTGGATTTCCGCGCTGTGCTGAAGGTTCTGTGCGCGGGCGGGGCCATGACGGAGCGGTTCCATCATGCGCACAGCGCAACCGATGCGCATGACAGAACCGCTCCGTCATGCGCATCGAAGGGGTTAAGAAATGACATGTGCTACTATTGCAAGTGCAGTGTTAATTTAAAAAAATTGTGTTTTCTGAAACATACGTTCTTGCAAGGAAGATGGATAAAAAGACAGTGCCAGTTTGATCAGGCCCATAGAATTTAGTCCTTAAACCAATTGCAGTGGTCTTTTATAGGAAATATCGGGGGCTCTACTGTAGTCAGGATGTACTCTGGTTGAACCAAAGTCCTGTTTTCTCAAACATGTGCAGTTCTGTATTATAAATGGACTGCGCTCGTAGCTTTGCCAAAACTACTGAGTTTAGTGGGACTCCACATCATTAAGAACCCCACATGCCTCAGGAGTCTAGTAAACATCCATCTTACACAACTGCTTATTTGCCTGGCGCTGCTAAACCCCTACTTAATGATGTTATAACCCAGATAGCGGCAAGGGTTACAATAAGTCAGATGCAGGTTGGACTCATTTCTGATGAGAATGCTTTGAATTTTGCAGTGGACACCTGCAAAACCAGTTAAAAAAAAAAAACAGTAAAGAGTTGGCGCTGCACTCACCTCAATCAGAGCCGCTGCTGCCAATCTGGTGCCCAGAAGGCATTTCACTGGCCAACGCAACAATACTTATTTTATCATCGCCGGAAGGATGGGATGCTGGTTTGGCCTGAAAAGATGTGATCATCCGACCTGCAGGCACACACGAATCACAACTAGACGTACTCACCAAAGATTTTAAGAAATGGTTTAGGGTCCCGTCCCCATCACAGAAATATCATGCAGTTGGTCAATGCATCTGTGATAGAAATATGCACTTGTGCACATATTTCGTTGGGGGGCTGAGGGGGGAGAGGAGAAGGAGGGCAAATGGAAGACTCATCTAATAAGTACCAAAGAGCACTTTTTATTGCAGCGCCACAAAGCGGCAAGATTGCGCACCAAACACTACTTAACACACGTAATTGGCACGTTTCAGTTTCCATTTTTCTGCATTTTTCACAAGATTTTTATAATTTTTATTTACCTTATTTCTATAGTTCATTTTATTTTTGAAGCAAACTGACAAAATTCAATTATCAACCAAAAAGCAAGTTTAAAAGCAATTAACAAATATGCATACCCCAATATCGGAGAAAGACGTCTGGGACAGCTGGAGGTTCTCTTACCAGATAACATAAAATATAACTCTGATATGGCACAAAAATAAAATCAAGCATTGGACAGGAATCAAAAAGTAAACGTTGACAATAAACTGTCTTGTTACTAAGAACCAGTAAAAACAAGAGGAAGTGGTAAACATGCTGCAAGAGTTAGGAAAAAAAGAAGAATATGTAGAAAAGAGAGAGAAAAACAAATAGACTCATTAATACACTCAATAATACCTAGCTAAAATACAATACCATTAGCAAAGCAAATGGCTTTAATTTAAACAAAGGCAAGACCTATTGCATTTCCAATGCTTGTTAGATATTGGGAGACCAAAAAGTCGACGAATTAACCGCCACAATTGCCCAGGAATGGACTAGCTTTTATAACCACCTAATATAAAGAATTAACGTAAACTAAGTACCGATGAGCAGTTGGGGTGTGGCCCTACCTGTCTCAGCTCACTTCATAAGAAACATGAAATTGATGTGAGCACTGATTGACAGGGGGCTGGTGCTTTTGACTCTGTGTGCATATTTGTTGATTGTTAATAAAAAAAAACTGCTTTAACTACTCATCCGAAGCACGCCTAATATTGATACAATGTTGATACAAATTTGATTTATCTATTGTGTTAAATTAATTTCTGTAGAGTAGCGGATTGGATGATACAAAAAGACTAAATTCTTTTAAAAGTGAATGACTAAGTTCATATGATTGTCGTCCTTCGGGGGGCATTTGTCATTTGTGTGTGTGTGTGTGTGAGTGGAGATATCTATATATATATATATATAGAAAGCAGGAGACCTCTGAGCCCAGAGGTCGATGATACACGCACTCACACGGAATCCAAGATGATTTATCAGTTCTTTTTTAATTCCACAAAGAAAAATTCATCAGCTCAGCACTGCCAGTTAACAACAACACTGGCCCAACGCGTTTCGGTTCCCACTCGAACCTTGATCACGGGTATATATATATATATATAAAACACCAGCTCCTCTCCCATCGGCAAAGAAGAAAGGGACACAGCGGGGCTTGTCAGGACGTGTATTGAGCAAAATTCGGCATGACCGGTTTCGGCAATCAGCCTTTCTCAAATGCCACAGTTCGCCTCAGAATGTCCCAGTACATCTTTATATTGAGCTCCTCCTACTCAGTGGTGAAAGGCCCAGCTACAGCTCGTTATTGTGCTGACACCTGAGCAGCCCCATGTCACGGACTGCTGGTACCATCATGCACCTTGCTGGAATACAATACTCAAGTTTGTATCGGAAATGTTTCTCCAGGTGCGACGTTCAGGCTCAAACTCAAAGTTTTGCTCAGAACTCATGGCCCGGGCACTGTAAGAGAGGAAAAAACAGGGTAAGGGTTAGACCTAAACGGTAATGCTTCCCTGATCTGAATACATGAGTTGTTAGAAAAAATATGATCAGAGTATATGGGCTGCCGTATGAGGCGGGGAGTGCACCAATTGCATAAAACCGCTCGCCATGATGTCAATAAGCAGGCCAGTGTCCTTGCAAGCAGATGCATCAAGGGGGAAATTGAAGTCCCCCAAAATCGTGAAATTAGACTTGAGCAGAGAAGGTTCTAAAAAGGAGCCCAGTGACAAAGCAAAGCTTGCCCTTGGGCCCGGAGGACGATAGGCCAATAGGCCTAAAAAGGCAGTGGTGTAGCTAGGGGTGCGACACGCGGCGGAGGTGAGTAAGTCGTTTCTGTCGACTACCACCCTCCCCTGCGAACAAGTTGTCCATGGGCCGCCAAAGCCCCCTCACCCCCAGAACAAGTCGTCCATCGGACGCCACCCTCACCCTCCCCCCGGAACAGATTGTCCTACACCCCCAACCCCCATTCTAACCTGCACCAGGCGGCAAACTTAGGGCCCGCCCGAGTGGCTGAAGGCCTAGCTATACCACTGTAATAGGTATAGGTGCTATGAATTTTTAGGTATAAAGTAAATGCTTCACAGAGAGCAAATGTGAAAGGAGCAATGTTACACTGAAATTGTTTTTGGAAGACTACTGCGAGTCCCCCTCCAGATTTAGTCACATGACCCAGCCGGAGGATGGCATATCCCTCTGGAACCGCCTCTGCTATATCTGTGCCTGAGTGTTCTCAGGTCCATGTTTCCGTTATAAAAGTGCAGTCAGGATTATGAGACTGAATACATTCCATGAATTTTTATTTATTTTTCACTAACAAACGGCCATTAATAGGAAAACAAAATCGTTAGTGAAATTATAGTTGCCCTGCAATTCCACAATGGGATGCCCCAAAGACGTGAGACATTCAGAAAATCCCTGCTAGGCCACTGCAGCTTGCACCACACATTGCCCATGCCATGCTGATAATAATAGTAACAACACAACTACTAACCGTCACACTCCTACAAGTGTGACCATTTGGACTATTTCAGACCCCCCAAAGTTACAAGAAGGGCTTGGGTGGCAGATAATAGTCACTTTTAATGTATATTGAATTAATAATTAACTGTTGTTGTGGTCATCTCTAAATTAGCCAGACAGCACCACCGTGTGGCAGACTGTTACAAGTGCCGGTGTTCACAATTAAGTGCCTGTGCTGAGCACCGGAAAACACCAGCTCGAATTAAGCACTGCTGCTAGTATGAAAGCCACAATTGTCGCAAGGGAAATTACTAGCAGAATTCAGCGCCATATGACTGAGGTGGTAGCATTGTGAAATCTTACCTTCCACCCACAGCTTCAGCAGTTAGTTGTGGGTGTAAACCAAGTGCGAACCTGTTTATGGTTCGTAAGATGCAGGGGTCTGGCGTACAGCGCACTTTGGTGCAGACAGGCTTGCCTTGGTGCATCTTCGACACACTGCTGTCGGATTTAAAAAGCTTGCCATGAGAAAGGGCATGGCACGGCCGTGACATGTTGGCGGAGAAACTCATGGGGTGGGGGGATAAAATAATGACCAACTGGAGTCCAGCAACTCCAGCGTGCACTCGCAAGCTCCTCTACGAGGCAGGTCTACTTGGATATAAAAGCCAATTAACAGAAATGTGGGAACACCAAAAAAAATAAAAAAAATACATATATTTGTATACAGACATACCCACACATATAGATCTGACTATGTGTATAGTGATATATAGAACAGAAACACATATAAGCATTTTGATTATATATATATATATTTTTTTTTTTATTTTTTTTGACACTGAACGGAGTTCCACTTGTGCACTTGGATCCTTAGAAAGGAATACACAGCAAACCAAGGAATTTTCAAAGGGGGTTTATTGTCGTCATAAACCCAACATGACGCGTTTCACCCTCTGGGGGCTTGCTCACTTTATACTTTATTCGATTTGATAAACAAATCATAAAAGCATATACGTAACAGATCATTCATAAAATATCTCACATGGGTACATTTCATTAAAACAGGCTATGCGAGGGTTTCCACCAACTTAATACGAACATTTAGCCTAGGAATTGTGGGGGAATACAAAAATACGTCAATACTTCAGTCCCCCCCTCATCACTCTTAGTCTTAGAGCAGCTCTTAGAAAGTTGACCACAAAAAAGAGGGTAAAAACATCAGATGACAATTTTAAAAACAACAAAACTATACGTGCCTGTCTAAATCTGGTTTTCCCTAACAGACCCTTCAAAAACATTTCTCTAGGGTCGGCGTAATACGGGCAGAGAAGGACTAGATGAAGGGTATCCTGTGGAGACCGATTGTCGCAGCCACAGGGCCCTCTCTTCTCTGGGTTTATAATAAAACCTGCCGGTACCGCCAGTAAATGATGAATAAAATTTTGTCTAAAACGGGTAATCAGGAATCTATTGTGTGTACTCGCCATTAGTGTTAAATATGGTTCTATACCCTGGGTTGTTTTAACGAGACTATAATCGCTCACTGTATGTTTAACAAGTTCAGCGGCTTCACGTTGCGCCATGCGAAACTTTGAGTACAGAACTTTGATATCACCCTTGTCCTTGGTTCTTATTGTACCAACCCCTAGCCAGCCTGTATCTAGACGCCAAAGATTAACACGCACTTGCAGGAATACCAGCAAATCCACCCAGCCTAAGCGAGGAGGGATTCGCCATGTTAAGAAAAACGATCCCCCCTCGCAGAAAAATCTAGTAGCCCAATCCGTGCCAACAGATGGAGCAAAGGTCATCCTTGATAAAGAGCAGTTGGATTTTATAATTAACGCTATAGATGCCAAGTTTGACATTTTGGTTAAACCCCTATTGACCAAACTGACTACAATCACCGATGAAGTAGTCAGATTGGGAGGCATCTTGGACTCTCTCCTCAAGGTTAGACCTGATACGAACATTATCGCTAATATCCAGGTGCCCGATGAGATATCTTTAATTTCACCTAATACAGTCTCATCGACGGTTGGGAGTGGAAGTCCTGACTGCAGACCAGGGAATGTCCCCGGAAAGCCTTCTGTAGTCCCCAATATATCATCTCAGCGGCAGGACTCCACAACACTACCCTCTAATACAGTACCAGGGGAATCGATGGGCCATAACGTAAATACCCTCAGCCATAGCAACCCTCAACCGGATCTGCCACCTACTTGTGCTCCTTTTGGAGCAGTCCTGATGAACGTCCCCCCTGTCAAGAGGTATGGTGGCAATCCTGTAAACGGAGAATCCCACTCGTCATTAAAGAATAAGACTGTGGACTGGCTCCACCGACAGTGTGATTTCCCTGTAGCCCTATCTAGGGATATACTAAGCACCAGGAGAACCAATTGGGTTGGTAAATCACGTAAGACCTGTGAAGGTGACTGTATAGTCATTAATTTTCGCAACCCCCAACTTACCTCTACAGTATTAATTAAGGCCGCATCTCTCCCTGTGAGTGACCAAGGTATCTCTTTGCGGCCCCTTGGGTATTTCTATAGAGATCTTGCTACTCAACCTGTTATTCAATCTGCTGATGAGCACCACTGGCGTAGGCCTAGAGTACAGAATTTGTGTGCTGCCCCTGTTATTCCTACGTTTAATAGATTCCAACCATTAAGTGGGCTTGATTGCAATGATTGACTGGAGCCCGCCATAGACGATGTAGGGATCGAGGACTTGGCCTTGGGTAAAAAGAATTCTAGTACGGCCCCTAGGATATTAACTAGCATTATCACTGATATCGGTGTAAGCCATCAAGACCCTATTGTGGCCTGTGATCACAATAGCCCAGTTAATGCCGGTAGGGTTAGGTCTGCACTGAATACCCTCGTCCGCCCAGCTAACTCTGGCTCGTGTTTTATTGCCTGTTGGAATGTTGCGGGACTATTACATAAGGATGAATGTTTAGGTTGGTTTGATTTTATCAATCTTTTTAATATTTTATGTTTTCAAGAAACCTGGAGTCTGGACCCCATTAATTATAACGGCTTTGTTTCATATCAATTACCAGCTGTGGCTTCAAATTCGGGAAGAGCCAAGGGTGGCCTCCTGACATTGATTTCTGTTGATGTTCCACTTACTGTAAAGAAACATGTCCTGGTGGGGGCCCATTCCCAGATTCTATGGCTTTGTAAGGAGCAGGATAGAAATATCCTTTTAATTAATTTTTATAATAATGTTTTTGATAACACTAGGCAACAGGTAGCATATGCCTTGGAGGCCGCTTTGGCCAAAATTGTGACGGGCAATGACATTGCTTTTGATTTTATTTGGATGGGGGACTTTAATACTTCTGCCTGTTCATCCTCTGCCCATAGGGTCTGTGGTTTCGTAAACTGTCGGGGTGAGGGAGTCGCCCATTTTCCCCATAACCCATACGGGGACTCATTAAACAAAATCCTGATGACATACGATATGGAGATTATGGGGAATGGGAGGGGCGCTCTTGGTGAAATTCTCCCCACCTTCAAGGGTAGAAACGCTAACACTGTTATTGACTTTATTTGTACCTCTTCCAGCCTTAACCCATGGTGTTCAGCCCCCTTGGTAGTAGACAACTTAATTAGTGACCATAACTGCCTGACCATGGAGACGGTGCTTTGGAAGGCCAATCCAGGCCCTAAACCATGTACTGTTGATAACATTGAACCACATAGATCGAACGGATTCAGAATTAGGTGGAAGGGGGAGAAGGCAGACCTTTTGTCCAATTCAATTATCGTAAATTGTTTAAAGGAAATTGATGCTATCTTAGTGAGTAATGAGCTGACAGATGTAATCTTGTATGAATTTGTTGATATTAATCACTGCATTGAAGCCAAATTTACTAAGCAACTGAAGGGCAATTTAAATCAGCAAAGGGGGTGGTTTGATCATGCCAGTACTGCCGCCCTTAAGAGCCTTAAAGAGGCATTGGCAGCTAAACAGAGGGATACTAACCTTATCAGGCATCTTAGGGCTATTTACCGGGCAGCAGTATTAGAAAGAAAGGCAGAACTTAAGCGAGAGGCCTGGGACAAGCTAGACCAGGCCGCTGAAACCTCTGATTCCTTACTATTTTGGGCTACTGTCAACAGCCCTTTTCTAAAGAACGAGGATACACCTGTTCTGTCGGCAAACGTCAGTGCGGAAAGTTGGGTCTCTCACTTTTCTTCGATTTTTGATTCAGCTAAATATATGGACATTGGAGGTGGGGTCTGGCCAATTATTCCCCTAGATATTTCCCCAACCGAGGTCAAGAAATGTATCACTGCAAGCAAAGGAGGGAAGGCTCAGGGGCCAGATGGGGTGCAGGTTGACGTCTATAAAAAAGAACCGGAGATTTGGGGCCCGCTACTGACCAAAGTATTTAATGCTGCAGTTAGCCACGGTGCCCCGCCTACATGGAAGGAATCCATCATTATCCCTATTTATAAGAAGGGGGAGAAGAGGGATGCTAAGAACTATCGCCCAATCTCCCTCTTAGATTCCTCCGTGAAAATTATGAGCCGGGTACTCCTTGTTAGATTAGAAGAATGGGCTGAAACAAATAACATCCTGGCTAATTCCCAATATGGATTTAGGAAGGGCAGAGGCACAGTAGAACAGTGTCTCAACCTAGAACTACTCATAGGGAAATATACTATGGCCAAGAAAGGTTCCCTCTTCCTCTGCTTTGCAGACCTTAGTAGTGCCTTCGATTTGGTTAACCATAAGATTCTTTGGGAGACACTACTTGAAATGGGGCACCGGAGGGTATTGTCTACTTCTTGGCCAGACTCTATGCTAATCTTAGATCTAGCGTTCGATATGGACCAGGTGGGGAGTGTACTCCAAAGTTTTCTGTTAAGCGTGGTATCAGGCAGGGGTGTGTGCTTGCTCCCCTGCTTTTCACACTTTTTATCAATGAGGTTGACTCTGTTTTAAGGACTGTGGGTGCAGATGCCCCAATTATACTTGACTCCCACATCCCAGTCCTATTATATGCAGACGACGCCGTTCTCCTCTCCAGGACCCCTGTCGGCCTCCAACGCCTTATGGACAGGTTTTCCCTGTTTATTGGGGAAAGGAAGCTGGTCATTAACAAATCAAAGACATATGTCATGGAATGTGGCAAGGGCCGTAAAAAACCCCATCCCTTCTTTATCGAAGGGTATAGGGTCCAGACGGTTGATACTTTTAACTATCTGGGTATCACCTTTTCCAAGACAGGTAGCTGGTCCAGCGAAGTTACCCACGTTAGAGCAAGAATGGCGAAATGTGCGCACGGGGTCTTTACGTTTGCCTCTAAGATAGGGGACAGGCGGATTGGGGATATGCTGAAAATCTACCAGATGAGGTGTCTTTCAATCGCCCTTTACGGAGCAGGTGTCTGGGGACACGTTTTGGCAGGGAGTCTACAAGTGGAGGAAAACCTGTTTTTAAAAAGGCTACTCTGCTTGCCTATCTCAGCATCCACGCACCTGGTGCATAGGGAACTTGGAATACACTACCTTTCGGATTCCGTTGCCCATAGACCTCTATTGCTGTGGCGTGCCATTTGGGCAAAGGAAGAGACTTCCTTGAATAGAGCCATTATCAAGGACTGTCTGTCCCTAGACAATCATTTAAAGATCCCTTGGGTAAAGTTTGTTATAAGCAGTTATATGGATATATATGGTCTTAACATTTATGAGGACTGCTATGCTGCTAACAGTTTGACCAAAAGCGAACTGAAATCTGTTTGTTTGTCTCTAAAGTACGAACAACGTTTAAAGGCCAGTAGCAACTTATCCACCTGTACGCTCTATGACAGCTGCTGTGAGTTGTCAGGTTACCAACCTTATCTGAGCTTTGTTACTAGACCCTCCCACAGGTTCGTTCTAACTAGACTGCGCTTTGGGATTGCTCACCATTTAGTGGCGTTTCCCAATATCAAAAAATACCCAACCGGTCCCTGCCCTTGTGATGGCACTACAGCCCAAAGCACTATGCATTTTTTTATTGTTCTGCCCATTATATGGTAATTACCGTATTGATCTTTTAAAACCTATTTTTAAGAAATTTGGTGTTAGAACTGTTAAAGATGCCATGAAATTGATATTTAATCCTCCACCCGATGTTTGCTTTTTTACTGCTACATTTCTTCTCAAAGCTATCAAGGCAAGGCCTAGTATTATTTTTTAAATTGTTACTCTGTTGTTTTTATTACTTGTTTGTTTTAACCGTATGGATGAAGCTTTTATGACTTATCTTCTGCTATCTGTTTATGTATATCTTTGATGTTTTATCATGTTTGATCTGCTTTTATGGACTTTTGTCAAGCTCCGAATAAAGCTTTATGAATTGATTTGAATTGTATCTGGTTTAGAAAACAGATCTGCACGCCCTAGTTTGGTAAAAGAATCCCTGACATATTTCATCCAGGGGATTTTCATCGCATGGTCTAAGGAGAGGCAGTCCTGAATTACCAGCCTTGTCAGGCCCGCCTCTGTGTTTATCCAAATCTTTTTAATTATTAATAATGAGGTAGAAGAAATAAATCCCTATATATCTGGATCCAATCCATATGTGACATGCTTGCCGTAACAGTTACATGTTCATATGCATAGAGTGCACAGGCTATCTTTTTTATTTAACACTACACATGTTTCCCCGGCATTTGAAGTAGCCCTCTGGGCTCAAGCAATGGTATGTTTGTGGAGTGTTGTAATGGCGCTGGCCTGTAGGCATGTGGCTGTCAGAGCAGGACACACTTGTAAGGCTCTGTGATGTTTGTATAATACATGAAGATACTCCCACGGTGACTGATCTTTCTGCTGCTGTTTCCAGAGCGCAGTGATGGATAAGCTCGGGCGCTGCTGCCTTCTCCTGGGACTACACTTCACTTTATCCAAGGCCTTTCCTGTCACCTACAACCTGGATGAGTCTTTCCAGGCGGCGGCTCACCTTCCCCAGCGCCTTGGCTATATGTACCTGTCCATGTTCGCCTGCCGGCCCAAGTACTACTTCCTATGGACCATGGGTGAGAAATGAGAGGTTCAGGATGTCTGGACACAGCATGCTCATTGTACTGGGGCCCTATATACTTGTATCCATCTTTCCTTTCTTTTTTTCCTGCATTCCATTCTCGTTTCACTCCTTCGCTCATCTGTCTTTCCTTCTGCATCCTTTTTTATCCCATCTCTTTTTTCTATCCTTCTGTTTTTTGTTGTATTTCTACATGATTTTCTGTCCTTTCCATCTTTCCTTCCTTCTTCCTATTCTTTCATTCTTGTCTTGCTTCCTTTCTTCTTATCATCCTCTTGGCCTTCCTTAGCCCATTGTTTTCATCCTTCTTTCTTTTTGTATTCCTTGAATTGGTGAAACCGTTGTAATCTTTCCTTTCTATCGTCTTTTCTTCCATCTCTCCTTATTTCTTTCCATTGTTTCACTCTATTTTCCTGCTCTCCTAATTTCTTTCCCTCCTTGCGTTTTCCTTTTTAAAAATTTCTTTCCATCATGCATTGTTTATTTATTTCCTTGTTTTTCTTTCTTCCTTTTCTTTTCTGTCCTTCTTTCCATTCCTTTTCTTCTGTATCTTCTTTCCACCCTGCTTCCTTTTTTCTTTCCATCTTTCTTTCATTAGTTGCATTCTATATTCCCCCTCTGTCTTTTGCGCTTCTCGCTCCATTTCCTTCTCACTTGTTTTTCCTTGCCTTTTTAATAATTATCTTACTCTTTGTCACAGTTTTTGGCTCCTTTGACACCCAGCCCACATCATGCGAGGACCTCTGAGTCACAGATGACAGTTAGGAAGGGCTTTAAAACAGTACAATCGGTCCCCGTGGAACCCCCGTTTAAACCCATGTAGCGGGTGCTTCACTGTGCCCTTGCTTGCTCCCTCTGTAATCCCTGCCTGTCCTAAGAGAAAGCTCTGATGTGGTGAATGTGGCAGACACCCTGGGGCTTATTTACAAGCCACTTGCGCCGCCTGTGCGTCACTTTTAATATGGGAAAAAGTGACGTACTGGTGGCGCAAGGAGCTTGTAAATAAGCCCCCCTGTTCTTTGACAGCCCACAGTTTCAGCAGCCAGAGCATCTCCCAGCTGGTGGTGCTGTAGCAACTGAATGCTTTTAATGCAGCAGGTCCTCTCATTGAGTAAGGGGGCATGCACTTGTCCATGAGGCACCTTGCTGCACCCCCTTCCTTGTAGGTTCATCCTAAAGTGGCAACTTATCTTGGCCAATCCTATTTTTCAGCGGATGCCATCAACAATGCGGCAGGCTTTGGGTTCAGCGGCTACGACAAGGATGGGAAACCATGCTGGGACCTGCTCACCAACCTCAATATCTTGAAGATTGAGGTAAGTGAGCAAACAACAGATGTGGCCAGAAATGCTTAATCGCGAAACAGTACAGAAGCGAGGTATGTTAAGCGTTGTGATTCAGTTCAGTTCATAAACTTTATTCGGGTAGCTTAGTACCCATAAAAGCACAGCATCATAGCAAATTAAATGACAGACGGAGACCATCCTTAGAAGCAAGAGATTGCATGTATCTCAATACCAGCAACTAGACCCGCGAGTCCCCTATTCGTTACTTGAGGGTTTTTGGAGTGCCTCCACAGTCTGCCCCTCAGCAACAGAGGTCTGATGAGCCAGATACACACATGGATGACAGACTGTTACTGTGTAACAGGAACATTAACAAGTCCCTGTACCTACACACAGGTATGACCCTTGCAAAGGGTGACGCAAGGCAGCCGCTTCCGGACGCCAACTAGTGGTGGTACCACATTACTACAAAGGTCCTGAACAAGGCTATTTTTCAGGCAGCATGCTTCTAGGCTGTTAGGAAAACTCACTGAGACGAATGCTCACCGCAGACACTTATCAAGGGCTGGACTCTGCCTTCATACTTCCAAGGTTGTGAATACATTGAATACTATTCAATTGGATAATAGTAATACTTGTTTTAACAGCACCTAGAAACTGCATAAATATGGTATGAATCAACAAATATAAACACGTTATTATTATTATTATTTTGCCCGTAGTGCTGAGATCTTTGCTTCGTTCCTGTCTGGAAATATGGAATAGTCACATTAATTGACAGTATAAGTTGCATGTCCTGTGACAGTCATGAATAAGATGAGCTGCAGAACACATTGCAGTTTAGAGTGTCATGGACAGGTGGTTGACAGGTGGTTGATGGTGGCTGAAGTTAATAATGTTCAAGTCCTTCCATTCCCCCTGAGCTCCTGTCCCATCCTTATGACTAACAAGCAAGTGAGCATTGCCCTTGCTTTTTTGCATATTTATATAGCGCGAACTTGACCCGAAGGTATTGGAGCGCTTTACATGAGCACCGTATTTACATTACACATTCAGGCACGGGGAGATCAAGTGATTTTCCCAGAATCACAGGATGTGGACGCGACCCCGAGGCTCGAACCCTGGTTTCCAGCACCAAAGTTGGTAGTCCAGCCAACGGACCACATCCTCTCCCTTCCCCTCAGTAGAACTTCTTTTAGCCAAAGGCCAGGGCAAGTGTCAGGGTTACACGCAGGTACACAGCGTCCATCACTAGTTTCAAAGGGTGGACGCCGTCCCCCCTGCCAAGAACTTGGGTCCCACAGAAATATGCTGAACTTGTCCCGGTTAACCAGCGCCTGTACGTTGTCTGCTTTCATTCCCAGCAGCAACGTGCAGACAGCGAGGGGAGGGGGCTTTTTTTTCACCTCCAGCTGGGCCGAAGTTAAGGGGCCATCAGGCCTCCTTTTGTTTGAATATCTTGACTGGAGGTGGCCTGGAACCTCACACTTGACTGTAAATGTCACTTGGAGGGGAAACAAAGGCGCACAGCTTGCTATCTCTTCACAGGTACTTAAGAGAGGCAGCTTTTGCCTTTGTTCTATCCCTGAATATAAGTGCAGACACTGTAAGACTGTCCAATGGGTTGGTCTGTCCCAGTATTTACACAAATAATTTAAATAGCACTATTTTATTTCTTTTATAGCGCTACGTCGTGACGTCATGTGCTGTGATGGCACGCGCAATGATGTCACTTGCATACTACCTAACGTGGTCAATCCCCCCACTTCTTTTTATAGGACTTGTGCCCTGCCAAAGGCTGTCGCCGTCTTTCCCAGCTTTAGATGCAGATTCCTTGAATATGAAAGGAGCGGACCAGCTTTTAACATTACTATATAATTTTAGTCTTTTACGACTTTGCCAACTAACAGCCCAGAGAATTTCCTAGCATTTAAGAAGTGTCTGAACACTGTTTTTGAACAGACAGTACCTCACACCAGCACCCTCCACCAGACCAGTCAACTGGTAGCATACCGCTGAAATGAGGTGAGGGCAGGGAGACCTCTGACTTATCAAGATGAGAGGAAATGGCCCACTTTCCCATAAGACACTTCTGTCCAAATGGTCCACTTTCCCATAAGACACTTCTGTCCAAATAGCCCACTTTCCCACAAGACACTTCTGTTCTGCAAATCACAGCTCGGGTAGTGCTAAAACAACGACTTCATCCGGCCAAAGAGATCTACTGTGATCAGCTGATTCAGGAAGCCATCAGTACAACCTTGTGTAAAGTTCAGGGTGATTAGAGAGCTTGCAGACCATGCCCGCATGCTTAGTGCCAGCCCCCTTCAGGAGAGCTGTGTGACAGGCTGGACTACTTATTTTCTTTATATTAGCAGCACAGGTGATTTGTGTTATCAAAACCAGGCACAGAAGCCTTGTGAAATGGTCATATTCATGTATTAGTGCTTTTATTATTGGAAAAGAGTTTGGTGGGAAATACCTCCATCCAGAGTGGACACTGACTAACACTGGTGGTTTAAGGTCAGTGTACTTTTGGCGACTTTCTGTCAATTTTTAGCTTTAATGTTGGCACCTTTCCTTCACCAGCTTTGAATGTATCTCAACCATACTCATAGCTTTTTAATTGTTCTTTGTCTGATTGGCAGTTTCAAAACATTTATGCTACTTCATATATATTGTAAGTGGCTTTTGTTAGCTATAAAAATGAACTGTGATGATTGACTGCTGATAAAAAAAAGCACAAAAAGTAAAAACACATTATTCCATTCTGGTAATTGCTCATCGCCAGACGAAATGTTTGAGAGGCAGTGGCGCACAGACCCATATGGTTTATTTAACTTAAAGTTTAATTCGGTTAGAAAAACACACATACTTTTAAAAATCAATATATCCACTGCATGTGAAACCTAACATAATTTAGTATTATCAGTGTTGGAAACCCACTCCCACACTAGAAGGGGTGGTGGTGGTCTTCCGGAACACACTGTGGTAGCTTGGCTCGAGTGGTCAGGAAACAGGCGCAGTGCTAAGCATACAATATACCCATACAATAACCATGCGTGCATCCGTTCCAAAAACGACTCTACACCGTAAAAATTATGAAAATATTCTTTCTTTATCTTTTTCTCTTAGTTGCTGATTGGAAAAATAAATAGGTCAATCACAATATACAAGTTTCAATTAGTGCAGGTCAAATAAATATTGGCTGTTTGATGAAATAAATAGGGGTGATCATAAATAACAGGGCATAAATACAAGTGCAATATATACAGACAATTAAATACTTTGAGGCAATAAATACTGTACCAATAAATATTGTACACCATCAAGTCCTGTGGACCTATAAATATAGTGCAGCAATAAATAGGTAAAAACTCAATAAATACAGTATCCCCAATAAAGAATTAAAAGTATACCGCAACCCTCATATAATCAGATGACACTTCAATTCTTAAGGGCTGATAGGGCCCAGGCACAGCTTGTAGGGTTGTGGAAGGCTTGAGGGGGGCTACTCCCTGGCTGGGACAAGGCTGAGGCCTAATCTGAGGTAGATCAAAGGGGGGAATACCAGTGCCCTGGCTTTCTCTCTCCACACAACCTCTCTAGGTTAGTCCCAGTTCACCCCTTGCACAGTCAGGTTGGTTTCAGCACCTCCCTAGCCCCTTAGAGCAGTCTCTCAGGTCTCCACAGGGCCTTAGGCGCCCTCTACTCCACTTACTGCCCTTTTTCTGATGTTCCGACGCCGCTGGAGTCGTGTCGACGCCGTGAGGCGGTTCCGGTTCGGTCTCGGCGGCCTCGGCACAATGTCAGTTCTTTGACGACGCCGGCAGGCGGTTCCGGTCCGATGTCGGTGGCCTCGGTTCGATCTCGACCTCCGATTCGACGGCGTCGGGCAGTCTCTTCACGATGTCGACTTCGGGCGGCTCCGGTCCGATGGCGCTCTCGGCTCCGATGACGTCGGCCGGCCTGGCCTCGATGTCGACTTCCGGCGACTCCGGGGTGCGATCCTCACCCCCGACCTCCGGTGCTCCTCCTCACAGGCTCCGGGCGACTCCGGAGTGCGATCCTCACTCCCGACCTCCGGTGCTCCTCTACCTCGGTCTCCGACGACTCCGGAGGGCGGACTTCACTCCTCCGATGACGCCGCTCGCTCGACCTCGGTTCACTTCCTCCTCGACCTCTGGTATTCCTCACGACCTCCGTCGGCGCCCTCTCACGACCTCAGGCGGCTCCGGGTACGACGTCTGCTACTTCAGTCAGCGCCGCTTCTCCACCTCGGGCTCCAGGTCTCAGGCTACTCGACGCCGGACTCCAGGGAAACCAGTTTCCAGGTCAGGATCTTGCTGCTTTCTGCTTCTAAGGCCTGTTCCTGCTGTTCAGGTCCTTAGGATGAGTTTTTCTGTCCTCTTCCCACACAGGGCTATAGGCTGGGATCCATCAGTAGGGACAAGTATCAAGGGTGGGTTTATGGACCCCACTCCAGGCACAAGTTTCCACCCCTGCTGCTTCACTCCTTCCTCCTTCACTGTTGTGCTCCTCTCTCTTCACCAGTCAGGTGCCAACTGCCAGCTCCAACTGCCAACTGCCTCTCTTATCCTCCCAACATTCTAAACGGTCTCCAACTGTCACAGAGTTCTGGAATCTCCTGGAATGTTCTGGAAGGTGCTGGTAGGTTCCAGTGGATGCTGGTGATGTCACAGGTGGCCACCATTTTGTGCTCCAGGCCCTCAGACAGAAGTTTCAGGGGTAGCTAAAATGGCTCCCTGAATCTGCAGCAACACGAAAAAGTCTGGTGGTTCCCAAAAAGGAAAAAATTCAAACAGGGTTTGAGGCAAAAGTGGGACAAAATAAATAATGATGAGGAGGGACCACCCAAAGGGCTGACAGGTCTAACACGCGTCCCCCCCAGCTGAAAGTGGGGAGAGCTACCCAACCCCTTGGGAGTTCTCATCACTAAGGCGGAAATACCTTGAGAGACCGTCTGCATTGGCGTGGTCCACTCCAGGCCGATGTTCCACCTGAAAGTCCATCCCCTGTAGGGAAATAGACCACCTCAACAACTTGGGATTCTCCCCCTTCATTTGCATCAGCCAACGAAGGGGTCGGTGGTCGGTCTGAACTAGGAAGTGCGAGCCAAACAGGTATGGCCGCAACTTCTTCAGAGCCCATACCACTGCAAAGGCTTCACGCTCTATTGCACTCCACTTCTGTTCCCTGGGAAGTAGTCTCCTGGATAGGAAGACCACGGGTTGATCCAGACCCTCTTCGTTGAGTTGCGATAACACTGCCCCAATGCCATGTTCTGATGCATCTGTCTGGACAATGAACTTCTTGGAAAAGTCTGGGGCCCTTAAGACCGGGGCCTCGCACATGGCTTTCTTCAATCTCTCAAAGGCTTGCTGACAAGCCTCCGTCCAGACTACCCGTCGAGGTTGTTTCTTGGACGTGAGCTCCGTGAGAGGGGCTACGATGGTACCGTACCCCTTCACGAAGCGGCGATAGTATCCCGTGAGGCCCAAAAATGCTCGGACCTCAGTCTGTGTCTTGGGGGGTTCCCAGGCCATGATGGCCTCGATCTTCGCCTGGAGGGGTTGCACCGTTCCCCTACCCACCAAGTGTCCAAGGTACACTACCGACCCCTGCCCGATCTGGCACTTGCTGGCCTTGATCGTCAATCCAGCTTGTCTCAGGGCCTGGAGAACAGCTTGCAGGTGACGCAAGTGATCCTCCCAGCTGTTACTGAAGACGGCTATGTCATCCAGATAAGCAGCAGAGAAACTCTCCATTCCGGTGAGGATCTGGTTTACCAGGCGCTGAAACGTGGCAGGTGCGTTCTTGAGCCCAAAGGGCATCACACAGAACTGGTAGTGGCCATTGGGCGTGGAGAAGGCTGACCTTTCCCTTGCTCCATCAGTCAAAGAGATCTGCCAGTACCCTGAAGTAAGGTCAAAGGTACTTAAATATTGGGCAGCTCCCAGCCGGTCAATTAATTCATCCGCCCTAGGGATCGGATGTGCATCAGTCTTTGTCACTGAATTCAGTCCCCGGTAGTCCACACAGAACCTCAGTTCTGGTTGGGCACCCGGTGGTGCAGCTTTCGGTACTAACACCACCGGACTGGACCAGGGGCTGCTAGAAGGTTCAATCACTCCTAGCTCCAGCATCTTAGTGACTTCACTATGAATGCTGGCCTTCACCTTGTCTGACATCCGGTAGATCTTGGACTTCACAGGTGGGCTGTCTCCTGTGTCCACGTCATGGACGCACAGGTGAGTCCTACCCGGGACAAGGGAGAACAACGCAGAGTACTGCCCCAGGGCCTGGCGACAGTCCTCCTGCTGTTCAGGAGTTAGAGATGGGGAGAGAATCACTCCCTCCACCGACCCATCCTTTTCCTGAGACGCAAACAGATCAGGGAGAGGCTCGCTTTCCACGTCCTCTCCTCCGTCAGTCACCATCATCAAGATGACTTCGGGCCTCTCGTGGTGGGGTTTGAGGCGGTTGGCATGCAGCACCCGCAGGGGCTGACGAGGGGTCTTCAGGTCCACCAAGTAGGTAGCCTTACCCTTCTTCTCCAACACCTCAAAGGGTCCTGACCAGCGATCCTGGAGGGCACTAAGCTCTCCTGGTTCGATCACCCACACCTTCTGGCCAGGCTCCAACTCCACCGGGTGAGCGTTGTGGTCATACCACGCCTTCATCACTGCTTGGCTGGCTTCCAAGTTGTCAGAAGCTTGCTTCCACAACTTAGCCATTTGGCTCCGGAAGGCCAGCATGTAGCTCACCACATCCTGGGGGAGCTTTCTGGGAGTTCTTTCCCGGCCGTCTCTCACCAGGTTAAGAGGTCCGCGTACAGGGTGCCCATACAGAAGCTCGAAGGGGCTGAAGCCCACTCCCTTCTGTGGCACTTCCCTGTATGAAAAAAGTAAACAGGGTAGGAGGACGTCCCATTTCCTCCGCAGGCTTTCAGGCAGACTTCTGATCATGCCTTTTAAGGTTTTGTTAAACCTCTCCACCAGACCATTGGTCTGGGGGTGGTAAGGAGTTGTGAACCGGTAGGTCACTCCACACTCCTTCCACATTGCCCGCATATATGCTGACATGAAGTTGGTCCCCCTGTCGGACACAACTTCCTTGGGAAAACCCACTCGGGTAAAGATTCCCATCAGGGCCCTAGCCACAACAGGTGCTGTTATGGTCCTCAGAGGTATTGCCTCTGGGTACCGTGTGGCATGATCCACCAGAACCAGGATAAACCTGTGACCAGCTGTAGTCGGTGGATCTAATGGACCCACAATGTCGATGCCCACCCTTTCAAAGGGGGTGCTAACGACAGGAAGTGGTTCCAGGGGAGCTTTCAGCTTCACCCCTGTTTTCCCACTGGCTTGGCAAGACACACATGTCCGGCAGTAGGTATCGGACGACACTTTCATCTGAGGCCAATAAAAGTGTGGGACAAGACGGGCGAAGGTCTTGTCTTGCCCCAGGTGTCCTGCCAATGGTATCTCGTGAGCCAACTCCAAAAGGAAGGCTCGATAACGTTGAGGGACTACCAAGGCTCGTGACGATCCATGTAGGGGTGCCTTGGGTTCACTGTAGAGGAGGCCATCCTCCCAGTAAACACTGTAGTTCCCTTCAACGTTCCCTGCTGCCTGGGCTTCGGCCTGTCGCCTCAGCCCCTCAAGGGTAGGGCACTCCCTCTGGCCCTGGCAGAATTCCTCCCTGGACGGGCCTCCCTCCACGTGCCACTCGGCCGGGATGGGTAAGTCCTCCAGGTTGGTAACGTCCCCCTCCGCAGACTCCTGGCCCACCACCTCCGGTGGCCTATCCGTCCTACGGGGTGGAGACGCCGAGGCAGGCTCCTCCTGTCCTCGGTTCTTCCCTTGACTGGCAGCTGGCTGGGCCTTTGTTCCAGGCTCCAGCCGGAATGAACTCCCTCTTCGGGTAGTCTCGGACCTTGTGCTAACACAGGCCCAGTCAGGTGTACCCAGCATCTCGGTGTGAGTCCGGTATTCCACCTCCTTCCAAGCGTTGTGCTCCATGTCATTCCCCAGCAGACAATCGACTGGCACGGCAGGGCTTACGGCAACTCGAAGTGAACCTGCAACCCCCCCCCATTCAAAGGGAACCTCGGCCACGGGATAGTGGCCTGTTCTGCCGTCAGCCATCGCGGCTGGGTGGAGTACATCGGGAATTACCTGCTCTGGAGACACCAGCTGGCTACGCACCATAGTCATACTGGCTCCTGTGTCTCTCAGAGCCTCCCCTCTTTGGCCGTTGATGGTGATCCACTGCCCATACTTTGCGGTATTTGCGGGCACCTGGATCTTAGGAACCATCTCCCGTTCTCCCAGGGACACTAGAGTGACACCCGCCCACTCCCTTCCCTTAGTTAAGGGCATCTCCTCCCCGAGCACTACACTAGCTACTCCGGGGGGCTTTCCTCCAGTGGGAGGGGGTGATCGTTTCTGACACTTCGGATCTCCTTTATAGTGTCCAACGCCACCGCACTCGTAGCAATGGACAACCCTTGGCTGCTGGCTCTGGCCAGGATTAGGGTTTCTGGGTGGGTTAGCCTTAGAGGTGAATCCTGTTCCCTTCCCTTGGAAGTTATTTTGGGGGCCTTTGGAGAACTCCTTTTTCTTTTCCCCTCCTTCTTTCTTCTGGGGGGCGCCCTGTCCGGCCTTTTGAGTATCCCCTCCAGTCCCCCTTGTGGACACCCGGGTACTAGCCCAAATGTCCGCCTCCTCAGCAAGCTTCCGGGGGCTGGTCAGCTTGCTATCCACCAGGTGTTGCCGCAGTTCAGGGAAACATTTCTCGAGTAGGTGTTCCTTCAGTACTAGGTCAAACAGCTCCTCGTAGTTCCTTACTTCACTGCCCTGAATCCAACCTTCCAGTGCCTTCTTTGCATAGTCCAGGAAGTCCACCCAATTCTGTGTGCCCAGTTTGTGACTACCCCTGAACTTCTGTCTGTACTTTTCAGGTGTTAGTCCAAACTTTCTGATGAGCGCCAGTTTCATGGTGGGGTAGTGGGTCTGCTCATCCTCTTCGAGGGCCAATAAAGCATCCCTACCAGCTGGAGGCATGTACCTATACAATCCTCCTCCCCAATACTTCACTGGAACCCCATGGGCCCTCAACGAGACCTCATAGGCTGCTAGCCACTTGGCGATGTCGTCACCCGCCCCATAGCTAGCTACTATGTCCTTTGGCAGGTAAGGTTTGGATTCCCTGGTGATTTCTTGGTCTTTGCTGCCACCATTAGGAACAGTTGGTGCCCCAATTCTTAAGATCTGAAGCTCTATCTCTTTCAGTCTTATCTCATGAGCCATCTTCTGTTTCTCCGTCTCATGAGCCATCCTCTGTTCCTCCTTCTCCTTCTCCAGCTTTGCTAAGTCCCATGTGAGCTGTCTTTTCTCCCTCCGATCTGCTAACTCCACCTCGGATAAGCCCCCACTAGAGACAGTGCTGCCCTTCCTAGAAAGTGTCCTGGGCCCTGCTGACAGGTTCCCCACCTCAGGTTGGTACATCTCAGCCCCCTCGGGGTCAGGCTCTCCATCCCTGTCTTCCTCCTCAGCCTTGCTTTCTCGGCGTGCCTCCCCCCAAGCCCTTAAGCTGGTTTGGAGTGCACCCTTCTTTGCTCCTGGGGGACAGTACACCCCCTCCCGCTGGCAAAACTCCCTGAGTTGGGCCACAGTGTACGTTTCTAAGTCTTCCAGTACAAATTCCATCTTGCCCACTCAGGTTAGAGGACAGGTTTTGTGCAGTAACAATGTAGGGTGGTACCTTTAATAATACCTCCTCCCACCACCAGAGTAAATTTGGAAAAAACAAAAACCCACAATTAGGAAGGCCGCTGTGAGAAAACTCCCGGTGTAGGCCTATGGACTACCCACAGTTATTGTTGAGTATATGTAGGCACAGCTCTATCCCACCACTGAACACCAATTTATGTTGGAAACCCACTCCCACACTAGAAGGGGTGGTGGTGGTCTTCCGGAACACACTGTGGTAGCTTGGCTCGAGTGGTCAGGAAACAGGCGCAGTGCTAAGCATACAATATACCCATACAATAACCATGCGTGCATCCGTTCCAAAAACGACTCTACACCGTAAAAATTATGAAAATATTCTTTCTTTATCTTTTTCTCTTAGTTGCTGATTGGAAAAATAAATAGGTCAATCACAATATACAAGTTTCAATTAGTGCAGGTCAAATAAATATTGGCTGTTTGATGAAATAAATAGGGGTGATCATAAATAACAGGGCATAAATACAAGTGCAATATATACAGACAATTAAATACTTTGAGGCAATAAATACTGTACCAATAAATATTGTACACCATCAAGTCCTGTGGACCTATAAATATAGTGCAGCAATAAATAGGTAAAAACTCAATAAATACAGTATCCCCAATAAAGAATTAAAAGTATACCGCAACCCTCATATAATCAGATGACACTTCAATTCTTAAGGGCTGATAGGGCCCAGGCACAGCTTGTAGGGTTGTGGAAGGCTTGAGGGGGGCTACTCCCTGGCTGGGACAAGGCTGAGGCCTAATCTGAGGTAGATCAAAGGGGGGAATACCAGTGCCCTGGCTTTCTCTCTCCACACAACCTCTCTAGGTTAGTCCCAGTTCACCCCTTGCACAGTCAGGTTGGTTTCAGCACCTCCCTAGCCCCTTAGAGCAGTCTCTCAGGTCTCCACAGGGCCTTAGGCGCCCTCTACTCCACTTACTGCCCTTTTTCTGATGTTCCGACGCCGCTGGAGTCGTGTCGACGCCGTGAGGCGGTTCCGGTTCGGTCTCGGCGGCCTCGGCACAATGTCAGTTCTTTGACGACGCCGGCAGGCGGTTCCGGTCCGATGTCGGTGGCCTCGGTTCGATCTCGACCTCCGATTCGACGGCGTCGGGCAGTCTCTTCACGATGTCGACTTCGGGCGGCTCCGGTCCGATGGCGCTCTCGGCTCCGATGACGTCGGCCGGCCTGGCCTCGATGTCGACTTCCGGCGACTCCGGGGTGCGATCCTCACCCCCGACCTCCGGTGCTCCTCCTCACAGGCTCCGGGCGACTCCGGAGTGCGATCCTCACTCCCGACCTCCGGTGCTCCTCTACCTCGGTCTCCGACGACTCCGGAGGGCGGACTTCACTCCTCCGATGACGCCGCTCGCTCGACCTCGGTTCACTTCCTCCTCGACCTCTGGTATTCCTCACGACCTCCGTCGGCGCCCTCTCACGACCTCAGGCGGCTCCGGGTACGACGTCTGCTACTTCAGTCAGCGCCGCTTCTCCACCTCGGGCTCCAGGTCTCAGGCTACTCGACGCCGGACTCCAGGGAAACCAGTTTCCAGGTCAGGATCTTGCTGCTTTCTGCTTCTAAGGCCTGTTCCTGCTGTTCAGGTCCTTAGGATGAGTTTTTCTGTCCTCTTCCCACACAGGGCTATAGGCTGGGATCCATCAGTAGGGACAAGTATCAAGGGTGGGTTTATGGACCCCACTCCAGGCACAAGTTTCCACCCCTGCTGCTTCACTCCTTCCTCCTTCACTGTTGTGCTCCTCTCTCTTCACCAGTCAGGTGCCAACTGCCAGCTCCAACTGCCAACTGCCTCTCTTATCCTCCCAACATTCTAAACGGTCTCCAACTGTCACAGAGTTCTGGAATCTCCTGGAATGTTCTGGAAGGTGCTGGTAGGTTCCAGTGGATGCTGGTGATGTCACAGGTGGCCACCATTTTGTGCTCCAGGCCCTCAGACAGAAGTTTCAGGGGTAGCTAAAATGGCTCCCTGAATCTGCAGCAACACGAAAAAGTCTGGTGGTTCCCAAAAAGGAAAAAATTCAAACAGGGTTTGAGGCAAAAGTGGGACAAAATAAATAATGATGAGGAGGGACCACCCAAAGGGCTGACAGGTCTAACAATCAGACAAGTATTTTATAAATAAAATCAGCATAGTTAGATCTTTGCATAATTTCAAATTTATCAACAATCTTATTCCAATTTCTTCAACTATTTCCCCCAATGTTCCTACTCTCAGTTTGCTAAGGTTATGGTGCTGGAATAAAAAATGATACATTGTCGCTTTAAAACTTACACACAAACAACAATTTAGAAGCCTAATCTCAACAGAATTCCATCACTAAGTAATATTAAGGAGATGTAATTGCCTTAACTTGACTAAAATATGTAGTCATTTGTCATCACTATTTGCGGAACAATGCCAGTAGTTATTATTTAAGCCAAGTCTGGAACAACACACACAAACCCTAAGACTCCAGGAGTATTTTGGGCCCGATTCACAGAACTAACTTAAGACAAAATCCTAAACTTACTACTTTTGGTATTCACAGAAGGCATTTAGTAGTAGTAAAGTTAGGATTTTGTCTTAAGTCTGTCCTAAGTTTGTCTTAAGTCTTTCTTAAGTCTTTCTTAAGTCTGTCTTAAGTCTGTCCTAAGTTTGTCTTAAGTTTGTCTTAAGACTGTCTTAAGTCTGTCTTAAGTCAAACTTAAGACAAAATCCTAACTTTACTACTACTAAATGCGTTCTGTGAATACCAAAAGGAGTAAGTTTAGGATTTTGTCTTAAGTTAGTTCTGTGAATCGGGCCCTTTTTGTCCTCGAGGAAACTTGGCCTATCTTATTCACAATTTAAAACTCCATTTATCACTGAATACATAATCCACTAATATTGCAGACAAAATGGAATTTTCAATGTTCTTAATTACCTTAATTACTTTATGGCTTAATGAATTACCAGAGTGGAGGATTGCTCAATTTTCCAATCGTTCAGCACATTTTTCCATACCATGACCTTCGCTGCTTTACGGCACAGCTCCAGGTGTACAGCTTGCATCGATAAAGATAGACACATGCCCCGGTTTCTTTCTATATGAAGCCCTGTATCTAATCAAAATGAAACCTGTTTTCCTTCCATTAAATCATTGCACCCTACATAAACAAGGACTGAGAACATCTTTGCAATATACGCCAGCTTGGTCAGCTATAGTGACAAATTCCAATGTTACCTGCTGAACTGAGAAGGTAAAGTGGGGTTAGAGAGGAACTTCAACCCTACTCTGAAAGACTAAAGTCACTTTTTATAAGCTCATCCACAGAAAGCACAATCCTATGTTTTCTGGAATATTTAATGTTGATAGGGCACCATGCTTCCAGTCCTGGGCTTTCCTATCCTAAACTGTTTTCATCCGTTCATTTCCCAAATTGGCACAATCGAAGTAAAAAAGGGTACTGTAGGCACTAATACATTAAATGAGCGTTCAGGTCTGGCAAGATGGTGCACTGACATGGAGAGATGTGGCAACCCCAAAGACAGCCATCCATAGGAAAAGATTGTTACAGAGAGAAGAGAAGCCCACCCTAGGCCATACTTCTCTCCAGTGGTTGACACACATGTCTCCACATTGCCCCTCACTCTGACCTGTACACCACATGCCCTCATTGCACCTTCCTGTATTTGGTTGGTGATGGTGTCATAGCCTAAATGTCAATATTTCCATAATTTGTTTTTAAAATTATATCTTTTTTTGCAGACATCTACAAGCTTGAAAATGTTAATCGACAACTGGAATATCCACACCTCTGCATGGCTGAAAGAGTAAGAGCATTCAAGGTTTTACCGCTTGCGGTGGCAGGTTCATCATAAAATACGAAGCCTACAAGTTTTACAAAATTGAGCCACAAAACAGATGCCTGCAGCGGGCACTTAAACTAGTTAAACTAATTTACCAACTTAGAGAATCACACAAGTGCAGAATATCATTTTTGAAACTGTATAAGTTGTTTACCTAGCACTTTAGGATGTACCTACAATTTAATGTTTTGTCTAGTTACCGTATTATGTGTCAGATTGTTTGGTGGCGGTGTTTCAATGTGTCTTTTGGCTGAAATCTGACATCAATCAATCAATCAAAAACATTTATAGAGCTCACAGCTGCCAACAGGCGTCCCAGCCCAAAATAAATCTGGAAAATTAGTCCCCATCATAAGGTGCTAAATAAAATCAAGCACATCAAATACCGATTTAACCACACAAAAATACGGCCTAATTGTCGTAGTGCTTATCAGAGCGAAAGCTTCTTTCTGCATCAACTTTGAACAGCGAAACTTTTTAGGTCTCGCCTAGGCAGTGCTTGTGCTGTCTCTTTGAGACATGCTGTATTCAGGATATGTAGCAAAACCAAAGGGGATGATGGACGGAGTGTTAAACATTGCAAGCACTCACCCCCAGTCAACTGATCTGGATTTAATCCATCATCATTCTTTAGCTCACTCCGCCACCCCAGTTCTGACATGGCCATATGCAAATCAGTCTGACCCTGTGCCTCATGGGAACAGTCCAGCCCGAACTGCCAAGCCATGTCTTTCCTGGACTGGAAACAAGCATCCTGGGACCGGTTTCTGGCTAATCAGCCGTCATCAGCCAGACTAGCTTGAATCCAGTGGCAAAGTGAGCAAGGGACCCACGTCTGGGCATACCCTGCCAACTTAGGGCGAACAAAGCAAAACCAAAGGGGATGATGGACGGAGTGTTGAACATTGCAAGCACTCACCCCCAGTCAACTGATCTGGGTTTAATCCATCATCATTCTTTAGCTCCATGCCACTGGAATCGGTCCTAGGATGCTTGTTTCCAGCCCAGGGAGGACCTGGCTTGGCAGTTCGGGCTGGACTGTTCCCATGTGGCACAGGGTCAAGACTGATTTGCATATGGCTGGGTTCAAACTGGAATGACATGGTGAGCAAAGAAACGATGGATTTAGGCCCAGATCTCTCTACTGGGGTGAATGTATGACATTGTTCTGCATTCTGTCTCTCAACTGTTGTTTTTAGGTCTTGCAGACCTAGCGCTGGTGCGCGCATGCGTTTCTCGCTCTGCGAGGCTTATTGTCATCAGCACAGGGCTTTGAAAAGCTCACCACACGCACGTGCAAATTTTTTTGCTTTCGTGACAAGCCATTGGCTATTGCGTGCGTCTTTCTAAGAAAGACAGCATGCAATTGAGCAAAGGCGGGCGCATGTCCCGCCTTTGCTCCGCCCACGGCCAATTGCTTGCAGTTACTCGCACAGGCCACATCTGTTTTCAATTATCGTGCACAGATGCGTGCGCGATAATTCAAAACAGATTGCTCGCTATGGCGCCCATGCGCTCACCACTCGTTTCGATTCACCGTCTCGTCTCGAATGTGTGTGTTAACGATTGTCAGTATTTTCTCGTTATGCTTTTCATATATGTTCTGTTACTGGATATTAAGTCTTGCTGGCAGTGCTGTGTGCTCACTGCATGTACTGTTTATTTTTGCCTCTAATCTGTGTGCTGCTATGAGTCAGTACACGGTCTTGTCTCAGCTGTTATGTTTCTGTCGCTTGCGTGACCTGCAAACTTTAAAATGTGTGTGTTCACGGGGGGCAGTGTAATATCTTCCGCCGCGTGGGCTTTTTGAATCTGAATCTGCGTGTTTGACACCATGTGCTGTGTGTTCCTGGTTGAAGTGTATACGTTTACATACCAGAGTTGTGTGCGTTCTTCAACGTGGTTTTACGATTCGGATGTGTTTCTCAGTATGTTGTGTCTGCACTTTGCTGGTTGTGTGCCATTTTTTGTGAGTGTGGAGTTTGCCACTACATGTTCTGGATGTTTCACCATCTGTGTGTATTTTTAGCTGGCTGTTTTTATTGTGTAGTAGTCATCCTGTCAGTGTGGTGCATGTGCCTCCCTCGCTGCTGCAGATTTCAGTGTGTGTGTGTCCAGTTCTCCTCAGTGCGGTGCCTGCCCCTTTTACGTCCTCAGTGTCACTGTGTGTGTGTATTTTTTCCATGGATGTGGGAGCTAGCGCCTGGAACATGCTGCGCCTAGCTCGCTCGGCGCCTGTGCGTGCATCTCCCGGTTCTGTTTGACGGCAGCGCGCGCCCGGCTCCTGCCAGCACGCAGTCTGCGGGCGGGCTGTATTCGCGGTTATTAATTACACGCTGAGCGGCATTGACCACTTTCTGACGCTGGCGCCCACTGCACCCTGCCAGAAGTTTTTGCAGTCCACTGCCTCGTGCGACAGGCGCACAATAACGGTGTCATACTGAGTGGGCCCCTCTGCTTGTGACTAAGGCAGCTCACCCTCACTCCCACAGAAGGTTGTGGGTCGGTGGGAGCGAAGAGGAACAAGCATTGACATAGCCAATAGGTCTCGCCTTTGGGACCTTGTAAGTAAAAAAACAAAAACTTAAGTGTAAGACTTCACGTTTACATTTACTTCGTATTTACGATGCAGTAAATGTAAACGTGAAGTCTTACACTTCATTTTTTTTTTTTTTACTTACAAGGTCCCAAAGGCAAGACCTAGTGGCTATGCCAATGCTTGTTGCATTTGTCACCCTGAGGGGGACGGGTATGCCCAGACGTGGGTCCCGTGCTCTCCATGCCACTGGAATCAAGCTATCCTGGCTGAAGAGGGGTGAAATCCCGAAACCGGTCCTAGGATGCTTGTTTCCAGTCCAGGGAGGACCTGGCTTGGCAGTTCGGGCTGGACTGTTCCCATGAGGCACAGGGTCAAGACTGATTTGCATATGGCTGGATTAAAAGTGGAATGGCATGGTGGGGCAAAAAAACGATGGATTTAGGCCCAGATCTCTGTACTGGGGTGAATGTATGACATTGTTCTGCATTCTATCCATCGACTGTTGTTTTTGCATTTGTCACCCCGAGTGGGACGGGTATGCCCAGACGTGGGTCCCGTGATCTCCATGCTACTGGAATCAAGCTATCCTGGCTGAAGAGGGGTGAAACCCCGAAACCGGTCCTACAATGCTTGTTTCCAGTCCAGGGAGGACCTGACTTGGCAGTTCGGACTGGACTGTTCCCATGAGGCACAGGGTCAAGACTGATTTGCATATGGCTGGGTTCAAACTGGAATGGCATGGTGAACAAAAAATGATGGATTTAGGCCCAGATCTCTGTACTGGGGTGAATGTATGACATTGTTCTGCATTCTGTCCATCAACTGTTGTTTTTGCAGTATTCAGGATATGGGCAAAAACCTCTGCCCACTTTCTTCTCATCTTTTTAATTGGCTGCTGTCCCTTTCCTTTGTAAATGGGGGCTATTCATTGATCAACAGGCTTAATAGTACCTCTGTAGTACCGCCTTGTCTCTTCTTGTAACCTCCCAAGAGGACACTCCCGTTACATGTGTTGTTACTCCATAGGTTTTTAATCACAGCTTCAAGCCATTATTTTCTCAAAAGACTTCAAGCAGGACACACACTTGGTCCTAAGCTAGGCTGGCAGTGGTTACTTCACTCACTAGAACATCTCATATTTATATGAGACCGTCAATAAAGTTCCCTTCATCAGCTCCACGCAGAGTACAACCTATCCAAAATTAATGCAATAATTCTTTTGTCACATTTCAAGGCGACTAATTGTATATATGGACATAGTTATTTGAATGTACTCATAGTACTGTCTTGCATGCAATGCATTATGGGTAGGGTGGATTTACCATATCTTCTGCAGAGTGCAGTACCATATGTGACCAAAAAAGGTCTCCTTATGGCCACATATGCTACTGAACCCTGCAACATGGCTAGGTAAAAAATATTGACATGTATAATGCCAATAATTCCAACTTTGTAGACATGCAGTGCTGGTGCCTTGCTCACTAGGGACCTCTAGGAGCAGCTTGCGGTACTGCACCTAGACATGCAGTGCTGTTGCAATGCTCACTAGGGACCTCTAGGAGCAGGTTGCAGCACTGCACCTAGACATGCAGTGCTGGTGCCTTGCTCACTAGGGACCTCTAGGAGCAGCTTGCAGTACTGCACTGAGACATACAATGCTGGTTCCTGGCTCACTACGCACACATTTGCAATGCACTAGGTCTTCCATTACTGAAAGTATGAGCAATTGGCGTTGCATTATTATTTGCAACGGCAATGCCTCAAACTATCACTAATGTGAGACCTATTGCATTGCAAATGCTTGTTACTTAACAGCATCAGGACCCAGCTCTAATGGCAGCCATTTGAACTCTGACCCAATCCACAGGCCTAGATAAATTAAAGGAAGAGTGCAGGGAGGAGCCATAGCTCCGCCCTTACATTATGAAGTCCAAATCTGCATATGGAGTTCCCAATCCAAGCACAAATCTGCTTCTATTTACCACTTGCTAGGATGCAGCAGTAAATG
The DNA here is from genome assembly GCF_964204655.1 of Triturus cristatus. Classification (NCBI taxonomy): domain Eukaryota; kingdom Metazoa; phylum Chordata; class Amphibia; order Caudata; family Salamandridae; genus Triturus; species Triturus cristatus. The sequence continues at coordinate 287,105,793 of NC_140584.1, read as the reverse complement.
AAAGCGTGATGGTCTTGTATTACACTCAGCTGGAAGGGCATCAGGAGGCAGAGATACTGGCTTCAGGCTAGGAGAGCATCTTATGCTTCCTTTGTACATTACAAGGGGTCAGTCAGGGGCTGGGGCCATCTACCACTTCCACCCTCTCCACATGTGATTTTACCTACCATATTTTCAGGCCTGTAAAATTGGGCCTGTGTGCCCATGCCTTGAAAATCTGGATGCATGAACTCTGAGACAAATGTAATTAGGCTGAACACTTTCTCCATTTGATATATGGTGAAAATAATTGAGCAAAGAAAATTACTCTTCCCCCTGGAGCTTCTGAGCGGCTGTTCAAACTTCTTAGGTCAGAGAATGATATATGGGTAACCTTCTAGATATGCCACCTTGTCCTTTCTCTAATGCAAGCTGATAGGTAGCAATGTGGAGGAGGACAGTTATGTGCCAAAGAGAGAGTTGGAGCTCCTCCGCTAAGGTGGAGGAGTGTCGCTCCACTGCTTTAAAGCAGTGCAATGGAAACAATAAAATAACAGAAGTCATTATCATTTTATTTTTTGTATTCCAGTTGCTGCCAAGTTAGGGCGTGTCGGGGCTGGGGTCCTGTGACGTCGGGGAGGAGGAGTGGCTGCTGCTACACCTAAAGTGCACATGATTGTTTGGCCGGAAAACAGTGTTTACAACGCTGTCATTAGTTTGCAGTGTATTACAACGGGGTCGTTACAATGACCGCATTGTTAATATGCAATACCTTTACATCGCAAGTCATTAGAACGACTTGCTGTAGGGGGCGCTAAGGTATTGGAAATGAATTCCAACACCTTCCCTACTGTTGCGCAAACTAAAGTAGGAAGAGTAAATCATACCTTTTTTTATTGGTCCATGGAGTCTGGAAGCTTGCGTGCTTCCTGTTCCTGGTTCCTGCAAGTAGAGGCAGTGGCTATCGACCGCAGCCAGCAGGTAAGTTTACTTTTTTGAAATTTCCTAACCCCCCTAAGCCTTCCCTGCACCAGCCACTGTCACCTGCCAGCCACCACTGCAAAGAGAAGTAAAAAGCTCCTCCAGATGAATACAGGGGAGGGTCACACCTATAGGGGGAAAGACAGCATCGAAAATAAAGCTCATCTAAATTAAGCAAACAATGCAATACAGACTGCTAGGCAAAACACAGCTAATAATAATAAACATTAAACATTCGGGATACCATAGCACTGGCAACAAAAAAGCAATTGCTGTGTGACAGGTTATAATGAATGGAATTACCTGGAAATGCAAATAACCGTCTTGCTTTGAACCTTTAAGCTTTCATAGAATACACTCTGCATATCTGATGCCTTTCCACATCATATATGCAGTGTGTATTCTATGGAAGCTTAAAGGCCCATAGCAAGACGGTCCATAGGGAATCCACCAGAGGACTCTATATAGTATTACTTCATTAGAATTTGACTTTTGTTAATGTAATGTAAGGAAAATATAATAGAATACCTAAAGCTTTGTTAAGATAAATTATTATTTTTCTAATTAAGGTACCATTAAGATGACATTCACGTGACAAATAATAGCTAGTTTCCTCAATAATTTCAATGACTCGAATATTCCATACTTATTAAGCGTTTGTAACGCTATTCGTGGTAAGATATTTCCCATCTTAACAATCAACCATCTAAAATACATGTTGGTCGGAACTGTCCCTACCCAATATAGATGTAGCTTATACCTCCTTTGAGAAACTGGGTTTTTGTTGCAGTACCCCACCCCCCATGTTTTGCCAGGTATTTGATGCAACCTTGACTGAAGTGTACTGGGTTCCTGCTAACCAGGTCCCCAGTACCAGTGTTCTTTCCCTAAAAACTATAAAATTATTTCCCCTAATTGACAAACCTTTAGCACCCTCTGTACATCCCTAGGAATGACACCCCTGGTATCTAGGGCCTGAGGTACTGAAGAGGGCCCTAAGAGGTACTAAAGGCAGCAGCACGAATTGTGCCGCTCTAAAGGACCCCTCACAAAGCAAATGCAGGGCTGCTATCGCAGGCTGCATGTCTTGGTGCAGAGAAAAGTGAAAACACAACATGTCATACATCCCTGTGTGCTATGTGCCCTAACACTGCATGCAATATTTGTAAGTCACCCTTACAGCAGGCCCTGAATATTATATGTGAGGGCATACCTGCATGAGCAGATATGCCCCAGGGCTGGTCAGTACAATAACTGCCAGGACAAGTGACCAAGGAAGCCATTTTAGAACATGTGCTGGACACTGGTGAAAATGAGTTCCCCAGCTACATGATGGCTTCACTAAAGGTAAACCCACACTGAATCCAGTGATGAATTTATCAAAACATGCACCCAGAGGGCATCTTAGAGGTGCCCCCTGAAAACATACCAGCCTCTGGTGTGCTCCCGGACTGGTTTCTGCCAGCCTGCCACCAGAGACACTGTTCTGACCTCCTAGGGTGAGAGCCTCTGCTCTCAGGAGTCCCAGATCAAAAGCTTGACCGGGAAGAGGGTGTAACACCCCCTCCCACAGGATTGCCTGCTGATTAGCCTTCTAGGGCCGGTGAGCTTCAAAGAAGAGGAATCAACACTACCCTGCAATAAAACAAATTCCAATGTATTAATATATAGGCTAAATAATGAAGGGGCTCAGATGCACCCTTGCCTGATCTCTCTTCTTATGGTAAAAACTCAGTGGAAGAACCATCCTTATTGTACCCCACCTCAGCTGAAAGATGTGCATGTAGGTCTCGCAAGAAAAAGACTATGTCTTGCTCATCACCCAGTGACATCAAAATAGACCATAATTTGTCCTTGTTCACATGATCAAAGGCTGAGGTGATATCCATACATGCCATATGCACAGAGCCCCATTTGCACGCCACATGCTTATTCAACAGGAGATACAAGTTCAAACATTGATCATGTGTCCCCTGTCCGGGTCTAAAAACTATATTGTAGATCGTCAAGGACATGGTTATCATTACTACCGCTCCCTTTATTCAACTACTTTTCCCGAAAATGTTACACAACACGTGCCATATCTGCAGGAAGTGGCTATGGTCTGGCTCACCAAAGATCAGGCCGATTCGGCGGACCTCTTTACGGTTGAGGAGGTCTCGCTTGCCATAGACGCACTCACAGGTTCAAAAGCACTGGGCCTCGATGGGCTTACAGGAGTATTTTACAAAGGATAGTCTGGCACCTCAACTCCTGGAGGTTTACGCTGAGGCACTGGAGTTGGGTGTTCTCCCCCACTCTATGCAAGAGGCAGCTATCTCCTTGTTACTTAAACCAGGGAAGGACCCCACGCATTGTGCTTCCTACCGTCCCATTTCGCTCATTAATTTTGACAATAAATTTCTTGCCAAGACACTCTCTACTCGTCTCTCCTTATTATTGGACCAAATATTGTCCCCAGTACAGTCAGATTTTATACCCCATCGCTCCACCGCCCTCTATCTTTGAACAGTATTTTCAGTTATTAACCGCATCGAGCCCACTACCCCCGCGGCAGTCACGTTATTAGACGCGGAGAAGGTCTTCGACTCCCTCGAGTGGCCTTTCCTGATGGCGACATTACGGAAGCTTGGCCTTACTTTTAATTTTATAGCCCTCATCGCCCTGCTATACCCCTCTCCCACGGCCCGCCTCCGGGTCAATGGCTCGTTGTCCCCTCCCATTTCAATTAGGCGTGGCACACGCCAAGGATGTCCTTTGTCCCTGCTATTGTTTATTATAGCAATGGACCCCCTGGTCCGACATCTCCAGGAAAAACACTTGTTTCAAGGCCTGCAATTCCCTAACGGTCCACTACTAATGTCTTTGTACACAGACGACGTTCTGCTCTTTGTCCGCCACCCCAAAAATAACCTGCAACCGCTCATAGATGAAATCGAACGGTTTGGCTCCATGTCAGGTCTTAAGATCAACTGGGGCAAATCGGTGTTGTTTCCCATCATGGACGCGGTTGTGGCGGATGAGACGGAATACCCCTTATCGGTAGCTAGGGAGACCACTAAATACCTTGGAGTGCATCTTCACAGGGACAAAGTCCAGGTTATACAGTTGAACTGCGGCCCTGCTGTAGACCAACTCACCTAGCAGGTGGAAAGATGGATACAACTGCCTCTCTCCATGGCTGGTCGCATCGCACTTCTAAAAATGAAGGTGCTACCTCATTTTCTTTACTTTTTTTGCACCATAACCATTCCTCTCACCAATGCGTTTTTTGCTCGACTACGAGGCCTCTTTATCAGGTTGATATGGGCTAGTCATAGACCCCGGGTTGCCTGGAACACTCTCACACTTCCATATGCATGGGGAGGGTTTGCAGTTCCGGACCCTCAACTCTACTTCTTAGTGGCACAGGCCCAATATGCGTGCCATTGGTTCCATCAAGATAATCGCATACCATACACGAAAACAGACAAGGAATTGGCTGCCCTGACTCCTCTTGCATAGCTGCTCCCCGGGGGAACCCCCCTTGACTCGCAGGATATTCAGCCCTTGGCTACTACGTGTTGGGCTTGGCGCCAGCTCAACCTGTAATTTGGGACTGGACCTCTTTACTCACCTGCCCTCCCACTCGCCCACAATTAGTTTCTACCCCTTACCGCTGAAAAGGGGGTCCTAGTGACTCTCTCCAAATCGGGCTTAGATACATTTGGCTCCCTATTGCCAAGCAGGCAGGAACGTAAATTCTCTGATTTGATGCAGCTCCCCGGGTTGACTGGCATGGACTCCCTTAATGTGGCTCGACTTCAGGGCACACTACGAGCCAAGTTTTCTACCTTTCCATCCCCGTACACGGAATTCCCCCCACTCACCCTCCTCATTGCTGACGACATCGGGTCACCCCTGGTCACAAAACTGTATAAAGCGTGTTTGGCGCTTAGGGTGGGGCGGGAACGGGGGACCTGACAGCGGTGGGAAAATTACTTGGGACACCCACTGACCGATAAAGCATGTACTATTGCCTTGAGCAAATTCTCAAAGCATCCCCCAACCACAGACGTAAATTGCTTCATTTCAAATTCGTCCATAGGATTTACATAGCCCCTCGACAATTGGCCAAGTTTGACCCTTCCAACCCCACAAACTGCCCCAAATGTAATGCATTAGACACTGATTTCTTGCATATGGCTTGGGCCTGTCTCCACATTTTGGCGTATTGGCAGGAAGTCTTTTAAACACTTGCACAAATAATAGATACTCCTCTTTTACCTTCCCCAAAACTGGGTCTACTGGGGGTGGTTAACAGCATCAAACGATAGCGTTACTCCTGGCTAAACTCGAGATCGCTGTCCTATGGGGGGCAAGGTCTCGTCCTACCAGAGCTGCTTGGCTTCGGAGCCTGGCTTACTGCAGCATCCAATCTGTGATATATACGCTGCACTTCAACCCCCAACCTCCAGGCCCAGGGACATCTGGTGCATTTATCGCACGCACTTGCAGTGAACACTCCTCGCTTAACAGGCTGCTCCTACCCAAACTAATCCCCCAGCTGTAGATTGACTTACAGGCTGACAGACGCTGCTATTCGCCATGTTTTTGTACTGACCTCCCGCATCCCAGCACACACAGCAACGTTTCAATACAGTCAGTATTTGTATTGTATTTTGTATTGGCCATGTGTATTAATCGCTTTTGTTTTTTCCCTCTCACTTATACTTTGATAGGTTTCTTTCGTTTAATGCCCTTTTAGTGGATGTTATGTACCATGATTATTATGTGCGTACCGGCTTTTTGGATTTCCACAAAACACATTGTATCTCTTTGTGCTTCAAGTGGAGGGGCTTTTGTACTGTTTGTTTGTTTTGTGTATTGTGGTCCACTGTTTTCAATAAAAATCTTTTTTTTAAAAGGACATGGTTATCATTGGCCCAGATCACGCGCTTGCTTAAAAGCACCCTCCCTATAACTTGAGTGAATCAACAATAGCAACCTATAACAACCAGGGTCAGACCTGTCACCTTTTTAAAAACCTGTCAGTATAACCCATTTAGGCCACGGTAAGGAATGATCCCCTTTTACTGATGTATTAATAACCTGAGTAAGGAGGGACACCCTAACCTGAAGCTCTGAAACATTTAGATCAGTTGGGATCCTATTGGGTCCCAGGGCTTTACTCTTCGACAGCTGACAAATTGCATCCCGCACCTCCTCAAGGGAAAAAACAATATTTGAGGCACCCACTAACTGTGACATAGGTCCAGGAAAATAATCTGACACCAGTCCTTTATACATGGCCCTAAAATGGTTAACCTAGGCCAGAGGAGAGATATGACAGGACAATAAGTCCTCTTCAGATTCAGAAAAAAAGTGGGCGATTGATAATTACCCAGACGATAGAACTATGGCACAGACAACTGGCATGATGGAGTTGAAGCCAAGCATTATCGTTAAGGGTTTTCTTACAATTTCTAACCTCAGCCTAGTAGATACTTCGGCAGTGGGAGACCATGTTGTGATCCTTAGGGGGAGCTTTAAGTTCTTTCATTAGCTCCTGGTGTGCCCTAGAACACTTACTATCAAACCACCTAAATAGAAGAGCCTTCATACAGTACTTTCAGCAGGTGAGCAGAATCTCTAGAAATTAGAATAAAATAACTAAGTATATTTGAGTCACTTGAATCTTCAGTAACACAACTTTTAAAATATGGGCCATAGAAGAAAGAAAATGATCCCTGGGAGGCCCATTTTCCAACACTATTACAAAAGGTAATGCCTCTGGCAGGAGATTGATGACGGTGCTTGGACAGGACTGGGGAGAAAACATACTCCTGGTTTCGAAGCCCAGATGAGGTGTAATCGGATCAGACATGACTCAGAGCTTGTACTGATTTACGTAAAAAAGAAACACGGACGGCTCCCACTCTTATCCTAGATGTGTGTGTCTGTTTGATAGAGAAGAATGTTTATATGAGGTTTCAGAGATTGGCAATGGCTGACTTTCTCCTTCTTTTTCTCAGGATCTGCTATGAACGCTGCCCCGTTCACCCTATGCTGGCCACCTTCCTGCTGTCTGCCCTGTGGCATGGAGTGTTCCCCGGCTACTACCTCGCTTTCCTCTCAGCACTAATTATGTCCCTTGCAGGCCAAGCGGTGAGTGGATCTATTGACCTGCCAACATAAAATTTAACATGATATATTGCCCGGCCAGGACATCCACTCTTGAAGCAAAGCCCTCCCGCATACAGTGCCCAGGTGATCTCCTGTCTTTGTGGCATTTGAAAGAAATGCCAGATGTGAGCAGACATGTTGGCAGTCACTGCTGATAAGAGTTACTGATTTTGCCGGTAAACCTAAATATCTATATTTGAGAACCATATAGTTATGTTTCATGATTGTTTATGTTCCAATTTGCACTGATTGGCAGCCCTAGCTCAGCTGAACAGTGTACTGCAGCCAGAACGGAGGCTAGTAAGGACACTAGTAAGGACACTTAGAGTCTCATCTATGAAACCTGTCGCATCGCTGAGTGAAAACAGCGATACAACAATTTTCACTGCGCCCTCCTTGCAACGGGATGGATGTGCCGTATTTCATGTACGGCGCTCCATGTCGCAAGGAGTTACAGATACAGCAGTATTTCTGATGTATCTGTAGGCGCAAAAGTTGCCTATTGCTGTGGTGTGTCTGAAAACAGACGTAACTCCAGCAATGTGTCCTTTCACAGAAGGGGCCTGCATCAGTCTTACGTCTCCTGTGAGCCAGGCGTAAGATATTGATGCAGTAGAGTCCTAGAAGTGTCACAGAAAAATCTCATAGATTTCACTTCGCCACTTCTACGACCCTTTATTGCGGGGGAACGCCCAAACTGCACACATTATACCTGATGCAGGTATAATGTAGCGCAGGCCTTTACAAAGTGACGCATCTGCTTAGATGTGCCACTTTGTAAATATGGCGCAATGTGGCGCATTATTCACACCCTCGCAGCGTCACAAAAAGTGACGCAACAGCAGCGTAAAAGTGTTGCAGGTCTTCATAAATAAGGCCCTTAGGTTTTTCTTCACACTGGAGTTACCACTGCTCTGTTGCCAGAAGTAGCACATGGTAGAGGACAGTTTGCTTTAGTGACCCTATATACACTCGCGTGTTTGGTCTGTTGTGCTGGCTTCACTCTATGGTCTCACATAATGAGAACTGGAGTGCATCCTCTTGGTGGGTGTGTGCAGTGGGCATGCATCTGACTTACCTGGACAAGCCTCTCTAGACAGTCTTTCACACAGATGTACCAGACTGGAAATGGGGTTACATGTATGGGGCTTCGATTGCATTTATATCCACACAAGTGGGAGCTTCTTTGATAGCTTAAATCTTAGGTCTACTATTCCCCGGATTTGGTTTGTCAGACCTTATGGCCACAACCAGTTCACAATTTTAATTTTCATGCTCTGTCTGCTGGAAAACATGCTAACAAATCGTGGGACTTAAATTTTTCAATCAACTTGCATTGGAGAGGTGGATATTTTAAGAGTAAATAAGTTCACATTTCATAATTGTTTGCTAGAAAATTCCAGTCTCCCGCCTAACTCCAGAGTGTTGGTTTATATAGATTAACTCTTATTCTGATTGAGAGAGATTGTGACTAAGGAAATCTAATCTCACTCAAGTACACATTGGTCAGAAATTGACTTTTTTACTTGGCATTGTGCTCAATGCAGAATGGAAATGGAATGATAACCAACCTTTCGATAGTCCAAAGGAAGTCAACTCCTTGTTTCTCATCTTGCATATGGCTTCCAAGTGATCACCCAACAGCTTCCTAAAGTTCTCAGAGACACCAGGCCTTTCATTTGACTAATGGAGCTTTGTGCCACATTGTTTTGGAATAGATAAGGACCTTTTCCAAATGCCACAGTGGAGGGAATGATGAAGTATCTCTTTAGGTGAATATGCAGCTTTAAAGAATTGAGGGTTTAATGGGATGAGACTTGAGAACTTTACCAAACTGCTTAGCCTTCTGCAAATTCTGGATCCCTAACATGACAACTGCCGAGCAGATTAAGTGTGTAGTAGGGAAAGTGTATAAGAAGTGCATATGGGGGGTTTGATAGCAAGTTGGTTGGTTCAAGGGGTACACAAGGGATAGAGGATTCTATGGCACCCCAAATCAAATCAAACAAACTTTAGTGTGAGACAAGGGTGTACCCTTACTTCGAACTGGATTCATGTCCATCTGGCAGTTTTTAAGTGTAGGATGTTTGGCATCACGGCCACATCATGATGGCATTAAAACACCTCCAGTGACTCCTATAAAAGAATAATTGCATCTTTACGACCTTCTGCACCACAAACAAGGCAACTATGGGCTGAATGTACAAAGAATAGGAATTACGATTTCCAAATAGCAATTTCATCCGAATCGTTATTTTGAAATCACTATTCCTTATGCATGAAACTTTTTGTTTGATACTTGTGATTCCTATTGGGTTGCCAATCAACCTACCTTATAAATATTAATGTGGTAGGTCGCACTTTGCAACCCATTAGCAATCACAGCCATCACAGGGATGGTGGCCTGCTGAGGTCAGCAGACCACCATGTCTGTGATTGCCTTTGAATAAAGGTTTTTTGTTTGTTGTTGAAATGCAACTAGTTTTGCTTAAAGAAAAACAGGATGTGTTTCAACATTAAAAAATGTAACTTTTTTTGTTCATTTTTAAGAGCAGGCAATGGTCCGTGGGGCCATGGCTTGCTTTTAAAAATGTTTTCCCAACATTCACAAAGGGGAGAAGTCCCATGGGGAACCTTTCCAGTCTGCAAATGCCTTACCACCTACTTTGAGTTGGTAGTAAAGTGTGAATATTTTGCGACTGCATTTCGATCACAAAACATTTGTACATACCAATGCGATTCTGCATTTGGAAGGAGCACCTGCTATAGCTTGCTGTTAGCTGTAATACATTCTCTCCATAGATTCCCTGTTCCCTGCTGCTGTGTGATGTCATGAAATGATGATGTGTACCTGTAAGAGTGTTAGTTAGTGACAGTAGGCTGAGCAGTAAGGATGCTGCTCCTGGTGGGGTATTTACCATGTAACTTGTAACCTGTAACCTAAGCTATATCTTCTTCATTAAACCTGCTACTTGTTAATCTACATGAACTGGCTACCTGACTCCTGCCTACCAAGAGGGTATCTTGTAATTACAACACTGGTGACAACTGGAAACTGAACCTATGTGTAAGGAAACTCATGAATCAAAGAAACGAAGGAACATTGAAGGCAGAGGAGAAGAAAAGAGACAAAAGAAGAGGAAAAGTAGACGCCCAGAGCCCCATCAGTGTCTTAACCCATCAGACAGGTTGCAGACTGGAAGGGTGGTTTGCTTAACTGTACACAGAACCAGACCTGATGTGCCTGATTAAATGGCTATGAATACCGAAGAAATGGTCTGCTGAACTCCATGTGCACAGAGTTGAAAAATGTACAGAAATGAACATTCGGCAATCCTAATTAAAGTCAAGTTGGGTGAGCAACTGGAGTCAGTGTTTCAACAGCAGCGTGACTTGCGGTATAACGATCAGAACAGTGGTCAACGCCGGGCACCTCGAACAGTAGCTGAGTTTGGGTAAGCATCGCATTGGTGGTGTTGTTTTTGGGAAGGATTTAGCCCCATTAAGTGATGGCAAGAGCACCTACTGAGGTGCGAGGGAGCACATGTCCCGTGTTATTATTCAAAATATGTGCTGAATCAGCACGTATAATTAAGCTGGGTGATCGCATCGTTCGCCTGCAGCGCCAGGCCATTGTAAGGTACCTTACTGGTGTCAGCTCAAGTGGAGGAGCAAGAGGACTTCTCTGGTGGCTGCAAGCAGAGAAGCGAGCCTAGGTCAGCTCGAGAAAGCAACGCTAGAGTCACTATCTCCATTGAGACTCGCTGTAGGCAATGGTTGGTCGGCACGTGCGTGTGGAAACTTGGCAATGGCAGTAAACACCCCACAGGAGTACTGAACGAGCTTCGTCATAGACTTACCATGTGAGTGCCACTTGGCAATAACGTAAAGGATATTGTGCGCTTTGTGCCTCATGGTACTTCCAAGCGTGAACACAGTATCCTAGCAACTTCGGTAAACAAACGCATGGTGGCACCATGTTAAGGATACTGCATTGCTTAATGACCAAGTGAATGCTGTGTAATGAAGAAGTGAACTGAAGGAGTGAATTTTTCTTAAATTGAGGAACTTGTTCAGAAACAGTTGTGCCAGTAATTACGATTCATTCCTATCTGACTGAAGCAAGGATAACGTTTGTAAAGGCGCTGCAGTGGCCTTCGTTGACTGGTTTACGTTGACTTAAGCACCTCAGTTCTATTGACTTGAGTAATTCTATTTATCTGAACTGTGTGGGTTGGATCTTATTAAGACAGTTTGTACCCCGGCACTCCTAATATTTGTCCTCCCATTATGTCATTGAATTTGAGGCACAAAATCTATATACATTTGAGGTGGCTCCAATCACAGGAAACACCAGTTTGTGACGTGGTACTGGAACTTTCTTAAATTTAATAGTTCATAGTTCATAATGCAACATCAATATATACATGCATTTGTTATTGACATTCAGTATCAGGTAATATACACTTTAGAAGTGATAGTCCAGTCCTTGTCAGTAGAAAAGCGACACAGCCTGATGATGAAGAAACATTGCAGCCGCCTCTCTTTAACGGGACCGGAGCAGACTACGGATTGGGGGCGACAACCTCATGAGACAGGGGCATACTATAGCCCAGACCACACCAACGCCATTACCAAGAAGCACTGGCCTAGGGGCGGCTTTGCGACTGTAATTAGTCCTTCTTGTCTTTGTCTTTCCTGTGAATGAAGCTACCTCAAATGTGTATGGATTTTGTGCCTCAAATTCAATGAAATAATGGAGGGACAAATATTAGGAGTGCCGGGGTAAAAACTGTCTTATTAAGTTTAGCACAGTGGTCTGGCTGGATCATTGTGTATTAACACCCAAGGTGGTGGGGTGTTTTGTTACCTCGAGTGGCACCAAGATTTATATTTTTTAGAATTGTATCAATACTACATTACCCACATCGGATTTGCCGGCACATGCATCAAGCATTTTACCGACCGCAAACGGTCCGATACGCAGAATCGGGCCGTTTGCGTCCGGTAAAATGCCATTTCCGATGCATCAAATCCAAAACCCATTGGCAATATAGGTAATCGCAAATTTTGCGATTACCTAAATTGCGAATGACTTGAGGGACTCGCAAATTGTGATTCCCTATTAGGGATGCATCAAAGCCTTTCCTAAATGCGACTTCGCATTTAGGAAATGCTAATTACCATCAACTGCAAGTTGATGGTAATTTGCAAATACTTGGAAAAATGCACAAAAGTGCATTTTTCAAAGTGCCATATGGCGCACACATATGCCCTAAGGGCATATGTTTGCGCCACATGAGCATACATGCCAAATTTGGGGGTGCAGCAGGGTGGCCTTTAAGGCCTCCTAGCACCCTTCAAATTGCTTTCGCAATTTGCGAGTACCTATATGGTTATCGCAAATTGCGAATACCTTCCCATTCATTCTTATGGGCCTCTAGGCCCATAGGAATAAATGGAAAGGCATTCTTTAATTGCGAATCGCAATTTGGGATTCGCAATTAAGGAATGTGTAGGAATCGCAAATATTTTGGTAAAACCTACATGCATAGGCAATTGCGATTCCTTAATAGCGATTCCTTAATAATCGCTATTAAGGAATCGTAATTGCCTAGCTTGATGCATGTGCCCGTTAGTGTGTAATGATGTGCGATTCTCTGTGCCACCACTACCCCTTGTTCATATTGTGTGAGTTGGATCTACAAGCATAGTTCTAGGAAGATGTTCGGGTGAGATGTCACTCACCACAGTGGAGGGCTTTGTATTTATGATGTGTTCGGGTGAGAGGTCACTCACCAGAGTGGAGGATTTTGTGCATTAATATTGGTTATTTTTGAATGCCATGTTGTATTTGTGGCAGAGAGTATGGTTTAATTTGCTCCAGTTTGAGTGGTGTGTGTCAGGTAAATGCTGTTGTGTATGGGTAGCATTCAGTATATTATGTCTGTTTGTTCTCTGGTCCTGCTAGCGTATGCAGTAGAGGGTGAAAGTGTGTAGTGTCCCTGGTCTTGCAAGAGTATGCAGTAGAGGGTTGAAATGTGACCATTGTTCTGTGTGGGTACACTTTAGTGTAATTATCTCTGGTCCTGCAAGGAATGCAGTAGAGGTTGAGTGAATCCTGGTCCTGCAAGAGTGTGCAGTAGGGGATGAATGAGTTCTCCTTGGTCCTGCAAGGTATGCAGTTGAGGGTGAGAGCTGAGTTCCCTGGTCCTGCAAGGTAAGCATTAGAGAGTGAGTGTATGAGATGGGGGTCCCTGGTCCTGCAAGAGGATGCAGTTGAGGGGGAGTGTGGAGTATGTTTCCCAGGAGTGTGTGCAGTAGAGGGCATGTGGATTTCCCTGGTCCTACCATGATTTACCTGGTTCTGCAAGAGTACGCAGTTGAGGTGGAGCATATAGACTGTTTCTCAAAGGTTTTTGCAGTGGAGGGTGTTTTCCCTGATCTTGCCTATATGCAAAAGTGTGCTGTAGGGGGGTGTGTTAACCGTATACCCCTGATCTTGGGAGTGTCCACGGCAGGGTACAAGTGGTGACGTTTATTGATTGTATTATATGCTATGTTATGTTTCCTGTTGTATTTTTGTTATTTTTATAAGAGGAGATGTGTTATGGCCTGCTGTTAGATGTAATGCATTCTCTCCATAGATTACTTGTTACCTGCTGCTCAGCCATTGTGTGATGTCATATAATGTTGGCTGTAAGAGTGTCAGAAAGAGTGGACTGAGCAGTAAGGATGCTGCTCCTGGTGACGTATTTACCATGTAACTTGTAACCTGTAACTTAAACTATAACTTCTTCATTAAACCTGCAACTTGTTAATCTACATGAACAGGCTCCCTGACTCCTGCCTACCATGAGAGTATCTTGTAGCTACAACAATAAGTTCTCAATTTGTTTTTCTCCCCTCTCAGGTCAGAAGGAACTTCCGGCATCACTTCATCCACTCTCTGGCCCACAAAAGGTTCTACGACGTGCTCACCTGGATGGCCACACAAGTCAGCAACAGCTATGCGTTGACTCCTTTCATTCTCCTCTCCCTGGAGCCCTCCCTCAGGTTTTACAGGTGAGATTCAGGAATGGAAGGGATGGCAGGATACTGGGTGATTATACAGGATGATACACAAGAGAATGGAAAAATAAGTAAAAAGAGAAAAGGAGAGGGAGGAAAACCAGAATGAACAGAAGCAAAAAGAAAACTAAACAAAATAAAACAGAAAGGAAGAGAATAAAGAGACAAGGGGGAGTGAGTAGCGAGAGGAAGTTTATACGAATCATGGGATATTTCATAACATTTCCCCGGTGGAGCTCTTAAAGTGCCATGCTCATGACCTACCTTCTAGTTACTCCTCTCACCCTAGCCTTGCCTACGTGAGCATTATCCAGGAGGTCGAAGTCCCAATTATTCTGGGATTCCTCTCCAAGTATGCCAGGTAGGTGCTTTGTTGTGCTCCTCTTGAGTGGTAGAAGGGTAGATGGTTCAGTTCTCTTAGGGTGATAAGATGGGTACTGGGTGCATCTCTCAGGGGTGCTAGGATGTTATGTTTCTCTGCTCACTGAGGGTGCCAAGAGTGGTGCTTTGTTCTGCACCCTGAGGCTGACAGAAATGGAACTTGGACTTTGATAGGGCGGTGTCTGGTTCAGCTCCTTGGTGGTGCTAAGTCTGGGCTCCTCGCTGCTCCCGGAAAGTTTTAGCAAGGTTACTCGGTTCAGCTTGAAAGGGACTTGGGGGCATATCAACAAGCAGGCGATATAAAATTACTGCCGCTTTTGCGGCCTTTTTCGACCGAAAAGCGGCGATAATTTTATCGCCTAATCAGCAAGGTCACGCTAACACGTGAAACCTTGCGTTAGAGTCAGGATTCCTAACGCCCAGCTTTGCATCTCTAATGAGATGCAAAGTGGGCGTTCCTGACCTGGCATGACAGGAGAAATGTCGCTAAGCGACATTTCTCCTATCAGCAAGCCTAACGCTATGAAGCATAGCGTCAGGAAAAGTAGCGATAACCCCTGTTATTGCTACTTTCCTTACGCCTGCTTCAGGACTGACTTAGCCATGATATCCTATGGAGGGTGGATATCATGGCTACGTTTGTGAGTCCCTATCAACTAGCTAACGTGAGATTATCGCTGGGTTTCCAGCGATAATCTCACGTTAGCCAGTTCGCGCTAAGATTTTTATCGCTGATGAGATAAGCGTTGCTAATAGCACGCTATCTCAGCGATAAAAATCGGCGCTAGCCGGCGATAATTATCCGAGCGCTAAGTGCGCTCAGCGATAATTATCGCCGGTTGTTGTTGATATGCCCCTTGGTTCTTCTACCTGGTGGCAAAGGTAGGTATTTGATTGTTGTCTCTGAGGGAGTCGAGAAGGGTGTTTGGTTCGGATCTCGGAGGATGCCCAGAGGTTGTTCAAAGGTTTGCTGTGAAATGAATACTGTAACATTCACTGGCCGATTTTCACAGCGAACAGTTGAATGATTGTCTCTTTGTGAGAAGCATTTCAGAGAATTAAACCCTTTGTTTCTTGAAAGCAGCTGACAAAATAATTATTTGTATGAAAACCTGTCGTTTATGGCTAACAAAATTATGGCATTGATGCATTTTAATAGCTTATTTTATTCAAATTTAACAAAACAGCAGTCCTACACTCATAACATACCACAGTATGTAAAGACAGGCCATAACTACAATATCATACCCTACATATCATTCCATACCATACCATACAATGACAAGACCCACTATACCACTATATATTGCTTTGTTCACCCTAAGTTGGCAGGGTATGCCCAGACCTGGGTCTCTTGCTCACTTTGCCACTGGATTCAAACTAGCCTGGCTGATGAGGAGTGTTACCCCGAAACCGGTCCCAGGATGCTTGTTTCCGCTCCAGGGAAGATCTGGCTTGGCAGTTTGGGCTGGACTGTTCCCATGAGGCACAGGGTCAAGCCTGATTTGCCTATTGCTTTGTCTGAACTGGGGTGGTGTGGTGAGCAAAAGAATGATGATGGATTCAACCCAGATTTGTGACTGGGGGTGAGTGTCTGAAAAGTTTCAGCGCTCCGTCCATTGTCTCTTTGTGTTTGCTTTGTTTGCCCATTATACCATGCCATACCATGACGGGCCATACCATACCATACCATGACAGGCCGTACCATACCATACCATACTATACCATACCATACTTACAATGACAGAGCATAACATAAAATGACAGGCCATACAATAGCAAACCATACTGTACAATGACAGGCCATTACACACACACCATACAATACCATATCATACAATGATAGGCCATGCCATACCATACCATACAACACCACATCATATCATATCATACTATACAGTGACAGGTCAAGCAATACCATACCTTAACATACCATACCATACCATACAATGACAGGTCATACCATATTATACAATGGCAGGCCATGCCGTACCAGACCATACTACCAATGTCATGACATACCATATCTAAACATACGATATAATAACAGGACATACTACACCAAATCATGTAATACGGTGACATTACCATACCATACCATAGTACATAATACAAGACATGCCATACCATACCAGACAATTTCCGGCTATACTATACCATATTATACAGTGACAGTCCGTACCATACCGTACATACCATAACGTACCATACAATGACAAGCCATACCATATAATGTCATACATACTATACAATTTATACAATGGCAGGCCACATCATACCATGCCATACTATACAATGACAGGCCACACCTTACAATAATAGGCTATATAATATCATACCATAGCATTCTATGCTATACTATACAATGACAGGTCATATCATACCATACAATGGCATACCATACCATGCTGGCCATAGCATACAATGACAGGTCATACCATACCACACAATGACAGGCCATGCCATACTATACAATGACAGGCCATACAATGCAATACTATACAATGACAGGCCATACAATGCAGTACTATACAATGACAGGCCATACGATGCAGTACTATACAATGACAAGCCATACCATACTATACTATACAATGACAGCCTGACCATATCATATCATACCATACTATACAATGGCAGGCCATACCATACCATATTGTACAATGACAGGCCGTACCATGCCTTACCATGCTATACAATGAGAGACCACACCATACCATACTATATAATGACATGTCATACCATATCATACTATATAATGAAACGCCATATAATACCATACCATTCAATAAGATGACTAGCCATACCATGCCATACCAGACAATGACAGGCCATACCACACCATACCATCCTAACAACAGCAGGCAATGCCGTATAATACCATACCATACAATGACATACCATACCACACAATGACAGGCTGTACCATACCATATAATAACAGACCATACAATAGCATACTATGCAATGACAGGACATACTATATCATACTATGCAATGACAGGCCATGCCATACTATGATAGGCCATAACATACCATTTCATAACATACCATACCGTATCATACAATGACAAGCCATAACATTCCATACAATACAATGACATGCCTACCAAACCATATGATACTAGCATCCTATACTATGCAACGACAGGCCACACCATATCATACAATGATATATCATACCATGCCATATTACACCATGCCATACCATGCTATACAATGACAGGCCATACCGTTTCATACTATACTATACAATGGCAACCCAGCCATACTATATCATACCATACTATACAATGACAGGCCTTCCCATAGTCATACCATACTCTATTATAAAATGACAGACCAGATCATACCATATTTTAAAAGGATGCCATCCCATACAATAAACAGCCATACTATACATGCCATACCATACCTTACCATATCGTATTGTATCCTACTACACTATGCAATGATAGGTCATACCACGAAATACTATACCATACCATACAATGACAGACCATACCATACTATAAAGTGACAGGTCATACCATGCCATACCTTACAATACACTGACTGACCATATCATACCATACCATAACATGCCCTACCATACCACACCATAACATACTATACAATGATAAGCCATACTATACCATACCATACTGTACAATGACAAGCCCATACCATATTACACTATACAATGACAAGCCATACCATACCACACATACTATACAATGACAGGCCATACCATACCAAAACATTTTGTTACTATACCATACAATGACAGATCATAACATGCCATACTATACAGTGACTGGCTATAACCATAACTAACCATACTATACAATAACAGGACATACTGTACTATACTATAGAATGACAGACTTTAAAACCGCGGTACACTGACTAGTGGTATTCAGAATGGATTATGGGAGTACGACCATGACTGGTTTAACAAAATCACGAACAGCTCCACTTATGTCAGCCCTTAATGCCGCGCATCGACAGTATCACTCTTCTCAAGACTCTCCTTTGGCTCCCTTTCAAATCCAGGATCCAGCTAAAACTTGTGTGTCTCACATGCAAAGCCTTACATTGCGATACTCCATAATACCGCACACAAAAGCACACAATATCAGCAGGTGGTCGCTTCCCTAGGACTGCAAGTCTCCACGTCTTGAAACCCTGAGATACACAAAGTTAAAGTCTTACTCTCGTCCTCGAGACTATGAAGTACTCTTCTCCCTGAGATTCATACGAAACCCTCCACCATAGCCTTCAAGGAAGAGGTTAAAAGACTGCTACTCAACGTAATCCTCCCGTAAGGCCCGGGATCAAGGATGGACCTAGGTCCACTTGACTCCCTTCTTCTTTAAAACAGGAGTGTGAGCCTCTCAAACAAATCTTGTGTAATACTATTGGCCAACAAACTTTGTGAAATACTATATTTGTATATATACTTTGTCGAGGCATTTTATTAGTTATGTAATGGGATGGGTTCTTCTTTGAACAGTGATCTGATACCCTTGGGTCATGTTCACGCTTTGTAAAACTCTTCAAATAAATAAATACCATTCAATGACATACCATACAATAAAATACAATGGGAGGGAACACCGTATCATATTATACAGTGGCAAGCCATAGCATACCATACCATACTATACAATCAATCAAGCAGGATTTATAGAGTGTGCTAATAGCCCATGAGGGTATCCACATGCTGGGTTCAGGCTGTCCTATAAGATGACAAGCAATACCATACCGTACTATACAATGACAGGCCATGTTGTACCCTAGTTTACAATGACTTGCCATACTATACCTTACCATGCTATGCAATGACAGACCAAACCATACCATATGATATGATGACAGGCTATTCTATATCATACCATGCTATACAATGACAGACCATTCATACTATGTCATGCCATACTATGCAATGACAGGCCAATCCATAGTCATACAAAAATATATTATACAATGACAGGCCATAACTTGCTATACTATACAGTGACAGGCTTTACCATTCCATACCATACAATACTATATGACAGGCCATACCATACTATACCATACCATATAATACAATGACAGGCCTTACCATACCATGAAATACCATACTATGTTATACCATACCATACCACACCATACAATGACAGATCGTATCATACCATGCTATACAATGACAAACTGTAGCATATCATACAATCCTATACCATTCAATGAACTACCATCCCATACAATACCATACTATACAATATGAGGCCATACAGTACTTACCGTAAAATGACAGGCCACACCATATAATGAAATGCTCTACTATACAAGGGAGGACCTGGCCTGGCAGTTCGGGCTGGACTGTTCCCATGGGGCGCAGGGTCTAGACTGATTTGCATATGGCTGGGTCCAAACTGGAATGGCATGTTGAGCAAAAAAACGATGGATTTAGGCCCAGATCTCTGTACTGGGGTGAATGTATGACATTGTTCTGCATTCTTCCATCAATCGTTGCTTTTGCATTTGTCCCCCCGAGTGGGACGGGTATGCCCAGACGTGGGTCCCATGCTCTCCATGCCACTGGAGTCAAGCTATCCTGGCTGACGATGGCTGAACGCCCGAAACCGGTCCTAGGATGCTTGTTTCCAGTGCAGGGAGGACCTGTCCTGGCAGTTCGGTCTGGACTGTTCCCATTGGGCGCAGGGTCAAAACTGATTTGCATATGGCTGGGTCCAAACTGGAATGGCATGGTGAGCAAAAAAACGATGGATTTAGGCCCAGATCTCTGTACTTGGGTGAATGTATGACATTGTTCTGCATTCTGTCCATCAATCGTTGCTTTTGCATTTGTCACCCCGAGTGGGACGGGTATGCCCAGACGTGGGTCCCGTGCTCTCCATGCCACTGGAGTCAAGCTATCCTGGCTGACGAGGGCTGAACGCCCGAAACCGGTCCTAGGATGCTTGTTTCCAGTCCAGGGAGGATCTGTCCTGGCAATTCGGTCTGGACTGTTCCCATTGGGCGCAGGGTCAAGACTGATTTGCATATGGCTGGGTCCAAACTGGAAAGGCATGGTGAGCAAAACAACGATGGATTTAGGTCCAGATCTCTGTACTGGGGTGAATGAATGACATTGTTCTGCATTCTGTCCATCAATTGTTGTTTTTGCTACTATACAAGACCAGCAAATCATACCATGCCAGAAGATACTATACAATGACAGGCCAAATGACACCATACCGTGCTATAAAAAAGGCAGGCCATACCATATCATAATGTACAACGACAGCCCATACCATACTATACAATGACAGGCCATACTATTCTATACCATATAATGACATACCGTACCATAACGTACTGTACAGTGACAAGCCATACCATTCAAGTACAGGCCCTACCATACCATGCTATATCATACCATCCTATTATATACAATGACAGGGCATACCACACCATATTATACAGTGATAGCCCATGCCATACCATACTCTACAATGACAGGGAATACCATACCATACAATGAGAGGTCTTACTATACCATACCATACCATACCATCCCATGCAATATCATAGCATATCATACAATTGCAGGCCATACAATGCCAAAATACTATACCATACCTTACAATACCATACTATACAAAGACAGGCCATATCATACCATGCCATGCTTCAATGATAAGTCATACCATACTATAACATACCATAGAATGACAGGCCATATCATACTATACAATAACAGGACATACCATAGTATACCATATTATACAATACAATGGCAGGCCATACCATACAATACCATACCATACTATAGAATGAAAGGCTGTACCATACCATTCTATAGAATACATGTCTATAGCACACCATACAGTGACAGAACACACATAGCATACCATACAATGACAGACCATACTACACCATACAGTCATAAGCCATACCATGCCATCGGCCACGAGAATTAGGTGACAAGGAAGAGACAATTTTTGCTGCAGAATTAACTAAGTTACGTGGCAAGAAAAGGCAAATTATGCAGCCTAAAGAAGCACATTTTGTGATAGCATTACTTCCTTATGTTGTCAGTTCAGCACTTGTCAACAATGTCTGGGCAGAGGTTCCACCTCATTAGTATCAGTTTAACACCCAAGAATAGTAATAAGCAACATACAGGTGACCAGTCAACCTTTGCGAAGGGCCTTCCACTGTGTGGCAATACGAGTTGCTACTTTTTTAATAACATTTGAACCGTTTGAACTAGAAACTGTTTTTTGTGGTATAATCTGCGGCCTATGAAGCAGATGGTGGATTGTGTGGAAAATGTGGCAAATCGATCATTATGTGAAAAGCACAGAAGCCGCATAATTATATAGTTCCTGTAGCCCTGACCATGCCATACACTAACAGACCATACCACACCATACCTTACCATACCATAGCATATCATATCATATCAAGACAGGCCATACTATACCATACTATACAATGAGAGGATATATCATACCACACAATCCTATACCGTACCATACCACACAATAACAGGCCATACCGTACCCTAGTATACAATGACTGACCATGATATACCTTACTATGCTGCTCAATTACAGCCCGGCCATACCACATCATAGCATACTATACAATGAGAGGCCATATCATACCATACTATAGAATGGTCGCCCATAACATACCATAGCATACAATTGTAAGGTAGCACGTTTTGTGAAAGCATTACTTCATTATTTTGTCATTTCAATACTTTCTGACAATGTCTAGGCATAGGTTTCACCATTAGTACCAGTTTAACATCCAAATATTGCCATAAGCAACATAAAGGTGAAAGTCAACCTTTGCAAAGGGCCTTCCACTGTGCTGCAATACAATTTGCTGTATTTGTAGTATTTTTTTAACCGTTTGAGCCAGAAGCAAATTTTCTTTTGTTAAAATCAGCAGGTTATGTAGTAGATGATGGATTGTGTGGAAAATGTGGCAAATAAATCATTATGCGAACAACCCTGTGACCTCACATTTGCATAATTCTAGTGACTCTGACCAAACTATACAACAGGCCCTACCTTACCATACTATACAATGACAGGCCATACCATACCTTACTATACAATACCATACCATACAATGACAGGCCATACCATCCCATACTATACAATGACAGGCCATGACAATGACAGGCATACCATACAATAAAATAACAGGCCACACCATACAATACAATACTGTACAATGACAGGTAATACCATGCAGTACCATACTATTCAGTGACAGCCAGACCAGACCATACCATACCATAGTGTACAATGACAGGCCATACCATAGTCACACCATAGTGTATTGTACAGTGACAGGCATATCTTGACAATGTTCTTTTAGGGTTGTGGAGTAAATGAGGATCTCATTTCTGATGCAGATGAGGGCTTCCAGGCCTGAGAATGTTGTGATATATCTACTAGATGGGTCCAGAAGTAGCTGCTGATACCAAGCATTAAGACTAAATTTGGAAGATCGCTGTGCCCTGTTAACAGGGTGTAATGATGTCATCCATTGTGGGTGTTATGTTATGTTCATGGCAGATGGCTCTGTTAGGCATACATGTGTCGATGCACAACCGCACCTCTCCAGGCTGTTGCAGCTTTGGCATGATGACCATTGGAGATGCCCATGGTGTTGGCCCACCGGCCTTTTCAATGATGTCCAACCATGCCAGTCTTTCCAGCTTTTTTCCACCTGGGGTCACAGGTGAAAAGGTATTTGTCGTTATCTGAGGGCGGTGGGTTTCACTGTCATATCAGTGTGTAAGTTGACATGCTTTGTACACATCCTAGTCTATGAAATAGGCTTTGAACGTCTTGAATAATGTCTTGAACCTGGTACTCATATACTTGCCGGGTAAAGAAGACATGGTCTAAGTCCTCTGTGGTGTGACAACTTAGCAACATTTTGCCTCCCTTGGATGTTACATGAAACATGGCGTTAATCATGATATGGCCCATTTCATATCATCTTTCTGCTGTCCCTACAATGGTTCTTTGGCTCTCATTTGCATAGATGTGAGTATTATTGGAGTTAGCCTTTTTTGAGGCTTGAGTGCTTGATATGTTTTATGTTCATTATATTTACAGACAAGCCTGTACCAATTAGGGTGCTCAGTGTGGTGTTCATGATTCTTACCTCACAAATAGGTTGTGGCTGTTGTTTACCGTTGCAATGTTTTGTGAGTGACACCAAGAATATGTCCTCATCCTCATCTTCTTCTTCATCTTGGCTCTGTTAGTCTGGTGATGTATCACTTGTGGGTGTTGACTGAGGTGCCTCTTGCATGGCGAGATAGTTGAGTTGGTACGGAATTTCCCCAGGTTATTTTCCCAGCCCATCTCTGCTCCTACACACTGTGACATTTTGAGCATATTTTCCTCTGTGCTGGGCACTTCACAAGTGTGCGCCCTTCCAGATTCAGGTTACCGCTCGTCAATGTTGTGTCTTTTGGTGCCCCTGTTGGCTTTTAGGGCTCAGGTCTACCTCTTATGGCATTCACTACTTCTTCTTTCACTTTCACCGTTCCAGTAAGGTTGAGATTTATGGGTGTTCTGGTACGGGCTCTTCAATTTCTTCTTTGCTATTAGAAAGCTTGTGCCACCTAGGGAGGATCTCTTTGAAGGTTAACTTCAGCTGAAAGAGGATTTGCCTTCCTAACACGGACCACTTGCAGCCCTGAATAATCTGACCTGTGACTTCCTAGCACTTGTCATTGCCAGTACAGATGCTTTTCTTCACCCTCAAGCGGCATAGAAACTATCAATTGTATCTCCTTTTAGTCAAACTTGCCGCAGCTTTAACTGCTCATAGTCCAGGTTCAGCTGTGGGTAAAAGTGTGCATTGAGGGCGGCAATACTGGCATCGTAATCATGGTCAGCCCTTCTATGTGGAAGGTTCTCAAAGACTTTATGGAGGTGCTACCCTGGGAGGTATAACAGGAGTGATCTCTTCACCGTCACATCTGCTTTTCTCATGGCACATAAGTAATGATTGCAATGGCTCGCTCAGGTCTTCCAGCGTGGAGCAGCAGTAGCTAGTTCCCTAGCATTGCTAAACAGGCGCAAAGCAGACATGGGTGTGTGTGCTACAGCGCCGCTGGTAAAGCTTGCTTATGATCAGCCATGAGTCTCAATGTCTAGCTCTTTGACTCAGTTAGTATTGCTGGTTCACAGCGTGACCATCCAATTTGACAACCAGGAGATAGTGCAGGGACATCTAATCCCTCACTGGGGGGTCCTAGGTAGGTAGCTATGGACCTTGTGTCCCATTGTAATTGTGTCAGGTGCAGTGGCAGGAAGGAGACGCACTGGGGCACACTTCCAGTTTCGTGGGAAAAATTGCACTTTTCTGCATTTCCCTTCCATGGACTGTAGCACCACTGCGGGCTCATGCGCCAGTGACAGAGGCAGCGCAGTGGGAAGGTGAGGGTGATGTGCTCCCGGACTCGTACAGGCTCCCTGAGGCGGATAGGCCGTGCCTTTAAGAGCTGCCGGCAACCTCTACTTCAGGGGTCTTGCAGGCAGAGCCTGTTCACACCAGCAATCATGTGCGGCCCAGAGGATGCGGGCAGATTGCTGCATTGGGAGGTGAGGCAGAAGGTGATCATAGAAAGTATTGTCTTGCAATAAGGGCCCATCCTTTATCACCACTGTAAAGTACTAAGCCAGCACACTGTATTGAATGCAAGAAAGATCACAGATGCATCAGTGTGTATCTGGGAGTTGCCTTGACCTTGTGGTATCACAGCTATCTTAGTAACTATTACTGTCACTGTATGCCTTTGAGTGAGTGTTCTAGATCTCTGTGTTACAGGATTACACCCACAGGTACTGGTTACAGTCCTTTTAGAATCTTACGAGGGAGAGAACCTTTTTCAAAATACAATGTCGCATGGAGCACCATGAAGGCTTATGGAAAATGGTCACCAGCTGTCGTCAGACCTAATTTAAGGAAAATGCATGAAACTTGTAAGGCCAATTTTGATAAAACACACAACACATGTGACATTAAACTAAAGGAAGGTGATTGGGTCAAAGTGAAACTCAATTCCAAAGTAAAAAAAGGACAAAGTAAATATTTAGCATCATTGCGTGTAGTTAAACCTTTTTCCAGGTCTGCTGAATTGAGTGATGGAAAAATTTTGCATTACAACAAGTTATCTAAATATAGTGACGTTAACCACAATAAAAGAGCAGGAAAATTATCT
Source organism: Triturus cristatus (assembly GCF_964204655.1). Classification (NCBI taxonomy): domain Eukaryota; kingdom Metazoa; phylum Chordata; class Amphibia; order Caudata; family Salamandridae; genus Triturus; species Triturus cristatus. The sequence continues at coordinate 287,079,980 of NC_140584.1, read as the reverse complement.
TCTTCAATGAATTGGATTTGGGATGAAGTCACAGACACCCCAGGTCGTGATCAAGATAATGTTCATTCCCAATCTGTCAGGATTGCTCCCAGTGTTGATGTTCAACCTTTTTGTATGGTCACGCAACCTTCCAGTAGCTCTGGGAGAATGACAGGTGTTGGTAGAACGATAAGATTACCAATGAAATATGGAAACTATGCTGTGTAATTATATTGTGTTGTTTTTAGGTCTCGCCTGACCCAGCGCATGCGCTGGTCTGACGAGACTTATTGAGAGGGCTCCAAAAAGTGCTACCAGGCCAGCCTAGGGCTACAGTGCATGTGCGCGGGCGCGCGCGAGCTTTGCCGCGATTACTTTCACTTTCACGGCCGCACGGCCGCTTTGATGTTTGATCGTGATCGTGATCGCGATCACTTTCACTTTCGCGGCTGCACGGCCACTTTGCATAGCCAATAGGTCTCGCTTTTGGGACCTTATAAGTATTTAGTTATGCAACTGTTGCATGGCTAAACACTTAAAAGGTCCCAAAGGCGAGACCTATTGGCTATGCCCATGCTTGTTTTTGTTACAAAGAAGGGGGGTAGAGTATCTGTATTTTCATATAATAGTTTCATATATTTATTCTTGCATAAGGTTACTCTTGTATTCTGAAGTGTGATCAAAACCATATTTACATACGTAAATGCTGTCGAGTATCTTTTAGGATTGTAATGTATTAGATATAATTGTTCTAGATTGTTTTGCTGATTAAAGGAAGGAGATGTGGCATCACAGCTATCTTAGTAACTATTACTATGGTTACTGTCGCTGTATGCCTTTGAGTGAGTGTTCTAGATCTCTGTGTTACTGTTACATACAAGGCATCCTGATGGGAAGATGTACCTGCTTGCTCTGAATAAATCTACTTTAATCTACCAAATATGACTGGAGCATCTTTACAGACCAGTCCTGCTACCTTTTATGTATCTCCTTCTCCGAGTGCAGGTATTGGCGTGCATGCATAGGTGAGGGCCAGTTCACATAGGAGCCAAGTGGTTCAACAGAGGAATGTAGTCCATCTAAAGCTGCAGTGAGTTTAGCCTGGGACCCTCCCTGGAGTTTGCAGGGTGTGTTCCTCAGTGGTCCTCAGCTAGTTTGCCTGTAAGCAGCACTGTGGTTTGTCTGAAGTTACTCTGTAGTTTTCCTAGACGTTGCCCCAGCTTTTGTCTATGATTTTCCTGAACTCAATCTAGGAATTGTCTGGAGCTCCTTTATAGTTTGACTGACTGTTCTGAGTTTAGCATGAATAATCTCTGGCTCAATTTGAATTAAGTTTGGCCCTTGCTGAATCCACTCCTGAATTTGACAGAAAGCTGTTTGTTCTGTGTCTTGCCTGAATTTTCTCTATTTTCTTTTATCTGGTCTGGTGTTTGTCGGCATCCACTCTAGAGTTTGCCCCACATCTATCTAGAGTTTGATGCTGCTGTATCTGTTTCTTGCTCCTCTGAGGGTTTCCTATATCATCCCTTATATTTTGTGTTGTGTTGCCTAAAGCTACTCTGAGTCTGTCTGTATTTAGCTGCTCTCAGGTTTGTGACGTTACTCTGTCCATGGCTTGCCTGGAACTGCATTGGTTTTTTGTGTGCGTCCTTTGTGTAGTTTTGTTAAAGTCTGGCGTTTACCAGAAGCTGCACTGGGGTTTGCCTGAAACAGCTCTGGCATTTGACTGGAAGCTGTTCCTTGATATTTGAGCCAGGGTTCCCATCTGGAAGCCTGTGAAACTGATGTTTCTGTGTTTTTTTCCATGCAGGTCCTGGTGGTACATCTTCCACATTCTTGCTTTACTACTGATCCTGCTCCTTCCCCGGAAGAGAGTCTCCTCTCCACATGGAAGCAGCAAGTCTGGTTCTGTGTCCCTGTGTGCCAATGGAACTCTGCACCAGAATGGAGCTACGGCTGCTGGCAACAACAATGATCCCTGGGCAACGACGGTGCACCGACGACACATGCCGCTTGCCTCTAAAGCGAGCGCTTCCGCCTGTGCAGCCACAGAACACCTATGACACAGAAACAGGATGGCCAGAGTAACACTCAAAGTACATGCACATACAGGAATTTTTTTGTTTTCTGTGATGTGCGGACATTCTAAAAGGCACTTGCTAACCACACTCCATGAGCATGGGTGAGGACGCACCCAGACCTCATCCGTCCAAAAGCGTTTCAGTGCTCAGTGGGATCCGCTGCCCCTCGCAGGTAGGCTGTTTTGGAGTCTACAGATCCCAAAATCAAATCACCTTATGGACTCTGCACACCATTGTCCTCTTGGCAAACCTGCCTAATGGTCAGAACAGTTAGCCAGAGGCTGAACGAAGTGCTGGAGCGATAATCCCAGACCTGCCACAGCGAAATGGAGCGCACAAGACCATGTGTGCCTTAGGTGCCATACTCCACAGAGAAATCAGATTTCACAAGATGTCGGTATGTCAGAAAAGCAGGTAGAGCTGGGACAGAATTTTGTTAAGGCACTGATTGCTTCGAACTCTGTTGCAGACCTACTTACCCGTCATCGATCTACTGGGAAATTGTTTGTCAGTGGAAATAGCCCAGCAGAGGAGATGTCTAAGTGACTGCGTGAATTAAATGGAATTTTGTAACAAAAAAATCACCTGATCTCATAATCTATGTGCCCTCTTCTTTTTCTGCAAATGAAATCAACAATTACATATGCTCACAGCTTCCGCATGGAGTTTTTTGCCATCACTGCTTTTGCACAGCGGTTTGCAGCCATTGTCAGAAGAGCCATGCTATATATATTTTTTACATTAAAAATTATATAAATAATATCATCTGTATGATAGTGTCGGGTTGAAGAGCAGAGCAACCGTGACAATAAATGTAAAAGATCAGTGGGACCAAGACTTAAATGTTCATTATGCATAACAGTTACCCGTTGCTTCTCTAGAATTATATTTTAGGGGGTGGCACATTGCGTCACAGATAAAAACTGCTGGGGCTACAACAAAATACTACTGACGATTTCTACCCACCCGCCCTGTATTGCTGTTTTTCACCCGTTTAATTCTCCCACCTGCACCCTTGTGTCACTTCCTTCGCACCTGCACCCCCTGTTTTGCTTCTCGCTCTCCCGGTGCCCCCTGTATTTATTCTGCCATTCGCCCCTGCGTTGTTTCCACCCCCCACCTGTGCCCTTGTGTTGCTATCCACACATGTTGCGTCACCACTGTTGTTTCCCGCCCACCCGCTTAAAAAAACACTTTTGTACCTTTTTTTAGTGAACAGTCCAACTTTGATCTGTAATTGAAAAGAAATAAAAGAGTGGCATGGCATTTGCAGGCACATGCACATGCAATGTGCGTACATTTACATTTTTTTTTTTAATTTTTATTCTTTAGTCGTGTGACTTAGCCTCCGGATGCTGTGCTGCATGCCTAAAACCATTTCCAAAGCTAACAGGCCCCAAAGTTGAGACCTATTGACTTTGCCAATGCATGTTTTTAAATGGCGATGTTCATGTTCAACCTGGGTCAATTATCGTCCTTGCAGTAAGCTGTGAGCATGACAATGTTTAATAGGATTTACAATTTTCTAAATATTGTTTTCCAGCGGTTAACCAGTTGAAATGATTTACTGTTTTTCAGAACAACATACAAAATAAGTTTTAGTTTTCCCAAAAATTTGGGTGAATGTTCAGTTTTCTCACACTTAAAGGCACGTAGATCGTGTGATAATGTATTTTATTTGCAATTAAGCATTAAATTATTTTTGTTTGAGTTTTTTAAAAATGTTTATGCATTATTAATACCAGGTGTGTCTCTGCAAATGCAAAATATTTTCGTAACCAAAAAGTTGACTTTAAGGAATCTTCTCTAAAGGGCGAACTGTCCTCCTCTTGTCCAAGACTAAAGGATTAAGGGAAGTCAGACATTTCCCCAACATGCTTGTGCCTCTGAAAGGCCAGTAAGGCTCTGAAAGAGTCAGTCACATGGCTGGCTTAGCCTGCCCCTCGAAAGCAGGTGATGTGACTGAATGAACTTAGGCCCTACCTACCTTTCAGGGCAACGTTATGGCAGCAGTTCATGCTTTTTATCTGTGGCCGAGCCCACCTCTTTTTGGGACCTCCACTTATGGGCTCAAAGACTGGAGAGAGCGCTACTGATAAAGACTTGCATGTTTTTAAGGCTTTTGGGGGCATATTATCAAGAAACGCCGTTCTGGTGTCAACATGGGCTTCTATTGGAATTCTCTGCGGCATATTATCAAGCCCATTATCGCCGCTTTAGCGGCAGTTTTCTACCGCTAAACCGGCGATCATTTTAACGCCGTGCTTGATAATATGCCACCAAGTTGGGTGTGATGCGCTTTCTCCTGTTCTCAAAAGGGAATCGGGGACCAACTGTGATCAGTAAAACATTTTCTATCTGATGTGTCATGATCTTTCAATTCTAATAATAACTCGAAGGTGAAGATTAAACATTTCTATCTTTATTGCTCGAAATTTAAAGCAGCCAATTAAAACAGTATTAACAGAAAAACAACATGTCCCATGAATACTATGCATGACATGTCCGCGCCCCCCACCTCCAATCAAGCTGTATACATGCCTCAGCCACCATAGTCCTCCCTCTTGCTTTGCATTTCTAAACATTTAGGTGCTTATTTATGAGTCTCTGTGTCACTTTTGCGCCGCCGTTGCGTCACTTTTTGTGACGCCGCGGTGGCGTAAAATATGCGCCATGTTGCGCCCAATTTACAAAGTGACGCATCGAGGCAGATGCGTCACTTTGTAAAGCCCTGCGCCACATTATACCTACGTCAAGTATAATGTATGCAGGGTGGGCGTTCCCCCGCATCCAAGCCTCGTAGAAGTAGCGTATTGAAATCTATAAGATTTCAGTGCGCCACTTCTAGAGCACCATTGCGTCAAATCCTTACGCCTGCCTCATAGCAGTGACGGATGACGTAAGGATGACGCAGTGTTATATTCGTAGCTCTCCCCCCTGCATTGCTGGAGTTGCATCACTGTTCTGACACAACTCCAGCAATGCGTCAGAAAAGGTCCATCGCATAAGGACCCCACAGTTGATTCAAAGTCTGAAAGATGTGAGGGTGGGGTCTCCAGTCGCTGTAATCCTGAAGGAAGAGAGAGTTCCAGCCCGCAACCACATTACGTTGGCCCAGAATCCATTCCTCCACCACTGAGATTTGATTCCACAGGTAAAAATGACAGGAATCCTTGGCATCTCCACCAACAGGCGGGATTGTAAACCCCACAGTTTGTTGATGTATCGGACTGCAGAGATATTGCCCATCCGCAGTAGGATACAACAGTTCGTCTTGTGTGGGGAGAGGGTCTTGATTGCAAATGAACCTGCTAATAGTTCTAGGCAGTTGATATGCAGTCCAAATTCCTCCGGGGACCATATGCCACCATCAAGATCAGGGCACAACGTGCTACTCCGCACCTTCTGCTGGCATCTGATTTGATTACAACCTAGGGGCACTTGCCGAAGATGGCCCTGGCATTACAGGCGTCTAAGTTATTCAGCCACCAGCTCCTTTCCATTTTGACCTCATATGACACTGCAATCTTCTCTGAGTAAAACACCCCTTTTTGGAGATGTAGGATTTTCAAGAGTTACAGAGCTCGATGGTGGTGCGGGCCCCAAAAAATTGCCTGTATGGAGGAGGCTAATAGGTTCTCTATCGTGGCACAGGATCTGAAAGATACTATCGACCTGGACATTGTCGATTGCAATTCTTTCTTTTTCACTTTTACTTTCTGTGTCGGTAACTTCTGTTAGGATTTCACTGTACTATCTGAATCCCAGAGAGCCTATGCATTGTGTGGGGATTAGCACTGACTTGGACGTGTTGATTAGTAACCCCAGATCTTGAAGTAACTCCGTCATCCACTAGAGGTGTAATTTCTCAATTGCTGGATCCTGAGCCATAAGGATCAGATCATCCAGCCAGACTATCAACCTGACATTCTTGGCTCTGAGAGATTTGACTACTGGCTTCATCAGTTTGGTGAAGCACCAAGGGCAGAAGATAGACTAAAGGGGAGCACTGTGAACTTCTACCACTCATCCCACTATTGAATAGTGGACAAGGAGATAAGCATCCTTGAGAACGAGTCGTACCATCCAATCTCCCTCTCTCAATAGATCTCTTAGCAGACGAATAAGCTCCATCTTGAAATGATGGTACAAAATCCATTAACTAAATTCTTTGAGGTTTAAGACAAGACGGAGACTCTCTCCCCTTTTCTGCATCAAAAATATTGTCCTGAGAAAACCTCTTGGGTGTGGCAGAGATCTGCAATTCACTTCCTTCTCCAGAAGCTTTTGGATTTCAGAGTGTATAAAGGTTTGTTCATGTTGGGAAAAAAGGAGAGGATGAGTACTGTCTCCGGTTCCCATAAAACTCCAATTTGTAACCGTCTATAGTTTCTAACAGCCATGCATCCCGCGTTAGTATTTGCCCATTGCGAGAAAAGTGTTGCAACCTGCCCCTTAGGTTGACAAATGAGTGAGGAATAATGATTACCTGTAAAGTTGACATTGGAGAATCCACCCAGGTCTTGTGCAAATTTGTCCCTGAGCACGAGTCCTTTCATGATGGGACCCGCTTTGATGGACACTAGGTCAACCAATTTGGAATCAATGCGCCTCACAATGGATTTGAATTTCTTCAAAGAGATTGAGCAATTAGTGTTGCCTTGAGCCCAGCCCATTAGGACGTCAGTGTCAATAAGAGTAGCCACTTCTTTGGCTTTGTATGACAATTTTAGTATCTTGATCAGCGAAGATGAGATATATACAGTATTGTGTCCTGGCAGCCCTGCCAGGCGCCTTCTATCCCTTTTTTGGGGTCCTTTGAAAACTTTCGTATGAACAGTTCCTTGTTTGGGCCCACTTTAGGGGTGTCCACCACTTTGCCCACCAAAGATGGACATGAGCACTCTCCATGTAAATGTGTTCTGACCTCCTTCTCGAAGCCTTTTTATTTGGTCATTTTGCGATACATCGGGCGACAGCCCCACAATGGCACGTTGAAACATTCGGACAATATGTGCATCAATAACCATTTCCATGAAAATAAACAATCCCAGCTGAACATGCAGGTAAAATAATCTAAACAATATGCAGACAGTGGTCAAATTTCGAGGTACAGCACATGCAAAATATACATCCCAGTGAGATAATAAAACAGTCAAGCGATAAGAACTTGGGGGACACATGGCAAGGAGCGGAGGATACCGCTCATAAGTCCTCCTCAGGTAGAGGGGGCAGGTCGATTCCACAAATATGTCGTCCGCCGCGACCATATCTTGCAATGTTTTCGTGGGCAGCCCCTAGCCTCAAACACTGCCATCTCAGATCCCATACACCTATCCAATTCGGTCTTCCATTTGTCTATAGTCGGGGGAGATTATGCCTTCCAACCCTGTGCTATGTCTCGTTTGGCAATAGTGAGGGCGAGGAACAATAGATGTTGTTTGTATCGGTTCCCCCAATGTCGTCAGTAGAGTGCAACAAAAACAGTTGTGGGTCCAGTGGGAGCACCCACCCCAGCACCTCATTAAAACATGACCTAACTCTATTCCAAAATGGCTGTAGGGCCGTGCAAGTCCATATCGTATGGAAGAAGGACCCGTCCTCTCTGCCACACCGCAGACATACTGGATATTGAATAACCCCCATTCGCCAAAGTCGTACCCTCGTGTAATAAACTCTATGTAAATATTTGAATTGGATGAGCCTGTAACGTGTGGAGACCGCCAGTCGGGTCTTGTCTAGAGTGGTGGGAGTGTGTGTTGTCAGAGTTTGATATATTTGCCCAATTTTGTGTAGTCCAAGGTCTCCCAGCAACAGGGGACCCTCCAAGGGCTGGAACTCAGGGAGAGTCTCCATTTTTCGGATCTGGGGGGAGAGTGCGTGTCGGAGCTGTAAAAATTTATAAAATTGTGATTTATGGAGGCCAAAATCAGTCTGCAATTGCTGAAATGATTTTAAAGTAGCGCCCCTCAAAACATCTCCAAGGGTCGAAATCCCCACCAAGTCCCACCCCCGGAACGCGCTCAGTGTGTTAACAGTTCTGAGGTATGTACCATGCCACAAGTGGGTCTGTCGACTAAGTCGCCCTTTCCATCCCATTTGTCTGGTCTTTGCCCTCCATATCTTTATAGCTTGCCTGCTAGCTGGTGGTAAATGGTCTAGCCTTGTGTAGCTATATAATAAGTGGAGTAGGGGGACTTGTTCCATCGCGGCGTGTTCAATAGCATAAGCCGGATCGGTGGAAGAATTGTACCATAATTCATTGATTACAAGGATGTGAGACAAAACGTAATATGAATAAAGGTCAGCAGCTGCAATCCCCCCACAATACGTGGATTGTGCGCAGGTGCGGAGCGCCATGCAGACACCTCCACCGCCCCAGAGGAACTAATTTTGTATTGCGTTTACTTGAGCAAACCATGCACGAGGGATGGGATAAGGGAAGTTTTGGAGGCGATATAAGACCCAAGGCAGGAAAACCATCTTAAAGATGGCTGAGCGCCCATAGAGGGATAAAGGGAGAGCAGACCATATTGTTGTTTCGTTTTTGAGGCTGATCAACAGTGGGGTAATATTGTGTGTCCATGAAATCTTGGGGCACGGGGAAATGAAGATCCCCAGATATTTGAAATCATCTGTGGCCCGGGACAGCTGCGTGGCCCACGATTCACGGCCTTGATGCCCACACACTGGGAAGAGGATGGATTTAGCTGGATTAGCGTAGAGGCCGGTGGTACCACCAAAAACTCTAAGAATTTCTAATATACGGGGTCCAGAATACCACGGGTCTGTCATAAAAAAGAGAACGTCATGAGCATATAATGCTATGCGATCCCATCTTGAGTGGGACCAATCAAATCCCCTGAGCACCGGGTCACTTCTGACCCAGGCCGCCAGAGGCTCAACCGCCAGGGCGAACAACAATGGAGACAGTGGGCAACACTGGCGGGTACCCCTCTGGATCGGAAAGGGGCGAGAGCGGTGTCCCGCAATTCAAACTGATGCCGTCAGATCCGTGTACAACAGGCGTATATACGCCAAGAAACGGGGTCCAAAGTTGATTGCCTCAAGCAGTTGGAAAAGGTAGACCCAACTTAGTGAGTCGAATGCTTTGTCGATGTCGGCTAACAAAAGGGCAGCTGGACGGCCTAAAGCAGGGGCCGCAGCGATGGCGTTATGGACTCTCCTTTTTTTTTTTTTTAAAGATTTTTATTGAGTTTTCCACCACCAGAATCCCGAGGACTAGCACTACACACAATAACATCATAATATGATCCAACCATCAAAATACACAGTAAGAGAAGTCCACTCTGCTAGGTCCCCGCCGTATATTCCCCACCCACCACCCTCTCTACCCCCACCCCCCCAGTCAGTGTGCCCGCAGCAACCACTCATCAACCTCTGCCAGTCGGGCCCCAGAAACTGAGGCATCCCAACACCGGACAAACGGGAAAACCCTATTATTGTGCTCATGAAATAGAAGGAAAAAAAAAAAGACAAAAAGGGGGCCCGCAGCGACCTCCCTCTGCGCCCCCTGTTCCCACCCAGACTCCTCAACAGCTGTCAATGTAGGGTGCAGGTACCGAATCCTCCATGAGTGTACCTAAGTAGCCCCGTCCTGCATGGACTCCCCAGTAGCCCCTGCCGACCCTGTCCCAGGTTCCACCCTCCGGTCCATATCTACAGAGTCCCCGTCCTCCACATTCCTCGTTTCCCAAGATAGCAGCTCTTCCACCAACACCCCCCACGTCCTCGCCACTTCCAGCGCCTTATCATTAGCTGCTCGTCTGGCCATCTGAAGCCGAAGCGTCGCTTCGCTTCCCGCCCAAGCCAAGAAACTCCCCCTCCATCTCCGAAAACTCGGACCGGGCCTGGCCTTCCAATGCAGAGTGAGCTCCCTCTTCGCTAGTATCAGACCCAAATCGCAAAACTTGCTCGTAATTTTGGTACTGGGGGTGTGCGGAAACCACAACAAAAGGCAAATCCCCATCTCCGCTTCCAACTCACGTTCAGTCACCTGATTCAGGCACGCCACCACATCCGCCCAATACGAGCCCAGTCCCCGGCAGGGTTATGGACTCTCCTGATGTTATGTCTAGTGGCCCACTGTGGCATGAATCCCGACTGATCAGGATGGATCAAATCGGTAATGCACCCCCGAAGGCGGACGGCCAAGTCTTTTCCTAACAATTTGGGTTTGAAATTTATAAGGGAAATGGGGCGATAGGAAGATGGGTCCTCAGGGGGTCAGCCAGGTTTGAGAAAGAGCACTATCTCCGCGTGACGCCAGTCACTTGGTAGCCTTGCCTGATCAGATGCGTCCACAATGGTTGCCAATAAATGAGGCCCCAAGAGAGGCATATGGGATCGGAGGAATTCCATGGGGAACCTGTTGGGGCCTGGGGCGCAACCTGGCAGGATGGCACTGAGGGCGCCAGTCAATTCTTCTAGTGTTATTGGAGTCTCCAGACGCTCCCGGACTGAGTCGTGGAGTCTGCGAGGTGGAATGTCCACAAAGGAACTCCGCTATAAGTTTGGCAGAGATCTGCTCCTTCCGAGCGTATAGGGACGTAAAGTGTTGCACAAATTCTTCCGCTACCCCCGCCGGCGACGTGTGCATGGACCCGTCTGAGCCACGTGGGTGTGACGGCCGGGGCACCGTCTGCTTGACACAATCTGTGGAGCATTTTACTGGACTTATCCCCCCACTGATATATCCAGTGTTGCGATGCCTCCCAGAGCTCTTTGGCTTTGCCCAACAGATATTGACGCAGTTCTTGCTGTGCGAGGACTAAATTGTGGTGAATGATGGGGCAGGGATTGGCACTGAGTTGGGAAGATAAGGACGCCTGGCGCATTTCTAGGGCATCGAGCTGTTCGTGGCGCGTACGTTTCTCCTTCTCGAAGCCTTTTCAGAGCCACATCTGTACATATTCTGCTATTTCAGGCCTCAGAAGACAGTGGATCTAGGGTGAATTTATTTCCTCTGCATCGAAATGTAGCACCTTTGCTTGACTGTCAGCTTGATCTTGAGGTTAAATGTGGCAAGTTTTGCGCTTGTGTTTTGTTTGTTTCGAGTCTTGCTCGCCCTTAGAGGAGTTTGAATGTGAGAAGTGAAAGGAGAAGGAGTCATAGACATGAAGGGTGGGGTCTTTAGACCTCGAAGGGCCAAGCATGTCGGAGGCACCATAGCCATGGTCCACCAATATGTTAATGGAGATTTTTTGCATGGTTGTGGCATGGGGCAGTCCAAGTCATTTTGAGATGGGTCCGGAGGGATCACTGACAGAATATGGACCGTCAGAATATCGAGGTACAAAAATATTGACGCAAAAATATCGATGTCCAGAATATCGGAGTCCTATGTACATAATGGTAAGTACAAAATTATCGTTAAAAAAATATCGGTGTTAAAAATATCGTTGTTAAAAATATTGTTTTTTTAATGTATAAAAATGATGTAAAATAAAGTATATAATACATATAATTAAAAAAACATAGTTAAAATTATTTTAAAATGTTTAAAACTATTAGTAATATATAATGTAAAAATCAATTAAACATATATATGTATAAAATATAATAAATATACTTACGTAATAATAATTATAAATACTTATTTTAATAACTTATGCATTGTTAAAAACATATTAAAAATTATAAATACATATATATACACACATACACCAATAATATAAATAAAATATATATATATAACAAATTAAAATATTACTATATTTTTAATCTTATTAAAATACATTTTACACTACATTAACTAAAACAGTAGAGAAAATATTGGATAACAGAGGGGATAAAATTACTATTCCGACTCCAGAGAGTGCAACCATGGGCACTGCCACCATATTACTGGCCCAGCACCGCCCTGCCGGCAATCGGAACGATTGCCGACCGGCAAAAAGCGACGGAAGGACTTTGCGTCTGCCGCAATACCCACCACCATCATGATATGGCGGGGGGTATTTCTCGTTACGATGGCGTAATGGTCGCCACCGCCGGCTCGGCAGTGGCGATCGTTATGCCATCGTAATGAGACCCTAACATACGCAAACATTAATTTACATATTTACTGCTAAAAATTTAACACATACATTAAAAAAAACTATACGTATACCAAAAAATGACATCACATACTTTTAACACGCATACTAAAATACAGAACACTAATATAAATATCAATATTATTAACAATGATATTTTTACAAATGATATTACTGTCTTCGATAATTTAAAAAAAACGATATTTCTTACCTTACTGTCGATATTCTGTACCACGATATTCTTGCAGTCGATATTCTTGACCTACGATATTTAAAACTCGATATTATGGTAGGTCGAAATTCAAAACTCGATATTATGTCTGTGCTCCAGTCCGGAGACCCTCTCCTGCCACCTACCTTTAATTCAAAGAAGTGGATTGCCTCTTTCTTCTTTTGGCTCACTTTTAAGTAGTCTCATGAATGGGCGAAGTGCCACCATTAAGGCTCAGTTAACAGAATCCTGCACCGAATTGTCCTGGGCATGAAATAAACGTTTCTCTACCACAAGCCTCGAAGAGTCCTTCTCATGCTTGGCATAGTCATCATAATCAAGCGGTTGATAGTCCCCTACATCTGGAGTAAGACCACTCACTTTAGGCTCCCAAAGGGACTAAGGTGGTGCGATCCCTGAACTCAGGCGCCAAGGTGTAATTGGCTAGATTGGATTTGGATGGGGGCTTGAGCTTTTACCGCAAGTCCTTCTCTTGATTTTACAACTCTTCTAAGAGGGAATAGGTGAGGAAACAGTCCACCGGAGGGCACATAGTTGAAGTCTCCACTCAAAATGGAGTTTCACGGGTGGGAAGCTCAAAAGTAGCTCAATCCCTACTATGTGTGGCCCAAAGTCTGGACTGCTGCAGAGAGTTTGCATCTCCAGCGCGTTGTCTGGCAGAAATCAGAGGAATGTGTCAGGCATGTAAGCCACATGCTCGAGTTGCTGAAAACCATGGCCACCTAGCCTTGAGTCATATTTCTCTATCTTCCACCACCCTATGCTTCTCTCTACCTCAAGCTTGCAGGTTCTTTTTATTCTTTCTTTCTTCATTTGCCAGTTTTCCTATATTCACTTCTTCCTTTTTTCTTGCTTTTTATCTTTCTTGCATTATTGCTGTGGATCAAAGATGAAGGATGAAAAATAATTTCTGGTTCCCAACAAAGAGTGCCAATGCCCACCACCTGCAACCACTACACAGTTTAATCACTGGTGATGAATTTGGTAGATCGAGACAGCATTGCTACAAAATATTATCACAGCAGGAGTATTGCAGTGCAGGTCATCACCACCGGTGAATACCCAGGCAAGCACCTTTTTCAGTGCAGTAGCGGCACCCCCCCCCCCCCCCCCCCAGCGCCTTGAGACCCTATGGGTATGTAGCGCGCTTTATAAGTGTCACTGATTGATTGATTGATTGATTGAGTCAGTATTGGGTTGTGAGTTTAAAGATTCATACACAAAGGCAAAAGCCAGAAAATATTTCTTTCCTGTCCCCAACCAGGGCATTGGTTACTAGGCTCATGCAGGTTTGTTTCCCCTGCAGACTGGACTCTAGGCAGGAACAGCGAAAGGGCCAGAGGGCTTTGGACATGGAGAGTCCCATAGCTTTGATGATAGACCCTCTCTGTAAGAGCCGAAGGCAATGTCTATGGTCAGAGTTCATCGCTTGCCGCTGGTGGCGCAGGTTACTCTGTACCCTCTCTCTAGCTCTGCAGAAGGAACTAAGGGGCATGCTTGGGAGTGGAGGCCACACAGTATGCACCCTCTCAGGCTTACATGCTGCATATTGCCCCCAGTGACAGCAGTTGTGTGGGCATACATCCAACTGAGGGTCAGGGTGACAGATCAAGACATCTCTCGGACTTGACTTCAGTCCCTGGGAGCAGACAACAACAAACAAGGTCTCCTAGTAGAGCTGTGTTGGCAGCATGAAGGGACTTTCACTGTAGGCAAAGTGTGGTGCAGTGGCCAGAGGGCTGACTGCAGAGTGTGGGGCTTGCAGTTTGAACCCTGGCATTGGCGGCAGCTCAGCTCAGCATCATGCCACACTTCGCAATAGCTCACTTAATCTCCCAGATGGCCCCAGAACCTTGAAACCCTTGAGGGGAGATATGTTTGAGCTTTAACAATACGAATTATAGGATCCTCCAAGGGGCCAGCCGTGCCTTTCCTGGCAGAAACGCAGCTTAGTAGCCAAATAAGAATTGCGATTCTCCTATTACCATGACCAGAGAATCTGGATTTCATTAAAGACACGGAGGCTGACATTATGCATTAATCTCTGGTCTTGTAATGAAATCCTGCACACCTTTGAACCAAGAGAATATTTTTGGGGCAGAAAATGCATCTGACTACAAAACTGTACGAGGAAGCGATTAGTGGCCTTTGGCAACAGAAGCACAGCTTTGAGAAGAGCCTCTAGTCATAAATATGCCCATGAATGAGCAAGCAGACATTTACAACTGGTGGCTGACGCTTCTTACTAGGCAGAAATCCCTAGGTGACTAGGAAAAGATTAGGGGCAACGGTACAGAGTGGATTCTTGGCCATATAACACCTCTCTGAAATCTGGGACTGTTCCCTCAAGTCAGGCCTATAGTCTGTGAATATGCATCTTTGTAAAAGTTTTTTCCAAAATGTCATAATTTTCATGGATAAAGTGAAAAAAAATGGACAAGTCCCTACCTTGAACTATTTGTGGATCATATGTTGTGGTGAGTAATGAGCCTGGAGTGTTCATAAGAAACCAGAAATTCATAGAAAATTCATATAAAATTGGACTTTTATTGCAAATAGGTGCAGCCGTGATCGGATGCTTTTAATAATAGAAACAGCACATGAGGTCCTTATTATAGAAAAGAAAGCAATTGAAGAGATGGAACTACAAGTAAAAGGAATTACATCTCTGGAAGGTGCAAAAAAGAAGCTAGATGAAATCCAACATGACATCACCGGATACAGAGAGTATCTCGTGAACAAAAAAGCAAAGAAATTGAATAATGACATCTCCAGATATAATCTCGAACATGTCTATCCCTACCTACAAAAGGATTTCTATGATAGACCTAGGGAAGAACCATATAATAGAAGAACTTGGACACAACCGAGGAGAAATTTTGCAAAAAAAAGAGTGATGTTCTTTGATACATCATATACCAGCTCAGACTCAGAGATTGAGCAGACAAAAGAGGACTATAACACCAAAAGTAGGGAGGTGACCCCTGGTGGTAGCAGGGACACACTCTCTTTTTTAGAGAAACGTCCAAACAATTATGGCCAGAGCAGAGGCAGGGGCAGAGGGAGAGGGGGATTTTTCAACCCAAACCCTACCTTAAATCACCCGAACACCAGAAGCCAGAAACACAGGGACTGTAGCAGGGTTCTGACACAGGTGGAGGTGACAGTACTGGAAAAAGGGTTGGGATACACTGTCATATCCCCCGTGGACAGATATAACCTTGAGAGAGATGTCCAAAATGTTTTTAGGACAATATGCCTTAACAGTTATTTTGCCAGAAAAGACAAAATTGTAACTACCAACAAATCAGGTTTGAAACTAAAATCTACTTGAACCCCCCAATACAATTAGTGAAAAAGACATTGAAGTATTTGAAAAAATAGTGGAGAAAAGTATAGACGATCTCCTCAATAAAAAAATCTGGATTGATACAAATTTTACTAACCAACAGCGTACTGCCTTAACCACCCTAGAACAATGTCAAAATGTAACCATCAAGCCAGCCGATAGAGGGGGAGGCATCGTAGTAATGAATACACATGACTATAACAACAAAATGATGTGTCTCCTGAATAACATTGACCAGTACTGTAAATCCAGCAAAGAGGAATGGAACGCTCTAACAAATAAAGTGACAAACCTTCTACTATTGGCTAAAGAAGATGATATCATCTGTCAAGATGAATACAATTTTCTTAATAACTTACACCCAGTAATTCCTGCCCTATCCAGTCTACCCAAGGTGCATAAGAATATGGAGGATCCACCCATGAGACCTATAGTATCTAGCATAGATTCGCTAACCGAACCTTTGAGTAAATATGTCAATGTTTTCCTTCAGCCTCTAGTTACCCAACAGAAAGCATACATTAAGGACACAACAGCGATGATTAGTAAGATTGAAAACCTCTCTTTTAACAGTGAAACACAATGGATGGTGACTTTGGCTATCGAAGCTTTATATTCAAATATCCCCCAGGACGCTACAATACAAATGGTGAAAGATTTAATGAGGAGGGAGACCTGTCAGCGCATGCCACTTTTATACTTGACTGTGTTGAAATCCTACTCAAAAATAAAAAAAATTTATTCAGAAAGGATTTTTTCAAACAGACAAAAGGGACCAGCATGGGAGCTACCTGTGCTCCAAGCCTGGCATGTTTGTACGTTGCCAGGTTTGAAGAGAAACATATTTTTAACATAGCGGCCCCATTCTTCGAAAATATAACAGTATGGTCACGCTAAATAGACGATATCTTTTTAATTTGGGAAGTAACAAAGAAATCCCTTATGGAATTAATTGATTGGTTACATATAGGTGATTCCAACCTGCAAATTACGTCGTCTATTAACAAAGAGAGCTGTGATTTTTTAGATATTAACCCCTTCGCTGCTGCGGACATTCCGCTGCAGCGCTGGGGGGGGGGCAGGGGGGCAGCGCGGTGGGCCTGTGCTCATGACGGAGCCGCTCCGTCATGAGCCACAGTTGAGCTGTGCTCATGACGGAACGGTTCCGTCATGACTCCGCCCATTTGCGTTGTCGCCCCGCACAGGCGGGGAAACAGCGCCGCGCAGGCGGAGCGGCCGCCGACAGGATTGTCATGACGGAACCGTTCCGTCATGAGCACACGCCAACCGTGGCTCATGACGGTACGGTTCCGTCATGAGCAGGGAAGGGGTTAAGATTAAAAATGATAATGATAAGTAACCCTTTTTACAAAGCCCACTGACAGAAATACTATTCTCCATTATACCAGTAACCATCCAGCCAGTCAAAAGGACAGTATCCCCTTAAGCCAATTTCTAAGAATCAGACAAAATTGTAGTAACATCAATGACTACAATATGCATGCTGACGTACTAAAGAAGAAACTCCTGGATAGGGGCTACCCTAGCAAATTGATTAAACGCGCATACAAACGCACCAAATATTATAATACGGACTCTGTCTGTGACAAAAAAATCAGATAATAAAGATCCTCTGAACCTACCTTTAATTTTTGTGACCAACTATAGTAATGTCAGCAACAAAATTAAAAATATCTTTAACAGAAATTGGCATCTTATTGAGTTCCAAGACAAAACCACCTTGAAGAAACCGTTGTTTTCTTTTCGGTGTAACAGGACCATTAGAAATCACCTGGTCTATACCTACAGAAATGACAATCAGAATAAGCAATTGAGCATCAATAATACCCCCTTACCTATGGGAACTTTTCCATGCAGTTCCTGTAATAATTGTATTAATATTTTGAAGGGACCAAAGATGACCTACAATGATGTAACTCATCATTTTAAAAAGATGGCCAATTGCCGCACAAAAAACCTCATTTATTTAATTATGTGCCCGTGTAACCTAGCATACATTGGGGAAACATCGAGAGAAATCAGAATTAGAATAAATGAACATAAGTCGGCCATCCGAACTAATAAGAAGAATGCCCCCTTAGTAGATCACTGGATAGAGAAGGGCCATAATGTCGAGCAATTGAGATGGTGTGTCATGGAGGTAATCGAAACGAACATACGAGGAGGGGACCAGAAAACAAAACGCAAAAAACAAGAGCAATTCTACATGTCCAGGAAATAGCACGCCACTGGGAGACTGCAGATGCACCATCTATACGAGTATGGGTACAGGAGTTAGACAGATGCATGATAGCTGAAAAGGAAGTGTTCATAATTCGAGGGTGCCCCAAGAAGTGGAATAAGAAATGGAAAGCATGGAACAGGTATCGGGGGAATTTATGTACATCCCCAATGGTGGATCTAACACTACGGCAGAACGAACTCAGAGAAGTGTTAAAATTGTGAATGTAACTTAATGTACTTTATCTTTGAAAAAGTGTACTATGGTGCTGTTGGCACAACTGCTACTCTGTACGTGTACTTGGCAAAATCAATAAAAATGTTATTTAAAAAAAAAAATTCTACATGTCCAAATTCAAGCCATTCAAACAGGGACTAAACAGTAAAGAGGACTGGGAAAAACTAATCTGAGTAGACCTGTGTCCCAATGTCATTGGGGTCTTGTTATGCCTCCCCGTATTTTCAGTGTAGCATTTTTTGTCAGGGCACCATTTAATGTCACTATCCTTTAATTATAGACCAAATTGAGGCTTGAAAATAACTATTGCACGTGGTGAGGTGGCACTTGCAACATACAATGACCAGGGAGTAAGCACTCCCATTTGTAGAAATACATTTTGTATGTCTCCTTAAAAACTTCATCTCAGGCATTGAAATCCTTAAAAGACTAATATTTTAGCCTCTACCCGTTTTATCAACATTCCATCTAAAATAAATCCCAATCAGAAACGATTGTATCGTTTTGATAATTATAAGCACTTTTCCCGTTCCAAGATGGCCGCCTATACACAGAGGAATACATTAACTATATCTATAGCGATATTAACAACATCTATAGACATCAGGCGATGATATTGGGTTCTGGGAGTTCCATGGTATATACACAACAAATATCATAAAACGTGGCTAGTTGTAAGACGCCTATACACAGAGAAAGACATAAAAAATATCTCTAGCGATATTATCAACATCTATAGACATCAGGCGACGAGATTGGGTTCTGGGAGCTTCAGGATATAAACAACAAATATCATAGAAAGCGGCTCGTTTTAAGACTGGCATTCCAAAAGATACAAAATATATCAAAAGCGTTGTAGCCAATACATAACTTAAAGATGGCCGCCACCTTGACTATACGATAACATTGGAAACTAATAAAGGTACAACCAATCTAAAAACGAAGGGATCACATGACCAGGTTTTTTCTGATATTTAAATCGTCTGTGGATAGAGGACATTCAGGTATCCTGACCCGGAAGACGTAAGACGTTTGTAGAGAGCAGGGAGGCCGCAGTATTTTAACCAGGTAAGGGGCCAACATTAGAACTATCTGCCGGTTAACCTCTTTTCTATTACTTTAAAAAGGGCTCCAAGACACTCGCTCATTAGTTTGTGGGTTCAGTTTTAGACACACAATGATATTTATTTATATAGATTATATTTAGGAACTGATGCGGAAAGGTAATCATGTCTGAAATTAAAAAGTAATCATCGCACGTTTTAGTACTCTTTAAATAGCATTGGTTAAACACAACTTTTGGCTTATATAATAAAATATAGAGGGACAAATCATAAAGGTCTTCTCATCTCAATTCTGTAAATAACAAGTGTGCATTACGCCACATATGAAAATAGACCCGTTAGAAATCCCGCTACACAAAGGTCTGTTCACCGCGATTTTTTCATTAATAGTGTGCAGCACGCCACATATAAAAAGAGGCTCTTTAGAAATCACGCTATAGCAATAAATCAGCATTATGTCCTATTAAACATCTGACTATATCCCTAGATGGACACAGAAATTAAATCTAAGGAGGGAGTCATAGTATCAGCCAATGATTCAACGCTGCAAACAGGTAATATTATTAAAAATCCAGTGAGTGATGTATACAGTATTAGACCTCTCATTCTAAAAAAACACATATCTAAGTGACACTGATAACAGGGACAAGAACAAATGTTCTCTCCTGTTATGTTTTTCACAGATTTCTTCCTTTTACTTTGTTGCAATTTTAAGACAGCAACACAATCAGGTATGAATCATTTAATATAATATAGCAGAAGTTAAAGCTATAGCTATTTCCCCTGCAAGTATACAACAATATCCACATTCTTTCCTTTCCAGTTCATTTATCGTTATATGAAATACTTAACAAAACAAACTACAGGCACGATCACGGCTCACCTGTACTGTCCAGAAAACAGAACTGTTTTTTTAAAGGTACATTTGGTCCTTTAACCATTATATTACTGGTAACAAGTGAATGAATAATCACAAAATCTAATGCTTTTCTATTTCCATCTTTTAAGATTGTCAAATTTTACTCCTTACCACATCTGTGGCTCCTACATACTATCAAGGAATAGTACCATATAAGAAAGGTACTACAGTCAAAATAATTAGGGGTATGCCCAAATGACCCTCCTATACCTGGGCAAGGGAACATCTAAGGTATATATACAAATGGTATAGAGGGATAGATCATGGTTAATTTCTGCACAAGAGTTTATTAATTACCTCGGCAAAAAATCAATTTCTTCTGGCAAGATTAAATGATTATAATACAGGCACAAGTATCCATCGGTGAACATCCAAACACATAGTGTACCGCAATACAATCAATACATCAAATACAAAACGATTTCTATTTACACTACAACACATATATACAAACTCATATGCAAGGTAATTCAATCAAAAAATCCTTTCCCCTATTGGCTTATTCCATCAAGCATGTGTGCACTTAAAATTGCCTAGTGCTACATCAGAGGGTAGTCCTATCAGCAATACACGGATATAGGTATTTCATCTAAATTTGTAATGCCAATACAACTTATGTATTTATTCCACAATACGGTGGACTCCTCCTTTGTCAAAGTGTCGACGCGTTCGCGTTTCAGCCTCCACTTTCTTTAGGCTTCCTCAGGACGGGGATATAATCTACAAAAATAATAACGCTACAGTGAACTTTAAAAACCTATGTTTTACTTTTTATCTATTTGCGCTGTATTCTATCCCTTTTTTGCCCAGACAGTGCTGTTAGAAGAGGAGAATCCGCAAAGATGCGCGAACATGACCTCCAAGCCATTTGTAAAAACATAAATGAAATTGAAATGTAAAACATAAAAAAAATTTGTAAATGAAAAATCCATATAATACGCTTGATCAGCGTCAATATGATTACTCAAACGCGCACTTATAATAAAGACATGGTTCCAGACGCCACAGAACCCAACCAGTGGATGTGGAAAGAACATAGGGTCCTGCGCCCCTTATGTACACCAACACCGATAGAGTGAAAAACATCACCGTGGAGACCCAAGATAAACAAGTCCTAGCCCGTTTCAGGGCGAAAATACCTGTGGGTTCTAATGGAACAACCTGGTCTCGTAATTTGCAAGGACGGGCAGCTTATAATCCGGTCCCACTCATCAGTTGGGAACTCCTACATAGGGGGGGAAAGAACTTAGAAACATCCCCTGTGCATCAGAAAGGACACTATATCATAGCTACTAAAGATAGGCACCGAACCTCAAAACTTGTGTCTTCTCGGGAGCCCTGGGTTTCTTCGACTCCTTCAAGAAATTTTCAGTTGCTAGAACCAACAAGAAGAAACAAACCACCTGTCATCAAAATGTCCGGATTTTCTATGAGTCTAAAAACTTTACTACGTATCTCAGACTGGGAGGCACTAACAATCCAAACTTACGCTTGTTATTAGTCCTTTTCACCGACACTGTGCTCCTTCAACGTCCGTCAAGTGGAGGCTGAAACGCGAACGCGTCGACACTTTGACAAAGGAGGAGTCCACCGTATTGTGGAATAAATACATAAGTTGTATTGGCATTACAAATTTAGATGAAATACCTATATCCGTGTATTGCTGATAGGACTACCCTCTGATGTAGCACTAGGCAATTTTAAGTGCACACATGCTTGATGGAATAAGCCAATAGGGGAAAGGATTTTTTGATTGAATTACCTTGCATATGAGTTTGTATATATGTGTTGTAGTGTAAATAGAAATCGTTTTGTATTTGATGTATTGATTGTATTGCGGTACACTATGTGTTTGGATGTTCACCGATGGATACTTGTGCCTGTATTATAATCATTTAATCTTGCCAGAAGAAATTGATTTTTTGCCGAGGTAATTAATAAACTCTTGTGCAGAAATTAACCATGATCTATCCCTCTATACCATATAAGAAAGGTACAGCGTATGTAATGACAAACAAACTATAGATCAATTATACCTAGATCATGTGAAGGTATCATCCTGTTAAAATTAGGTTAAAATATGTACCTATGTCATTGTGTTTTTAGGATATCTCTACCTATATATTTTTCGCAAGAAGAACGTTAAACCTCCCAATTGATAAAGGGATTGGCGAAATTTTCTGTCATAGTCACTACAATAGGTAGGTCTAGAGAATATATGGATCATGTGTTGTAGTTATTGATGTTAAGGGACATCACGGTTAAAGTTACAAAGGGAAATTAGATAACAATGATTTGATGTGTAAAAGGTTGCAAAGGGAAATTAGATAACAATGGTTTTGTGTAAAATAGGTAATGCAAGTGAAAAAAAAATGAACACTGTGATTATGGATGTATAAGCTAATATATTGTTGTATTATTTAATATTGCTTTTAGAAAACTCTGTCCCGAAGAAGGTGGTTGATCCATGTCTCACCGAAATGCTGCGTCAACTGTTTTGTAGATTTCTCTGATTTTACTTGTATATGGTGTTTTAACTTTATGAAATTGTGACTGTGTACTCAAGTTTAATAATCTGTTAATGTATGAATTTTAATAGCACGAAACTCTTTGAGTGAAATTTTAAAATTTTGAAATAAAAACGGAATTATTTTATTTGCTTTTCCTGCTTTACTTTTATTGATGATTCACCATTCCACTTTTATTGTCTTTGTATCATTGTAATTCCTTTGCAACCGGGGTTGAAATGATTGTTGGATTAGTATTAACATTGTGTACTTTGAAGCACAACACACCACAACATATGATCCACAAATAGTTCAAGGTAGGGACTTGTCCATTTTTTTGCACTTGATTACCCTGTCCCTACTTTGGTCAATAGGGTTTCTCCTCTTTTTTAAATCGGTTTGAGTGAGAAAAACTACAAAAAAACATATTGGCTAGAGAATTGGCCCCACACACATTCTTCTGTGAGAAAATTGTTACAAGAAAACAATTGTTATGGTAATAACTTCTCCCATATTTACTGGTGAAAAACTAATCCTTGAGACAATTGCAATGTGCAATACTGCAGTGCAGGCTGTCAGGGCCGGCTTTAGGGCGGTGCGACCAATGCAGGTGCTGACCTGGAGGGCGGGCACCAACCTCAGGGGAGGCGCTGTGTGTAGCAATAACTTATAAATAACAAGCATTGGTAATGCATCGGTTTCGCCTATGTAATAAATAACGAGCTGTTTTCATCAATCATCGCCTCGGAGAAGGGAAGAGCTCCCTAACAGAAAACATGTGAGTGGAGAGGGTGTGGCGCAGCGGACAGAGCTGCTGACTCGAGAGCTGGGGACCCCGGTTTGAGTCTCGACAGCGCGGCGCAACATCCTGTGATTCTATGCGAATCACTTAATCTCTCCGGGTGTATAATTGTTATATAAATATGCTGCAAGAGTAAAAGGCAAAACTTTATGAAAATATAGTTCCACCAAAGCAGATGTTAACAGTATTTTGGCAGCGGGAAACTGATAAGAGAAGCGGACGTGGACCAACTATTTGTAAATGCAGGAAAATATGCTACAGCCAATAGAAACGGAGAAAAGGTAAGTGGCACTCACAGGAAGCAATGAGAAGCCAGGAAAGAGAGGAGGCGGGATGTAGATCCCTTTTAAGTTTATATTAAAAACTATAGATTTCTCAAGCACAGCGCAAGCGCTGTGCAGGCGAAACCTAAAAAGCACCTGCGGCAGAGTTCCTTGTGCGTTCAGCTTTCAAGCAGCAATAAAAATGTGAAGATAACTCTTGTGATTAATGTTCATGCTAGAGAGAGAGATTGAAGTTTTTTCTAGTGCCAGTTTTGACTCACCAGAAAGTAGCGCAGAGTTCATATGTCTGCAGCAAAGAACTGATTTGTTAGCTGATTGGATTAGTAAAGCCAGCCTTTAGCAGCGGTTTAAAACAAATGAAATGTATGTATGAGAGGCTATTGGGAGCTGAGGGTTACTTTTGCCAGGTGGTATGGAAGGAATCCGAGGAGTGTTCCAATGGGGGCGGGGGGAGGGCGGCAAAAACAATTGTTGCACCAGACGCCTCCAGCGCTAAAGCTGGCCCTGCAGGCTGTTTCTAAATGCAAGGAGATGCTTGTCAAGGCTCTAATGCATGCACATAGGATACACTCAACACTGAAAATACATTTTAAAACATTAAATACACAAAATAAAAGGCACCCTTTTTTAAAATATAAGATGGGTGTTGAGATTTGACTGCTGCTTAAGGCAACACTGTATATGTTTTACACAAACAGTTTCACTTTGGTAGGTAGCAGTAGCTGTCCACTACCCCCTTTACTCTTCCTCCTCACCCTACAACCACCGGCGGAGGCTCTGTGTCAATCGAAAGAGATAAGGAGAATAACCCCAGCAGGAAGACCCTCAGCCCTATCTTTACCTGTACACGGACAGCAGCCTACTTACACTCACTGCGCTCACCACATCCCTACCAGCCCTACTGCAAAATATTTCTGATTTTGTGGCGATAGCTAGTTGTAGGGTCAACTGCGGCAAATGTGAATCCCTTCCTTGTCATGACTGATGAGCAAGGCTATCAATTTCAGTGGAAATGGTCCCACCTCAAATACTAGGGATATTGATTAGCAAGGGGCTGGAGCACATTATCCAGGATAACCGCGAGCCAATCGTAGAAAGCACCAACCTCGATAATGCCAAATGGTCATAATTAAATTTATTGCTTTGGGGCAGAACTCAGGCTGAAAAAAGGGTGGTGCTTCCAAGATATTCTTATATCCCGGGAATGCTCCCACTGTTGACGCCCCTGTAACTACTAATAACCACAGGTAGGGGTATCAAGGACTTAATATGGGGCCCAATGAAATTTGAGGTTGGGAATTTAGGTGTTGCATAAGCATGCTATACAAGCCCGAGATTGCACCCTTAAAACGTCTCCAACAATGGGGATAAGTTATCACCGGAATTCCCCTGTAATTATGCAGCAGGGGAGGGCCGAATTATGCAGTGTAATATGGCACATTTTATGACAGTATTACCTCAGTATATTGCCATTTTTACACTTGTTAACACTGCCTGGGAATTGGTTGCATCTTATTAGTTCCAGTTTAACATCCAAATGTATCAACAAGCAACAGAAAGGGGATCAGTCAAGCTTTGCAAAGGGGCTTCAGCTGCGCAACAACACACGTAGCTGCGTTTTTAGTCATTTTTTAACAGTTTGAGCTATAAACAATTTTTTTTGTTAAAATCTGCAGGCTATGCAGCAAATGATAGATTATATGGCACATGTGGAAAATCTATTATTATGTGAAAAATGCAACGGCCGCACAATCGCATAATTCAAGTGACCCTGGCAATAAGTTCAGAAAAGTGATTGCCCAAGAGAACACAATTCAGTCAAATTGGAGGCCAGTATTAAAAAAAATTGTCTCCTGGTTCTATATTACCAACTAGTCCACTAGACCACAACTGGGGTGTCAATACTTCTGGTGGCTAGACATGGTTGTGAGGCCTGGGGGAGTGGAAGCCCCTACCCTATGCCTCATAGCCATGGTGTAGCATTGCAAGGTCTTGGGGAGGGCCCCTCTCTCCTGGGCCTCGCAGCCATGCTTATGGGATGCGAAGCCCATGGATTATTGGGCTCCCTCCCTTAATCTTCTCAGCAATACACTAATTCTGAGAGGCCCAGGAGGTGGCGCTTCTTGTGAGGGCCCTCCCCTAGTCCCAATTTCTCACAGCTCTGTACCATGGCTCTGTGCATGGGTCTATGTCAGGGTGCATGTCCTGTGTTGTCCTATGATTCACACTGTATGCAAATTAGAGGGGCCTCACATGTTCCCTTTCTGCCTGAACACAGCCTTCAGTCAGAGGCACAGCCAAAGGTAGTGGAGCAGATGCTGCGGAACTGGGCTCAGGAGCAGTGGCGGCTTCTCCGCTATGGTGGAGGAGCGTCGCCCCACTGCTTTCAAGCAGTACGAGAAGAGGAAACATAAAATTATAATAACTTTCAGTTATTAGCATGTTATGTTTCCTTTGCAGCGGGAGGGAGGGCAGGGCTGCTCTGCTCACGGAGCAGGGGCGGAGTGGTTTGCCACCCAAGTGTGCAATGACAGTTTGGTCGGCCCTCTCGGGCCGCCCAAAGCAGTCATGCGCATTTCCCTGTTCTCCATGCAGGCTGCATTACAGCCTGCATGGAGAACATGCCCACCCTTACAGCTCCTGGCTGAGCACCGTGTCACGGCGCTCAGACCAATCACAAGGTTTTTTTTTATTTCTAAACCCCGCACCCCTGCGCAACACCCTCCGCAACACCCCCTCCTTCCCCATGGCCCCTGCCCCCCCATCTGCGAGCCACGCCCCTTCCCAGGGGTATTAAGTGACTAATGTTCCCAAATTATAGCTTAATTTTACTGTGCAGCCAGCGGACAAGAGTGAAAGGATGTTTCTACTTTGCACCCAGAGTTTTTTTGCTGTGCTACTTGCCGCTCTTCCATCTGCCTTACATCCATATTCCAGAGTTGTGAGAGGCCCTGCCTTCTGTGGGCATTGCAGCCGGCCGTGGTTGGACACACAGGGGAGGAGTCAACAGTCAATGAGCTTAGCAGCACAGGAGTATGGATGTGAGGTTCATGGGGTGCCTCTCTCAGGGGTGTAGCTATCAGTAGTGCAACAGGTGCATTGGCATAAGGGCTCATGAATGTTAGGGACCCAATACACCCAGATGTTGGCCTCGTTTTACTGTCTGGCATCATTTTCTGGCATTAGGGACCATGGCTGCATTGCTATGCCAAAGGTTGCTTCTCCCATGCATTGCACAGTCATGATCTACAGGTTTGAAGCCTAAGAAAGGTCCATCCTCCCCTAGGCCTACCTGCCATAGTCCAGCGATGAGAGGCCGCAGGGAGTGAAGCCTGCTGTCCTAGGCCTTCCAGCACTGATCCATGGCTGTACGGCCCAGGGCAAAAGGCTCCCCTGATGGGCATAGCCATCAATTGTGCAGCAAAAGCAGTAGGATGGTGGTCTTGTGGGGTTATGGGTCCAATGCACCCAAATTATGGTTATATTTTACTGTCTACAAAAAAAGTATACAAAAAGTGATGGATGGAATGCTTGACTTAATCTTAGCAACTGGTATTTTCTCCGGCCGCACCCCAGTACATTGTTATTTTACACACCATGCGACCTCAGTTTGGACCCAGCCATATGTAAATCAGATTGGATGCTGTGCCAATGGGAACAGTCAAGAAAGAACTGCCGGGCTAGGTCCTCCCAAAACCGGAACACAAGCACCACAGGACTATTTTTGTCCTAGTTAGGGTTCACCAGCCAGGTACGACTTGATTCCAGTGACACAGTGTGCTTGGAACCCATGTCTGAGCATACCTGTCCCACTTAGGGTGTCACAGAAGTATACAATAAAGTGATGGATGGAATGATTGGATTTATCTCAGCTACTGCTGAGGCTGGTGTCCCCCTTAGATCAATTGAGGTGAGGCCTACCAGGAGGGCCTCACACTATTTTGAAGAACTCTGCTTACACCATTTGTCTTTATATTTTGTGCACTTCCGATTTGTGAGAAGTTGGCCTGGTATATGCTGTCCACTAGTTATAGTGGGCACCTTGCACCAGTCCAAACAACCCTTATTGATGATTAGGTTTAAGACAACCTTTTTCGAAAGCTATCCTAGTGGTAGCTATGGAGAGCAGCCTTCAGGCTAAGTCTTGAAGGAGTGTAAAGCAGCTTGGTTTACCAGATTATAACGTCTTGAATAACTAAATTAAAGGAGAACCACACAAGGTATATATATAAAATATATGTATTTATTTCTAAACACTCTCTACTAACCTCTTTATGAAGTTAGAGAGCAAGGCACACAATAATACAGGTATTAAACGACAGTAAATAGCACAATATACAATGGGCCCCAGGGGGAGACCAAACCATATATTAAGAAAGTGGTATAAGAACCACAACTTGACTAGACACAGTGCCTAGAGCACGTAAAATCGCTGGGACCCCAAGGAACCACCCAAGGTAGTGACACAGGAGACCCCCGGGGAACGTGTGCAGTGTGAGAACACAGCCGCGAGCCCCGTACAATTCAATGGGAAAGCCGCGCTTGAAATTTTAAAGAATAAGGACACTAAGGAGAGGACTTTGAGCAAACCCTTTCAGACTTAGAGGGTTCTAGGGCCAGCACCCACGGGAGCACCGGAGTACTCGTATTTCCTCACCCAGGGAAGCTGTGTGCATAGGTGTCGGGAATCGTCGTTGATTTCAATGGCGATGTGCTGCAAAGTGCTGCTGCCATGGAAAGGAGAAGTGTCCGGTGTGATCCAAGTCTGGATCAAAGATGTGAAGAACCTGAAAGCAGAGGGGACAGAGTATGGGCCACTTGCCAGTGACCAGGGCCACAATAGATGAATGCCCACCGATGTCGGGTGTTTCAGGTGAGAAGAGGTGAAGCTTGACTCCACTGCCACGGGGACCAGAAGCCTCGACAACAACCACAGTCCGCAGGCAAGCTGTCCCACAAAGGATGGCAAGTGCTGGGGGGTCAGTTTCCAGATTGGAGACCAACAAGCCTTGGCAACGGCAACCCACATGGTGAGAGAAAAATGGCTTCGGTGTGGACCAGCAAGGTCCTGTGGACTCCCCAAGCAATGGAGAGTCGGGGCACGTCTGGAGCAACCAGGTAAGCCTGTTGAAAGTCAAAGTACCCTTCTCAGGGACCCACAAGTCAATGGACAAGGGACCTCAAGAGGAATCATAGATACCGGCCCACAGGTCACTCAAGGAGTGTAGGCCAGCAATCTTTGGTGTAATCACTGCTCGGGGTCTGGACTACAAGTATCCCAAAGCACAGCCTCAGGGATTGCCAAGAAGCGTATGCTGCTGCAAATGGTCACGATGTCCAGGGGTTCGGGTTGCATGGTCCCCACGAGGGCTTTGGATCTCAGAGTTGCTGAGAGCATGGATTGGCCTCGGTGAAGCTTGTAAATCCACCTCCTGTGTTGTAAAATTTTCGGTGTCCTTCAGGAGCAGCGTTGATGCAAACCGGACAGATGTGTCTTTGGTGCCTGCCTTGCAGGGGAGTAACTCCTTTACTCCAAGGGAGATTCTTCGGTCATCCAAATTCGTGTAGATAGTAGAAGTTATGGGATTCTGTAGCAGAGTTTTGTCCAGGGAAATCTAAAGTCCTGTAGTCAGTGGTTCCTACTTTATACTCAAGGAAGGGGTGCGACAAATCTGGGGACCCACCTATGGGAGGGTCAGGACAGAGGGGTGGCTACACCCATGTCCTTTGTCCAGTTTTGCACCAGAGCAGGGGCTGAGTGCCCCTGCAACCGGTTTGAGCTGGACTATGCACAGGGACACCAAATGTGCCCCCAGTGCAGACATCAAAGCACTCTTGGAGTGCACCCACCCAGCCCCAATACACTAAAGCCTGTCTGGGAGGTGGTTACACCTCCCTGTGACAAAAAACCTATTGTCCAGGCCTCCCCTGCCGGAGTTTCGTCCAGCAGCAGGAGGGCAGACTCGTGTCTGTGGCTGGCAGCATCAATTTTGTGATGCCAGTGTCTGTGAAGCTGGTACTGGGTGTACCTGTGATGTCCTGGTTCTCCCTCTAGTAGGGTGGAATCATACCTACCACACCATTTACTGGTGTGGAGGTATGATTCCAAGGTGTTTGACACCAAACATGACATGTTTTCATGCAGCCATTCCAAAGTTAGCATTTACCGCGAGGTTATAATGCACTTAAGAGTATGTGGTTTGGCTGCATCACAAACAACCCCGGAATAAAGGTTCCGAAGGCTGCAGAGGGGCTCTGCTCATGCATGGGCACCCTCACACACAAAACCCAGCACCCTGTCTTCAGGATTGATAAGGCGACTGATAGGTTTATATCTGCAGTGATATGGAGAGATATAGGAAACCTATATCTCAGTAAGGGGTGCATGCACCACCTTACACAGGCTGCTGTAGCAGACCTGTTGTGTCATTTTAAATGGCTTCCCAGGGGTTGCACAATACATGCTGCAGCCCCCTGGTAGGCCTCTGGTGTACCTATGCCCTGGGTAAATAGTATACCATATACTAGGGACTTATAAGAGTACACCAGAATCCAATCTGGAGTGTACCTAAAGTACATGCAATCAATTTAGAGAGGAAGCAGCTAGGCTGGGGCCCTGAATAGCAGGGTCCCAGCCAGACTAAACTCGAAAAACAGTGAAAGATCAGCAAAAAGTGGGGGTAACCATAAGAAGCAGATCCTACTCTCCTGCACGATTTGAGAGATTTTACTTAGTTGACGAGGCAAGAATTTTCTGTTCCATATTGTTATATCCCAAGAAGTTCTCTTGAGGTGTGTTGCTCGTTTATAGATCTATTGCTCTTTTGCTCTGGTTTATACAAGAAAATTCTGTCCATGACGGTAAAATACTGACTAGTTAAAACGAATAGGCCATGTTATAATGCATGCGTTTAGAACGCATGCCATTACAACACAGTCATTACAACGACCGGGTTGTTACATTGCATAGCATTACAATGCAAGTCATTACAACAACTTGCTGTAGGAGGGCGCTGGATGTTGGAACAGTATAATTTACTATTCCAGCTCCAGTCTGTGCAACAGTAGGGAAGGTGTTGGATATAAAATACAACACCTTCTGCCCCCTATAGCAAGTACTTGTAATGGCTTGCGTTGTAATGGCATGCAATGTAACAACGCGGTCGTTGTAATGAACGCGTTGTAATGGCATGCGTTGTTTCGCATGCGGGGTAAATGATGTTTCCCGGTACAACACTGGAGGCCTGGCCTCCTTCCCCTGCATCTTGCAGTCATAGTCCAGCACTCTGAGGCCCAAGGAAAGGGGTCGGTTAGTGGGCCAGGTTTGCAGCATTATTTAATTACATTTCGACGTGTGCTTTCCAGGTGTTGTTCAAAATTGGGAGAAATTAAATGAAAGGAAATGTATCTCAAATCTGTTAATTGAATATGCATCATGCTAATTTACAAAATGAAATGCACTCTGGAACCATGGAAGTGAATACTAATTATTCATATCAAAACATTTAAAAGATTCTAAGGACTTTGATAGAAGTGTTATAGCCATGGCTCATGGCACATGACATTAAACCCTTTTAGCCTGCATATGATTGCATTCTGGTAGTTCATAGTATTTTATAGTGACTTGGGTGATGTCTTTAATAGAAATCAAGCTATTTTCAACGGTTTTATTTGCTTTCACATCTTTCTAGCACATACATCATCTTGTATAAGATATCTAGATAACCATCTTTGAATTTTTATTCACACTGCCCCCCTCCCCCCTTAAGGGCATTCTACATGCTGCAGCACACCTCACTAGGGCATGAAAAAATATGACCATCATTCCACTGTGATTGAACTCCACGGTTTCTCCTTGCCAGCCCACACAATCTTCAATCCCAGGTGCATATCTGCAAAGCCACCAGAATGCATCAACAGTCAATAAACTAGCTAACTTTCCTATCAGCCCTTCACATTATGCTTGTATTGTCATTGACCCTGTACAGTGCTCTGCATATTGTTTTTCACTATAAGAATGACACCACTGCATTCTTGGATGACATGCTCGCCATCCACAGTGGCCCTCCACACACCCACTGCAAGAACACCTTCAGACAAAATAAGACGATGAGCTAAAAAGAGAAATAACAAGCAGAAGGCCTTTACCATCCATGCACCAAGGTTCTGGAATGATATCCCAATATCCATCCGGATAGCCCAAACCCAGCTCCAATGTATAAAACAGCTAAATACTCAACTTGAAAAAAACACTACATCATGATGCAGTCACAGTCCACAAACCATCTATTCCTCCTATCACATGTTGACTGTGTCTTTCCCTTTGACACTGTACAGCACTTTGCAGCCTTTTGGTTAGGTTTGTGTTATATAAATACGGCATACATATACGTATCTAATGCACTAATCCAGAAACAAATTGTTACCATTTGATTAAACTTATACGTTTTGGAGAGATCTAAGCCAAACCTTTCCATCCAGTGTGACTAGTATAATGTATTTCAAGTTAATCTAAATTAAAATTATATGTACTTATTTTATTAGTGTTAATATTTATGATTTTATTGTTTTACTGATATTCATACCAAGAAAGTTGCTTCTTGCAAAGTCGCTCAAAAATAGTCAATTAATGGCACCTCCTGTGACTTAAGTTTCGGTGATTTCACATTGTATGCAAATTAGAGGGGCCTCACACACTCCCTTTCTGCCTGGGGCCCCAAAAGTCCTAGAACCATCCTTCGCTACTATCTACTTCTCACCTCCTCTTTCTCTTCTAGACACACTACTCCCTGCAATTCTGTTCCTTTCATATCTCTTCCATACCTCTCCTCCCACTTTTCTCTTAAACTGCTTCATTCCACTTTCCCCCTTCCTCTTCCGCAAAGAAACTGATTCAAGGTCGGCAGCTCGGGATCTAGTAGAAATAGACACAATGGGGCCGATTCACAGAACTAATCTGAGATAAAATCCTAAACTTACTACTTTTGGTATTCACAGAAGGCATTTAGTAGTAGTAAAGTTAGGACTCCTAACTTTACTACTACTAAACTGGGATAAAAATCCTAAACTTACTACTTTTGGTATTCACAGAAGGTATTTAGTAGTAGTAAAGTTAGGAGTCCTAACTTTACTACTACTAAATGCCTTCTGTGAATACCAAAAGTAGTACATTTAGGATTTTATCTCAGTTTAGTAGTAGTAAAGTTAGGAGTCCTAACTTTACTACTACGGCTCCTGTGCCCCCCTCTTCTTGTCCCAGTCCCACTCCTTGTGCAGTGACAAAGCACGTCAGTACCGTCAAACACTTACAGTGCTTAATTTGAGCTAGTGATTTCCGGTGCTCAGATTGGCACTTATTTCTACACAGCAGCAGGCATGACAGCCCACCACATGGTGGCACTGTTTGTCTAATTTTGAGATGAGCACAAAACACATTGTATAATAATTCAATATACATTAAAATGTCGCCTACACCATTCTTATTGCATTGCGTGTCCTGGAATAGTCTAAATGGCCACACATATAGAATGTGATGGTTGCACTTGTGTGGGTGATCTCATTGACAGCACTGGCAGGTGCAATGAATGGTACAAACTGCAGTGGCTCCTGAGAAGGGCCCTGGAACTTAACGTTTTACAAACCATACACTGAATCATGCAGGAACACTTGAGATCTCTGGCTACCAGGGCCCCCAGGTCCGTGGATGCCCACTAAGACTATCTTCCCCGTCCGTAGACCGTGTGGTCTGAATGGCACTGAGGTAGGGTGAACACAATTTGAGAATCAAAAACTGGGACAGGTCACACACAAAAGTAGAAATAAAGCCTTTAGCCTTACTTCTATATCTGGCCTGTCCAGTTTTTTGCATATATATATATATATTCACAGAAAAAACCATAGGTTTCAGGCACGTTATAGTTAGGAATTAGCATTTAAAAAACCTCAGAAATTCACTGAAAAAACCATAGGTTTCAGGGGTGTTATAGTTAGCTGGACTTTTCACTTGTACAAAACCATTGAAATTCCCCCGTTATAGTTAGTTCAGCTAACTATAACTCGCGCGCCCGCAATGCACTGCTGATGACGTCACATATTACATCACTCATGACATGGTCAGTGACATCACTCATGACATCACTGATGACATCTCAAATGACATCACTGATGACATCACTGATGACATCATCCAGTGAATGTGTGTTTTTCTGAAAATTAAATATGTTTTATATATGTATATCTCAAGGTCGATGGAAGAATAAATGGGTATATAAGTGTCTAAATGGATGATTTGTTTTTGAAAAATTGATTGTGTAACTGACTGATTAAGTGTATCATAGTGAATACATGGCTTAGTGAGTAATGTTTAAATATGTAAATATCTGTATCAGTCTCTCACTTTGTGTATAAGTGGCTGCATGGGTTGGTGAGTAGCTACATGGGTGTCTATATAGGTTATTAGTTGGTTTTTTGAGTATCAGTCTGAGTGTCTGCATGGTTCGGTGGGGGGTATTACGTAGTGCATAGGTGCATGAATGAGTGACTCACTGTTTGTATGGGTTGAACACAGCATGTGTGCAGGACTGTATGGGTGGATGAGTGTGTGTATGGGTGTGTTAGTGAGTGAATGACTGTCTCAATAGTGTCTTTATGAGTAACTACATATGTTTTAAACTAGTATATGTGACTATTGGTGTATATATGTGAGTATATGTGAGAGTGAGAGATTGAAAGAGTTCCTGTATGAATAAGTATGTGTTTCTATAAGTGATTGTTTAAAAGACTAAGTATGTGTAAGTTTCCGTAGAAGTAAGTATGGTGGTGTGTGTATAACTGTATATGCAAGTAAATGTATGTTTGATTCTTTATTAGCATGAGTGACTATGTGTGTGAGTAACTCTATGAATGAGTGGCATTGTGTAACAGGATGTATAGGTGTATGAGTACATATGATGAGTGAGTACATGTATGAGTGACTGTATAGGACTGTTGGTGAATGAGTGGATGTGTATGTGGATCTTAGAATTACTGAAGAGGTTGTTGTAACTGGTATTGGTATGTCCATTGTTTTGAAAATTTTAGTCTCTATTTTTGAATGTGTGTATCAAAGGTTATATTAGGGTGAGAGGAGGTCTGCCACTCTATCACAAGGATGATGTCATCAGTGATGTCATCAGTGATGTCATTTGAGATGTCATCAGTGATGTCATGAGTGATGTCACTGACCATGTCATGAGTGATGTAATATGTGACGTCATCAGCAGTGCATTGCGGGCGCGCGAGTTATAGTTAGCTGAACTAACTATAACGGGGGAATTTCAATGGTTTTGTACAAGTGAAAAGTCCAGCTAACTATAACACCCCTGAAACCTATGGTTTTTTCAGTGAATTTCTGAGGTTTTTTAAATGCTAATTCCTAACTATAACGTGCCTGAAACCTATGGTTTTTTCTGTGAATTTCAAAGGTTTTTTAAATGCTAATTTC
This sequence comes from Triturus cristatus, assembly GCF_964204655.1. Lineage (NCBI taxonomy): Eukaryota > Metazoa > Chordata > Amphibia > Caudata > Salamandridae > Triturus > Triturus cristatus. Next base: position 287,044,744 of record NC_140584.1, on the reverse strand, counting down.
TAACTATGCCTACAGAGATAGGACATGTGAAGAAAGAAGAAAAAATGCACAGAAAGAAACAAAAGAAGTGCAGAAAGAAGCAACAGAAGTCCTCAAATACGAAGATAAGTGCAGGAAGAAGGATAACGTGCAGAAAGAACAAAAAGAAGAGCAGAAAGAAGCCTTGTTGCAAAATCATCCTGTACCCTCAACTTTTTCAGACGGATACTGGTGGTAACTGAGTCTGACTAACCAGTCCTAGAGCCAGTGCTATGTTAAAAGACACTTAGAATACAGTGAAAACACCTACATACACTAGGGAACATTATGCGTTGGGGTCCCCCTGTGATTAGCATGACCTCCTCTGTAAGCCCCTAGTATATAATAGGGCATGGGGATTAAAACTACCTCTTAAAACAGGCCACAGGGCGTTTTTGCACACGTTAACTCAGGCCCCGTCCCCTCCATTCACCACTGTGTAAACACGCCCTGTGTCCATTTTTAGTTGGGAGATTAAGTTCATTTGAATCCTGAGGGTCCCTAGGGTCCAACTAGCCCACTAGGTACCTCCAGTAAGTGCCACAGAGCTGCGTTGCAGAGAGGTGTAAAAAGTGGCACGGCCTGGACCACCTCTCTGCAATGCAGCTCAGTGGCGCTTACTGGAAGCACTTGGTGGGCTAGTTAGCCCCCAGGGGCCCTCAGTATTGAAGGGAAATTATATCCCCAATTTAAAACGTGCCATAGTGCGTGTTTGCACACGTCACCTCAGGCCCCGTCCCCTCCCTTCACCACTGTGTAAACGCGCCCTGTGGCTGTTCTAAGTTGAGAGATTAAGTCCCCTTGAATCCTAAGGGTCCCTAGGGTCAAACTAGACCACTAGGTACCTCCAGTAAGCGCCACAGAGCTGCGTTGCAGAGAGGTGTAAAAAGGGGCTTGGCCTCAGAACACCTGGCCGCAGCGCAGCTCCCTGGCGCATACTGGAGATGCCTGTTGGGGGCGCGTTTGCAGAGTGCTGCACGGAGGGGGCATGGCCTCCGGCACAATGCCAGTCTTTTATTTATTTTAGTTTTTTAAGAAGGGGGGCTGTTTGGTTCCCCTTCTTATTCTAATTTATTGGCCCTGATGACCCCATCCCCCAGGGCCAGTCTCCTAATTATATTTTTTTGACCCCAATCCCCAGGGCCGGCCACTGTTTTTTATTATTTTTAAAAAAATATATATTTATAGACACACCTAGGACATGCTGGACAAACCGTACGTACCTATCACCATGACGATTTGCGTGATATTAATTAAAAGGCGACTATGCATGCAATGAATCCACGTGGAATGTATTTACACCACTAGTGAAGCTCTGACATGTCTGATGCCCTACCGTGCCTAATCCTGGTAGACACCCTTGTCGTTTATTTATACAAACATGGGTAGCTATTAACGGGCACATTTAATACACATGCACACCAAGCCATTCAAAGGGGATTCGACAAAAATTCGACCAAAACTATGCAAGAAACCCCCCTCACGGTTAATAAAACACACATCCACTGCCGGATGTGTAATACTTTTTATTTTACTCTCTGGAAAGGGGACGAACATCACTTGAGAGTCACAGCGTGCTCCTGACAGAGCCCAATGCTGTGTTACACCCACCATTGCCTGCCGAGTGCCACACACCTCTGTGTTGTATTCCACTAGCTAGTGCATATGCTATGACACTCTCTAGCCCATGTGCACTGTAACACCACCCCGTGAATATGTCATGCCACACTTGTCTTCGCACGGGTTATATTGCCCCATCTAACGTGCCTTTCTCGATGCCTATGTTATAACGCACAGTGCTATGCCATACATATTACAATCTGGGATCCATATCTTTGTCACAGTGCATATGCAACGTTACACTCCCCAGCACATATTTTAAATTACAACTTTAGAGACTAGTTAGGTTACACAACACTGCCCTGTGCATATTACACTCCAAGGCGCATATCGCATAGCACGCGCTAGTGCCTGTGCTATCTCGCGCTCTCCAATGAATCTGTCATTGCGCACAATGTATTGCATATTATATTTCACGCCCGGTTCATCTTATATCACACTTTTTGGTGCATAGTTTATACCATACACTATATCTAGTTTTCATTTTCAATCGTGCTCTCAGGACTATGTTCTATATAACACTGTGTTCACCTACCCTTTTCACGGGCATTACATTTTGCGATAGGGGGTGGAGGGTCAGGGGGTGTTTCTGCCAAGTGAGCCCGGAGTCACAGTCACAAACGTCCTCTTCTTCCTGAATAAAAGTGAGATTATGCTGCATACTTGTTCATATTTTAAGTAGTTCGCACAGACACAATGTTTTAAAAACAATAAAGTTCCTAATACCCGCCTTCTCTGAACAGTTAGCTTGCTGCCCCATCCCCTTCCTCCCTATCCTCTGTTGTGTGAATACATGGACTAGCCTCCTCCCTCCTGCCATGCATGGTCTGATGTGCTGCCACTGCCCTCAATTTAGTATGATGTACCAGTCCACTCCTCCTGCCCTCCATTGCCCAATTCTATGCCCCATCATTGACCTCCTGCTTAAACTCTGTGCTTAGCTTGCTGCCCCTATTCTCCTTCCCCCTGCCCTCCGATGTCTTTGTGCATGCCCCTGCTCCATCCTTTTTGCCCACCATGTCCCATGGACCTGCCACTCCTATCTACTCTGAGTGTTCTGTTGAGCTGCCACTCCCCTCCCACCTGCCTAGCATTGTCAGATGACTGTAACCTGTCCCTGCCACCTCCACCCTGCCTGTCCACATGCCATGCCCCTATCCTCTTCCTCCTGTCCTACATGGTCCATTGTACTGCCACACCCTTCTGCCCTCCCTGGTCTGTTGTGCTGCAACTGCTCCTCCTGCCTGCCCCGTGTGGTCTGTTGTGAGGTCCCTTCCCCTGAACTTTCTTGTCTGTGCACAGGTCCTGACCCTCAATTCTATCCTCCATCGTCCTTTGTGCATGCCCCTCCACCCTCCTTCTTGCCCATCATAGCCATTGTGCTGCCACTAACCCTCCCACTTGCCATGCATGGTCTTCTGTGCTGCCATGGCCCCTCCCACCTTCCCTGTGTGGTCAGTTAGCTGCCCCTGACCCCCTCCCACCTTCCCTCCATGGTCTGTGTGTATGCCATCACAGTCTCACTGTTGCTCTTCATGGTGTGTCTTGCTTCTAGTGCCCATCCTGCCTGACCTCCATGGCTATCTTGCTGCTCCTGCCCTGCCCCCTTGCCCCCAGCCCTACTCCCTCCCTCCTGGCTTGTCTGTTCCATTGTAATGCCCCTGATCCGTCCCTCCTGCCCTTTATGGTCTGTTATGCTGCAGCTTTCTCTCCTGTCTGTCCATTATGGTCAGCTAGCTACCATTGCCTCTTGCCCCTCTGTTCTCTGTTGTCCATGTGCATGGTCCTGTCCCCTCCCTCTTGCTTTCTATGGATTGTTGTGCTGCACTCCCGTCCTGCATGCCCTGTGTGGTGTATTGTGCTGCTGCAAACCCTGATGCCTGCCCTGCAGGGTCAGTTTGGTGCACCTCTCCATGTCCCTCCTGTCCTCTGTTATCCAAGTCCATGTCCCTATCCCATTTCCTTCCATGATCCAATGTACCATACTTGCGAACATTTTGAACTTGGTAAGAGGGAGATTTTGAAAAAAAACTGGGGTATAGATTTTCCCCTTTGAGTTACATTGAAAAAGAGGATATTGTAGACAGGAGACAGATCAAATAAAGCCCATTTGAGCTTAAAAACATTGGACGTTTCCTGGCTGAATCGGGTCTGTTGGCATGTATGGTTGTACTACCATTGCCTCTTCCTTCTGCCCACAATGGTCTATTACATTGCCACAGCCTTGAAGGAGAGTAGATTTTGTATCACAGGGGGCCCCTGGCCCGTTCTGTCCACACCTGAAGTATGAGACCCTTGTCCTTGCCCTGCCAGCTGCATTTGTAGGCCGTATTAAATTGACCAGCGGGTCCTGTGTTGCTATATAATTATCCTGAGACATCCTTACCACTCAGCCAGCATAAAACCCCTGTGTAGGCCCTTCTGTTCAATATGTAGGCCTCTTTGTTAAATTGACCATAGCTCTGCAATTTTAGTGTATAGCAGTCTGAAGGCAGGTCTGCGAGGCCTTCTGATCCTAACTAGTAGCCCCCACCCTACCCGAGTGCTCCGTGCTCGGTATCAAAGTTCAACATCCCCCTGAAGCTGTCGACATACAGTAGGCTGCATCCTGGACTGGTACTTGCTTCCTGGGCAGGTTTCCCGCTTTTAAGGAAGTGGCAACCGCAGAGCGTCAAGTTAGGAGAACTGAGGAGATTTTATACATGAATATATTGAATTCCCGTACAATACCCATTATTTTCTGCTTGCTCTATGGAACTTACGATAAGCGATTGGCCTGAGAGACTGACCTTTTCACCCAGTCCATTGTCAGCATTAAGTGGGTAAATGACGAAATGTCTGGTAAAATCTGCAGACGAAGCTTTTGGGTAGCATACGTAGGTAGATGTAGCGTGCAAAGGAGCCCACAAAATGATATAAAAAGGGAGCACCCACAGATATCGACGGACTACCTCGCCGTCTGTATGTAGGTTAACAGGCAGTGCAGGTTTTCCCCAAGAGCTGGGAGCTCTTGTCTTCCTTTGCTTAAAATGTCTTGCTCTGCTTTGCTTGAAGTATCTTATTCTATTTTACCTATATGAAATGTCATGTTATGTTTAACCATTGTTCTCTTTACTTTTGCATTTAAAAGATTTTGTATTGTAATTGCAGGAATGCTTGCTCTAAGAGTAAACGTGAGTGTTCCTAGGTAACATTTTCCTTGGTGTAACTTGTTTCTCATGATGCATTTATAGATGTGTTTTCTCTCTCTCTCTGTCAGTACATTAATTGAGATACAGAGAATATTATGACAGCTGTATGATTATCTGGATTCTGTATTTTGTACTTTATGTCTCTATTCTGCGGTTTCTTTGAAGTTGCATCTTCTCATTAAACTGCCATTGTATTCTGCCTCCAATTCCATGTCTCATATGTCTGTTTTCTTCATTTTTGGAGCAAGCGTTCCTAGGCACCCCGGCTCAAATTAAGGTGCCCCTTTTGTCCCTGACTCACTCTCCTGCTCAGTTCTGTGGTGGCTCCCGGGGATCTGGGGACCGCCCCTAGCTTCCTTGACCCGTAATAGATCTTCCCTCCAACAGCCTCTCTTGCAAGTCCTGTATTGTTGGTTTGTTGCCCCTGCCCCCCTTTCCACTGCCCTCCATAGTCTGTTGTGCTTCCACGGCCCTTCCTGCCTGCTCAGTGTGGTTAAATTGTTGCCTTTGCACCCTCCTACCTGCCTTCAATTTTCAGAGTCCGTGCCCCTGGCCTCTGCCTCTCAACAGTATCCTAATGAACAACTAGATTGCTAACATTCTATATTTATTACAAAAGTGTGGAACGCCTGACATCATCTTGATGTAATCAAAACTGTAATACCTAGAGCATTTCCTTTAGAAATTACATATATGAGAGGGTCTTATTGGCATCAAAATTATGGTTAGTGCTCTAAAAGACTAAAATAAGGACATATTTTCTGAGTTTTCAAATACCGACAAAGCACTTTTAAATTATTTGTTATCTTTATGTTTTTTTATCCAGTTGACCACTTGATTAAATGTTGCACTGAGGGGAGAGGATGAGGTGTTACTTCCAGAACTGCAGACTTTGCAACTGGGGAACCAGGTTGAAGTTTCTGCTTCAGCTCAACATTCTGTGATTCTGGTCAAATCACTTAGTCTCCCCATGTCTACAACCAAAATGAATTTGTTCTTGTGTGATGTAACCAATGCTCATGTAAAGCACTCCAATACCTGACAAGTCTGCACTATATAACACTGCAAAAACACAAAATAATAAGTGTTTTGCACACTTCTGTCATTGGGCTATATTTGGGCTACATCTGGGTGATTTTGGGCTACATTTGGGCTCTTTTGTCTCCGGTGGCCATCTTGGGAGATTTATTTGTTATGAAGTTTCCTAATTTCCTCATGTACTGCAGTCTCCTCAGTAGGAAATGCTTTCAGTTTTTTACTTTGATTCCATCATGAAGGTATTCAGATATGTCACACATTTGCCATAAATTCTGAATGTTAGCACTCTAGTTGCTCATTAGATCACTGTAGTAAAACTACTGCACCATGGAAGTCTGCTCCTGGTATTAAAAGTGCATGTTTCAGTCTGCATGTCAGAATGTTTTAATGAAATAGAAGAGGATTTGAGAAGTCACTCAAAATGTGCCCTCATTTTCTTTCTTCAGCATTAATCATAATTTCTATGGCAAAATGAACCTCCTCATTGTGTTCCTTTTTAAATTAAATGTTTTAAGTGTTACCAGTTTATTCCAATCAAGATGGCTTCAGGTGTGCCATACTTTTGTCATAATGAAGACAGTAAGCGCTCTAGTTGTTTTTAAGAACATTCTGGGATATTCTGTCATTGGGCTATACTTGGGCTACATCTGGGTGATATTTGGGCTACATTTGGGCTCTTTTGTCTCTGGTGGCCATCTTGGGAGACTTATTTGTTATGAAGTTTCCTAATTTCCTTATTTACTGCAGTCTCCTCAGTAGGAAATACTTTCAGTTTTTTACTTTGATTCCATCAAGAAGGCATTCAGATGTGTCACACATTTGCCATAAATTCAGAATGTTAGCACTCTTTTTGCTCATTAGATCACTGTAGTAAAGCTACTGCTCAACAGGGAAAACTGCTGCTGGTATTGAAAGTGCATGTTTCAGTCTGCATGTCAGAATTTTTTAATGAAATAGAAGAGGATTTGAGAAGTCACTCAAAATGTGCCCTAATTTTTCTTTCTGCAGCACTAATCATACTTTTTATGGAAAAATGAACCCCCTCATTTTGTTCCTTTTTAAATTAAATGTTTTAAGAGTTACCACTTTAATCCAAGCAAGATGGCTTCAGGTGTGCCATACGTTTATCATAAGTAGGACTGTTAGCGCTCTAGTAGTTCTTTGGAACACTCTGGGAAGCTGCAGTAGAACACAAAGGAATCAACTGACAGTCTCTGCCCTTGTTGGATGTACATGTTTTACTGAGAATGTCAGACTTCATTCTCACAGGACTGAGAAAGATAATGTGAATTTACAGAAAATAAGCTCTCAGTTTAGCCTATAGATCACCTTCCAAACCTCTGTGGTAAAAGCATGAGAAAATATTTTTCTCTCAATCATGATATCCCAGCAGAAGGCTTTTTCACATGGTGAAATCACCTTAGAACATACCACAATTCCTAAAATGAGTATGGTACCATCAACAAATGATTTATAATGTAACTAAAGTCTTAAAACCTTCTATTAACTGCAATGCTTTTTAATGAGGTGCTATCATGTATATTGGTCCCAAGATGGCTGCCAACACTTCTTGGATGAAGTGCTGACAGCCAATCAGATCTCAGGATGAGATGTGTGGTTAGGCTCCGCCCACATATATATATGCTTTTAAATGCTATTTTCTCAGGAAATACTGAACAGATTTACACCAGACCTGCAAAAGGCACTTCCTTGACCTTATGGCTACCTCTCTGCCAAATTTCAAGTAATTCTGTTCAGCCGTTCGGGCTGTAGCTGTGTCTAAAGGTCCTATGGAAAAATGCATGGGGAAAACGCGTTTTGGGACCCCCCTTTTTTCTCGGCCCCTGCTTGACGAATCCCCCCGAGACTTTCAGGGTAGGAGCGGAGCGTAGCGCCCCACCTATTTTGAAAATTTCGCGAGGATTCGTCGACCGGCGCCAAAGTTATTCCAAATAGAATGTTGCGGATTTCCTATGGAAACAGGGTCCTAACTATAACTACCTACTGGCGACCGCCAGTAGGTAATATATATATATATATATATATATATATATATATATATATATATATATATATATATATATTCACTGAAAAAACCATAGGTTTCAGGCACGTTATTGTTAGGAATTAGCATTTAAAAAACCTTAGAAATTCACTGAAAAAACCATAGGTTTCAGGGGCGTTATAGTTAGCTGGACTTTTCACTCGTACAAAACCATTGAAATTCCCCCGTTATAGTTAGTTCAGCTAACTATAACTCGCGCGCCCACAATGCACTGCTGATGACGTCACATATTACATCACTCATGACATGGTCAGTGACATCACTCATGACATCACTGATGACATCTCAAATGACATCACTGATGACATCATCCAGTGAATGTGTGTTTTTCTGAAAATTACATATGTTTTATATATGTATATCTCAAGGTCGATGGAAGAATAAATGGGTATATAAGTGTCTATATGGATGATTTGTTTTTGAGAAATTGATTGTATAACTGACTGATTAAGTGTATCTTAGTGAATACATGGCTTAGTGAGTAATGTTTAAATATGTAAATATCTGTATCAGTCTCTCACTTTGTGTATAAGTGGCTGCATGGGTTGGTGAGTAGCTACATGAGTGTCTATATAGGTTATTAGTTGTTTTTTGAGTATCAGTATGAGTGTCTGAGTATCTGTATGGTTCGGTGGGGGGTATTACGTAGTGCATAGGTGCATGAATGAGTGAATCACTGTTTGTATGTGTTGAAGACAGCATGTGTGCAAGACTGTATGGGTGGATGAGTTTGTCCTTGGGTGTGTTAGTGAGTGAATAACTGTCTCAATAGTGTCTTTATGAGTAACTACATATGTTTTAAACTAGTATATGTGACTATTGGTGTATATAAGTGAGTATATGTGAGAGTGAGAGATTGAAAGAGTTCCTGTATGAATGAGTATGTGTTTCTATAAGTGATTGTTTAAAAGACTAAGTATGTGTAAGTTTCTGTAGAAGTAAGTGTGGTGGTGTGTGTATAACTGTATATGCAAGTAAATGGATGTTTGATTCTTTATTAGCATGAGTGACTATGTGTGTGAGTAACTCTATCGATGAGTGGCGTTGTGTAACAGGATGTATAGGTGTATGAGTACATATGATGAGTGAGTACATGTATGAGTGACTGTATAGGACTGTTGGTGAATGAGTGGATGTGTATCTAGATCTCAGAATTACTGAATAGGTTGTTGTAACTGATATTGGTATGTTTCTATTTTTGAATGTGTGTATCAAAGGTTATATTAGGGGGAGAGGAGGTCTGCCACTCTATCACAAGGATGATGTCATCAGTGATGTCATTTGAGATGTCATGAGTGATGTCATGAGTGATGTCACTGACCATGTCATGAGTGATGTAATATGTGACGTCATCAGCAGTGCATTGCGGGCGCGCGAGTTATAGTTAGCTGAACTAACTACAACGGGGGAGTTTCAATGGTTTTGTACGAGTGAAAAGTCCAGCTAACTATAACGCCCCTGAAACCTATGTTTTTTTCAGTGAATTTCTGAGGTTTTTTAAATGCTAATTCCTAACTATAACGTGCCTGAAACCTATGGTTTTTTCAGTGAATTTCAAAGGTTTTTTAAATGCTAATTTCTAACTATGCCTACAGAGATAGGACATGTGAAGAAAGAAGAAAAAACGCACAGAAAGAAATGCAGAAAGAAGCAACAGAAGTCCTCAAAGACGAAGAAAAGTGCAGGAAGAAGGATAACGTGCAGAAAGAACAAACAGAAGAGCAGAAAGAAGCCTTGTTGCAAAATCATCCTGTACCCTCAACTTTTTCAGACAGATACTGGTGGTAACTGAGTCTGACTAACCAGTCCTAGAGCCCGTGCTATGTTAAAAGACACTCAGAATACAGTGAAAACACCTACATACACTAGGGAACACTATGCGTTGGGGTCCCCCTGTGATCAGCATGACCTCCTCTGTAAGCCCCTAGTATATAATAGGGCAGAGGATTTAAAATACCTCTTAAAACGCGCCACAGGGCGTGATTGCACACGTCACCTCAGGCCCCGTCCCCTCACTTCCCCATTGTGTAAACACGCCCTGTGGCAGTTTTAAGTTGGGAGATTAAGTCCCCTTGAATCCTGAGGGTCCCTAGGGTCCAACTAGACCACTAGGTACCTCCAGTAAGCGCCACAGAGCTGCGTTGCGGAGAGATGTAAAAAGGGGCACGGCCTAGACCACCTCTCTGCAACGCAGCGCAGTGGCGCTTTCTGGAAGCACCTGGTGGGCTAGTTGGCCCCCAGGGTCCCTCAGGATTGAAGGGGAATTATTTCCCCAACTTAAAACGCGCCACAGGGCTTGTTTGCACACGTTAACTCAGGCTCCGTCCTCTCCCTTCACCACTGTGTAAACACGCCCTGTGGCCGTTTTTAGTTGGGAGATTAAGTTCATTTGAATCCTGAGGGTCCCTAGGGTCCAACTAGCCCACTAGGTACCTCCAGTAGGCGCCACAGAGCTGCGTTGCAGAGAGATGTAAAAAGTGGCACGGCCTGGACCACCTCTCTGCAACGCAGCTCAGTGGCGCTTACTGGAAGCACCTGGTGGGCTAGTTAGCCCTCAGGGGCCCTCAGGATTGAAGGGAAATTATTTCCCCAACTTAAAACGTGCCATAGGGCGCGTTTGCACACGTCACCTCAGGCCCCGACCCCTCCCTTCCCCACTGTGTAAACACTCCCTGTGGCCGTTTTTTAAATTGGGAGATTAAGTCCCCTTGAATCCTGAGGATCCCTAGGGGCAAAATAGCCCACTAGGTACGTCCAGTAAGCGCTATTGCAGAGAGGTGTAAAAAGGGGCACGGCCTGCACCACCTCTCTGCAACGCAGAGCAGTGGCGCTTACTGGAAGCACCTGGTGGGCTAGTTGGCCGCCAGGGTCCCTCAGGATTGAAAGGGAATTATTTCCCCAACTTAAAACGCGCCATAGGGCGTGTTTGCACACGTCACCTCAGGCCCCGACCCCTCCCTTCCCCACTGTGTAAACACTCCCTGTGGCCGTTTTTTAAGTTGAGAGATTAAGTCCCCTTGAATCCTAAGGGTCCCTAGGGTCAAACTAGCCCACTAGGTACCTCCAGTAAGCGCCACAGAGCTGCGTTGCAGAGATGTGTAAAAAGGGGCGTGGCCTCAGAACACCTGTCTGCAACGCAGCACCCTGGCGCATACTGGAGATACCTGTTGGGCTAGTTGGCCCTCAGGTACCCTCAGTATTGAAGGGGAATTAATTCCCCAACTTACAACTGGCCAGGTGGCGCGTTTGCAGAGTGCTGCAAGGAGGGGTTGTGGCCTCCAGCGCGATGCCGGTCTTTTATTTATTTTATTTTTTTAAGCAGAAGGGCTGTGTGGCCCGCCTTCTTTTTCTAATTTACTGGCCCTGGGGACCCCATCCCCCAGGGCCTGCACCCTAATTGTTTTTGTTGAAAAAAATTAATTTGGCCCTCCCAAGGCCTTAATCGGCCCCGGGGACCCCAACCCCCGGGTCATGGACTTTTTTTTTTTTAATTCTTTAGGAGGGGGCTGCGTTGCCCCCCTCCTCAGGCCACTTATGGCCCCGGGGACCCCATCCCCCGGGGCCGGCCTTTGTTTTTTATTATTTTAAAAAAAAATATATTTATAGAAACACCTAGGACATGCTGGACAAACCGTATATACCTATCACCATGACGATTTGCGTGATATTCATTAAAAGGCGACTATGCTTAGAATGAATCCACATGGAATGTATTTACACCGCTAGTGAAGCTCTGACATGTCTGACACCCTACCATGCCTAATCCCGGCGCCCCCGCCGGTGGGTACTCTCCAAGTAGACACCCTTGCCGTTTATTTATACAAACATGGGTAGCTATTGACGGGCACATTTAATATACACGCACACCAAGCCATTCAAAGGGGATTCAACAAAAATTCGACCAAACTATGCAAGAAACCCCCCTCACGGTTAATAAAACACACATCCACCGCCAGATGTGTAATACTTTTTATTTTACTCTCTGGAAAGGAGACAAACCTCACTTGAGAGTCACAGCGTGCTCCTGGCTGAGCCCAATGCTGTGTTACACCCACCAGTGCCCGCCGAGTGCCTCACACCTCTGTGTTGTATTCCATCAGCTAGTGCGTATGCTATGACACTCTCTAGCCCATGTGCACTGTAACACCACCCCGTGAATATGTCATGCCACACTTGCCTTCGCACTGGTTATATTGCCCCATCTAACGTGCCTTCCTCAATGCCTATGTTATAACGCACAGCGCTATGCCATACATATTACAATCTGGGATCCATATCTTTGTCACAGTGCATATGTAACGTTACACTCCCCAGCACATATTTTATATTATAACTTTAGAGACTAGTTAGGTTACACAACACTGCCCTGTGAATATTACACTCCAAGGCGCATATCGCATAGCACGCGCTAGTGCCTGTGCTATCTCGCGCTCTCCAATGAATCTGTCATTGCCCACAATGTATTGCATATTATATTTCACGCCCCGGTTCATCTTATATCACACTTTTTGGTGCATAGTTTATACCATATACTATATCTAGTTTTCATTTTCAATCGTGCTCTCAGGACTATGTTCTATCTAACACTGCGTCCACCTACCCTTTTCACGGGCATTACATTTTGCGATGGGGGGTGGAGGGTCAGGGGGTGTTTCTGCCAAGTGAGCCCGGAGTCACAGTCACAAACGTCCTCTTCTTCCTGAATAAAAGTGAGATTATGCTGCATACTTGTTCATATTTTAAGTAGCTCGCACAAACACACATTTTAAAAACAATAACGTTCCTAATACCCACCTTCTCTGAACAGTTAGCTTGCTGCCCCATCCACCTCCTCCCTATCCTCTGTTGTCTGAATCCATGGACTAGCCTCCTCCCTCCTGCCATGCATGGTCTGATGTGCTGCCACTGCCCTCCATTTAGCATGATGTACCAGTCAACTCCTCCTGCCCTCCACTGCCCAATTCTATGGCCCATCATTGACCTCCTGCTTAGCCTCTGTGCTTAGCTTGCTGCCCCTATTCTCCTTCCCCCTGCCCTCCGATGTCTTTGTGCATGCCCCTGCTCCATCCTTTTTGCCCACCGTGTTCCATGGACCTGCCACTCCTATCTACTCTGAGTGTTCTGTTGAGCTGCCACTCCCCTCCCACCTGCCTAGCATTGTCAGATGACTGTAACCTGTCCCTGCCACCTCCACCCTGCCTGTCCACATGCCATGCCCCTATCCCCTTCCTCCTGTCTTCCATGGTCCATTTTACTGCCACATCCTTCTGCCCTCCCTGGTCTGTTGTGCTGCAACTGCTCCTCCTGCCTGCCCCGCGCGGTCTGTTGTGAGGCCCCTTCCCCTGAACTCTCTTGTCTGTGCCCAGGTCCTGACCCTCCCTTCTCTCCTCCATGGTCCTTTGTGCATGTCCCTTCACCCTCCTTCTTGCCCATCATAGCCATTGTGCTGCCACTAACCCTCCCGCTTGCCATGCATGGTCTTCTGTGCTGCCATGGCCCCTCCCACCTTCCCTGTGCGGTCAGCTCGCTGCCCCTGATCCCCTCCCACCTTCCCTCCATGGTCTGTGTGTATGCCACCATAGTCTCATTGTTGCTCCCCATGGTGTGTCTTGTTGGATGTATGACGTTACAACGCATGCTGTTACAACGCATGCTGTTACAACGAAAGTTTTACAACGCGAGTGCATTGACAAAGCAGGACATTACAACGCAAGTCTTTACATCGACTTGCACTACATGGCGTGCTAACATTAAAAAAGTGTAATTTACTATTCCAACTCCAGTCCACGTAACAGTAGGGAAGGTGTTGGGATAGTAAACTACACTATTTTTAATGTTAGCACGCCATCTAGTGCAAGTCGATGTAAAGACTTGCGTTGTAATGTCCTGCGTTGTCAATGAACTCGCGTTGTAACAGTTTTGTTGTAATGGTAGTGGGTTGTAAAAGTTGCGTTGTAAAGGTTGTTCCCCGTCTTGTTTCTAGTGCCCATCCTGCCTGACCTCCATGGTCATCTTGCTGCTCCTGCCCTGCCCCCTTGCCCCCAGCCCTCTGTTTCCATGCGCAGACCCCTATTCCCTCCCTCCTGGCTTGTCTGTTCCATTGTAATGCCCCTGATTCATCCCTCCTGCCCTTTATGGTCTGTTATGCTGCAGCTTTCTCTCCTGTCTGTCCATTATGGTCAGCTAGCTACCATTCCCTCTTTCCCCTCTGTTCTCTGTTGTCCATGTGCATGGTCCGGTCCCCTCCCTATTGCTTTCTATGGATTGTTGTGCTGCACTCCCGTCCCGCATGTGCTGTGTGGTGTATTGTGCTGCTGCAAACCCTGATGCCTGCCCTGTAGGGTCAGTTTGGTGCACCTCTCCATGTCCCTCCTGTCCTCTGTTATCCAAGTCCATGTCCCTACCCCAATTCCTCCTGCCTACCATGATCCAATGTACCATACTTGCGAACATTTTGAACTTGGTAAGAGGGAGATTTTGAAAAAAAACTGGGGTATTGATTTCCCCTTTGAGTTACATTGAAAAAGAGGAGATTGTAGACAGGAGACAGATCAAATAAAGCCCATTTGAGCTTAAAAACATTGGACGTTTCCTGGCTGAAACGGGTCTGTTGGCATGTATGGTTGTACTACCACTGCCTCTTCCTTCTGTCCACAATGGTCTATTATATTGTCACAGCCTCTCTTGCCAGTCCTGTATTGTTGGTTTGTTGCCCCTGCCCCCCTTTCCACTGCTCTCCATAGTCTGTTGTGCTGCCACTGCCCTTCCTGCCTGCCCAGTGTGGTCAAATTGTTGCCTCTGCACTCTCCTACCTGCCTTCAATTTTCAGAGTCCATGCCCCTGGCCTCTGCCTTTCAACAGTATCCCAATGAACAACTAGATTGCTAACATTCTATATTTATTACAAAAGTGTGGAACGCCTGATGTCATCTTGATGTAATCAAAACTGTAATACCTAGAGTATTTCCTTTAGAAATTACATATATGAGAGGGTCTTATTTGCATCAAAATTATGGTTAGTGCTCTAAAAAACTAAAATGAGGACATATTTTCTGAGTTTTCAAATAGCGACAAAGAACTTTTAAATTATTTGTAATCTTTATGTGTTTTTTATCCAGTTGACCACTGGATTAAATGTTGCACCTAGGGGAGAGGATGTGGTGTTACTTCCAGAGCTGCAGACTTTGCAACTGGGGAACCAGGTTGGAGTTTCTGCTTCAGCTCAACATTCTGTGATTCTGGTCAAATCACTTAATCTCCCCATGTCTACAACCAAAATGAATTTGATCTTGTGTGATGTAACCAATGCTCATGTAAAACACTCCAATACCTGACAGGTCTGCACTATAAAAAACTGCAAATACACAAAAAATACGTGTTTTGCACACTTCTGTCATTGGGCTACATGTGGGCTACATCTGGGTGATAGTTGTGCTGCATTTGGGCTCTTTTGTCTCTGGTGGTCATCTTGGGAGATTTATTTGTTATGATGTTTCCTAATTTCCTCATTTACTACAGTCTCCTCAGTAGGAAATACTTTCAGTTTTTGACTTTCATTCCATCAAGAAGGTACTCAGATATGTCACACATTTGCCATAAATTCTGAATGTTAGCACTCCAGTTGCTCATTAGATCTCTGTAGTAAAGCTACTGCTCACCACGGAAGTCTGCTGCTGGTATTAAAAGTGCATTTTTCAGTCTGCATATCAGAATTTTTTAATGAAATAGAAGAGGATTTGAGAAGTCACTCAAAATGTGCCCTAATTTTTCTTTCTTCAGCACTAATCATAATTTCTATGGCAAAATGAACCCCCTCATTGTGTTCCTTTTTAAATTAAATGTTTTAAGTGTTACCAGTTTATTCCAATCAAGATGGCTTCAGGTGTGCCATACTTTTGTTATACGTAAGACAGTAAGCGCTCTAGTTGTTCTTAAGAACACTCTGGGACATTATGTCATTGGGCTATACTTGGGCTACATCTGGGTGATATTTGGGCTACATTTGGGCTCTTTTGTCTCTGTTGGCCATCTTGGGAGATTTATTTGTTATGAAGTTTCCTAATTTCCTCGATTTACTGCAGTCTCCTCAGTGGGAATACTTTCAGTTTTTTATTTTGGTTCCATCAAGAAGGCATTCAGATGTGTCACACATTTGCCTTAAATTCTGAATGTTAGCACTCTAGTTGCTCATTAGATCACTGTAGTAAAACTACTGCTCACCAGGGAAGTCTGCTGCTGGTATTCAAAGTGCATGTTTCAGTCTGCATGTCAGAATTTGTTTATGAAATAGAAGAGGATTTGAGAAGTCAAAATGTGCCCTATTTTTTCTTTCTGCAGAACTAATCAACTTTCTATGGCAAAATGAACCCCCTGATTTTGTTCCTTTGTAAATTAAATGTTTTAAGTGATACCACTTTATTCCAATCAAGATGGCTTCAGGTGTGCCATACTTTTGTCATAAGTAAGACTGTTAGCGCTCTAGTTGTTCGTTAGAACACTCTGGGACATTCTGTCATTGGGCTATACTTGGGCTACATCTGGGTGATATTTGGGCTACATTTGGGCTCTTTTGTCTCTGGTGGCCATCTTGGGAGATTTATTTGTTATGAAGTTTCATAATTTCCTCATTTACTGCAGTCTCCTTAGTAGGAAATACTTTCAGTTATTTACTTTGGTTCCATCAAGAAGGCATTCAGATGTGTCACACATTTGCCATAAATTCTGAATGTTAGCACTCTAGTTGCTCATTAGATCACTGTAGTAAAGCTACTGCTCACCAGGGAAGTCTGCTGCTGGTATTCAAAGTGCATGTTTCAGTCTGCATGTCAGAATTGTTTTATGAAATAGAAGAGGATTTGAGAAGTCAAAATGTGCCCTAATTTTTCTTTCTGCAGCACTAATCATAATTTCTATGGCAAAATGAACCCCCTCATTTTGTTCCTTTGTAAATTAACTAGATCAACTAGAGCACTAACAGTCCTACTTATGACAAACGTATGGCACACCTGAAGCCAACTTGGTTGGAATAAAGTGGTAACTCTTAAAACATTTAATTTAAAAAGGAACAAAATGAGGGGGTTCATTTTGCCATAGAAGGTATGATTAGTGCTGCAGAAAGAAAAATGAGGGCACATTTTGAGTGACTTCTCAAATCCTCTTCTATTTCATTAAAAAATTCTGACATGCAGACTGAAACATGCACTTTCAATACCAGCAGCAGACTTCCCTGGTGAGCAGTAGCTTTACTACAGTGATCTAATAAGCAACTAGAGTGCTAACATTCTGAATTTATGGAAATGTGTGACACATCTGAATGCCTTCTTGATGGAATCAAAGTAAAAAACTGAAAGTATTTCCTACTGAGGAGACTGTAGTAAATGAGGAAATTAGGAAACATCATAACAAATAAGTCTCCCAAAATGGCCACCAGAGACATAAGAGCCCAAATATCACCCAGATGAAGCCCAAGTATAGCCCAATGACAGAATGTCCCACAGTGTTCTAACGAACAACTAGAGCGCTAACAGTCTTACTTATGACAAAAGTATGGCACACCTGAAGCCATCTTGAATGGAATAAAGTGGTAACACTTAAAACATTTAATTTACAAAGGAACAAAATGAGGGGGTTCAATTTGCCATAGAAATTATGATTAGTGCTGCAGAAAGAAAAATTAGGGCACATTTTGACTTCTCAAATCCTCTTCTATTTCATAAAACAATTCTGACATGCAGACTGAAACATGCACTTTGAATACCAGCAGCAGACTTCCCTGGTGAGCAGTAGCTTTACTACAGTGATCTAATGAGCAACTAGAGTGCTAACATTCAGAATTTATGGCAAATGTGTGACACATCTGAATGCCTTCTTGATGGAACCAAAGTAAAAAACTGAAAGTATTTCCTACTAAGGAGACTGCAGTAAATGAGGAAATTATGAAACTTCATAACAAATAAATCTCCCAAGATGGCCACCAGAGACAAAAGAGCCCAAATGTAGCCCAAATATCACCCAGATGAAGCCCAAGTATAGCCTAATGACAGAATGTCCCAGAGTGTTCTAACGAACAACTAGAGCGCTAACAGTCTTACTTATGACAAAAGTATGGCACACCTGAAGCCATCTTGATTGGAATAAAGTGGTATCACTTAAAACATTTAATTTACAAAGGAACAAAATGAGGGAGTTCATTTTGCCATAGAAATTATGATTAGTTCTGCAGAAAGAAAAATTAGGGTACATTTTGACTTCTCAAATCCTCTTCTATTTCATTAAAAATGTTGACATGCAGACTGAAACATGCACTTTCAATACCAGCAGCAGTCTTCCCTGGTGAGCAGTAGCTTTACTACAGTGATCTAATGAGCAACTAGAGTGCTAACATTCAGAATTTATGGCAAATGTGTGACACATCTGAATGCCTTCTTGATGAAACCAAAGTAAACAAGCATTGAAAATGCAATAGGTCTCACCCTTGTTTAAGTTAAAGCAATTCTGTTTGTAATTAGGTGGCTTTTTAGCTTTGCTTGTACCAGTGTTTTTCAAACTTTCATGTACATAACATGCATATGTATGCATATATGTATATGTATATGTATGCGTGCATTTTTATTTGTATTTATATAGATATGCAGATTATATATATGTTTATATATGTATGTATATATATATACACATACATATATATAAATGCATATGCATATATATGCATATATATATGTGCATATGTTTGCGTGTATGGAGAGGTAGAGAGAGGTAGAGAGGTAGAGGGAGAGAGGTAGAGGTAGAGAGGTAGAGAGGTAGAGGTGTAGAGAGGTAGAGAGTAGTAGAGAGAGAGGTAGAGAGTGAGTAGTAGAGAGTAGTAGAGAGTAGTAGAGAGAGTAGCAGAGAGTGAGTAGTAGAGAGTAGTAGAGAGTGAGTAGTAGAGAGTAGTAGAGAGTGAGTAGTAGAAAGTGAGTAGTAGAGAGTGAGTAGTAGAGTGGGTAGTAGAGAATAATAGAGAGTGAGTAGTAGAGAGTAGTAGAGAGTGAGTAGTAGAGAGTAGTGGAGAGTGAGTAGTAGAGAGAGAGTAGTAGAGAGAGAGTAGCAGAGAGAGAAGTAGAGAGTGAGTAGTAGAGTGAGTAGTAGAGAGTAGTAGAGAGAGAGTAGTAGAGAGTAGAAGACAGTGAGTAGTAGAGAGTGAGTAGTAGAGTGAGTAGTAGAGAGTGAGCAGTAGAGAGTAGTAGAGAGAGAGTAGTAGAGAGTGAGTAGTAGAGAGTAGTAGAGAGGGAGTAGTAGAGAGTTGTAGAGAGTGAGTTGTAGAGAGTGAGTAGTGGAGAGAGAGTAGTAGAGAGGGAGTAGTAGAGAGTGAGTAGTAGAGAGAGTGTAGTAGAGAGTAGCAGAGTAGTAGAGAGTGAGTAGTAGAGAGTTGTGGAGTAGTAGAGAGTGAGTAGGAGAGAGTAGTAGAGAGTGAGTAGTAGAGTGAGTAATAGAGAGTAGTAGAGAGTGAGTAGTAGAGTTAGTAGAGAGCGAGTACTAGAGAGCAAGTAGTAGAGAGTGTGTAGTAGAGAGTGAGTAGTAGATAGTAGTAGAGAGCAAGTAGTAAAGTGAGTAGTAGAGAGTAGTAGAGAGTGAGTAGTAGGGTGAGTAGTAGAGAGCAAGTACTAGAGAGCAAGTAGTAGAGAGTGAGTAGTGGAGAGTGAGTAGTAGAGAGTGAGTAGTAGATAGTGAGTAGTAGAGAGTAGTAGAGTGAGTAGTAGAGAGTAGTAGAGAGTGAGTAGTAGAGTGAGTAGTAGAGAGTAGTAGAGTAGTAGAGAGTAGTAGAGTAGTAGAGAGTGAGTAGTAGAGAGAGTAGTAGAGAGTAGTAGAGAGTGAGTGGTAGAGAGTGAGTAGTAGAGAGCGAGTAGTAGAGAGTGAGTAGTGGAGAGTGAGTTTTGGAGAGTAGTAGAGAGCGAGTAGTAGAGAGTGAGTAGTAGAGAGTGAATAGTAGAGAGTGAGTAGTAGAGAGAGATTAGTAGAGAGTGAGTAGTAGAGAGTAGTAGAGTGAGCAGTAGAGAGTGAGCAGTAGAAAGAGTGTAGTAGAGAGTGAGTAGTAGAGTAGTAGAGAGTGAGTGGTAGAGTAGTAGAGTGAGTAGTAGAGAGTGAGTAGTAGAGAGTAGTAGTAGAGAGTAGTAGAGAGTAGTAGAGAGTGAGTAGTAGAGAGTGAGTAGTAGAGAGTAGTAGCGAGTGAGTAGTAGAGAGTAGTAGAGAAGTAGAGAGTGAGTAGTAGAGAGTGAGTAGTACAGAGTAGTAGAGAGTGAGTAGTAGAGAGTGAGTAGTAGAGAGTAGTAGAGAGTTCGTAGTAGAGCACAGCTTTCTAAACTTTTCATGTTAGTGACACACCTTTTTGTGAAATAATTTTGAGGGACACGGTAACGCGAGCGAGCGCAGCGATCGAGCCCGAACCACCTAAGGGGAGTTCGGGGGGGTTCTTCCCCCGAGAAATTTTTGAAAAAGGAATTGGGCAAATGGTGCATTTCCAAGCAAATTTGAGAAAGCAGGAAGGTTAATGAAGCAATTGTTAATCTGGTCTAACAAAGCCAGTGACTGGCAAAACTGAGTGTAAGCAAGGTTAGGTTTGTGCATGAAACAAGAATATAATCAAGCACACATTGACACATGCCCCAGTAATTTACGTCACAAAAAGGGCAGGTGCACAACCTGCCAACCCTTTCAACCACGCACAAAGTCCACCTGCTGCCTTGCTGAATATGACTTATACAAAAATCCATTCACACACACGCACAACCCACACACCCACACACAACCCCACACCCAACTCCACACACACCCACACACAACCCCACACATACACCCACACCCACACACAACCCCACACACACACACACACACACATAACCCCACACACACACAACCCCACACACACACACACAACCCCCCACACCTCCACAACCCCACACACACACACACTCACCCACACACACACTCCCACTTTTAGGGGAAAAAATCAATATAACTGAGAGACACTCAACAGCAGTCCATAAAACCTTTGGGACTGCCCACCTCGACAAGGAACAAGGCCTGTTGTGCACAGTTTGACCATCGTCAAGGTTAACAGCTGCTTACAAGGAAAGACAGAACCCTACTTTTAGCATTCAAACCTTCAGCCATCCAAACATGGGCTGTTGATGGCAAAACACGCATCTTTATCCTTTACCAGTGCTACAGGATTGTTGGGTCTGTTTGGAATTGGATTAGAAAACCTGGGGGCAAATTGTTTGCTCCACATTTGTGAATCAGGACACAATAGGTCTGCTGTTTATTAGTTTCACTTGCCTTTTTTGGCCACTCCTAAATTCCAAGTGCAAATATGCTGATTGCCTGTTCGCCTGCCCCGTTCACTAAACTCGATCAGCTTTCGTCCAGTTTGCACACATGTAGATGTGAAAAGTGCAAGTTTGGAAAAGTGCACCTTTTGGTCATGCACGATTTGGGCTTTTTTTTATTATTTCAAATCCAATTAGAGAACAAGCTAGAACTAGCTGTTGGTGTAATCTTGGGCTAACCATTTAGGTCTCAGTGCCTCCGTCGTCCTACTAGCCAAAGTTATCAGTGCTTAGAAACAAGCTAAGAATAGGCGCTACGTAAAACACAGGTCATTACTTTTACATGCAACTCTTGGCCTTCAGGTGCCAAGGCGGCCCCACACACCCACTTTCTTTCCTGGCTGTAATATACTGAAATGAGAGCCAGGTGTCACGTCGAAGGTACCCACTGGGGCTGTCTCTGCGAGGGGCAAGGCTTTCCTACATCCTCTGCTTCCAAGCTCCGTCTAAGGTACACAATGTTCCATATTTATTATATATTCAGGTGTAGGCCCCAGTGGGGGTGATGGGTGGGAAGGATTTGTATCGCATCAGTTTCATTGGGAGGCAAGAGCAGAGCTGGAAATCTATACTGTTTGTATAGCATATACAGCTTAAACTCGGCGGAGGGAGTTTAAAATACAGAGATTTTGCGGTTTAAAAGTGCCCCACAATGGTCTAAGCCTCACTACTTACCAACCGAGTGCCTGGGATGGTGGGGTAGAGGCGGCACCGATATCACTGTGTCCCAGCAAGGCTGCGCGCTCAGGGCCATGAGCAGCGCCGTAGCACTCCCGGAGGGGGGGGGGGTCAATACTCACTGGAGCTCCTGTCCACGAGGCTCCGCTCTGCAGCTGCTCCGCCTTCCGCCTTCCGCCTTGCACGTTGCGTGCACGTCGCGATCACTGAGTGAGGGGGCTTGAGTTGCATTCCCCTAATATCGGCCGGCAGACGTCATCGCGTAGCATCGCGCGACACACCTATGTGTGGGTCGCGACACAGTAACGTGTCGCGCCACACAGTTTGGAAAGCTGTGTAGTAGAGAGTAGTAGAGAGAGAGTAGTAGAGAGTAGTAGAGAGTGAGTAGTAGAGTAGTAGAGAGTAGTCAGTCAGTGTCAGTCTGTGTCAGTCAGTGTCAGTCAGTCAGTCAGTGTCAGTCAGTGTCAGTCAGTCAGTGTCAGTCAATGTCAGTCAATCAGTGTCAGTCAGTGTCAGTCAATCAGTGTCAGTCAGTGTCAGTCAGTCAGTCAGTGTCAGTCAGTCAGTGTCAGTCAATCAGTGTCAGTCAGTGTCAGTCAATCAGTGTCAGTCAGTGTCAATCAGTCAATGTACAGTGCTAAGATGGCCGCTACCTTTCCCGATTCATTCACTATTGGTGACTTGATTAGTCTGTTGTTTGTGTTGATAACATTGGTTTATATGTGACTTTAACAAAAAACATTGCTGTAAGCGTGAACAAGGCGAAAGCTGAAATGCGTTGTCTTTGCAGTTATTAAACCAAATTAAACTGCAAATCTCCTTGGTGTCCGTGCGTGACTTTTTCTATCGGAAATTGTGGTGTGTTATATATATATATATATATATACGCATATACATATATAATTTGTTTCACAGATCTCAATGATGTAATTTTGGCAGCACATAACTTTGGCCTCTCCTGCTCTCCGTTGCTCGGCTCACTCTGGGAGTTTAGGGCAAATGTTGCGAAGCTTGTCCAAGAGGTTGTGGCTTGACGACAAGAGGCAAACATCTTGTGATTCTGGGCAAATAACTTAATTTACCAACCCCTTTCCAAAAAAAATGAATGCGTCCGTCTGTAACGTAACTGCTGCTCATGAAAGATACCTCCGGGTCGAGTTCGTGCTATATAAAACTGCGAAAATAGAAAAGGTTACAGATGTTTTTCCCTCCCTTAAATTTGTATGTTTGCTCAGGCCTCCGAAGCTGGACATTCCCTTGATGGTCTATTCACGAATGACCCTGGTATATCTGTATTAGATATCATCCCAATTACTTGGTCTGACCACAGGGCCATTATCTTTCAAATAGACATACGACCTGTTGCCCCTTTAGTCTCCAGGCCGGGAACCAGAATGGGCACTCGTGCCTGGAAAACTGCAGATATGCCTCAGATGCTACACTCCCTGGCTTCCTCCCGTCCTCAGGGTGGAAATACTCCGGCACTTTCGGCTTCGGCTTTTCAGGACTGGATCCGAAGCGCCGCTGACCTAGTGGCCCCAGAGAAAATTACGAAGCCCAACAGAGTATCCCCCTCGGCCCCCTGGTACAATGAAGATCTTCGACTACATCGCCAACACTGCAGAAATCTAGAAAGGCGCTGGAGGAAGGTCTACTGCCCCATAGCCAGACAAACTTATAAAGATGCCCTTCAGATTTACAAAAAGGCAATCTTGGCCCGAAAAACCGAATTTTTCTCGGCACAAATTAAGACCGCTGCTAACTCGGCCAGAGAACTCTTCTCTGTTGTCACCAGCTTGTCTACCCCCCCTGTAGGGCCTGAAGTGGAGCCCTCACAGGCTTTCTGTAACGAATTAGCAGCCTTCTTTATCACAAAGGTTGCAGATATATATGCTTCCTTTGAAGATAACTCTAGAACTGAATGTAGAGGTGGTAGCGGGAAAGAAGCATTGTCTTACTACAACCATGACCATTTTCCATGCTTTCTACCCGCCTCACATGAGGATGTGATTAAAATCGTCTCTACCATCAAATCGGGCTCCCCACTGGATCCTTGTCCCCCATCCGTGATGTCAAAACTCACAGAAGTGATTTCCCGCCCTCTCATGGAGATCTGCAATACTGCTTTTTCGACAGGCCAATTTCCAAGTATATGGAAGAACGCTGTCATAAAACCCCTCCTGAAAAAACCTTCCTTAGATCCCACAGCTGTTGTAAGCTACAGACCGATCGCGTGCCTGCCCTTTCCTGCCAAAGTATGCGAATACCTGATGAATAGACAGCTCTCAGAGTTCGTCGAGACTCACCAGCTTCTCGACGATACGCAGTTTGGGTTTAGGAAAGGGCATGGAACAGAGACTGCCTTGATAAAGGCCTCTGACGAGATCAGGTTGATCATGGACCAGGGAGGGGCGGCTGTTCTTATCCTTCTGGATCTGTCAGCAGCTTTCGACACGGTCGACCATGCCATCTTGGTCGACCGTGTCACTGCTTTGGGGATTAACGGTTGCGCCAGGGATCTTATTTCATCGTTCCTGGCAAACCGTACCCAGACAGTAAAGTTGGGAGAGTTCTATTCCCCTATCTCTGCACTCCCTTGTGGAGTCCCACAAGGCTCCTCGCTAAGTCCCATGCTTTTTAATATCTATGTAGCGGACTTGGCGAGGATAATAAAGGCCTATGGGATACAGCTTACATCGTATGCAGACGATACCCAGCTGGTGCTGGGCATCCATAAGGATGGTCTCACGGTAGCAGCCAACTTTCAGAAAGCTATGCTTGAGGTTAGTAGCTGGATGGCTTTGAATTGCCTTCGCCTCAATTCGGATAAGACCGAGATCATGACCTTTGGAAGACTCTCCCCTGAATGGTCCTTTGGTTGGTGGCCAGAAAAGCTTGGCCCTCCACCTGTCCCAGTAGAAAAAACCAGAAACCTGGGAGTGATCTTTGATAATAAGTTGGTTTTCGACCTCCACACCAACAAGGTTGTGTCGTCGTCTTTTTTCATCTTGAAAAAAATCAAGAAGCTGCTGCCTTATCTCCCGCCGTCAGCTGGGAAGACCCTGGTCTCTACCCTAGTCTTCTCCAGGATAGATTATGGGAATGCACTTCTCCTTCACACCCAGAAGCGTGTCACAACGAAGCTGCAATCTATTCAGAATGCGGCTGCTAGGATTCTCCTCAACATCCCTCGTCGCAAATCTACCACTCCTGGTATCCGTCAGCTTCATTGGCTGAGAGTGGAGAGCCGCGTCAAGTTTAAGGCCCTCTGTATTGCTTATAAGGCTGTACATGGCATTGGACCTAGGTTCCTGGTTGAAGCTTTCCAGCTGTACACTCCTAGGAGGCAATTAAGATCGGCCAATAACAGTCTCCTCCCGGTACCACGCACAAGATCGGTCACCTGGGGAGACAGGCGCTTTCTTGTGGCCACTCCAAAACTTTGGAACCTCTTGCCACTAGCCATTAAAACTGCCCCGAATCTGTTGAGCTTCCGCAGGCTCTTGAAAACATGGCTGTTTAATCAGTAAGAGGATGACTTGATGATAGATTCCAGTTGCTCTACAGCGCCGAGACACCTTCGGGTATTTGTCGCGCTATAAAAGTTGCGTAAATAAAATAAATAAAATAAGTACCATTCGACACTGGTTGGCGCAAAAACTAAGAACGGACTTTCACAAAGATTAGAGGACAGATTGCGTTTGGTTTCGTTCTGTGCTTTTTTGCCTAAAATATGACATCCGGTTTTTGAATTACCTGGCATAATAAATATAATTATTTTACGCACAAAATAATAAATACTCTCTGCAATAATATTTTAAACCAAAAAAGGGCAGCAACACTATCTAATAGGAAATAACATAGGTCTAGCCATGTCCTGCGCGCGGCAAGACTCCGGCTTTCTTTTGCATTGTTAGCTGGCATGATGAATAATATATTCTACCTGATCTCTCTGCAGCTTATGATACCAGGGATCATGTGATTTTCTGGAACTGACTCAACGAATGGGCTGCACTATCTGGAGTAGCCTTGCCTTCGATCAATTGCTTCTTATACAGCAGAATCCAACCATGGCACACTGGAGCAGAAGAATTGTCAGCAGTGTTGTCACTAGTGGTGTGTCAAAGGAATCTTTCCTCTCAAATCCTCTACCAATCACATTTATTAGCCTCGACTGGCCCACATGGTAGAGCATCAACAGATATGTTTCCAAATCTACTATTTTGATATCCAAATCCATGTCTGATTGGACAACTCAGAGAGCCAGACAGGCATCACAGAATGCCATGACTCCATTCTATTTGATGAAAGTAAACTTCCCACCTAAACTGATCTAAAGCAGAGATTCTAATAGTAGGATATCTTAATGATGACAAGCTTCCTTTTCTTTTTTTATTTTTTTTAACTCTTTATTAAAGAATTTTACATTTACACCCCCGCAAATAGCCCACCCAGACAAGCTTCCTTTTCAATGACAAAAGCTTTGTCCCACCAGACTTCTGTCCCTGGGTTATACATATAGCCCTGGGGGCACACTTGAAAGGGAGAGAAACATGATGCCATAACAATTCTTGTGTATACACTGCCTGGTTAGAGGAAAATCTCACTTTTTTCTACCAGACGTCTATGTCTGGGTTTATTGTGGGAAATGCACAACAAAGGACCTGTCTCTGGCGTCAAACTGGATTTCTACTTTTCTAAGCGCGAAGACTGATAGATGTTTTCTATTCTACTTGTAAGCTATAGGTACAGTACGATATCCTGTAGCTAATAATACTAAAAATAGTAATGTAAACAATTCTATGGTCTCGAGCTCAGCCAATACTTGTGGACTAAGTGACTTTAATAAAGGTACCCCTAGAAGCCTATGTGGCCCCCCCTATATATGTAGAGAAGGAAGGAAAGGCGGAACAAGAGAAAGCTTAAACAATAAGACCTTCCACCCCCAATGCTTGTTATCTATTTCGATGCCACAGAGGAGAAATATAAATAAAGTGAAAAAAAGTGAAAAAAATGAAAAAAATGAAAAAAATGAGGGCGGCAATACCTCACGGACGTAACCCCCACGAGGTGTAAGCGGACAGGTACTCGTCCGTTACCTCACTTTATCATCATTGGTTACTGCCGTCCCCAGTGAAAAACACAAAAGTGACACAACAGGTATGGCGTTTGTCTCTAATGCCTATTGTGGAAAAAACTAATAACTTAACTATGTGAATGTGCAACCAAAAACAATGAGTGTCGACCCTAAGACTAGGGAAGGTGAGTCTGATCAGGACCCAACTATTCCCAATTTAAAACCGGGTAGCCCACACTGGCTAACGATACTTTTTATTCAAGCTGTGTGGCTATCCCCTTAAAAAACCAACATGTTTCGTTGCCTGTATGGATTGGCGGCAACTTCATCAGGGCTAGGGTCGACTAGCCTCTTAACTTTATTAATGCTGGCCAATATGGTTTGTCAGCACCTAGGGGAAACATAAAGAATAGACATATACAAGTTCAGTGCATACCACAACTATACCCCAGCAGGGTAGTCACACATTCATCCAGGCAATAGGCTTACTGCCCGATACAATCACAGCAGGTATATTTACCGTAAGGGTGTCCCTCTTACTGCGTACCTCACCCCCACTGATTTCAGTGGTCAGCGTTATCTCAGACACGTCTGGATAGCATAACCGCAACCTGCGGATTCTTATCTCTAAGATATATGGAAAAGGTTGAAAGGTTAGTGCCGCATGTGTTAAAAATGGCATCGAGCATTCCGTTATGAACACTAACATCCACGATGTACAAACCAGATACTTGGTACTTAGGGGTCTGTCAGTATCCCTTCTTATTCCCTGCACTCGAGGTCTGCTTACTCAGTGCCTGGCCTCGTGTGTGGTTACTCTCATGCTGACTTAGTATCGCTGTGTGTATCATTTCCACTCATCAACTTGACCCTCCTTCACTCTCAGTGCCCGCATCATTGTTGTATCATGTTGTCTGGGTCGTCTATGTATCGGGTCAACTATGCTGTGCACCCGCCAGTCTAGCTGTATACATGGATCCTATATAGGCACCCACTGGCTCCCCGTCCCTATCAGGGCTTAGTTCAGTATTTTGCTGACCCAACCACTACTCGTACCGGTTCTCACCTCGTCAGGGTTGCGTTGCGTCTTAAAATCAGCCTTCATTACGAGTTCTGCTTTCCTAGACCGATTAAGTACCCCGCACCACGTGATGTTATGTGGGTGTGGTCTTAATCGGACGACTACCGCGGCCATGTTGTGTAAACCGCACCGGGCTTTCCTATTGGCGGGAAACCACATCCCCTTCCGAGCATGCGCAAATGCGCAATGAGGGTAGCGGGGGCCATCTTGTGTCTACTGGAACTCGTCAACTCAAATTTATATTGAAATACAATTCTGAGATGAGATGTCCTTATACTGATGGTATTATAATCGTTCTGAAAGATTCACCATCTAGGCTCGTCTATCATTTATCCATTGGTGTGATTAACAATGGATAGTATGTATAGGTATCATTGTCCCCAGTGAACCTGCATTGCCTACACCCACCTGTCACTGGATTTGTAAGGCCCTGTAAGTGTGTTATCACGTTATGACCTGGTTCCATTCTATACAGTCATTCAAGCCCTGTCTGTCTGCTCCCTCTTGGTAAATCCAACGTGCTTCTTTGGTAGTTAGCCTGGTGTTCATATTATGGCTATCACCCCACACTCGTTCCAGTACCACCCATCGTAATTCACGGGGGCCATGTCTAGCCGTTCTAAAATGCTGGACTAGCTTAGTTGTTAGTTTGCCTGTGCGGATTGTACTCAGATGTTCTTGTATGCGCACCTTCACTTTCCGTGTGGTTAATCCGATATAGTGAAGGCCGCATGGGCACGTCAGTCTGTATACTACGTTGTTAGTATTACAGTTACTGAAAGCATTTAGATACCAACATTTGCCATTCGCCAATATAACGCTCTTAGTCTGGCGTGTTAGTTCACATACATTGCAACCTCCACACTGGTAATGTCCCGAGGGCACGCCTGTAGATTTATCATCGCATTTAGGTCGTGTATGCACCAGACGATCCCTCAGACTGGAGGACCGCTTGAAAGCAAATCTGGGTTGGGGCATGGTCATAGTTGCAGTATGGAGTAAGGGCCAATGTTTTCGAATTACTTGTCTGATCTGGGTTGATAGGGGGCCGAATGTGGTAACTACCGGGATACATTCTCCAGATGTTTTAGGTGTTCTCTCCAAAAGGGCTGCTCTGGGTGTATTAAGAGCTCTTTTCTTGGCCTGCCTGATAACTCGGACAGGGTAGGCGCGTGCCTCCAATTTGCCTGACAGTGTGTCTGCTTGTTGTACGAAGTCCTCGGTGTTTGAGCAATTCCTGCGGTACCGCAAGAACTGACCGACCGGCAGGTTATCCCTCAACGCCCTAGGATGGAACGAGTTATAATGTAGGAGGGAATTTTTGTCGGTCGGTTTCTGATGGACATTGGTGACCAACTTCTGGTTCACGGCAGTGATGTCAAGGTCCAAATATGTGGCTGTGGAGTTACTAATGGTCCAGGTGAATCGGAGGCAATCATCGAGACCATTCAACCACTGGAGAAACCTGTCCAAGTCTACTGTAGAGCCAGTCCATATGCACAGGACATCATCGATGTACCTCTTCCAGAGTGTTATGTTCCTCTGGAAGGGATTAGTGCAGTGGAAGATGTAGTTGGACTCAAATTGGCCTACATAGATACAAGCCAAGCTGGGGGCGAATGTAGCCCCCATCGATGTACCGGACACTTGTAAATAGAGTTGGTCCTTATACGCAAAAAAATTGCTGGTATACAATGATTCGATGTCAATTGTGACCAATAGTTGGTGTTGCGGGTCAAATGCAAGATCGTTCAGGATGATGAGGACTGAGGTGGTATCCTGAATGTACGAGGGTTGGGTAATAACACATTCCCTCAAAAAGAAATCTGCGTATTGTGATAGTGGCTCAAGGACTGACTGGATGCCCGATACTATGGGGCGTCCAGGAGGCGGTCTTTGTGCCTTGTGGATTTTAGGGACAATGTAAAATGTCCCTAAAATCCATTGCATTTGACCCGCAACACCAACTATTGGTCACAATTGACATCGAATCATTGTATACCAGCATCCCCCAGGAAGCAACGCTGGTGGCAGCAGCACATGCCCTGGGGGATTGTGAATGGTTTTATGATGTCCCCCAAAGCTTTGTCCTTCAGTGCATTGAATTGGCCTTAACCAAAAATTTTTTTGCGTATAAGGACCAACTCTATTTACAAGTGTCCGGTACATCGATGGGGGCTACATTCGCCCCCAGCTTGGCTTGTATCTATGTAGGCCAATTTGAGTCCAACTACATCTTCCACTGCACTAATCCCTTCCAGAGGAACATAACACTCTGGAAGAGGTACATCGATGATGTCCTGTGCATATGGACTGGCTCTACAGTAGACTTGGACAGGTTTCTCCAGTGGTTGAATGGTCTCGATGATTGCCTCCGATTCACCTGGACCATTAGTAACTCCACAGCCACATATTTGGACCTTGACATCACTGCCGTGAACCAGAAGTTGGTCACCAATGTCCATCAGAAACCGACCGACAAAAATTCCCTCCTACATTATAACTCGTTCCATCCTAGGGCGTTGAGGGATAACCTGCCGGTCGGTCAGTTCTTGCGGTACCGCAGGAATTGCTCAAACACCGAGGACTTCGTACAACAAGCAGACACACTGTCAGGCAAATTGGAGGCACGCGCCTACCCTGTCCGAGTTATCAGGCAGGCCAAGAAAAGAGCTCTTAATACACCCAGAGCAGCCCTTTTGGAGAGAACACCTAAAACATCTGGAGAATGTATCCCGGTAGTTACCACATTCGGCCCCCTATCAACCCAGATCAGACAAGTAATTCGAAAACATTGGCCCTTACTCCATACTGCAACTATGACCATGCCCCAACCCAGATTTGCTTTCAAGCGGTCCTCCAGTCTGAGGGATCGTCTGGTGCATACACGACCTAAATGCGATGATAAATCTACAGGCGTGCCCTCGGGACATTACCAGTGTGGAGGTTGCAATGTATGTGAACTAACACGCCAGACTAAGAGCGTTATATTGGCGAATGGCAAATGTTGGTATCTAAATGCTTTCAGTAACTGTAATACTAACAACGTAGTATACAGACTGACGTGCCCATGCGGCCTTCACTATATCGGATTAACCACACGGAAAGTGAAGGTGCGCATACAAGAACATCTGAGTACAATCCGCACAGGCAAACTAACAACTAAGCTAGTCCAGCATTTTAGAACGGCTAGACATGGCCCCCGTGAATTACGATGGGTGGTACTGGAACGAGTGTGGGGTGATAGCCATAATATGAACACCAGGCTAACTACCAAAGAAGCACGTTGGATTTACCAAGAGGGAGCAGACAGACAGGGCTTGAATGACTGTATAGAATGGAACCAGGTCATAACGTGATAACACACTTACAGGGCCTTACAAATCCAGTGACAGGTGGGTGTAGGCAATGCAGGTTCACTGGGGACAATGATACCTATACATACTATCCATTGTTAATCACACCAATGGATAAATGATAGACGAGCCTAGATGGTGAATCTTTCAGAACGATTATAATACCATCAGTATAAGGACATCTCATCTCAGAATTGTATTTCAATATAAATTTGAGTTGACGAGTTCCAGTAGACACAAGATGGCCCCCGCTACCCTCATTGCGCATTTGCGCATGCTCGGAAGGGGATGTGGTTTCCCGCCAATAGGAAAGCCCGGTGCGGTTTACACAACATGGCCGCGGTAGTCGTCCGATTAAGACCACACCCACATAACATCACGTGGTGCGGGGTACTTAATCGGTCTAGGAAAGCAGAACTCGTAATGAAGGCTGATTTTAAGACGCAACGCAACCCTGACGAGGTGAGAACCGGTACGAGTAGTGGTTGGGTCAGCAAAATACTGAACTAAGCCCTGATAGGGACGGGGAGCCAGTGGGTGCCTATATAGGATCCATGTATACAGCTAGACTGGCGGGTGCACAGCATAGTTGACCCGATACATAGACGACCCAGACAACATGATACAACAATGATGCGGGCACTGAGAGTGAAGGAGGGTCAAGTTGATGAGTGGAAATGATACACACAGCGATACTAAGTCAGCATGAGAGTAACCACACACGAGGCCAGGCACTGAGTAAGCAGACCTCGAGTGCAGGGAATAAGAAGGGATACTGACAGACCCCTAAGTACCAAGTATCTGGTTTGTACATCGTGGATGTTAGTGTTCATAACGGAATGCTCGATGCCATTTTTAACACATGCGGCACTAACCTTTCAACCTTTTCCATATATCTTAGAGATAAGAATCCGCAGGTTGCGGTTATGCTATCCAGACGTGTCTGAGATAACGCTGACCACTGAAATCAGTGGGGGTGAGGTACGCAGTAAGAGGGACACCCTTACGGTAAATATACCTGCTGTGATTGTATCGGGCAGTAAGCCTATTGCCTGGATGAATGTGTGACTACCCTGCTGGGGTATAGTTGTGGTATGCACTGAACTTGTATATGTCTATTCTTTATGTTTCCCCTAGGTGCTGACAAACCATATTGGCCAGCATTAATAAAGTTAAGAGGCTAGTCGACCCTAGCCCTGATGAAGTTGCCGCCAATCCATACAGGCAACGAAACATGTTGGTTTTTTAAGGGGATAGCCACACAGCTTGAATAAAAAGTATCGTTAGCCAGTGTGGGCTACCCGGTTTTAAATTGGGAATAGTTGGGTCCTGATCAGACTCACCTTCCCTAGTCTTAGGGTCGACACTCATTGTTTTTGGTTGCACATTCACATAGTTAAGTTATTAGTTTTTTCCACAATAGGCATTAGAGACAAACGCCATACCTGTTGTGTCACTTTTGTGTTTTTCACTGGGGACGGCAGTAACCAATGATGATAAAGTGAGGTAACGGACGAGTACCTGTCCGCTTACACCTCGTGGGGGTTACGTCCGTGAGGTATTGCCGCCCTCATTTTTTTCATTTTTTTCATTTTTTTCACTTTTTTTCACTTTATTTATATTTCTCCTCTGTGGCATCGAAATAGATAACAAGCATTGGGGGTGGAAGGTCTTATTGTTTAAGCTTTCTCTTGTTCCGCCTTTCCTTCCTTCTCTACATATATAGGGGGGGCCACATAGGCTTCTAGGGGTACCTTTATTAAAGTCACTTAGTCCACAAGTATTGGCTGAGCTCGAGACCATAGAATTGTTTACATTACTATTTTTAGTATTATTAGCTACAGGATATCGTACTGTACCTATAGCTTACAAGTAGAATAGAAAACATCTATCAGTCTTCGCGCTTAGAAAAGTAGAAATCCAGTTTGACGCCAGAGACAGGTCCTTTGTTGTGCATTTGTTATTGAGTGGGGGGCGACCTGTCTCTGAGACCCCCTTAGCTCCTTTGTGTAAATGGGTTTATTGTGGGCACAGTTGCTGTCCCAAACTGGATTGTAACATTAGATATGGGAGGACACTACGATTACCTTTGTACACTCCCCGCACACACCCCCCAAGTTTAGTGTGGTCAAAGACTTTCTCCAGTTAAAAAATGCTCAATGTGGGTAGGGTTGGCCCGAGAACTTTTACTACATTGGTTAGGGTGTGCCAAGGAGTCATTCCCTCTACTAGATCATGCCAGGCATAAATGTGGCATCCCTAAGTACCCATTTCAGAACACTTCTTTGACCTGCAGAAGGTCACAACCATGCTGCAACTGAGGAAGAAAAGAAAAGGACAAGAGCTGCTGTCTTTGACCTGAGAGGAGCACTGAAAGACTGAACCTGCTCCCTCTTGTACCCAGGACAAAGAAATGCACTCAAAAGGTCATAGGCAGGGCTACTGGAACTATGCGGCAGATGAGGACCAAATTATGTGGCAGGTTTGACTAAATTATGCAGCAAGAAAAACAAATAATGCGGTATCATGCAGCACATTTTGTGATACTTCTTACTTTACTATTTTGTTATTTGTAAACAAGGAAAAAGAGATGACCTTATTAGTACCAATTTAGAACCAAATACAGAAATAAGCTTCTGAAAGATGACTAGGTTGCGCAAAGATTTCCTGTCTGCAGGAACCCAAGTTGCCATATTATTTTTTACTTTTGATCAGTTTGAGCTAGAAACAAAGCTTTTTAAAAAAAAAGAATTGGCAGATTATGCAGCAGATTATGGGTTATGTGGCAAATGTGGCTAATCCTTAGTTACGCAAAAATAGCCACTGACACAGAATAACATAATTCCAGTGGCCTTGGCCATAGGGCTAATCTCTTGTTGAAGCTACAGGGATACAATAAGCTACAAGAGCTTTTTTCTGCAACTGCCCAGCTGACCAGTTGCAACTGGGCCTAGACTGGACCCTGCTGTTTGCCTCTGCTTGACACCCTGCAAGCCTTTTAGTTGCCTCCTCCGGGGTCCTGGGGGGGGCTTCAGAAGTATGGTCCAGTTGTGGATTGGGATTTAAAGGGCTAAAGTCAGAAAGAAAAGTCTTTGACCAGGACAAACGGGTGGTGTATCTGACCAGCGGTCTATAGTGATCAGTGCCAAATTGCACCAAGCCTCAGTATACCAAGACCATTGACTATCACTGGCACTTTATGCTTCTTGGTGCTATTCCTACTTAAAACTTTCAAAATCCATATCTCTGGTTCCCCTTGTTTGATTTTGTCATTTTGGTGTCATTTTGTTTATTAAATCTTACAATATTTTTCCAATTTGGTTTGTGATTTTTACTTTTTTGTATTTTGCCTTTATTACTGTTTTGGTATTGCATAAATACTTTACACATTGCCATACGATAATTCTGTCTGCTCTGTGTCATAGCTACCAGGGGGTGAGGTCAGGTTCATTTAGTTATTTTAAGGATTGCCCCAGGCAAGCATTGTAGTTATTCCTCGAGGTGGGTTGTCCCCCACCCCAAATTATAATCAATTTCCTTACAATAAGCATGTTCGATCTCATACACCAAGCAGGCCAATTTAAAAAAGAGAACCTTTTGTGAACAACTAATCAGTGTGATTGATTAAACTGGTCAGAAATAAGATTACATTTGTTCTATTTGAAGAGGACCATGAAAGTAGCACTTTAGGTTTTTTGGCAGACCGAGATAGAGAAAATTACCATGTTTCTGTGGGAAAAAGAAAGAAGAGGAAAGACCCGTTGAAAAAAAGGAGCTCCAATGAGCAATATTTTGTTATAGTATATGTGCCACCAAAGCTGGCATGTATGAAAGCCTTCCAAGTAGAACTAAGATTAGAAAGTGATCATAATGCCCTAATAATTTTTACTTTTTGGTTCCTCCGATGATAGAATGGCAACCTGTTCTTATGGGGGGTTAACAATGGAGAAGCAGAGGGCCTCAAGTTTGGGGCAATAGTCTGAATAGCAGGGTACAGAGGGGAGAAGAAGGATGAACTGGAACCCAGCCGTATTGGACAATTTGAAGGAAGAGGTCAAATATTAAGGGTAGGCGTGATGTCAGGGCCAAAATAAGAAATCAGGCGACAACATATACGCAGTCAGGCACTGAGGGGCAGTGGAACACTATGCAGTCAGAGATAGTGGAATACTATGTAGGGGAGATTTCCCATCACACCACGTGGTTTTTGGTGCTATTTCTGGCTTATAATAAATATTGTGATATTTTGCAGTTTGAAAGCAAACATTTTCCCTAGGTTCATGTTTGCATTTTAAGTACATAGAGAGGCACTGATGATAACTTGTTGCAAAATACCAGCGTTTTTAATAATCAAGTACTTTACCACTAGATAGATAGACAGATATGGCTTTGATTGAATGTCCTTTCTTTGTTAGTTTCATTTCAGATATTGTGATTGGTACAATACAAGACATAAATCAGATTAGACTTGATAGGTTTACTTTGAAACTCAAAGTCTGAATCAACAGATTATTTTAACAAGTTATATACAATTCTTTGATTGACCTGAATAATTTACAAAGGTTTACTGTTTTCACAGCTTGTTTTTATAAACCCACTTTAACACATTCCTTTTGATAGATTCTGAGACTAACTGAAATTTTAGAACACTTTTAAAGTATTTTATTACACATGTTCACTTACGATTTGAGCTATATCGGACCATTCAGATCATGATTGAAGCATCCATCTGAACTTTTCTATAATTTAAAAAATGATACCCATATGATGTCATTTTCTTTCTCCTACTAAATGTCTCAGATATTTCCATTTGATCAAGTTAAGCTACAGTTTTTCAGCATGATGCTTTAGGTGCAAAATTTCATAGAAGATGCAAAAATTGGCCAAACTGTGAAAATGTTGCTAAACAGTGAATACACCTATTTCTGTTAAGTGGGAGGTTGCAAAGTACAACCTTTATCCACTGTGCAAATGTTTAATAATGAACATTCACTCTGACACATTCCAAGGTAATTTTCAAATCGTAGTCACACTGATTCTACACTCTGTAATTGTAATAATATGTCTACTTAACCATCCCACATGAGAAAGATACAACTAATGTAAACACTATATGACAATAGTGTCATAAAATGGGGCTACTGCACTGAAGAGGAGTAGCTTCTCAAGGTTTCAAACAGAAAGATTTGAAACATTATGGCCAAATGTGGAGCCCACAGTAGTTCCCTTAACCTGTACATAAAGATATTTCTCAAACAGTAAAAGGGTCTCTGTGGGTTCAATAGTTGCCAAATGTACTAAGACAGAAGTGGAAATGACATGAGTATGAGTCAACAACTCAAGGTATGTTTTCAAAACTTCAAATGGCAGTAGAGAACACTTCCGTGTCCAGCATCTAAGAGATGCCGTAGAGAACACTTAGGTGCAGTGGCGGCCGGCACGGTTCTTCAGTGGGTGGGGTTTGGAGGGTGGCGGGGGGAATAAAAAATTAATTTTAATTAACCTTCCCCCTGCGTCCTCCTCCCTACGTCCTCCTCACTGCGTGCTCCTCGCATCCCCCTCCTCAGCCGGAAACCCCGAGCACGAAGCACCCATGCTCCCCTGAGTCAATCACAACGCTGCAATGCAGTCTTATGATTGGTCTGGGCCAGGGGTCCTCATAGCACGGCCCGCGGGCCGCCAGCGGCCCGACAAGCCTTCCTTGGCGGCCCGCGGACCTTGCAGACATCGTACCTGTGCAAGCACCGCCGGTTGCAGCAGCGTGGAGCTATGGGGGCCGGGCCTGGTGATTATTTTAAAAGCCATTCACTTGTTAATAAGGCTTTGTTGTATTTCACATCTTCTTAGCGCCCCTGCATCTTCCTCTGAATGAGTGGAGATGCAGAGGCGCTAAGAAGAGATGAAATACAACAAAGCCTCATTAACAAGTGAATGGTTGAAGTACTTGGGTGCGGCGGCTGTGTGCGTTCCAGGGAAGCTGACTCCGCGCGGGGTGAGGTGCGTCTCCTATCTCTGTTTCAAGGCACGTGTTTGACATTGAATATTGCAAACTTCCATCGTCACCAGGAAGTAGCCCGTGCATTATAATCAGTGCACATATTCCGTAGTGACAAACCACCGCTTTCCGAGCCATTGCAGAGGTTGTAAAGTTTCCTCAAGCAAAATCTATCTTTGTTAATAAATTGTACAATGTTTCTAGGCCTCCTTTATGGATAAATTCATTGAATAATATCAGTAACAGAATTATTGTCATAATAAATGAAATCTTCCGAATACTGTTCATAGACAAATCTTAACGTAACCCAAACATATATATTTCATTCCTTTTAACGACTTGCTGGCATCCACGTTCATCTTCAAATGTTCATGAATGTATGTTATTTAATCCACCCTAAGGACAGCTGCTTCACGTTTCATTCGCAGTGTAAAGGAAGCTATTGTAAGTGATCAGACTCCAGAATGGATTGGTTGTTTTATTCTGCACATAATGGTTTCCTTTTTTGTATGTCAGAAAATTGTGCCAACATCTTTTTGCCTCTCGACATGCAGCTCTGCGAGAAAACTTGTGCTTCCATTGGATTAGGGCAGTTGTGGTGTTCCCAGGATTCCCTGAGCACAAGAAAAACAAAAAATATCAAAAGACCATATGTCTGCTAACTTTAAGCGGGAAATAGGGATAGTCAAGAGCGCCTCTGGGAGCAGGTGTGCCTCAGCGGTAAAGTATCCGGGATTTACATCACGAGTTTTGGGGTGAATTTGTTTCTACGAAAACATTGTGTGCCTTGATAGTAGGCAATTCCATGAGCAAAAATTTCTCAGAATATTGTTAACCAATATTCTTCATCTTAAATATACACAAAAGAGGTAAGGTAGGGGTATAGTACAGCTTGAGCAGAATGAGTGAGCTGCAGAGCACAGGGGAGAGCCACAGATAGGAATGAGGAACTGATTGAGAGAGAGGGAGAGAGATAGAGAGAGGAGGGAGACAGGGAGAGAGAGAGGGAAGGAGAGAGAGAGAGGGAGGGAGAGAGAGAGAGGGAAGGAGGGAGACAGGGGGAGGGAGGGAGACAGGGAGGGAGACAGAGAGGGAGGTAGACAAACGCAGTGAGTGAGGCAGAGGGAGAAAGAGAGAGATAGAGGAAGAGAGAGAGATAGAGGAAGAGAGAGGGATAGAGGAAGAGAGACAGAGAGAGAGTGATAGAGGGAGAGTGATAGAGGGAGGGAGACAGATCTAGATAGATAGATAGATAGATAGATAGATAGATAGATAGATAGATAGATAGATAGATAGATAGATAGATAGATAGATAGATAGATAGATAGATAGATAGATAGATAGATAGATAGATATGTGTGAATGCCGGTTCTGGTGGCTCAGTGGACGAAGGCGTCTGCTGCAGGGGCCTGTGTTCAACCTCATGGTCACCGTTTTTTTTTGTTGCTCTAGCCCCGCCCCCTCCCCCACTGACCCCGCCCCCACCGGTGCAGCCCTCAGCCACAAACCACACTGTAAATTTGGCCCCCGAGAGAAAGTTTGTGAGTACCCCTGGTCTGGGCGATATGGTTCAGTGCAAAGCCAGGTAATGGGAGTCTGGTCATGTTCTCTACCCAGGCTGTAATGCAGCCTGGCTGGAGAACATGCTAAGAGCGCATGAATGTTTGGCCAGTCTGTGACGGCCGGCCAAACACTCATGCGCACTTGGGGAGTGAAAACCACTCCTCCACTCCTCCCCTCCCCTGCTTAGTCAGCAGACCGGCCCCAGCAGCCCCGCACAGCCTGCCAGGCAAAGCTGCTAAGCATGCAACAGGAACAAATAAAATGATAATAACATTGAGTTATTATCAGTTTAATTTTTCTTACACTGCTGAAAAGTAGTGGGGCGAAGCTCCCCGCTTTAGCGGAGGAGCCGCCACTGCTTGCGTGCACAGCATCTGAGAGATGGCAGCAGACCCAGTAACTGAGAGATGGCAGCAGACCCAACATCTGAGACAGCAGTAGACCCTGCATCTGAGAGATGGCAGTAGATAACATGTCTATGCACAGCATCTGAGAGATGGCAGTTAACCCAGCATCTGAGAGACGGCAGGAGACCCTGAATCTGAGAGATGGCAGCAGATTACCTGTCAATGTCCAGCATCTGAGAGACGGCAGTGCACCCAGCATCTGAGAGATGGCAGCAGACCCAGCATCTGAGAGATGGCAGAAGACCCAGCATCTGAGAGATGGCAGAAGACCCAGCATCTGAGAGATGGCAGAAGACCCAGCATCTGAGAGATGGCAGAAGACCCAGCATCTGAGAGATGTCAGTACACCCAGCATCTAAAAGACAGCGAAAGACCCAGCATCTGAGAGACAGCAGTACACTCAGCATCTAAGAGGTGGCAGAAGACCCAGCATCTGAGAGATGGCAGTGGATAACATGTCTATGTCCAGCATCTGAAAGATGGCAGAAGACCCAGCATCTGAAAGACAGCAGTACACCCAGCATCTGAGAGATAGCAGAAGACCCAAGATCTGAGAGATGGCAGTAGATAACATATCTATGTCCAGCATCTGCGTGACGGCAGTAGACCCTGCATCTGAGAGACGACAGTAGATAACATGTCTATGTCCAGCATCTGAGAGACAGCAGTAGACCCAGCATCTGAGACACAGCAGTTGACCTAGCATCTGAGAGATGGCAGTAGACCCAGCATCTGAGAGATGATAGTGGATAACATGTCTATGTCCTGCATCTGAGAGATGGCAGTAGACCCAGCATCTGAGAGACGGCAGTAGACCATGCATCTGAGAGATGGAGGTAGATAACATGTCTATGTCTAGCATCTGAGAGACGGCAGTACACCCAGCATCTGAGAGATGGCAGAAGACCCAGCATCTGAGAGATGGCAGAAGACCCAGCATCTGAGAGACGGCAGGAGACCCTGAATCTGAGAGATGGCAGTAGATTACCTGTCAATGTCCAGCATCTGAGAGACGGCAGTAGACCCCTGCATCTGAGAGATGGCAGTGCACCCAGCATCTGAGAGATGGCAGCAGACCCAGCATCTGAGAGATGGCAGAAGACCCAGCATCTGAGAGATGGCAGAAGATAACATGTCTATGTCCAGCATCTGAAAGATGGCAGAAGACCCAGCATCTGAAAGACAGCAGTACACCCAGCATCTGAGAGATGGCAGAAGACCCAAGATCTGAGAGATGGCAGTAGATAACATATCTATGTCCAGCATCTGCGAGACGGCAGTAGACCCTGCATCTGAGAGACAACAGTAGATAACATGTCTATGTCCAGCATCTGAGAGACGGCAGTAGACCCAGCATCTGAGAGACGGCCGTAGACCCAGCATCTGAGAGATGGCAGTAGATAACATGTCTATGTCCAGCATCTGAGAGACAGCAGTAGACCCAGCATCTGAGACACAACAGTTGACCTATCATCTGAGAGATGGCAGTAGACCCAGCATCTGAGAGATGATAGTGGATAACATGTCTATGTCCTGCATCTGAGAGATGGCAGTAGACCCAGCATCTGAGAGACGGCAGTAGACCATGCATCTGAGAGATGGCAGTAGATAACATTTCTATGTCTAGCATCTGAGAGACGGCAATACACCCAGCATCTGAGAGATGGCAGAAGACCCAGCATCTGAGAGATGGCAGAAGACCCAGCATTTGAGAGACGGCAGTACACCCACCATCTGAGAGATGGCAGAAGACCCAGCACCTGAGAGATGGCAGTAGATAACATGTCTATGTCCAGCATCTGAGAGATGGCAGAAGACCCAGTATCTGAGAGATGGCAGTAGACCCAGCATCTGAGAGACGGCAGTAGACCCAGCATCTGAGAGACGGCAGTATATAACATGTCTATGTCTAGCATCTTGAGAGACAGCAGTAGACCCAGCATCTGAGAGATGGAAGAAGAGCCAGCATCTGAGAGACAGCAGTACACCCTGCATCTGAGAGATGGCAGTAGATAACATGTCTATGTCCAGCATCTGAGAGACGGCAGTACACCCAGCATCTGAGAGATGGCAGTAGACCCTGAATCTGAGAGATGGCAGTAGATAACATGTCTATCTCCAGCATCTGAGACACAGCAGAAGACCCAGCATCTCAAAGACGGCAGTACACCCTGCATCTGAGAGATGGCAGTAGCTAACATGTTTATGTCCAGCATCTGAGAGACGGTAGTAGACCCAGCTTCTGAGAGACGGCAGAAGACCCAGCATCTGAGAGACGGTAGTACACCCAGCATCTGAGAGATGGCAGTACACCCAGCATCTGAGAGATGGCAGTACACCCAGCTTCTGAGAGATGGCAGTAGATAACATATCTGTGTCCAGAATCTGAGAGACGGCAGTAGACGCAGCATCTGAGAGATGGCAGTACATTACATATCTATGTCCAGCATCTGAGAGATGGCAGTAGACCCAGCATCTGAGAGATGGCAGTACATAACATGTCTATGTCCAGCATCTGAGAGACGGCAGTAGACCCAGGATCTGAGAGACAACAATAGACCCAGCATCTGTGAGACGGCCGTAGACCCAACATCTGAGAGACGGCAGCACACCCAGCATCTGAGAGACGGCAGAAGACCCAGCATCTGAGAAATGGCAGTAGATAACATGTCTATGTCCAGCATCTGAGAGACGGCAGTAGACCCAGCATCCTTGAGACGGCAGTAGACACCAGCATCCGAGAGATGACAATAGATAACATGTCTATGTCCAGCATCTGAGAGACTGCAGTAGACCCAGTATCTGAGAGACGGCAGTAGACCCTGCATCTGAGAGATGGCAGTAGATAACATGTCTATGTCCAGCATCTGAGAGACGGCAGTAGACCCATCATCTGAGAGATGGCAAAAGACCCAGCATCTGAGACACGGCAGTACACCCAGCATCTGAGAGACAGCAGTACACTCAGCATCTGAGAGATGGCAGAAGATCCAGCATCTGAGCGATGGCAGTAGATAACATGTCTAAGTCCAGCATCTGCGGGACGGCAGTAGGCTCTGCATATGAGAGACGGCAGTAGATAACATGTCTATGTCCAGCATCTGAGAGACGGCAGTAGACCCAGCATCTGAGAGACGGCAGTAGATAACATGTCTATGTCCAGCATCTGAGAGACAGCAGTAGACCCAGCATCTGAGAGACGGCAGTAGACCTAGCATCTGAGAGATGGCAGTAGATAACATGTCTGTGTCTAGCATCTGAGAGACGGCAGTAGACCTACCATCTGAGAGACAGCAGTACACCCAGCATCTGAGAGATGGCAGAGGACCCAGCATCTGAGAGATGGCAGAAGACCCAGCATCTGAGAGACGGCAGTACACCCAGCATCTGAGAGATTGCAGAAGACCGAGCATCTGAAAGACGGCAGTACACCCAGCATCTGAGAGACTGCAGTACACTCAGCACCTGAGAGATGGCAGCAGATAACATGTCTATGTCCAGCATCTGAGAGATGGCAGAAGACCCAGCATCTGAGAGACGGCAGTACACCCAGCATCTGAGAGATGGCAGAAGACCCAGCATCTGAGAGATAGCACTAGATAAAATATCTATGTCCAGCATCTGAGAGACGGCAGTAGACCCAGCATCTGAGAGACTGCAGTAGACCCAGCACATGAAAGATGGCAGTAAATAACATGTCTATGTCCAGCATCTGAGAGACGGCAGTAGACCCAGCATCTTTGAGACGGCAGTAGACACCAGCATCCGAGAGATGACAATAGATAACATGTCTATGTCCAGCATCTGAGAGACTGCAGTAGACCCAGCACCTGAGAGATGGCAGTAGATAACATGTCTATGTCCAGCATCTGAGAGATGGCAGAAGACCCATCATCTGAGAGATGGCAAAAGACCCAGCATCTGAGACACGGCAGTACACCCAGCATCTGAGAGACAGCAGTACACTCAGCACCTGAGAGATGGCAGCAGATAACATGTCTATGTCCAGCATCTGAGAGATGGCAGAAGACCCAGCATCTGAGAGACGTCAGTACACCCAGCATCTGAGAGATGGCACTAGATAAAATATCTATGTCCAGCATCTGAGAAACGGCAATAGACCCTGCATCTGAGAGATGGCAGTATATATCATGTCTGGTAGAACTGGGGTCACCAATTCCGACGTGGTAGCTTGGCGTGAGGTAGGAAGGCACCCGAATGTGTAAAGCGGTTGTGCAGTACTCCTCCACCCGGACTCAGTAATGCACACACAATGAAGGACACCACACCAAGTTGACTGGTAAAAACAGGATCCTTTATCTATTTCAAGTCATGGCGAATCAATTCATTTAAGGAATAATGCAGATAATCTCACGACAACAGTAAATTCATTCGAGTAACTAAGACAGGTAATCGCAGGGCAACAAATAATTCATTCCAGCAAATAAAGCAGTGAATTTCAGGGCAACAGTCAGTTCATTCAAATCAATGGATTAGCGAATCTCAAGATGACAGGTAATTAATTTCTGCACAAAACAGGCGTAAATTCCTCTCTAAAACATCAGTCCCATAACAACAAGGTTCTCGGTAACCGGGGGCATCATAGGCAACAACATTTCTGTGTTCACATTAATCAGAATAACACCGGGTTGGTAGGGACATTCCAGGCAACATTTCCTGTGTAGGGACTCTCTAAGCAGGGCATAGAACAAGGGCTAATCCATGTGGCAGGACTTCTACATCTAGCACAGTCTTAGGCCCGGTCCGGCTCAACCGTTCCACAATGAAGGTTCAAATGGGCCTTCAGGGCCCGGTTGCAACTCCCGGAGGGGAGGGGGGGTCACGGGGCTGCCACTCTGTTCCCGAGGGGCTACTCGGCAGCCCCGCTTTCC
This sequence comes from Triturus cristatus, assembly GCF_964204655.1. Lineage (NCBI taxonomy): Eukaryota > Metazoa > Chordata > Amphibia > Caudata > Salamandridae > Triturus > Triturus cristatus. The sequence goes on along the minus strand of NC_140584.1, from coordinate 287,000,399 downwards.
CCTGTGATCTCTGCCCTCCCCCAGGGGGGTTACCTGTAAGCTTCGGGCCTCGATAGGCCTGCGCGGCTCTGTCTTGGCCTGGGGGAAGGTCGGGGGCTCCCGCTCTCCTTGGAGCCCCCGCGTCGATGTTCCCAGTGGGCTCCGGGCCTTCCGGGTCTTACCTCGGCCCAGGAGCCAATGGGGTTGCCGCGTTCTGGGGGCCGGGCACGGAAGCCAATGAGATTGCAGCTTCCGGGGGGCGCGGCCGCAGGGACCAATGGAGGGCCGCGCCCGCTGCTGGATGCGGCTGGTGACGTCAGTCTCTGGGGAACGCCCCGGGGCCTAGCATAGCCTCCCTCACTACCGCTGCGGCCCTCCCAGGTTTCGGGGGCCGCAGCGGAGAACTCGGGTGGCAGATGGCCCTCAGGACAGTGGGCGCCGGGGCCGCGGCAGTTAATCTCAGGCCTAAGGCGTGCTCCGCGGCAGCACCCAATCCGGGCTCACCAGCAAGAGACACCGGCGGCCCCTCGGATGTCCCAGCGCCCGGGCGCAGCAGTGATCCTCGGCAGATATGGCACTTTCTGACACATCGCTATGGTGCAGGTACCGGGCTGCAGCGATGATGGGCGTGCGGCGCTTAAAGGTCACAGTGCTTGGGAGTCTTAACAGGTAGGGGCATAGCAGTAGTACAGCCACGGCCTGGGCTGCGGCGGTGATGGGCTGGCAGCGCTTTGAGGTCACAGCGCATAGGAGACTTAACATGCAGGGGGCATAGCAGTTCCAACCATATACCGCTAGGGGGGCGCAGTTCTGGCAGTTTAGCGCTAGGTGGGCACAGTGCTTTACCAGCAGTTCCTGATCAGCAGCGCCCACAGCAGGCAGTCACCTTCTTCTTTACAGTGCCTGGGTGGCACAGCGCTTATCTTGGGGGAAGTAGATGGCTGGTCTCAGTTGCAGGTTCTTGGGGGGGAGAGTAGGGGTTGAGTTGGCAGGCATAGGAGGGCAGGATGGTTCCCTGCAGCGCACTGGAGTTGGTCCCCTGGGCTCCCCCTCACTGGACAAGATCAGCCGGCTGGCAGAATCCCTCATCTAACTTGGGTACAGCAGGGCCTAAGCTCAGTCAGTCCCAGTAGTGTAGGTTTCTCCCCTAGGCCCAACCGCCTACGCTCCGGCAGAGGTTCCCCCAGGTCCAGTGGTGCCCCAACTGACTAGTTCAGTTTCCCTCCTTTCCTCTTATACCCCTAGGTCAGGTGACCCTCCTGTAAAGGCGGCAAAGAATAACCCCTCCCAGGGCTGGAAGGTTCCAGGAGCTTCCACATGTTAGTCTATGGGACAAAAAGGCGGGATGGTAAAGATACAGTATCAAGATGTCCCAGCCTGCTCCTAACCACTAGTGCGGGTATGCAATGGCCACTCCGCAGTAGCAGGGGTCTGTGGCAGCCATGTTATTAGGAGAGAGCACCTGCACCTCAGCACTGTTTGGTAGTGGTAAGGTGCCCAGAGGCCTAGGGCCAACAAAAAGATGGTGGCAAGATTGAGGCGACAAGGGCGAAAAAACGGGGTAAGACCACCCTAGGGCTGATAGGTCTAACATGCGTCCCCCTCAGCCGAAAGTGGGGAGAGCTACCCAACCTCTAGGGAGTTCTCATAACTAAGGCGGAAGAACCGAGAGAGACCGTCAGCGTTGGCGTGGTCTACTCCGGGTCGATGTTCCACCCGAAAGTCCATCCCCTGGAGGGAAATGGACCACCTCAACAATTTGAGATTTTCGCCTCTCATCTGCATAAGCCAGCGAAGGGGTCGGTGGTCGGTCTGAATAAGGAAGTGAGAGCCAAAGAGGTATGGCCCCTGCTTCTTCAGGGCCCAAACCACGGCGAAAGCTTCGCGTTCTATGGTACTCCACCGCTGTTCCCGGGAAGGTAGTCTTGGGGAAAGAAAGGTCACTGGCTGGTCTTGGCCTTCCTCATTCAGTTGAGAGAGCACAGCTCCAATGCCATGCTCAGAGGCGTCTCTCTGCACAATGAATTCCTTTCCAAAGTCTGGAGTCTTAAGCACTGGAGCAGTGCACATTGCGTGCTTAAGGGTGTCGAAAGCTTCTTGACAGACATCCGTCCAGATGACTTTACGGGGTTGTTTCTTGGATGTCAATTCAGTCAGGGGGGCCACGATGGTTCCATAGCCCTTGACAAACCGGCAGTAGTAACCCGTGGGGCCGAGAAAAGCTCGGACCTCCGTTTGGGTTTTGGGGGCTCCCAGGCCAAGATGGTCTCGATTTTGGCCTGGAGGGGTTGCACCTTACCCCTGCCCACCAGGTGTCCCAGGTAGACGACAGATCCCTGTCCAATCTGGCACTTGCTAGCCTTGATGGTTAGGCCAGTCCGCTGTAGAGCCTGTAGCACCTCCTGGAGATGCTCCAGATGGTCCTCCCAACTGCTGCTGAACACAGCTATGTCATTCAGGTAGGCACCTGAGAAGGCCTCTAGGCCAGAAAGCACCTGGTTGACCAACCGCTGGTAAGTGGCCGAAGCATTTTTCAGCCCAACGGGCATCACCCGAAATTGAAAGTGGCCCTCAGGGGTGGAGAATGCAGCCTTCTCCTTCGCTCCATCTGCCATGGCAATCTGCCAATATCCTGACGTCAGGTCGATGGTACTCAGATACCGAGCTGCTCCCAGTCGGTCAATCAGCTCATCCACCCTAGGGATTGGGTGAGCATCCGTCTTGGTCACGGAGTTAAAGCCACGGTAATCCACACAGAACCGAAGCTCCGGTGTGGTGTCCGGTGGGGCCGATTTCGGCACCAACACCACCGGACTAGCCCATGGGCTTCTGGAAGGCTCGATCACCCCCAGCTCCAACATCTTGGCCACCTCACTCTGGATGCTGGTCTTGATCTTGTTGGACAGCCGGTAAGACTTGGTTTTCACGGGTGGGCTGTACCCTGTGTCCACGTCATGGGTACACAGATGCGTGATCCCAGGAGTGAGGGAGAACAACGAGGCGTACTGCTCCAATACCTGGCAGCAGTCCCTCTGTTGCTCAGGGGTCAAGGATGGGGAGAGGACCACTCCCTCCACCGATCCATCCCTCTCTTGGGCCGCCAGAAGGTCCGGAAGAGGCTCGCTCTCTTCCTCCTCGCTCCCATCCGTCACTATAAGGAGAGCAAGCTCTGATCGCTCATGGTGCGGCTTCAGGTGGTTGATGTGGAACACCCTATGGTGTTGTCGGGGGGTCTTGAGGTCTACAACGTAAGTGGTCTGGCCTCTTTTCTCCAAGATCTCATATGGTCCAGTCCACCGGTCCTGGAGGGCGCTAAGCTCTCCGGGCTCCATGACCCACACCTTCTGTCCAGCATCCAACTCCACCATCCGAGTGTTGCGGTCGTACCACTCCTTCATGATGGCTTAACTAGCCTCCAGGTTGTCTGAGGCTTCCTTCCACAGCTTGGCCATCTGGCTGCGGAATGCCAGCATGTAGCTGACCACGTCACGGGGAAGCTTCTTGGAAGACTTCTCCCACCCCTCCTTCACAAGGCTGAGGGGCCCCCTGACGGGGTGGACATAGAGCAGCTCAAAGGGGCTGAACCCGACTCCCTTCTGCGGCACCTCCCAGTAGGAAAATAGCAGACAGGGTAAGAGGACGTCCCACTTCCATCTCAAGTCCTCTGGCAGGCTCCGGATCATCCCCTTCAGGGTCTTATTGAAGCGCTCTACGAGCCCGTTAGTCTGGGGTTGGTAAGGAGTGGAGAACCTGTAGGTCACTCCGCACTCCTTGCACATGGCCTGCATATAGGCCAACATGAAATTCGTGCACCTATCTGACACCACGACCTTGGGGAATCCCACACGGGTAAAAATCCCCATCAAGGCCCGCGCCACCGCAGGTGCAGTGATGGTCCTCAGAGGGATTGCCTCTGGGTACCGGGTGGCGTGGTCCACCAACACCAAGATGAACCGGTGTCCCGAAGAAGTCGGTGGGTCCATTGGCCCAACAATATCAATGCCTACCCGCTCAAAAGGGGTACCGACAACCGGGAGCGGTTCCAGAGGGACCTTCAACTTAGTCCCTGTCTTGCCACTCGCCTGGCAAGTCTTACAGGTCTTGCAAAAGGTGTCAGAGGCAACTCGCTTTCTGGGCCAGTAAAAATGTGGGACCAAACGAGCAAAGGTTTTGTCCTGGCCCAGTGTCCTGCTAGTGGTATCTCGTGTGCCAATTCCAGCAGAAAGGCTCGGTAGCATTAGGGAACCACTAAGGCCCTTTATGACCCATGCACCTGAGCCTTAGGCTCACTGTAGATGAGGCCATCCTCCCAGTAGATATGGTAATTGCCAGTCTCTTGTTTCGTCGCTTGGGCTTCGGCCTGCCGCCGCATACCCTCAAGCGTGGGGCACTCTCTCTGCGCCTGACAGAATTCCTCCCGTGTAGGCCCTCCTTCCACCTGCCACTCTGCAGGGGTCGGCAAGTCCCCCACGGGAACAACATCCACCTCCGCGGACTCCGGGGTCACCTCCACGGGCTCCCCATCCATCTCGCAGGGTGTATCCTCCACAACGTCCTCCTGACCAGCATTGGGTTGGGCCACTGTTCCAGGCTCCAACCCGGGTTGAGTTCCTTGCCGGACTGCCATGGACCTCGTGACCACGCAGGTCCACCCTGGTAACCCCAGCATCTCAGTGTGGGCGTTGAACTCCACTTCCTTCCAGGCGGTATGTTCCAAGTCGTTTCCGAGCAGACAATCCACTGGCATGGCAGGGCTTACGGCGACTCTCAACTGGCCTGAGACTCCTCCCCACTCAAAGGGAACTTGGGCCACGGGGTAATGACCCAGGCTGCTATCAGTCATTACCACAGGGTGGAATACTTCAGGAATCACCTGCTCTGTGGACACCAGCTGACGTCTTACCATCGTCATGCTGGCACCCGTGTCCCTCAGAGCCTCCACCTCCTCCCCGTTAACCCGTACCCGGTACTTGGCAGTGTTCGAGGGCAACTGCGTCACTGGGACCATCTCTCTATCCCCCAGGGAAACCAGGGTCAAGCCTGTCCACTCACCCCCCTCACCTAGGGACAACTCCTCCCCCAGTGCTACACTAGCCACCCCGGGGTTCTTACCTCCTGTGGGGGCCGGGGTCCTTTTACGACACTGGGGATCCCCCTTGTAGTGTTCAACCTCCCCGCACTCGTAGCACCGGACAGTTCTGGTCTGCTGACTCTTGTCAGGGTAAGTGGGTTTCTGGGATCCCGATTGGGGTGGGGAACCTACCCCTTTCCCTTGCGGTCTATTTTGGGGGCGTTTAAAGAACTCCTTCTTTTTAGCTCCCCCCTTTCTCTTCTTGGGAAAGCCCTGTCCGCCTTTCGGGGGGTCTCCCCCGGGTCCCTTGTGGGACACCCGAGTGCTGACCCAGGTATCTGCCTCTTCCACAAGCTTCCGAGGGTCGGTCAGCTTGCGGTCCACCAGGTGTTGACGCAGCTCTGGAAAACATTTATCGAGAAGGTGCTCCCTTAAAAACAAGTTGTACAGCCCCTCATAGTCACTTACTTCGCAGCCACGCACCCAACCCTCTAAGGCCTTACGTGCATAGTCAAAAAAATCCACCCAGTTCTGTGTGGGAAGCTTATGGCTGTTGCGGAACCTCTGGCGATACTTCTCTGGAGTGAGACAAAACTTCCTAAGCAGTGCCTCCTTCATGACAGGGTAATTTGTTCGATCCCCTCTGTCTAAGGTCAAGAGTGTGTCCCTTGCCGCGGGAGGCATGTACCGATATAGGCCACCCCCCCCGTTAACTCTCGGGCACCCCATGGGCTACCAAGGACACCTCATACGCCACCAACCACTTATCCATGTCATCCCCTACACTAAAACTGGCCACCATCTCCATAGGTAGATAAAACTTAGGCTCTCGTGGAATCTCAGCGGGTACGCTGCCACCATTGCTGTTGCCTTGCGCCCCTATTTGCAATGCTCGTAACTCCAATTCCTTTAGGCTAAGCTCATGCGCAAGCTTCCTCTCTTCCATGGCTAGCCTCTTCTCTCTCCTTCTCCATTTTAGCAAGCTCTAATCTCAATTGCCTCTCCTCCCTCCTGTCCTTGTACTCCTCCACAGACACACTCCCCGCCGACACACTATTCCCTGCCCTGGAACGTCTTCCTGGCAACACATTCTAACTGGTGTCTACGTGCGGTAGGTCTAGTTCTCCTGGAGCAGCCGGCTCCCCCTGTTCCTCATCCACTCTCCCTCCCGGGTGGGACCATTACCCATGCCCTCAAAGCTTTCTGAAGCTCCTCTCTCTTGGCGCCTCTCTTGACGGACCCCCCATCCCCTGACAGAACTCCCTCAGCTGCGCCACCGTATACATTTCTAGTTTGGCCAGCTCGAACTCCAACCTGATAGGTGGGGCCCCAGACGATTTAAGGGAAAACACTAGGACGTAGGCAACAGGTTCAAAACAGGATCCTATACAATCAATCAGGCAGTGAAGGGCGAATTGTTAGGCTTGCGTTAGAATAGGTGCGGCGCACACTGAATCCCTGTAGGGTGCTGCACAAGCACAATTCCCAATCCCACCGCTGAACACCAATGTTAGAACTGGGGTCACCAATTCCGACGTGGTAGATTGGCACGAGGTAGGAAGGCACCCGAAGGCAATGTGTAAAGCGGTTGTGCAGCACTGCCCCACCCGGGCTCAGTAATGCACACACAGTGAAGGACACCACACCAAGTTGATTGGTAAAAACAGGATCCTTAATCTATTTCAAGTCATGGCGAATCAATTCATTTCAGGAATAATGCAGATAATCGCACAACAGCAGTAAATTCATTCGAGTAACTAAGACAGGTAATCGCAGGGCAACAATCAATTCATTCCAGCAAATAAAGCAGTGAATTTCAGGGCAACAGTCAGTTCATTCAAATCAATGGATCAGCGAATCTCAAGAGGACAGGTAATTCATTGCTGCACAAAACAGGTGTAAATTCCTCTCTAAAACTTCAGGCCCATAACAAGGTTCTCGGTAACCGGGGGCATCATAGGCAACAACATTTCTGTGTTCACATTAATCAGAATAGCACCGGGTTGGTAGGGACATTCAAGGCAACATTTCCTGTGTAGGGACTCTCTAAGCAGGGCATAGAAAACGGGCTAATCCATGTGGCAGGACTTCTACATCTAGCACAGTCTTAGGCCCGGTCCGGCTCAACCGTTCCACAATGAAGGTTCAAATGGGCCTTCAGGGCCCGGTTGCAGCTCCAGGAGGGGAGGGGCAGTCACGGGGCTGCCACTCTGTTCCCGAGTGGCTTCTCGGCAGCCCTGCTTTCCCCTGTGATCTCTGCCCTCCCCCAGGGGTGTTACCTGTAAGCTTCGGGCCTCGGTAGGCCTGCACGGCTCTGTCCCGGCCTGGGGGGAAGGTCGGGGGCTCCCGCTCTCTTTGGAGCCCCCGTGTCGATGTACCCAGTGGTCTCCAGGCCTTCCGGGTCTCACCTCGGCCCGGGAGCCAATGGGGTTGCCGCGTTCTGGGGGCCGGGCGCGGAAGCCAATGAGATGGCAGCTTCCGGGGGGGGGCGTGGCCGCAGGGACCAATGGAGGGCCGCGCCCGCTGCTGGACGCGGCTGGTGACGTCAGTCTCTGGGGTACGCCCTGGGGCCTAGCGCGGCCTCCCTCACTACCGCGGCGGCCCTCCCAGGCTTCGGGGGCCGCAGCGGAGAACTCGGGTGGCAGATGGCCCTCAGGGCAGCGGGCGCCTGGGCCGCGGCAGTTACTCTCAGGCCAAAGGCGCGCTCCACGGCAGTGCCCAACCCAGGCTCACCAGCAAGAGACACCGGCGGCCCCTCGGATGTCCCAGCGCCGGGCCGCAGCGGTGATCCTCGGCAGATATGGCACTTCCTGGCACAGCGCTAGGGTGCAGGTACCGGATTGCAGCGATGATGGGCGTGAGGAGCTTAAAGGTCACAGCGCTTGGGAGTCTTAACAGGTGGGGGGCATAGCAGTAGTACAGCCATGGCCTGGACTGCGGCGGTGATGGGCTGGCAGCGCTTTGAGGTCACAGCGCATAGGAGTCTTAACATGCAGGGGGTATAGCAGTTCCTGGCAGTTTAGCATTAGGTGGGCACAGCGCCTTACCGGCAGTTCCTGATCAGCGGCGCCCACGGCAGGCAGCCCCTTCTTCTTTACAGCGCCTGGCTGGCACAGCGCTTATCTTGGGGGGAGTAGATGGTTGGTCTCAGTTGCAGGTTCTTGTGGGGGGAGAGTAGGGGTTGAGTTGGCAGGCATAGGAGGGCAGGATGGTTCCCTGCAGCACACTGGAGTTGGTCCCCTGGGCTCCCCCTCACTGGGCAAGATCAGCAGGCTGGCAGAGTCCCTCATCTAACTTGGGTACAGCAGGGCTTAAGCTCAGTCAGTCCCAGTAGTGTAGGTTTCTCCCCTAGGCCCAACCGCCTACGCTCCGGCAGAGGTTCCCCCAGGTCCAGTGGTGCCCCACCTGACTAGTTCAGTTTCCCTCCTTTCCTCTTATACCCCTAGGTCAGGTGGCCCTCCTGTAAAGGCGGCAAAGAATAACCCCTCCCAGGGCTGGAAGGTTCCAGGAGCTTCCACATGTTGGTCTATGGGACAAAAAGGCGGGATGGTAAAGATACAGTATCAAGATGCCCCAGCCTGCTCCTAACCACTAGTGCGTGTATGCAATGGCCACTTCGCAGTAGCAGGGGCCTGTGGCACCCATGTTATTAGGAGAGAGCACCTGCTCCTCAGCACTGTTTGGCAGTGGTAAGATGCCCAGAGGCCTAGGGCCAACAAAACGTTGGTGGCAAAAATGAGGTGACAAGGGCGAAAAAGCGGGGTAAGACCACCCTAGGGCTGACAGGTCTAACAATGTCTATCACCAGCATCTGAGAGACGGCAGTAGACCCAGCATCTGGGAGATGGCAGTAGACCCAGCATCTTAGAGACAGCAGTAGACCCTGTATCTGAGAGATGGCAGTAGATAACTTGTCTATGTCTAGCATCTGAGAGACGGCAGTAGACCCAGCATCTGAGAGACGGCAGTAGACCCACAATCTCAGAGACGGCAGTAAACCCTGTATCTGAGAGATGGCAGTCAATAACATATCTATGTCCAGCATCTGAGAGACGGCAGTAGACCCAGCATCTGAGAGACGGCAGTAGACCCAGCATCTGAGAGACGGCAGTAGACCCAGCATCTGAGAGATGGCAGTAGACCCTGCAGCCGAGAAACGGCAGTAGACCCTGCAGCCGAGAAACGGCAGTAGACCCTGCATCCGAGAAACGGCAGTAGACCCTGCATCTGAGAGATGGCAGTAGATAACATTTCTATGCCCAGCATCTGAGAGACGGCAGTAGACCCAGGATCTGAGAGATGGCAGTAGACCCAGCATCTGAGAGACGACAGTAGACTCAGCATCTGAGAGACGGCAGTAAACCCATAATCTGAGAGATGGCAGTAGATCCAGCATCTGAGAGACGACAGTAGACCCATCATCTGAAAGATGACAGTACACCCAGCATCTGAGAGATGGCAGAAGATAACATTTCTAATTCCAGCATCTGAGAAACGGCAGTAGACCCTGCATCTGAGAGATGGCAGTACACCCTGCATCTGAGAGATGGCAGTAGACCCAGCAGCTGAGAGATGGCAGTAGATCCAGCATCTGAGAGACGGCAGTAGACCCATCATCTGATAGATGACAGTACACCCAGCATCTGAGAGATGGCAGAAGATAACATTTCTATGTCCAGCATCTGAGAAACGGCAGTAGACCCTGCATCTGAGAGATGGCAGTAGACCCTGCATCTGAGAGATGGCAGTAGACCCAGCAGCTGAGAGATGGCAGTAGATAACATATCTATGTCCAGCATCTGAGAGACGGCAGTAGATCCTGCATCTGAGAGATGGCAGTAGATGACATTTCTATGTCCAGCATCTGAGAGACGGCAGTAGACCCAGCATCTCAGAGACAGCACTAAACCCTGCATCTGAGAGACGGCAGTAGACCCAGCATCTGAGAGACGGCAGAAGACCCAGTATCTGAGAGATGGCAGTAGATAACATATCTATATCCAGCATCTGAGAGACAGCAGTAGACCCTGCATCTGAGAAACTGCAGTAAACCCTGCATCTGAGAGACGGCAGTAGACCCTGCATCTGAGAGATGGCAGAAGACCCAGCTTCTGAGAGATGGCAGCAGACACAGCATCTGAGAGATGGCAGTAGATAACATATCTATGCCCAGCATCTGAGAGACAGCAGTAGACCCAGCATCTGCTAGACGACAGCAGACCCAGCATCTGAGAGATGGCAGCAGACCCAGCATCTGAGAGATGGCAGTAGATAACATATCTATGTCCAGCATCTGAGAGACGGCAGTAGATCCTGCATCTGAGAGATGGCAGTAGATGACATTTCTATGTCCAGCATCTGAGATGGCAGTAGATAACATATCTATGTCCAGCATCAGAGAGACAGCAGTAGACCCTGCATCTAAGAGATGGCAGCAGCCCCTGCATCTGAGAGACAGCAGTAGACCCAGCATCTGAGAGACGGCAGTAGACCCTGCATCTGAGAGACAGCAGTAGACCCAGCATCTAAGAGATGGCAGTACACCCAGAATCTGGGGGACGGCACTAGATAACATGTCTATGTCCAGCATCTGAGAGACGACAGTAGACCCTGCATCTGAGAGATGGCAGTAGACCCTGAATCTGAGAGATGGCAGTAGACCCTGCATCTGCGAGATGGCAGCAGACCCAGCATCTGAGAGATGGCAGTAGACCCTGCATCTGAGAGATGGCAGTACACCCTGCATCAGAGAGACAGCAGTAGACCCTGCATCTAAGAGATGGCAGCAGCACCTGCATCTGAGAGACAGCAGTAGACCCAGCATCTGAGAGACGGCAGTAGACCCTGCATCTGAGAGACAGCAGTAGACCCAGCATCTAAGAGATGGCAGTACACCCAGAATCTGGGGGACGGCACTAGATAACATGTCTATGTCCAGCATCTGAGAGACGACAGTAGACCCTGCATCTGAGAGATGGCAGTAGACCCTGCATCTGAGAGATGGCAGTAGACCCTGCATCTGCGAGATGGCAGCAGACCCAGCATCTGAGAGATGGCAGTAGACCCTGCATCTGAGAGATGGCAGTAGACCCTGCATCAGAGAGACAGCAGTAGACCCTGCATCAGAGAGACAGCAGTAGACCCTGCATCTAAGAGATGGCAGCAGACCCAGCATCTGAGAGATGGCAGTAGACCCTGCATCTGAGAGATGGCAGTAGACCCAGCATCTGAGAGACGGCAGTAGACCCTGCATCTGAGAGACAGCAGTAGACCCAGAATCTGGGGGACAGCACTAGATAACATGTCTATGTCCAGCATCTGAGAGACGACAGTAGACCCTGCATCTGAGAGATGGCAGCAGACCCAGCATCTGAGAGAAGGCAGTAGATAACATGTCTATGTCCAGCATCTGAGAGACGGCAGTCGACCCTGCATCTGAGAGTCGGCAGTAGACCCTGCATCTGAGAGACGGCAGTGCACCCAGCATCTGAGAGATGGCAGTACACCCAGCATCTGAGAGATGGCTGTAGATAACATATCTGTGTCCAGCATCTGTGAGACGGCAGAAGCCCCAGCATCTGAGAGACGGCAGTAGATAACATATCTAAGTCCAGTATCAGAGAGACGGCAGTAGACCCAGCATCTGAGAATGGGCAGTAGACCCAGCATCTGCCAAAATGGTAGTAGACAACATATCTATGTCCAGCATCTGAGAGACGGCAGTAGACCCAGCATCTGAGAGATGGCAGTACACCCAGCATCTGAGAGATGGCAGAAAACCCGGCATCTGAGAGATGGCAGATAACCCAGCATCTGAGAGACAGCAGTAGATAACATGTCTATGTCCAGCATCTGAGAGTCGGCAGTAGACCCTGCATCTGAGAGTCAGCAGTAGACCCTGCATCTGAGAGTCGGCAGTAGACCCTGCATCTGAGAGACGGCAGTACACCCAGCATCTGAGAGATGGCAGTACACCCAGCATCTGAGAGATGGCTGTAGATAACATATCTGTGCCCAGCATCTGAGAGACGGCAGTAGACCCAGGATCTGAGAGATTGCAGTAGACCCAGCATCTGAGAGACGACAGTAGACTCAGCATCTGAGAGACGGCAGTAAACCCATAATCTGAGAGATGGCAGTAGATCCAGCATCTGAGAGACGGCAGTAGACCCTGCATCTGAGAGATGGCAGTAGACCCAGCAGCTGAGAGATGGCAGTAGATCCAGCATCTGAGAGACGGCAGTAGACCCATCATCTGATAGATGACAGTACACCCAGCATCTGAGAGATGACAGAAGATAACATTTCTATGTCCAGCATCTGAGAAACGGCAGTAGACCCTGCATCTGAGAGATGGCAGTAGACCCTGCATCTGAGAGATGGCAGTAGACCCAGCAGCTGAGAGATGGCAGTAGATAACATATCTATGTCCAGCATCTGAGAGACGGCAGTAGATCCTGCATCTGAGAGATGGCAGTAGATGACATTTCTATGTCCAGCATCTGAGAGACGGCAGTAGACCCAGCATCTCAGAGACAGCACTAAACCCTGCATCTGAGAGACGGCAGTAGACCCAGCATCTGAGAGACGGCAGAAGACCCAGTATCTGAGAGATGGCAGTAGATAACATATCTATATCCAGCATCTGAGAGACAGCAGTAGACCCTGCATCTGAGAAACTGCAGTAAACCCTGCATCTGAGAGACGGCAGTAGACCCTGCATCTGAGAGATGGCAGAAGACCCAGCTTCTGAGAGATGGCTGTAGATAACATATCTGTGCCCAGCATCTGAGAGACAGCAGTAGACCCAGCATCTGCTAGACGACAGCAGACCCAGCATCTGAGAGATGGCAGCAGACCCAGCATCTGAGAGATGGCAGTAGACCCTGAATCTGAGAGATGGCAGTAGACCCTGCATCTGCGAGATGGCAGCAGACCCAGCATCTGAGAGATGGCAGTAGACCCTGCATCTGAGAGATGGCAGTACACCCTGCATCAGAGAGACAGCAGTAGACCCTGCATCTAAGAGATGGCAGCAGCCCCTGCATCTGAGAGACAGCAGTAGACCCAGCATCTGAGAGACGGCAGTAGACCCTGCATCTGAGAGACAGCAGTAGACCCAGCATCTAAGAGATGGCAGTACACCCAGAATCTGGGGGACGGCACTAGATAACATGTCTATGTCCAGCATCTGAGAGACGACAGTAGACCCTGCATCTCAGAGATGGCAGTAGACCCTGCATCTGAGAGATGGCAGTAGACCCTGCATCTGCGAGATGGCAGCAGACCCAGCATCTGAGAGATGGCAGTAGACCCTGCATCTGAGAGATGGCAGTAGACCCTGCATCAGAGAGACAGCAGTAGACCCTGCATCTAAGAGATGGCAGCAGACCCAGCATCTGAGAGATGGCAGTAGACCCTGCATCTGAGAGATGGCAGTAGACCCAGTATCTGAGAGATGGCAGTAGACCCTGCATCTGAGAGACAGCAGTAGACCCAGCATCTAAGAGATGGCAGTACACCCAGAATCTGGGGGACAGCACTAGATAACATGTCTATGTCCAGCATCTGAGAGACGACAGTAGACCCTGCATCTGAGAGATGGCAGCAGACCCAGCATCTGCGAGATGGCAGTAGACCCAGCATCTGAGAGATGACAGTAGACCCAGCATCTAAGAGATGGCAGCAGACCCAGCATCTGAGAGATGGCAGTAGGCCCTGCATCTAAGAGACGGCAGTAGACCCAGCATCTAAGAGATGACAGTAGATAACATGTCTATGTCCAGCATCTGAGAGATCGCAGAAGACCCAGCATCTGAGAGATGGCAGTAGATAACATATCTAAGTCCAGCATCTGAGAGACGGCAGAAGACCCAACATCTGATAGACGGCAGTTACACCCAGCATCTGAGAGATGGCAGAAGACCCAGCATCTGCAAGATGGCAGTAGATAATATATCTAAGTCCAGCATCTGAGAGACGGCAGTAGACCCAGTATCTGGGAGACGACAGTAGACCCAGCATCAGAGATGGCAGTAGAACCAGCATCTGAGAGATGGCAGTAGAACGAACATCTGAGAGATGGCAGTACACCGAGCATCTGAGAGACGGCAGTAGATAACAGGTCTATGCCCAGCATCTGAGAGACGGCAGTAGACCCAGCATCTAAGAGACAGCAGTAGACCCAGCACCTGAGAGATGGCAGTAGAACCAGCATCTGAGAGACGGCAGTAGGACCAGCATCTGAGAGATGGCAGTAGAACGAACATCTGAGAGATGGCAGTACACCCAGCATCTGAGAGATGGCAGAAAACCCAGCATCTGAGAGATGGCAGTAGATAACATATCTATGTCCAGCATCTGAAAGACACCAGTACACACAGCATCTGAGAGACGGCAGTAGACCCAGCATCTGAGAGATGGAAGTACACCCAGCATCTGAGAGAAGGCAGTAGATAACATGTCTATGACCAGCATCTGAGAGACGGCAGTCAACCCTGCATATGAGAGTCGGCAGTAGACCCTGCATCTGAGAGACGGCAGTACACCCAGCATCTGAGAGATGGCAGTTCACCCAGCATCTGAGAGATGGCTGTAGATAACATATCTGTGTCCAGCATCTGTGAGACGGCAGAAGACCCAGCATCTGAGAGACGGCAGTAGATAACATATCTAAGTCCAGCATCAGAGAGACGGCAGTAGACCCAGCATCTGAGAATGGGCAGTAGACCCAGCATCTGCGAGATGGTAGTAGACAACATATCTATGTCCAGCATCTGAGAGACGGCAGTAGACCCAGCATCTGAGAGACGGCATTAGACCAAGCATCTGAGAGTGGGCAGTAGACCCGGCATCTGAGAGATGGCAGTAGATAAGATGTTTATGTCTAGAATCTGAGAGACTGCAGTAGACCCAGCATCTGAGAGACGGCAGTACACCCAGCATCTGAAAGATGGCAGAAGAATCAGTATCTGAGAGACGGCAGGACACCCAGCATCTGACAGATGGCAGTAAACCCAGCATCTGAGAGATGGCAGTAGACCCAGCATCTGAGAGACAATAGACCCAGCATCTCAGATAGAGCAGCAAACCCAGCATCGGGGAGATGGCAGTAGGCCCAGCATCTGAGAGATGGCAGCAGACCCAGCATCTGAGAGATGGCAGCAGATCCAGCATCTGCGAGATGGCTGTAGACCCAGCATCTGAGAGATGGCAATAGACCCGGCATCTAAGAGATGGCAGCAGACCCAGCATCTGAGAGATGGCAGTAGGCCCTGCATCTAAGACAAGGCATTAGACCCAGCATTTAAGAGATGGCAGTAGATAAAATGTCTTTGTCCAGCATCTGAGAGATGGCAGAAGACCCGACATCTGAAAGACGGCAGTTACACCCAGCATCTGAGAGATGGCAGAAGACCCAGCATCTGAGCGATGGTAGTAGATAACATATCTAAGTCCAGCATCTGAGAGACGGCAGTAGACATAGCATGTGAGAGAGGGCACTCGACCCAGCATCTGCAAGATGGCAGTAGATAACATGTCTATGTCCAGCATCTGAGAGATGGCAGAAGACCCAACATCTGAAAGAAGGCAGTTACACCCAGCATCTGAGAGATGGCAGAAGACCCAGCATCTGCGAGATGGCAGTAGATAACATATCTAAGTCCAGCATCTGAGAGACGGCAGTAGACCCAGCATCTGGGAGACGACAGTAGACCAAGCATCTGAGAGCTGGCAGTACACCGAGCATCTGAGAGACGGCAGTAGATAACAGGTCTATGCCCAGCATCTGAGAGACGGCAGTAGACCCAGCATCTAAGAGACAGCAGTAGAACCAGCATCTGAGAGATGGCAGTAGAACGAACATCTGAGAGTTGGCAGTACACCCAGCATCTGAGAGATGGCAGAAAACCCAGCAACTGAGAGATGGCAGTAGATAACATATCTATGTCCAGCATCTGAGAGACAGCAGTACACACAGTATCTGAGAGACGGCAGTAGACCCAGCATCTGAGAGAAGGCAATAGATAACATGTCTATGTCCAGCATCTGAGAGACGGCAGTTGACCCTGCATCTGAGAGTCGGCAGTAGACCCTGCATCTGAGAGACGGAAGTACACCCAGCATCTGAGAGATGGCAGTACACCCAGCATCTGAGAGATGGCTGTAGATAACATATCTGTGTCCAGCATCTGAGACGGCAGAAGACCCAGCATCTGAGAGACGGCAGTAGACCCAGCATCTGAGAGTGGGCAGTAGACCCAGCATTTGAGAGATGGCAGTAGATAACATGTCTATGTCTAGAATCTGAGAGACTGCAGTAGACCCAGCATCTGAGAGACGGCAGTACACCCAGCATCTGAAAGATGGCAGAAGTCTCAGCATCTGAGAGACGGCAGTACACCCAGCCTCTGAAAGATGGCAGTAAACCCAGTATCTGAGAGATGGCAGTAGACCCAGCATCTGAGAGACAATAGACTCAGCATCTGAGAGACAGCAGTAGACCCAGCATCTGAGAGATGGCAGTAAATAACATGTCTATGTCCAGCATCTGAGAGACTGCAGCAGACCCAGTATCTGAGAGATGGCAGCAGACCCAGCATCTGAGAGATGGCAGCAGACCAAGCATCTGAGAGATGGCAGTAGATACAATTTCTATGTCCAGCCTCTGAGAGACAACAGTGGACCCTGCATCTGGGAGGTGGCAGTATATAACATGTCTATCTCCAGCATCTGAGAGACTGCAGTAGACCCAGCATCTGAGAGACGGCAGTAGACCCAGCATCTGAGAGATGGCAGGACACCCAGCATCTGAGAGAAGGCAATAGATAACATGTCTATGTCCAGCATCTGAGAGACGGCAGTTGACCCTGCATCTGAGAGTCGGCAGTAGACCCTGCATCTGAGAGACGGCAGTACACCCAGCATCTGAGAGATGGCAGTACACCCAGCATCTGAGAGATGGCTGTAGATAACATATCTGTGTCCAGCATCTGAGACGGCAGAAGACCCAGCATCTGAGAGACGGCAGTAGACCCAGCATCTGAGAGTGGGCAGTAGACCCAGCATCTGAGAGATGGCAGTAGATAACATGTCTATGTCTAGAATCTGAGAGACGGCAGTAGACCCCGCATCTGAGAGACGGCAGTACACCCAGCATCTGAAAGATGGCAGAAGACTCAGCATCTGAGAGACGGCAGTACACCCTGCCTCTGAAAGATGGCAGTAAACCCAGTATCTGAGAGATGGCAGTAGACCCAGCATCTGAGAGACAATAGACTCAGCATCTGAGAGACGGCAGTAGACCCAGCATCTGAGAGATGGCAGTAAATAACATGTCTATGTCCAGCATCTGAGAGACTGCAGCAGACCCAGTATCTGAGAGATGGCAGCAGACCCAGCATCTGAGAGATGGCAGCAGACCAAGCATCTGAGAGATGGCAGTAGATAAAATTTCTATGTCCAGCCTCTGAGACACAACAGTGGACCCTGCATCTGGGAGGTGGCAGTATATAACATGTCTATCTCCAGCATCTGAGAGACTGCAGTAGACCCAGCATCTGAGAGATGGCAGTACACCCAGCATCTGAGAGACGGCAGTAGATAACATGTCTATGTCCAGCATCTGAGAGCCGGCAGTAGACCCAGCATCTTTGAGACGGCAGTCGACACCAGCATCCGAGATATGACAATAGATAACATGTCTATGTCCAGCATCTGAGAGACTGCAGTAGACCCAGTATCTGAGAGACGGCAGTAGACCCAGCATCTGAGAGACTGCAGTACACTCAGCACCTGAGAGATGGCAGCAGATAACATGTCTATGTCCAGCATCTGAGAGATGGCAGAAGACCCAGCATCTGAGAGACGGCAGTACACCCAGCATCTGAGAGATGGCAGAAAACCCAGCATCTGAGAGATAGCACTAGGTAAAATATCTATGTCCAGCATCTGAGAGACGGCAATAGACCCTGCATCTGAGAGACAGCAGTATATATCGTGTCTGTTAGAACTGGGGTCACCAATTCCGACGTGGTAGCTTGGCGCGAGGTAGAAAGGCACCCCAAGGGAATGTGTAAAGCGGTTGTGCAGCACTCCCCCACCCGGACTCAGTAATGCACACACAATGAAGGACACCACACCAAGTTGACTGGTAAAAACAGGATCCTTTATCTATTTCAAGTCATGGCGAATCAATTCATTTCAGGAATAATGCAGATAATCTCACAACAACAGTAAATTCATTCGAGTAACTAAGACAGGTAATCGCAGGGCAACAAATAATTCATTCCAGCAAATAAAGCAGTGAATTTCAGGGCAACAGTCAGTTCATTCAAATCAATGGGTCAGCGAATCTCAAGATGACAGTTAATTAATTTCTGCACAAAACTGGCGTAAATTCCTCTCTAAAACATCAGTCCCATAACAACAAGGTTCTCGGTAGCCGGGGGCATCATAGGCAACAACATTTCTGTGTTCACATAATCAGAGTAGCACCGGGTTGGTAGGGACATTCCAGGCAACATTTCGGGCCCGATTCACAGAACTAACTTCAGACAAAATCCTAAACTTACTACCATTTTGGTATTCACAGAAGGCACTTACTCACGTCAGTATTCAGAGAAGTTAGGAGTCCTAACTTTAGGACTCCTAAATGCCTTCTGTGAATACCGAAAGTCTTAAAATTAGAATTTTTCTCAGTTTTGGAGTCCTAAAGTTAGGACTCCTAACTTTACTACTACTAAACTGAGAAAAATCCTAATTTTAAGGCTTTCGGTATTCACAGAAGGCATTTAGGAGTCCTAAAGTTAGGAGTCCTAACTTTACTACTTCTAAATTGAGAAAAATCCTAATTTTAAGACGTTCCATATTCACAGGAGGCATTTAGGAGTCCTAAAGTTAGGAGTCCTAACTGTACTACTACTAAACTGAGAAAAATCCTAATTTTAAGACTTTCGGTATTCACAGAAGGCATTTAGGAGTCCTAAAGTTAGGACTCCTAACTTCTGTGAATACCAAAATGAGTACGTGTCTTCTGTGAATACCAAAATGAGTAAGTGCCTTCTGTGAATACCTAAATGGTAGTAAGTTTAGGATTTTGTCTTAAATTAGTTCTGTGAATCAGGCCCTTCCTGTGTAGGGACTCTCTAAGCAGGGCATAGAACAAGGGCTAATCCATGTGGCAGGACTTCTACATCTAGCACAGTCTTAGGCCCGGTCCGGCTCAACCGTTCCACAATGAAGGTTCAAATGGGCCTTCAGGGCCCGGTTGCAGCTCCCGGAGGGGAGCGGGGGTCACGGGGTTGCCACTCTGTTCCCGAGGAGCTTCTCGGCAGCCCCGCTTTCCCCTGTGATCTCTGCCCTCCCCCAGGGGGGTTACCTGTAAGCTTCGGGCCTCGGTAGGCCTGCTCGGCTCTGTCCCGACCTGGGGGAAGGTCGGGGCCTCCCGCTCTCCTTGGAGCCCCCGCTTCGATGTTTCCAGTGGGCTCCGGGCCTTCCGGGTCTCTTCTCATCCGAGGAGCCAATGGGGTTGCTGCGTTCTGAGGACCGGGCACAGAAGCCAATGAGATGGCAGCTTCCGTGGGGCGCGGCCGCAGGGACCAAAGGAGGGCCGCGCCCGCTGCTCGATGCGGCTGGTGATGTCAGTCTCTGGGGAACGCCCCGGGGCCTAGCGTAGCCTCCCTCACTACCGCTGCGGCCCTCCCAGGCATCGGGGGCCGCAGCGGAGAACTCGGGTGGCAGATGGCCCTCAGGGCAGCGGGCGCCGGGGCCGCGGCAGTTACTCTCAGTCCTAAGGCGTGATCCGTGGCAGCGCCCAACCCGGGCTCACCAGCAAGAGACACCGGCGGCCCCTCGGATGTCCCAGCGCCCGGGCAGCAGCAGTGAGAGATGGCAGTAGAACCAGCATCTGAGAGACGGCAGTAGACCCAGCATCTGAGAGACGGCAGTAGACCCAGCATCTGAGAGACGGCAGTACACCCAACATCTGAGAGATGGCAGAAAACCCGGCATCTGAGAGATGGCAGATAACCCAGCATCTGAGAGACAGCAGTAGATAACATGTCTATGTCCAGCATCTGAGAGTCGGCAGTAGACCCTGCATCTGAGAGTCGGCAGTAGACCCTACATCTGAGAGTCGGCAGTAGACCCTGCATCTGAGAGACGGCAGTACACCCAGCATCTGAGAGATGGCAGTACACCCAGCATCTGAGAGATGGCTGTAGATAACATATCTGTGCCCAGAATCTGAGAGACGGCAGTAGACCCAGGATCTGAGAGATGGCAGTAGACCCTGCATCTGAGAGACGACAGTAGACTCAGCATCTGAGAGACGGCAGTAAACCCAGAATCTGAGAGATGGCAGTAGATCCAGCATCTGAGAGACGGCAGTAGACCCATCATCTGATAGAGGACAGTACACCCAGCATCTGAGAGATGGCAGAAGATAACATTTCTATGTCCAGCATCTGAGAAACGGCAGTAGACCCTGCATCTGAGAGATGGCAGTAGACCCTGCATCTGAGAGATGGCAGTAGATGACATTTCTATGTCCAGCATCTGAGAGACGGCAGTAGACCCAGCATCTCAGAGACAGCAGTAAACCCTGCATCTGAGAGACGGCAGTAGACCCAGCATCTGAGAGACGGCAGAAGACCCAGCATCTGAGAGATGGCAGTAGATAACATATCTATATCCAGCATCTGAGAGACAGCAGTAGACCCTGCATCTGAGAAACTGCAGTAAACCCTGCATCTGAGAGACGGCAGTAGACCCTGCATCTGAGAGATGGCAGAAGACCCAGCTTCTGAGAGATGGCTGTAGATAACATATCTGTGTCCAGCATCTGAGAGACAGCAGTAGACCCAGCATCTGCGAGACGACAGCAGACCCAGCATCTGAGAGATGGCAGCAGACCCAGCATCTGAGAGATGGCAGTAGACCCTGCATCTGAGAGATGGCAGTAGACCCTGCATCTGCAAGATGGCAGCAGACCCAGCATCTGAGAGATGGCAGTAGACCCTGCATCTGAGAGATTGCAGTAGACCCTGCATCAGAGAGACAGCAGTAGACCCTGCATCTAAGAGATGGCAGTAGACCCTGCATCTGAGAGACAGCAGTAGACCCAGCATCTGAGAGACGGCAGTATACCCTGCATCTGAGAGACAGCAGTAGACCCAGCATCTAAGAGATGGCAGTACAACCAGAATCTGGGGGAAGGCACTAGATAACATGTCTATGTCCAGCATCTGAGAGACGGTAGTAGACCCTGCATCTGAGAGATGGCAGTAGACCCAGCATATGAAAGATGGCAGCAGACCCAGAATCTGCGAGATGGCAGTAAACCCAGCATCTGAGAGATGACAGTATACCCAGCATCTAAGACATGGCAGCAGACCCAGCATCTGAGAGATGGCAGTAGGCCCTGCATCTAAGAGACGGCAGTAGACCCAGCATCTAATAGATGACAGTAGATAACATGTCTATGTTCAGCATCTGAGAGATCGCAGAAGACCCAACATCTGAAAGACGGCAGTCGATAACATATCTAAGTCCAGCATCAGAGAGACGGCAGTAGACCCAGCTTCTGAGAATGGGCAGTAGACCCAGCATCTGCGAGATGGTAGTAGACAACATGTCTATGTCCAGCATCTGAGAGACGGCAGTAGACCCAGCACCTGAGAGATAGCAGTACACCCAGCATCTGAGAGATGGCAGAAAACCCGGCATCTGAGAGATGGCAGATAACCCAGCATCTGAGAGACAGCAGTAGACCCAGCATCTAAGAGATGGCAGTACAACCAGAATCTGGGGGAAGGCACTAGATAACATGTCTATGTCCAGCATCTGAGAGACGGTAGTAGACCCTGCATCTGAGAGATGGCAGTAGACCCAGCATATGAAAGATGGCAGCAGACCCAGAATCTGCGAGATGGCAGCAGACCCAGCATCTGAGAGATGGCAGTAGGCCCTGCATCTAAGAGACGGCAGTAGACCCAGCATCTAATAGATGACAGTAGATAACATGTCTATGTTCAGCATCTGAGAGATCGCAGAAGACCCAACATCTGAAAGACGGCAGTCGATAACATATCTAAGTCCAGCATCAGAGAGACGGCAGTAGACCCAGCTTCTGAGAATGGGCAGTAGACCCAGCATCTGCGAGATGGTAGTAGACAACATGTCTATGTCCAGCATCTGAGAGTCGGCAGTAGACCCTGCATCTGAGAGTCGGCAGTAGACCGCTGCATCTGAGAGTCGGCAGTAGACCCTGCATCTGAGAGACGGCAGTACACCCAGCATCTGAGAGATAGCTGTAGATAACATATCTGTGCCCAGCATCTGAGAGACGGCAGTAGACCCAGGATCTGAGAGATGGCAGTAGACCCAGCATCTGAGAGACGACAGTAGACTCAGCATCTGAGAGACGGCAGTAAACCCATAATCTGAGAGATGGCAGTAGATCTAGCATCTGAGAGACGGCAGTAGACCCATCATCTGATAGATGACAGTACACCCAGCATCTGAGAGATGGCAGAAGATAACAATTCTATGTCCAGCATCTGAGAAGCGGCAGTAGACCCTGCATCTGAGAGATGGCAGTAGACCCAGCAGCTGAGAGATGGCAGTAGATAACATATCTATGTCCAGCATCTGAGAGACGGCAGTAGACCCTGCATCTGAGAGATGGCAGTAGATGACATTTCTATGTCCAGCATCTGAGAGACGGCAGTAGACCCAGCATCTCAGAGACAGCAGTATAACCTGCATCTGAGAGACGGCAGTAGACCCAGCATCTGAGAGATGGCAGAAGACCCAGCATCTGAGAGATGGCAGTAGATAACATATCTATATCCAGCATCTGAGAGACAGCAGTAGACCCTGCATCTGAGAAACTGCAGTAAACCCTGCATCTGAGAGACGGCAGTAGACCCTGCATCTGAGAGATGGCAGAAGACCCAGCTTCTAAGAGATGGCTGTAGATAACATATCTGTGCCCAGCATCTGAGAGACAGCAGTAGACCCAGCATCTGCGAGACGACAGCAGACCCAGTATCTGAGAGATGGCAGCAGACCCAGCATCTGAGAGATGGCAGTAGACCCAGCATCTGCGAGATGGCAGCAGACCCAGCATCTGAGAGATGGCAGTAGACCCTGCATCTGAGAGATGGCAGTAGACCCTGCATCAGAGAGACAGCAGTAGACCCTGCATCTAAGAGATGGCAGCAGCCCCTGCATCTGAGAGACAGCAGTAGACCCTGCATCTGAGAGACAGCAGTAGACCCAGCATCTAAGAGATGGCAGTACACCCAGAATCTGGGGGACGGCACTAGATAACATGTCTATGTCCAGCATCTGAGAGACGGCAGTAGACCCAGCATCTGCGAGATGGCAGTAGACCCAGCATCTGAGAGATGACAGTAGACCCAACATCTGAAAGACGGCAGTTACACCCAGCATCTGAGAGATCGCAGAAAACCCAGCATCTGAGAGATGGCAGTAGATAACATGTCTATGTCCAGCATCTGAGAGACGGCAGTTGACCCTGCATCTGAGAGTCGGCAGTAGACCCTGCATCTGAGAGACGGCAGTACACCCAGCATCTGAGAGATGGCTGTAAATAACATCTCTGTGTCCTGCATCTGAGACGGCAGAAGACCCAGCATCTGAGAGACGGCAGTAGATAACATATCTAAGTCCAGCATCAGAGAGACGGCAGTAGACCCAGCATCTGAGAATGGGCAGTAGACCCAGCATCTGGAGATGGCAGTAGACAACATGTCTATGTCTAGAATCTGAGAGACGGCAGTAGACCCAGCATCTGAGAGACGGCAGTACACCCAGCATCTGAAAGATGGCAGAAGACTCAGCATCTGAGAGACGGCAGTACACCCAGCATCTGAAAGATGGCAGTAAACCCAGTATCTGAGAGATGGCAGTAGACCCAGCATCTGAGAGACAATAGACTCAGCATCTGAGAGACGGCAGTAGACCCAGCATCTGAGAGATGGCAGTAAATAACATGTCTATGTCCAGCATCTGAGAGACTGCAGCAGACCCAGTATCTGAGAGATGGCAGCAGACCCAGCATCTGAGAGATGGCAGCAGACCAAGCATCTGAGAGATGGCAGTAGATAACATGTCTATGTCCAGCATCTGAGAGACTGCAGTAGACCCAACATCTGAGAGCCGGCAGTAGACCCAGTATCTAAGAGATGGCAGTCGACACCAGCATCCGAGATATGACAATAGATAACATTTCTATGTCCAGCATCTGAGAGACTGCAGTAGACCCAGTATCTGAGAGACAGCAGTAGACCCTGCATCTGAGAGATGGCAGTAGATAACATGTCTATGTCCAGCATCTGAGAGACGGCAGTAGACCCATCATCTGAGAGATGGCAAAAGACCCAGCATCTGAGACACAGCAGTACACCCTGCATCTGAGAGACAGCAGTACACTCAGCATCTGAGAGATGGCAGAAGATCCAGCATCTGAGAGACGGCAGTAGATAACATGTCTATGTCCAGCATCTGAGAGACGGCAGTAGACCCAGCATCTGAGAGACGGCAGTAGATAACATGTCTATGTCCAGCATCTGAGAGACAGCAGTAGACCCAGCATCTGAGAGACGGCAGTAGACCTAGCATCTGAGAGATGGCAGTAGATAACATGCCTATGTCTAGCATCTGAGAGACGGCAGTAGACCCACCATCTGAGAGACAGCAGTACACCCAGCATCTGAGAGATGGCAGAAGACCCAGCATCTGAGAGATGGCAGAAGACCCAGCATCTGAGAGACGGCAGTACACCCAGCATCTGAGAGATTGCAGAAGACCCTGCATCTGAAAGACGGCAGTACACCCAGCATCTGAGAGACTGCGGTACACTCAGCACCGAGAGATGGCAGCAGATAACATGTCTATATCCAACATCTGAGAGATGGCAGAAGACCCAGCATCTGAGAGACGGCAGTACACCCAGCATCTGAGAGATGGCAGAAAACCCAGCATCTGAGAGATAGCACTAGGTAAAATATCTATGTCCAGCATCTGAGAGACGGCAATAGACCCTGCATCTGAGAGACAGCAGTATATATCATGTCTGTTAGAACTGGGGTCACCAATTCCGACGTGGTAGCTTGGCGCGAGGTAGAAAGGCACCCGAAGGCAATGTGTAAAGCGGTTGTGCAGCACTCCTTCACCCGGACTCAGTAATGCACACACAATGAAGGACACCACACCAAGTTGACTGGTAAAAACAGGATCCTTTATCTATTTCAAGTCAAGGCAAATCAATTCATTTCAGGAATAATGCAGATAATCTCACAACAACAGTAAATTCATTCGAGTAACTAAGACAGGTAATCGCAGGGCAACAAATAATTCATTCCAGCAAATAAAGCAGTGAATTTCAGGGCAACAGTCAGTTCATTCAAATCAATGAATCAGCGAATCTCAAGATGACAGGTAATTAATTTCTGCACAAAACTGGCGTAAATTCCTCTCTAAAACATCAGTCCCATAACAACAAGGTTCTCGGTAGCCGGGGGCATCATAGGCAACAACATTTCTGTGTTCACATTAATCAGAATAGCACCGGGTTGGTAGGGACATTCCAGGCAACATTTCGGGCCCGATTCACAGAACTAACTTCAGACAAAATCCTAAACTTACTACCATTTTGGTATTCACAGAAGGCACTTACTCATTTTGGTATTCACAGAAGACACTTACTCACTTCAGTATTCACAGAAGTTAGGAGTCCTAACTTTAGGACTCCTAAATGCCTTCTGTGAATACCGAAAGTCTTAAAATTAGGATTTTTCTCAGTTTTGGAGTCCTAAAGTTAGGACTCCTAACTTTACTACTACTAAACTGAGAAAAATCCTAATTTTAAGGCTTTCGGTATTCACAGAAGGCATTTAGGAGTCCTACAGTTAGGAGTCCTAACTTTACTACTACTAAATTGAGAAAAATCCTAATTTTAAGGCTTTCGGTATTCACAGAAGACATTTAGGAGTCCTAAAGTTAGGAGTCCTAACTATACTACTACTAAACTGAGAGAAATCCTAATTGTAAGGCTTTCGGTATTCACAGAAGGCATTTAGGAGTTCTAAAGTTAGGAGACCTAACTTTACTACTACTAAATTGAGAAAAATCCTAATTTTAAGACATTTTTCGTATTCACAGAAGGCATTTAGGAGTCCTAAAGTTAGGAGTCCTAACTGTACTACTACTAAACTGAGAAAAATCCTAATTTTAAGACTTTCGGTATTCACAGAAGGCATTTAGGAGTCCTAAAGTTAGGACTCCTAACTTCTGTGAATACCAAAATGAGTAAATGTCTTCTGTGAATACCAAAATGAGTAAGTGCCTTCTGTGAATACCAAAATGGTAGTAAGTTTAGGATTTTGTCTTAAATTAGTTCTGTGAATCGGGCCCTTCCTGTGTAGGGACTCTCTAAGCAGGGCATAGAACAAGGGCTAATCCATGTGGCAGGACTTCTACATCTAGCACAGTCTTAGGCCCGGTCCGGCTCAACCGTTCCACAATGAAGGTTCAAATGGGCCTTCAGGGCCCGGTTGCAGCTCCCGGAGGGGAGCGGGGGTCACGGGGCTGCCACTCTGTTCCCGAGGAGCTTCTCGGCAGCCCCGCTTTCCCCTGTGATCGCTGCCCTCCCCCAGGGGGGTTACCTGTAAGCTTCGGGCCTCGGTAGGCCTGCTCGGATCTGTCCCGACCTGGGGGAAGGTCGGGGGCTCCCGCTCTCCTTGGAGCCCCCGCTGCGATGTTCCCAGTGGGCTCCGGGCCTTCCGGGTCTCACCTCGGCCGAGGAGCCAATGGGGTTGCTGCGTTCTGGGGACTGGGCACAGAAGCCAATGAGATGGCAGCTTCCGTGGGGCGCGGCCGCAGGGACCAATGGAGGGCCGCGCCCGCTGCTGGATGCGGCTGGTGACGTCAGTCTCTGGGGAGCGCCCCGGGGCCTAGCGTAGCCTCCCTCACTACCGCTGCGGCGCTCCCAGGCTTCGGGGGCCGCAGCAGAGAACTCGGGTGGCAGATGGACCTCAGGGCAGCGGGCGCCGGGGCCGCGGCAGTTACTCTCAGTCCTAAGGCGTGCTCCGCGGCAGCGCCCAACCCGGGCTCACCAGCAAGAGACACCGGCGGCCCCTCGGATGTCCCAGCGCCCGGGCCGCAGCAGTGATCCTCGGCAGATATGGTGCTTTCTGACACAGCGCTAGGGTGCAGGTACCGGGCTGCAGTGATGATGGGTGTGCGGCCCTTAAAGGTCACAGCGCTTGGGAGTCTTAACAGGTAGGGGGCATAGCATTAGTACAGCCTCGGCCTGGGCTGCGGCGGTGATGGGCTGGCAGCGCTTTGAGGTCACAGCGCATAGGAGTCTTAACATGCAGGGGGCATAGCAGTTCCAACCATATAGCGCTAGGGGGGCGCAGTTCTGGCAGTTTAGCGCTAGGTGGGCACAGTGCTTTACCAGCAGTTCCTGATCAGCAGCACCCACAGCAGGCAGTCCCCTTTTTCTTTACAGTGCCTGGGTGGCACAGCGCTTATCTTGGGGGGAGAAGATGGCTGGTCTCAGTTGCAGGTTGTTGGGGGGAGAGTAGGGGTTGAGTTGGCAGGCATAGGAGGGCAGGAGGGTTCCCTGCAGCGCACTGGAGTTGGTCCCCTGGGCTCCCCCTCACTGGGCAAGATCAGCCGGCTGGCAGAATCCCTCATCTAACTTGGGTACAGCAGGGCCTAAGCTCAGTCAGTCCGAATAGTGTAGGTTTCTCCCCTAGGCCCAACCGCCTACGCTCCGGCAGAGGTTCCCCCAGGTCCAGTGGTGCCCCAACTGACTAGTTCAGTTTCCCTCCTTTCCTCTTATACCCCTAGGTCAGGTGACCCTCCTGTAAAGGCGGCAAAGAATAACCCCTCCCAGGGCTGGAAGGTTCCAGGAGCTTCCACATGTTGGTCTATGGGACAAAAAGGCGGGATGGTAAAGATACAGTAATAAGATGTCCCAGCCTGCTCCTAACCACTAGTGCGTGTATGCAATGGCCACTCCGCAGTAGCAGGGGCCTGTGGCAGCCATGTTATTAGGAGAGAGCACCTGCACCTCAGCACTGTTTGGCAGTGGTAAGATGCCCAGAGGCCTAGGGCCAACAAAACGTTGGTGGCAAAAATGAGGCGACAAGGGCGAAAAAGCGGGGTAAGACCACCATAGGGCTGACAGGTCTAACAAAGTCTATCACCAGCATCTGAGAGACGGCAGTAGACCCAGCATCTGAGAGATGGCAGTAGACCCAGCATCTTAGAGACAGCTGTAGACCCTGCATCTGAGAGATGTCAGTAGATAACTTGTCTATGTCTAGCATCTGAGAGACGGCAGTAGACCCAGCATCTGAGAGACGGCAGTAGACCCACAATCTCAGAGACGGCAGTAAACCCTGTATCTGAGAGACGGCAGTAGACCCAGAATCTGAGAGACGGCAGAACACCCAGCATCTGAGAGATGGCAGTAGATAACATGTCTAAGTCCAGCATCTGAGAGACGGCAGTCGGCCCTGCATCTTTCAGATGGCAGTAGACCCTGCATCTGAGAAACTGCAGTAGACCCTGCATCTGAGAGATGGCAGAAGACCCAGCTTCTGAGAGATGGCTGTAGATAACATATCTGTGTCCAGCATCTGAGAGACAGCAGTAGACCCAGCATCTGTGAGATGGCAGCAGACCCAGTATCTGAGAGACGACAATAGACTCAGCATCTGAGAGACAGCAGTGGACCCAGCATGTGAGAGATGGCAAGAGACCCAGCATCTGAGAGATGGCAAGAGACCCAGCATCTGAGAGATGGCAGTAGACCCAGCATCTGAGAGATGGCAGTAGACCCAGCATCTGAGAGATGGCAGTAGACCCTGCATCTGCGAGATTGCAGCAGACCCAGCATCTGAGAGATGGGAGTAGACCCAGCGTCTGAGAGATGGCAGCAGACCCTGCATCTGACAAATGACAGCAGACCCAGCATCTGAGAGATGGCAGTAGATAACATTTCCATGTCCAGCCTCTGAGAGACGACAGTAGACCCTGCATTAGAGAGACAGCAGTAGACCCTGCATCTAAGAGATGGCAGTAGACCCTGCATCTGAGAGACGGCAGTAGACCCAGCATCTGAGAGACGGCAGTAGACCCTGCATCTGAGAGACAGCAGTAGACCCAGCATCTGAGAGATGGCAGTACACCCAGAATCTGAGAGACGGCACTAGATAACATGTCCATATCCAGCATCTTAGAGACAGCAGTAGACCCTGCATCTGAGAGATGGCAGTAGACCCAGCATATGAAAGATGTCAGCAGACCCAGCATCTGCAAGATGGCAGTAGACGCAGCATCTGAGAGATGGCAGTAGATAACATTTCAATGTCCAGCATCTGAGAGACGGCAGTAGACCCTGCATCTGAGAGACCCTGCATCTAAGAGACGGCAGTAGACCCAGCATCTAAGAGATGGCAGTAGATAACATTTCTATGTCCAGCATCTGAGAGACGGCAGTAGACCCTGCATCTGAGAGACGGCAGTAGACCCTGCATCTAAGAGACGGCAGTAGACCCAGCATCTAAGAGATGGCAGTAGATAACATGTCTATGTCCAGCATCTGAGAGACAGCAGTAGACCCAGCATCTGAGAGACAGCAGTAGACCCAGCATCTGAGAGATGGCAGTACACCGAGCATCTGAGAGACGGCAGTAGATAACAGGTCTATGCCCAGCATCTGAGAGACGGCAGTAGACCCAGCATCTGAGAGACAGCAGTAGACCCAGCATCTGAGAGATGGCAGTAGAACCAGCATCTGAGAGATGGCAGTAGACCCAGCATCTGAGAGACGGCAGTAGACCCAGCATATGAGAGATGGCAGTACACCCAGCATCTGAGAGATGGCAGAAAACCCGGCATCTGAGAGATGGCAGAAAACCCAGCATCTGAGAGACAGCAGTAGATAACATGTCCATGTCCAGCATCTGAGAGTCGGCAGTAGACCCTGCATCTGAGAGTCGGCAGTAGACCCTGCATCTGAGCGACGGCAGTACACCCAGCATCTGAGAGATGGCAGTACACCCAGCATCTGAGAGATGGCAGTACACCCAGCATCTGAGAGATGGCAGTATACCCAGTATCTGAGAGATGTCAGTAGACCCAGCATCTGAGAGACAATAGACCCAGCATCTGAGAGATGGCAGCAGACCCAGCATCTGAGAGATGGCCATAGATAACATTTCTATGTCCAGCGTCTGAGAGACAGCAGTGGACCCTGCATCTGAGAGACGGCAGTATATAACATGTCTTTCTCCAGCATCTAAGAGTTGGCAGTAGACCCAGCATTTGAGAGATGGCAATACAACTAGCATCTGACAGACAGCATTAGATAACATGTTTATGTCCAGCATCTTAGAGACCGCAGTAAACCCAGCATCTGAGAGACGGCAGTAGGCTCAGCATCTGAGAGATGGCAGAAGACCCAGCATCTGAGAGACGGCAGACGACCGAGCATCTGAGAGACGGCAGTAGACCCAGCATCTGAGAGATGGCAGTAAATAACATGTCTATGTCCAGCATCTGAGAGACGGCAGTACACTCAGCATCTGTGAGACGGCAGTAGACATAGTATCTGAGAGATGGCAGTAGACACCAGCATCCGAGGGATGACAATAGATAACATGTCTATGTCCAGCATCTGAGAGACGGCAGTAGACCCAGCATCTAAAAGATCGCAAAAGACCCAGCATCTGAGAGACAGCAGTACACTCAGCATCTGAGAGACTGCATCAGACCCAGTATCTGAGAGATGACAGCAGACCCAGCATCTGAGAGATGGCAGCAGACCAAGCATCTGAGAGATGGCAGTAGATAAAATTTCTATGTCCAGCCTCTGAGAGACAACAGTGGACCCTGCATCTGAGAGGCGGCAGTATATAACATGTCTATCTCCAGCATCTGAGAGACGGCAGTAGATAACATGTCTATGTCCAGCATCTGAGAGACTGCAGTAGACCCAGCATCTGAGAGACGTCAGCAGACCCAGCATCTAAGAGATGGCAGTACACCCAGCATCTGAGAGACGGCAGTAGATAACATGTCAATGTCCAGCATCTGAGAGACAGCAGTAGATCCTGCATCTGAGAGATGGCAGTAGATGACATTTCTATGTCCAGCATCTGAGAGACGGCAGTAGACCCAGCATCTCAGAGACAGCAGCAGACCCAGCATCTGAGAGATGGCAGTAGACCCAGCACCTGAGAGACGGCAGTAGACCCATCATCTGATAGATGACAGTACACCCAGCATCTGAGAGATGGCAGAAGATAACATTTCTATGTCCAGCATCTGAGAAACGGCAGTAGACCCTGCATCTGAGAGATGGCAGTAGACCCTGCATCTGAGAGATGGCAGTAGACCCAGCAGCTGAGAGATGGCAGTAGATAACATATCTATGTCCAGCATCTGAGAGACGGCAGTAGATCCTGCATCTGAGAGATGGCAGTAGATCTAACTTTAGGACTACTAAATTGAGAAAAATCCTAATTTTAAGACTTTCGGTATTCACAGAAGGCATTTAGGAGTCCTAAAGTTAGGAGTCCTAACTATACTACTGCTAAACTGAGAAAAATCCTAATTTTAAGACTTTCGGTATTCACAGAAGGCATTTAGGAGTCCTAAAGTTAGGAGTCCTAAATTTAGGACTACTAAATTGAGAAAAATCCTAATTTTAAGACTTTCGGTATTCACAGAAGGCATTTAGGAGTCCTAAAGTTAGGAGTCCTAACTATACTACTACTAAACTGAGAAAAATCCTAATTTTAAGACTTTCGGTATTCACAGAAGGCATTTAGGAGTCCTAAAGTTAGGACTCCTAACTTCTGTGAATACCGAAATGAGTAAGTGCCTTCTGTGAATACCAAAATGAGTAAGTGCCTTCTGTGAATACCAAAATGGTAGTAAGTTTAGGATTTTGTCTTAAGTTAGTTCTGTGAATCGGGCCCATTATGTTTATGTCCAGCATCTGAGAGACGGCAGTAAACCCAGCATCTGAGAGACGGCAGTAGACCCAGCATCTGAGAGGTGGCAGAAGACCCATCATCTGAGAGATGGCAGAAGACCCAGCATCTGAGAGATGGCAGTAGACCCAGCATCTGAGAGATGGCAGTAAATAACATGTCTATGTCCAGCATCTGAGAGACGACAGTAGACTCAGCATCTGTGATACGGCAGTAGACATAGCATCTGAGAGATGGCAGTAGACACCAGCATCCGAGGGATGACAATAGATAACATGTCTATATCCAGCATCTGAGAGACTGCAGTAGACCCAGTATCTGAGAGACGGCAGTAGACCCTGCATCTGAGAGATGGCAGTAGATAACATGTCTATGTCCAGCATCTGCGAGACTGCAGTAGACCCAGCATCTAAAAGATCGCAAAAGACCCAGCATCTGAGAGACAGCAGTACACTCAGCATCTGAGAGATGCCAGAAGACCCAGCATCTGAGAGATGGCAGTAGATAACATGTCTATGTCCAGCATCTGATAGATGTCAGAAGACCCATCATCTGAAAGACGGCAGTACACTCAGCATCTGAGAGATGGCAGAAGACCTAGCATCTTAAGGATGGCAGTAGATAACATATCTAAGCACAACATCTGCGATACGGCAGTAGACTCTGCATCTGAGAGACGGCAGTAGATAACATGTCTATGTCCAGCATCTGTGAGACGGCAGTAGACCCAGCATCTGAGAGACGGCAGTATAAAACATATCTATGTCCAGCATCTGAGAGACGGCAGTAGACACAGCATCTGAGAGACGGCAGTAGACCTAGCATCTGAGAGATGGCAGTAGATAACATGTATATGTTTAGCATCTGAGAGACTGCAGTAGACCCAGCTACTGAGAGACGGCAGTACACCCAGCATCTGAGAGATGGCAGAAGACCTTGCATATGAGAGATGGCAGAAGAACCAGCATCTGAGAGACGGCAGTAGATAACATATCTATGTCCAGCATCTGAGAGATGGCAGTAGACCCAGCACCTGAGAGATGGCAGAAGACCCAGCATCTGAGAGACGGCAGTACACCAAGCATCTGAGAGACGGCAGTAGATAACATGTCTATGTCCAGCATCTGAGAGATGGCAGTAGACCCTGCATCTGAGAGATGGCGGCAGACCCAGAATCTCAGAGATGGCAGCAGACCCAGCAACTGAGAAATGGCAGCAGACCCAGCATTTGACAGACGGCAGTACACCCAGCATCTGAGAGATGGCACAAGACCCAACATCTGAGAGATGGCACGAGACCCAACATCTGAGAGATGGCACAAGACCCAGCATCTGAGAGACGGCAGTACAACCAGCACCTGAGAGATAGCAGAAGACCCAGCATCTGAGAGATGGCACTAGATAAAATATCTATGTCCAGCATCTGAGAGACGGCAATAGACCCTGCATCCGAGAGACGGCAGTATATAACATGTCTATATCCAGCATCTGAGAGACGGCAGTAGATAAGACGGCTATGTCCAGCATCTGAGAGATGGCAGTAGACCCAGCATCTGAGAGACTGCAGTACACCAAGCATCTGAGAGACGGCAGTAGACCCAGCATCTGAGAGACGGCAGCAGACCCAGCATCTGAGAGATGGCAGTACATCCAGCATCTGAGAGATGGCAGAAGACCTAGCATCTGAGAGATGGCAGTAGATAACATATCTATGCCCAGCATCTGAGAGAAGGCAGTAGATAACATGTCTATGTCCAGCATCTGAGAGACTGCAGTAGACCGAGCATCTGAGAGACTGCAGTAGACCAAGCATCTGGGAGATGGCAGACGACCCATAATCTGAGAGATGGCAGTAGCTAAGATATCTATGTCCAGCATCTGAGAGACAGCAATAGATCCAGCATCTGAGAGATGGCAGTAGATAAGATATCTATGTCCAGCATCTGAGAGACGGCAGTAGACCCAGCATCTGAGAGACAGCAGTAGACCCAACATCTGAGAGACGGCAGTAGACCCAGCATCTGAGAGATGGCAGTACACCCAGCATGTGAGAGAAGACAGTAGATAACATGTCCATGTCCAGCATCTGAGAGACAGCACTCAACCCTGCATCTGAGAGATGGTATTAGACCCTGCATCTGAGAACCGGCAGGAGACCCTGCATCTGAGAGACGGCAGTAGACCCTGAATCTGAGAGACGGCAGTAGACCCAGCTTCTGAGAGATGGCAGAAGATCCAGCTTCTGAGAGATGGCAGTAGAAAACATGTCTATGTCCAGCATCTGAGAGACGGCAGTCGACCCTGCATCTGAGAGACGGCAGTAGACCCTGCATCTGAGAGACGGCAGTACACCTAGCATCTGAGAGACGGCAGTACACCTAGCATCTGAGAGATGGCAGTACACCCAGCATCTGAGAGATGGCAGTAGACCCTGAATCTGAGAGATGCAGTAGATAACATATCTATGTCCATAATCTGAGACACTGTAGTAGACCAAGCATCTGAAAGACGGCAGTACACACTGCATCGGAGAGATGGCAGAAGACCCAGCTTCTGAGAGATGGCAGTACACCCAGCATCTGAGAGATGGCAGAAGACCCAGCATCTGAGAGATGGCAGTACACCCAGCATCTGAGAGATGGCAGAAGACCCAGCTTCTGAGAGATGGCAGTTGATAACATATCTATGTCCAGCATCTGGGAGACGGCAGTAGACCCAGCATCTGAAAGACGGCAGTAGACCCAGCATCTGAGAGACGGCAGTAGACCCAGCATCTGAGAGATGGCAGTATACCCAGCATCTGAGAGACGGCAGTAGATAACATGTCTATGTCCAGCATCTGAGAGACAGCAGTGGACCTTGCATCTGAGAGACGGCAGTAGACCCGGCATCAGAGAGACAGCAGTAGAATAAGCATCTGAGAGGCAGCAGTAGAACCAGCATCTGACGGATGGCAGTACACCCAGCATCTGAGAGATGGCAGTACACCCAGCATCTGAGAGATGGCAGCAGACCCAGCATCTGAGAGATGGCAGTAGACCCTGCATCTGAGAGATGGCAGCAGACCCAGCATCTGAGAGATGGCAGCAGACCCAGCATCTGAAAAATGGCAGCAGACCCAGCATCTGAGAGACGGCAGTACGCCCAGCATCTGAGAGATGGCAGAAGACCCAGCATCTGAGAGATGGCACTAGATAAAATATCTATGTCCAGCATCTGAGAGACAGCAATAGACCCTGCATCTGAGAGACGGCAGTATATAAGATGTCTATCTCCAGCATCTGAGAGACGGCAGTAGACCCAGCATCTGAGAGATGGCAGTAGACCCAGCATCTGAGAGACGGCAGCAGACCCAGCATCTGAGAGACGGCAGCAGACCCAGCATCTGAGAGACTGCAGCAGACCCAGCATCTGAGAGATGGCAGTAGACCCAGCACCTGAGATATGGCATAAGACCCAGCATCTGAGAGACGGCAGTACACCAAGCATCTGAGAGACGGCAGTAGACCCTGAATCTGAGAGATGGCAGTAGATAACATGTCTATATCCAGAATCTGAGACATGGCAGTAGACCCAGCATCTGAAAGAAGGTAGAAGATCCAGCATCTGAGAGACGGCAGTAGACCCAGCATCTGAGAGACAGCAGTAGACCCAACATCTGAGAGACGGCAGTAGACCCAGCATCTGAGAGATGGCAGTACACCCAGCATCTGAGAGAAGACAGTAGATAACATGTCCATGTCCAGCATCTGAGAGACAGCAGTCGACCCTGCATCTGAGAGATGGTATTAGACCCTGCATCTGAGAACCGGCAGGAGACCCTGCATCTGAGAGACGGCAGTGGACCCTGAATCTGAGAGACGGCAGTAGACCCAGCTTCTGAGAGATGGCAGAAGATCCAGCTTCTGAGAGATGGCAGTAGACCCTGAATCTGAGAGATGCAGTAGATAACATATCTATGTCCATAATCTGAGACACTGTAGTAGACCAAGCATCTGAAAGACGGCAGTACACACTGCATCGGAGAGATGGCAGAAGACCCAGCTTCTGAGAGATGGCAGTACACCCAGCATCTGAGAGATGGCAGAAGACCCAGCATCTGAGAGATGGCAGTACACACAGCATCTGAGAGATGGCAGAAGACCCAGCTTCTGAGAGATGGCAGTTGATAACATATCTATGTCCAGCATCTAGGAGACGGCAGTAGACACAGCATCTGAAAGACGGCAGTAGACCCAGCATCTGAGAGACGGCAGTAGACCCAGCATCTGAGAGATGGCAGTATACCCAGCATCTGAGAGACGGCAGTAGATAACATGTCTATGTCCAGCATCTGAGAGACGGCAGTCGACCCTGCATCTGAGAGACGGCAGTAGACCCTGCATCTGAGAGACGGCAGTACACCTAGCATCTGAGAGATGGCAGTACACCCAGCATCTGAGAGATGGCAGTAGACCCTGAATCTGAGAGATGCAGTAGATAACATATCTATGTCCATAATCTGAGACACTGTAGTAGACCAAGCATCTGAAAGACGGCAGTACACACTGCATCGGAGAGATGGCAGAAGACCCAGCTTCTGAGAGATGGCAGTACACCCAGCATCTGAGAGATGGCAGAAGACCCAGCATCTGAGAGATGGCAGTACACACAGCATCTGAGAGATGGCAGAAGACCCAGCTTCTGAGAGATGGCAGTTGATAACATATCTATGTCCAGCATCTAGGAGACGGCAGTAGACCCAGCATCTGAGAGATGGCAGTATACCCAGCATCTGAGAGACGGCAGTAGATAACATGTCTATGTCCAGCATCTGAGAGACAGCAGTGGACCTTGCATCTGAGAGACTGCAGTAGACCCGGCATCAGAGAGACAGCAGTAGAACCAGCATCTGAGAGGCAGCAGTAGAACCAGCATCTGACGGATGGCAGTACACCCAGCATCTGAGAGATGGCAGTACACCCAGCATCTGAGAGATGGCAGCAGACCCAGCATCTGAGAGATGGCAGTAGACCCTGCATCTGAGAGATGGCAGCAGACCCAGCATCTGAGAGATGGCAGCAGACCCAGCATCTGAAAAATGGCAGCAGACCCAGCATCTGAGAGACGGCAGTACGCCCAGCATCTGAGAGATGGCAGAAGACCCAGCATCTGAGAGATGGCACTAGATAAAATATCTATGTCCAGCATCTGAGAGACAGCAATAGACCCTGCATCTGAGAGACGGCAGTATATAAGATGTCTATCTCCAGCATCTGAGAGACGGCAGTAGACCCAGCATCTGAGAGATGGCAGTAGACCCAGCATCTGAGAGACGGCAGCAGACCCAGCATCTGAGAGACGGCAGCAGACCCAGCATCTGAGAGACTGCAGCAGACCCAGCATCTGAGAGATGGCAGTAGACCCAGCACCTGAGAGATGGCATAAGACCCAGCATCTGAGAGACGGCAGTACACCAAGCATCTGAGAGACGGCAGTAGACCCTGAATCTGAGAGATGGCAGTAGATAACATGTCTATATCCAGAATCTGAGACATGGCAGTAGACCCAGCATCTGAAAGAAGGCAGAAGATCCAGCATCTGAGAGATGGCAGAAGACCCAGCATCTGGGAGATGGCAGTAGATAACATATCTATGCCCAGCATCTGAGAGACGGCAGTAGATAACATGTCTATGTCCAGCATCTGAGAGACTGCAGTAGACCCAGCAACTGAGAGATGGCAGCAGACTCAGCATCTGAGAGACGGCAGCAGACCCAGCATCTGAGATATGGCAGTACACCCAGCATCTGAGAGACGGCAGTAGATAACATGTCTATGTCCAGCATCTGAGAGACAGCAGTAGACCCAGCATCTGAGAGACAGCAGTAGACCCAGCATCTGAGAGACGGCAGTAGAACCAGCATCTGAGAGATGGCAGTAGAACCAGCATTTGAGAGACTGCAGTAGACCCAGCATCTGAGAAATGGCAGTACACACAGCATCTGAGAGAAGGCAGAAGACCCAGCATCTGAGAGATGGCAGAAGACCCAGCATCTGGGAGATGGCAGAAGACCCAGCATCTGGGAGATGGCAGTAGATAACATATCTATGCCCAGCATCTGAGAGACGGCAGTAGATAACATGTCTATGTCCAGCATCTGAGAGACTGCAGTAGACCCAGCAACTGAGAGATGGCAGCAGACTCAGCATCTGAGAGACGGCAGCAGACCCACTATCTGAGATATGGCAGTACACCCAGCATCTGAGAGACGGCAGTAGATAACATGTCTATGTCCAGCATCTGAGAGACGGCAGTCGACCCTGAATCTGAGAGACGTCAGTAGACCCTGCATCTGAGAGACGGCAGTAGATTCCTCCATCTCAGAGACTGCAGTAGACCCAGGATCTGAGAAATGGCAGTACACCCAGCATCTGAGAGAAGGCAGTAGATAACATGTCTATGTCCAGCATCTGAGAGACGGCAGTCGACCCTGCATCTGAGAGACAGCAGTAGACCTTGCATCTGAGAGACGGCAGTAGACCCTGCATCTGAGAGACTGCAGTAGACCCTGCATCTGTGAGATGGCAGCAGACCCAGCATCTGAGTGATGGCAGTAGACCCAGCATCTGAGTGATGGCAGTAGACCCAGCATCTGAGAGATGGCCGCAGACCCTGCATCTGAGAGATGGCAGTAGACCCAGCATCTGACAGATGGCAGCAGACCCAGCATCTGAGAGATGGCAGCAGACCCAGCATCTGAGAAAGGGCAGTAGATAACATTTCTATGTCCAGCCTCTGAGAGACGACAGTAGACCCTGCATCTGAGAGAAGGCAGTAGACCCTGCATCTGAGAGAAGGCAGTAGACCCTGCATCTAAGAGATGGCAGTAGACCCTGCATCTGAGAGACGGCAGTACACCCTGCATCTGAGAGACAGCAGTAGACCCAGCATCTGAGAGACGGCAGTAGACCCTGCATCTGAGAGACGGCAGTAGACCCAGCTTCTGAGAGATGGCAGTAGACCCTGAATCTGAGAGATGCAGTAGATAACATATCTATGTCCAGAATCTTAGACACTGTAGTAGACCCAGCTTCTGAAAGACGGCAGTACACACTGCATCGGAGACATGGCAGTAGATAACATGTCTATGTCCAGCATCCGAGAGACGTCAGAAGACCCAACATCTGAGAGATGGCAGTACACCGAGCATCTGAGAGATGGCAGAAGACGCAGCTTCTGAGAGATGGTAGAAGACCCAGCATCTGAGAGACGGCAGTAGACCCAGCATCTCAAAGACGGCAGTAGACCCAGCATCTGAGAGACGGCAGTAGACCCAGCATCAGAGAGACGGCAGTAGACCCAGCATCTGAGAGATGGTAGAAGACCCAGCATCTGAGAGATGGCAGTAGATAAGATATCTATGTCCAGCATCTGAGAGACAGCAGTAGACTCAACATCTGAGAGACGGCAGTAGACCCAGCATCTGAGAGATGGCAGTACACCCAGCATCTGAGAGAAGACAGTAGATAACATGTCTATGTCCAGAATCTGAGAGACAGCAGTCGACCCTGCATCTGAGAGATGGTATTAGACCCTGCATCTGAGAGACGGCAGTAGACCCTGCATCTGAGAGACGGCAGTAGACCCTGCATCTGAGAGACGGCAGTAGACCCTGCATCTGAGAGACGGCAGTAGACCCAGCTTCTGAGAGATGGCAGAAGTCCCAGCTTCTGAGAGATGGCAGTAGATAACATGTCTATGTCCAGCATCTGAGAGACGGCAGTAGATCCAGCATCAGAGAGACGGCAGTAGACCCTGCATCTGAGAGACGGCAGTAGACCCTGCATCTGAGAGACGGCAGTAGACCCTGCATCTGAGAGACGGCAGTAGACCCTGCATCTGAGAGATGGCAGTACACCTAGCATCTGAGAGATGGCAGTACACCCAGCATCTGATAGATGTCAGTAGACCCTGAATCTGAGAGATGCAGTAGATAACATATCTATGTCCAGAATCTTAGACACTGTAGTAGACCCAGCTTCTGAAAGACGGCAGTACACACTGCATCGGAGAGATGGCAGTAGATAACATGTCTATGTCCAGCATCCGAGAGACGTCAGAAGACCCAACATCTGAGAGATGGCAGTACACCGAGCATCTGAGAGATGGCAGAAGACGCAGCTTCTGAGAGATGGCAGTTGATAACATAGCTATGTCCAGCATCTGAGAGACGGAAGTTGACCCAGCATCTCAAAGACGGCAGTAGACCCAGCATCTGAGAGACGGCAGTAGACCCAGCATCTGAGAGACAGCAGTATACCCAGCATCCGAGAGACGGCAGTAGATAACATGTCTATGTCCAGCATCTCAGAGACAGCAGTGGACCTTGCATCTGACAGACGGCAGTAGACCCAGCATCAGAGAGGCGGCAGTAGAACCAGCATCTGAGAGGCGGCAGTAGAACCAGCATCTGAGAGACGGCAGTACACCCAGCATCTGAGAGAAGACAGTAGATGACATGTCTATGTCCAGAATCTGAGAGACAGCAGTCAACCCTGCATCTGAGAGATGGTATTAGACCCTGCATCTGAGAGAGGGCAGTATACCCTGCATCTGAGAGACGGCAGTAGACCCTGCATCTGAGAGATGGCAGAAGACCCAGCTTCTGAGAGATGGCTGTAGATAACATATCTGTGTCCAGACCCAGCTTCTAAGAGATGGCAGTAGATAACATGTCTATGTCCAGCATCTGAGAGACGCCAGTCGACCCTGCATCTGAGAGACAGCAGTAGACCCTGCATCTGAGAGACGGCAGTAGACCCTGCATCTGAGAGACGGCAGTAGACCCTGCATCTGAGAGATGGCAGAAGGCCAAGCTTCTGAGAGATGGCTGTAGATAACATATCTGTGTCCAGCATCTGAGAGACTGCAGTAGACCCTGCATCTGTGAGATGGCAGCAGACCCAGCATCTGAGTGATGGCAGTAGACCCAGCATCTGAGAGATGGCAGCAGACCCTGCATCTGAGAGACGGCAGTAGACCCTGCATCTGAGGGACGGCAGTAGACCCTGCATCTGAGAGATGGCAGAAGACCAAGCTTCTGAGAGATGTCTGTAGATAACATATCTGTGTCCAGCATCTGAGAGACTGCAGTAGACCCTGCATCTGTGAGATGGCAGCAGACCCACCATCTGAGCAATGGCAGTACACCCAGCATCTGAGAGACGGCACTAGATAACATGTCTATGTCCAGCATCTGAGAGACGGCAGTAGACCCTGCATCTGGGAGATGGCAGTGGACCCAGCATATGAAAGATGGCAGCAGACCCAGCATCTGCGAGATGGCAGTAGACCCAGCATCTGGGAGATGGCAGCAGACCCAGCATCTGGAAGAAGGCAGTAGATAACATTTCTATGTCCAGCATCTGAGAGATGGCAGTAGACCCTGTATCTGAGAGACGGCAGTAGACCCTGCATCTGAGAGAGGGCAGTAGACCCTGCATCTGAGAGACGGCAGTAGACCCTGCATCTGAGAGATGGCAGAAGACCCAGCTTCTGAGAGATGGCTGTAGATAACATATCTGTGTCCAGACCCAGCTTCTAAGAGATGGCAGTAGATAACATGTCTATGTCCAGCATCTGAGAGACGCCAGTCGACCCTGCATCTGAGAGACAGCAGTAGACCCTGCATCTGAGAGACGGCAGTAGACCCTGCATCTGAGAGACGGCAGTAGACCCTGCATCTGAGAGATGGCAGAAGGCCAAGCTTCTGAGAGATGGCTGTAGATAACATATCTGTGTCCAGCATCTGAGAGACTGCAGTAGACCCTGCATCTGTGAGATGGCAGCAGACCCAGCATCTGAGTGATGGCAGTAGACCCAGCATCTGAGAGATGGCAGCAGACCCTGCATCTGAGAG
This sequence comes from Triturus cristatus, assembly GCF_964204655.1. NCBI lineage: Eukaryota > Metazoa > Chordata > Amphibia > Caudata > Salamandridae > Triturus > Triturus cristatus. Next base: position 286,958,404 of record NC_140584.1, on the reverse strand, counting down.
ACGGCAGTAGACCCTGCATCTGAGGGACGGCAGTAGACCCTGCATCTGAGAGATGGCAGAAGACCAAGCTTCTGAGAGATGTCTGTAGATAACATATCTGTGTCCAGCATCTGAGAGACTGCAGTAGACCCTGCATCTGTGAGATGGCAGCAGACCCACCATCTGAGCAATGGCAGTACACCCAGCATCTGAGAGACGGCACTAGATAACATGTCTATGTCCAGCATCTGAGAGACGGCAGTAGACCCTGCATCTGGGAGATGGCAGTGGACCCAGCATATGAAAGATGGCAGCAGACCCAGCATCTGCGAGATGGCAGTAGACCCAGCATCTGGGAGATGGCAGCAGACCCAGCATCTGGAAGAAGGCAGTAGATAACATTTCTATGTCCAGCATCTGAGAGATGGCAGTAGACCCTGTATCTGAGAGACGGCAGTAGACCCTGCATCTGAGAGACGGCAGCAGACCCTGCATCTGAGAAATGGCAGAAGACCCAGCTTCTGAGAGATGGCTGAAGATAACATATATGTGTCCAGCATCTGAGAGACGGCAGTAGACCCCGCATCTGTGAGATGGCAGCAGACCCAGCATCTGAGAGATGGCAGAAGACCCTGCATCTGAGAGATTGCAGCAGACCCAGCATCTCAGAGATGGCAGCAGACCCAGCATCTGAGAGATGGCAGCAGACCCAGCATCTGAGAGACGGCAGTAGACCCTGCATCTGAGAGATGGCAGCAGACCCAGCATCTGAGAGATGGCAGCAGACCCCAAATCTGAGAGAAGGCAGCAGACCCAGCATCTGAAAAATGGCAGTAGACAACATGTCTATGTCCAGAATCTGAGAGACAGCAGTAGACCCTGCATCTGAGAGATGGTATTAGACCCTGCATCTGAGAGACGGCAGTAGACCCTGCATCTGAGAGACGTCAGTAGACCCTGCATCTGAGAGACGGCAGTAGACCCTGCATCTGAGAGACGGCAGTAGACCCAGCTTCTGAGAGATGGCAGAAGACCCAGCTTCTGAGAGATGGCAGTAGATAACATGTCTATATCCAGCATCTGAGAGACGGCAATCGACCCTGCATCTGAGAGACGGCAGTAGACCCTACATCTGAGAGATGGCAGTACACCTAGCATCTGAGAGATGGCAGTACACCCAGCATCTGATAGATGGCAGTAGACCCTGAATCTGAGAGATGCAGTAGATAACATATCTATGTCCAAAATCTTAGACACTGTAGTAGACCCAGCTTTTGAAAGATGGCAGTACACACTGCATCGGAGAGATGGCAGTAGATAACATGTCTATGTCCAGCATCCGAGAGACGTCAGAAGACCCAACATCTGAGAGATGGCAGTACACCGAGCATCTGAGAGATGGCAGAAGACCCAGCTTCTGAGAGATGGCAGTTGATAACATAGCTATGTCCACCATCTGAGAGACGGCAGTAGCCTCAGCATCTCAAAGACGGCAGTAGACCCAGCATCTGAGACACGGCAGTAGACCCAGCATCTGAGAGACGGCAGTATACCCAGCATCTGAGAGACGGCAGTAGATAACATGTCTATGTCCAGCATCTCAGAGACAGCAGTGGACCTTGCATCTGACAGACGGCAGTAGACCCAGCATCAGAGAGGTGGCAGTAGAACCAGCATCTGAGCGATGGCAGTACACCCAGCATCTGAGAGAAGACAGTAGATGACATGTCTATGTCCAGAATCTGAGAGACAGCAGTCAACCCTGCATCTGAGAGATGGTATTAGACCCTGCATATGAGAAACGGCAGTAGACCCTGCATTTGAGAGACGGCAGTAGACCCTGCATCTGAGAGATGGCAGAAGACCCAGCTTCTGAGAGATGGCTGTAGATAACATATCTGTGTCCAGACCCAGCTTCTAAGAGATGGTAGTAGATAACATGTCTATGTCCAGCATCTGAGAGACGGCAGTCGACCCTGCATCTGAGAGACAGCAGTAGACCCTGCATCTGATCGACGGCAGTAGACCCTGCATCTGAGAGACAGCAGTAGACCCTGCATCTGAGAGATGGCAGAAGACCCAGCTTCTGAGAGATGGCTGTAGATAACATATCTGTGTCCAGCATCTGAGAGACAGCAGTAGACCCAGCATCTGAGAGACAGCAGTAGACCCAGCATCTGAGAGACGGCAGTAGAACCAGCATCTGAGAGATGGCAGTAGAACCAGCATCTGAGAGACTGCAGTAGACCCAGCATCTGAGAAATGGCAGTACACACAGCATCTGAGAGAAGGCAGTAGATAACATGTCTATGTCTAGCATCTGAGAGACGGCAGTCGACCCTGCATCTGAGAGACGGCAGTAGACCCTGCATCTGAGAGACGTCAGTAGATTCCTCCATCTCAGAGACTGCAGTAGACCCAGGATCTGAGAAATGGCAGTACACCCAGCATCTGAGAGAAGGCAGTAGATAACATTTCTATGTCCAGCATCTGAGAGACGGCAGTCGACCCTGCATCTGAGAGACAGCAGTAGACACTGCATCTGAGAGACGGCAGTAGACCCTGCATCTGAGAGACTGCAGTAGACCCTGCATCTGAGAGACGGCAGTAGACCCTGCATCTGAGAGACAGCAGTAGACCCTGCATCTGAGAGATGGCAGAAGACCCAGCTTCTGAGAGATGGCTGTAGATAACATATCTGTGTCCAGCATCTGAGAGACAGCAGTAGACCCAGCATCTGAGAGACAGCAGTAGACCCAGCATCTGAGAGACGGCAGTAGAACCAGCATCTGAGAGATGGCAGTAGAACCAGCATCTGAGAGACTGCAGTAGACCCAGCATCTGAGAAATGGCAGTACACACAGCATCTGAGAGAAGGCAGTAGATAACATGTCTATGTCTAGCATCTGAGAGACGGCAGTCGACCCTGCATCTGAGAGACGGCAGTAAACCCTGCATCTGAGAGACGTCAGTAGATTCCTCCATCTCAGAGACTGCAGTAGACCCAGGATCTGAGAAATGGCAGTACACCCAGCATCTGAGAGAAGGCAGTAGATAACATTTCTATGTCCAGCATCTGAGAGACGGCAGTCGACCCTGCATCTGAGAGACAGCAGTAGACACTGCATCTGAGAGACGGCAGTAGACCCTGCATCTGAGAGACTGCAGTAGACCCTGCATCTGTGAGATGGCAGCAGACCCAGCATCTGAGTGATGGCAGTAGACCCAGCATCTGAGTGATGGCAGTAGACCCAGCATCTGAGAGATGGCCGCAGACCCTGCATCTGAGAGATGGCAGTAGACCCAGCATCTGACAGATGGCAGCAGACACAGCATCTGAGAGATGGCAGCAGACCCAGCATCTGAGAAATGGCAGTAGATAACATTTCTATGTCCAGCCTCTGAGAGACGACAGTAGACCCTGCATCTGAGAGAAGGCAGTAGACCCTGCATCTGAGAGAAGGCAGTAGACCCTGCATCTAAGAGATGGCAGTAGACCCTGCATCTGAGAGACGGCAGTACACCCTGCATCTGAGAGACAGCAGTAGACCCAGCATCTGAGAGACGGCAGTAGACCCTGCATCTGAGAGACGGCAGTAGACCCAGCTTCTGAGAGATGGCAGTAGACCCTGAATCTCAGAGATGCAGTAGATAACATATCTATGTCCAGAATCTTAGACACTGTAGTAGACCCAGCTTCTGAAAGACGGCAGTACACACTGCATCGGAGACATGGCAGTAGATAACATGTCTATATCCAGCATCCGAGAGACGTCAGAAGACCCAACATCTGAGAGATGGCAGAACACCGAGCATCTGAGAGATGGCAGAAGACGCAGCTTCTGAGAGATGGCAGTTGATAACATAGCTATGTCCAGCATCTGAGAGACGGCAGTAGACCCAGCATCTCAAAGACGGCAGTAGACCCAGCATCTGAGAGACGGCAGTAGACCCAGCATCAGAGAGACGGCAGTAGACCCAGCATCTGAGAGATGGTAGAAGACCCAGCATCTGAGAGATGGCAGTAGATAAGATATCTATGTCCAGCATCTGAGAGACAGCAGTAGACTCAACATCTGAGAGACGGCAGTAGACCCAGCATCTGAGAGATGGCAGTACACCCAGCATCTGAGAGAAGACAGTAGATAACATGTCTATGTCCAGAATCTGAGAGACAGCAGTCGACCCTGCATCTGAGAGATGGTATTAGACCCTGCATCTGAGAGACGGCAGTAGACCCTGCATCTGAGAGACAGCAGTAGACCCTGCATCTGAGAGACGGCAGTAGACCCAGCTTCTGAGAGATGGCAGAAGTCCCAGCTTCTGAGAGATGGCAGTAGATAACATGTCTATGTCCAGCATCTGAGAGACGGCAGTAGATCCAGCATCAGAGAGACGGCAGTAGACCCTGCATCTGAGAGACGGCAGTAGACCCTGCATCTGAGAGACGGCAGTAGACCCTGCATCTGAGAGACGGCAGTAGACCCTGCATCTGAGAGACGGCAGTAGACCCTGCATCTGAGAGACGGCAGTAGACCCTGCATCTGAGAGATGGCAGTACACCCAGCATCTGATAGATGGCAGTAGACCCTGAATCTGAGAGATGCAGTAGATAACATATCTATGTCCAGAATCTTAGACACTGTAGTAGACCCAGCTTCTGAAAGACGGCAGTACACACTGCATCGGAGAGATGGCAGTAGATAACATGTCTATGTCCAGCATCCGAGAGACGTCAGAAGACCCAACATCTGAGAGATGGCAGTACACCGAGCATCTGAGAGATGGCAGAAGACGCAGCTTCTGAGAGATGGCAGTTGATAACATAGCTATGTCCAGCATCTGAGAGACGGCAGTAGACCCAGCATCTCAAAGACGGCAGTAGACCCAGCATCTGAGAGACGGCAGTAGACCCAGCATCTGAGAGACAGCAGTATACCCAGCATCTGAGAGACGGCAGTAGATAACATGTCTATGTCCAGCATCTCAGAGACAGCAGTGGACCTTGCATCTGACAGACGGCAGTAGACCCAGCATCAGAGAGACGGCAGTAGAACCAGCATCTGAGAGGCGGCAGTAGAACCAGCATCTGAGAGATGGCAGTACACCCAGCATCTGAGAGAAGACAGTAGATGACATGTCTATGTCCAGAATCTGAGAGACAGCAGTCAACCCTGCATCTGAGAGATGGTATTAGACCCTGCATCTGAGAGATGGTAGAAGACCCAGCATCTGAGAGATGGCAGTAGATAAGATATCTATGTCCAGCATCTGAGAGACAGCAGTAGACTCAACATCTGAGAGACGGCAGTAGACCCAGCATCTGAGAGATGGCAGTACACCCAGCATCTGAGAGAAGACAGTAGATAACATGTCTATGTCCAGAATCTGAGAGACAGCAGTCGACCCTGCATCTGAGAGATGGTATTAGACCCTGCATCTGAGAGACGGCAGTAGACCCTGCATCTGAGAGACAGCAGTAGACCCTGCATCTGAGAGACGGCAGTAGACCCAGCTTCTGAGAGATGGCAGAAGTCCCAGCTTCTGAGAGATGGCAGTAGATAACATGTCTATGTCCAGCATCTGAGAGACGGCAGTAGATCCAGCATCAGAGAGACGGCAGTAGACCCTGCATCTGAGAGACGGCAGTAGACCCTGCATCTGAGAGACGGCAGTAGACCCTGCATCTGAGAGACGGCAGTAGACCCTGCATCTGAGAGACGGCAGTAGACCCTGCATCTGAGAGACGGCAGTAGACCCTGCATCTGAGAGATGGCAGTACACCCAGCATCTGATAGATGGCAGTAGACCCTGAATCTGAGAGATGCAGTAGATAACATATCTATGTCCAGAATCTTAGACACTGTAGTAGACCCAGCTTCTGAAAGACGGCAGTACACACTGCATCGGAGAGATGGCAGTAGATAACATGTCTATGTCCAGCATCCGAGAGACGTCAGAAGACCCAACATCTGAGAGATGGCAGTACACCGAGCATCTGAGAGATGGCAGAAGACGCAGCTTCTGAGAGATGGCAGTTGATAACATAGCTATGTCCAGCATCTGAGAGACGGCAGTAGACCCAGCATCTCAAAGACGGCAGTAGACCCAGCATCTGAGAGACGGCAGTAGACCCAGCATCTGAGAGACAGCAGTATACCCAGCATCTGAGAGACGGCAGTAGATAACATGTCTATGTCCAGCATCTCAGAGACAGCAGTGGACCTTGCATCTGACAGACGGCAGTAGACCCAGCATCAGAGAGACGGCAGTAGAACCAGCATCTGAGAGGCGGCAGTAGAACCAGCATCTGAGAGATGGCAGTACACCCAGCATCTGAGAGAAGACAGTAGATGACATGTCTATGTCCAGAATCTGAGAGACAGCAGTCAACCCTGCATCTGAGAGATGGTATTAGACCCTGCATCTGAGAGACGGCAGTAGACCCTGCATCTGAGAGACGGCAGTAGACCCTGCATCTGAGAGATGGCAGAAGACCCAGCTTCTGAGAGATGGCTGTAGATAACATATCTGTGTCCAGACCCAGCTTCTAAGAGATGGCAGTAGATAACATGTCTATGTCCAGCATCTGAGAGGCGGCAGTAGAACCAGCATCTGAGAGATGGCAGTACACCCAGCATCTGAGAGAAGACAGTAGATGACATGTCTATGTCCAGAATCTGAGAGACAGCAGTCAACCCTGCATCTGAGAGATGGTATTAGACCCTGCATCTGAGAGACGGCAGTAGATCCAGCATCAGAGAGACGGCAGTAGACCCTGCATCTGAGAGACGGCAGTAGACCCTGCATCTGAGAGACGGCAGTAGACCCTGCATCTGAGAGACGGCAGTCGACCCTGCATCTGAGAGACAGCAGTAGACCCTGCATCTGAGAGACGGCAGTATACCCTGCATCTGAGAGACGGCAGTAGACCCTGCATCTGAGAGATGGCAGAAGACCAAGCTTCTGAGAGATGGCTGTAGATAACATATCTGTGTCCAGCATCTGAGAGACTGCAGTAGACCCTGCATCTGTGAGATGGCAGTACACACTGCATCGGAGACATGGCAGTAGATAACATGTCTATGTCCAGCATCCGAGAGACGTCAGAAGACCCAACATCTGAGAGATGGCAGTACACCGAGCATCTGAGAGATGGCAGAAGACGCAGCTTCTGAGAGATGGCAGTTGATAACATAGCTATGTCCAGCATCTGAGAGACGGCAGTAGACCCATGTCAAGAATTCCTGTCATACGAGGGGAGGAAAACGGTAACCAGCGAAAACGGACTACATCTCCCAGGATGCTTGGCGGTTGAGAGGTTATGTAAACAGGAGAGCTGTTACATAACTCAAGGGAAACACGCCCTTATGTAAACAGGAGAGCTGTTACATAACTCAAGGGAAACACGCCCTTATGTAAACAGGAGAGCTGTTACATAACTCAAGGGAAACACGCCCTTATGTAAACAGGAGAGCTGTTACATAACTCAAGGGAAACACGCCCTTATGTAAACAGGAGAGCTGTTACATAACTCAAGGAAAACACGCCCTATAAAGGGAGGAACCGGGAGGTACAAGGCTGTCGGATATTGTGTTTACACCGACGTACCTGCTTCGTGAAGAGCAGTGTTCCGGAGTGGTGCTCCAGTAAGGCAAGAACGGAGGTAGGTCGAGTCGTTACTCCCTGGGCCGTGTCTTGCCCCATCGTCACCTGTGAAGGACCCGGAAGCTCTACCGGTCAACCATTGAGCTTCGCTTTTTGACTCGGCTGAGTCCAAGCGCAGTGGCGCTTTTGCTGGTTGGAGTCGTAACTCCCAGCCCGACCAGAGACACAGGGACTGCCAGCTGTAACACACACCAGGAGGTGTTTGCCGCGTTACAGACTCGGAAGTCCACAGGATCGATCGAGCGGCTGCTCTCGGTTCAGTCTTCTTGCTTGTGATTGGGGTATCGGTGACGCATCACCAGGAGGTGACTCCGCGTCCCGGTGCAGTCTGAGGAAGAGGTTGAGCGGCTGCTCCCTTCAGGTAGAGACCCCGGCTGGGTGTTTCCCTGACTCCTCGATTCTCCCCAACACTCTTCGTGCCCCTCACAGCCTACCGATTGGCATTGTCGGCCATTTCATTTCTGCCCTCTGTTGGCATACGCCGGGATCGGCGTATATGCAGAGGACGGTTAGGACCATCCGTGCTGTGGGCTGGTAACGTACTTAGCCTGGAGGATTCCAGTGACTATAACTTTTGTTTGTTCTTTGTATTTTATTTGCCTTCATTAAAAGAACTAACCCTTCACAAGTGGTTGCGTCCTCATTGTCGTGTCTGTTAAACGATCCTGAGACGTTCAGGGCGTTACAAAATATCCGACCTTAATAACACTAACTGTCTCCCGGTCGATAACAGACATGGCAACACTTGATGATGTGCTGGCTGCTTTAGCGGCCATGCAAGTTGAAGTGGCTGCCTCTAGGCAAGAAACAGCCGATGTAAAAGCCAGACTGGATGCTATCCAATTGGACCCGCTCACGCCCAGCACCTCCCTCACGAACCAGACCCCTGTGGTAGTAGTGGAAATGCCGGTAGCCATCCCCTTGGCAACACCAGAGAGGTACAGTGGGGATCCTAACACAGTGCAGGTATTCCTCACACAAGTGGCGCTACATTTATCGTGCAAACCAAAGGCGTTCCCCACGAGTCAGGCTCGTGTGGCTTTCCTTATATCCTATTTGGCTGGAAACGCGGCACAATGGGCCGTACCTCTGGTGAGCAGGGACGACCCCCTCTTATGTGATTGGGGTGCTTTTCGCGAGGAATTCCTGAAGGTATTCGACAGAAGGGCTGACTCGTACACGGCGGACCGTGAAATGCTTGAGTTGAGACAGGGATCCAACGACCTGGTGCAGTATCTCAACGCGTTCCGAAGGCTGGTTGCGGAAACCAAGTGGCCTGTTGCTAAACAGACGGCGCTCTTCCATCAAGGGCTGTGCGATGAGCTCAAGGACGCCGTGGCTCATATTGACCCTCAACCCAAGACATGTGAGGGCCTTATCAACCTGGTATTACGGCTGGAACATAGGCTTAGTGAAAGAAAGGGGGATCATGGGAGAAAAGGAAAATCCCTTCCATCCTATGTGACGGTGGGAAGTCCTGAAACTTCCACCGCATCCAAGGGAGAACCCATGGACATCGGCGCAATACGAGCGAACCTCACAGCCACGGAGAAAGAGTCACGCCGTAAACAAGGATTGTGCCTATATTGTGGCAAAAAAGGCCACTACGTACGTGAATGCCCTGCCAAACCGAAGACGTCACGTTATCGGGCCAACCGGTCGGTAACAGCCGTGGTGGACATACCGGCGGAAAACTAGAGGACTCCAAGACCAGAGAAGGGGCATCTCGGAGTCACTCATCCATCCCTTCACTTTCCAACTCGGTCACTAAGGGACAACGACACCTGTTTATCACGGTGCACGTGGGAGTGCATGACCAGTGGATACCCGTTGTGGCCATGGTGGATTCAGGGGCCACTGGCATGTTTATGGACCACAACGAGGCATGCAGGCTAGGGCTAGTGCTTCTTCCCAAAGCAGTACCCGAAGACGTCTATGCGGTAGACGGAAGGCGATTGGTGACGGGGCCCATCGGACAGCACACGGGGGTCCTTCCGATGAGATATGGGAGGAACCATTTGGAACAAATCGATTTTAACATCATCCGAGCGCCCCAATATGGCGTCATATTGGGATTGCCGTGGCTACAGAAACACAACCCCTTTGTGGATTGGCCCACACATCGCATCGAAATGACGTCACCGTATTGCATCCTGCATTGTGGAATAAGAACGGAATCCCTTGACGCAGATGAGAGCGGGAGTCAGACGGTGGCTACAGCGGCAGAAAAAGATGTGGCTCTCCCCCAGGCTTATCACAGTTTTGAGGATGTATTTGATGAGGTGAAGGCGGAAGTGCTACCACCACATAGACAGTTTGACTGCCAGATCGACCTGGTGCCAGGGGCCAGCGTTCCCAGCGGCAGGCTGTATGCCCTGACGGAGCCTGAAAACGTGCATCTCCGGGGGTACCTGGATAAACTCCTCAAGCTAGGATTCATCCGCCCGTCCAAGTCTCCGGCCGCCTCGCCACTCTTCTTCATCCCGAAGGCTAATGGGGAGCTGAGAGCCTGTGTGGACTTTAGGGCATTGAATGCGATAACCATAAAAAATCGGTACCCCTTGCCTCTCATCAGTGTACTTCTGGAACAGGTCAAGAAAGCTCGTATCTACACCAAGTTGGATTTGAAAGGGGCATACCATCTGGTGCGCATGAGGGACGGAGACGAGTGGAAGACCGCCTTTAAGACCAGGTTTGGCCTTTTTGAGTACCTCGTCATGCCGTTCGGTCTGTGCAACGCCCCGGCAGCCTTTCAGTACTTTTTGAATGAGGTATTCAGAGAGGAGTTGGATATCTACGTGGTCGTATATATCGACGACATCCTCATCTATTCGTCCAGTGTGGAGGAGCACGTACACCACGTCAAAGCTGTGCTCCAAAAGCTGAGGGAAAACATGCTGTTTTGTAAACTCAGCAAGTGTGACTTCCACGTCACATCCGTGGAATTCCTCGGAGTGATGCTGAGTCCAGAGGGACAGGAGATGGCAGAACGAAAGATCAAGGCGGTGAAAGAATGGCCGGTGCCCCAAAGCGTGAAGGACGTCCAAAGTTTCATTGGCTTCGCCAACTTTTACAGGCGGTTTATAGATGGATTTTCAGGAGTGGTGGCCCCAATCACACAGCTACTGAGGAAGTCCAAGGAGTTTGTCTGGTCCCCTGAAGCGAACAAAGCCTTTGAGGCCCTGAAAAGCGCCTTTGGTAAGGCGCCGGTGTTGGCTCACCCCGATCCGGATCTCCCCTACGTGGTGGAAGCGGACGCGTCGGATGTGGCGCTGGGGGCTATCTTGTCCCAACGCAACCACGACACAGGAGTGCTTCATCCCGTTGCGTACATGTCCCGCAAACTCAACGACGCCGAACGCAACTACCATATTGCGGAGAAGGAGCTTCTCGCAATCAAGGACGCCTTCACCGAATGGAGGCATTGGTTGATGGGGGCAAGACATGTGGTATCGGTGTACACGGACCATCGGAACCTACAGTTCATGACGGCCACTAGACACCTTTCTCCCAGGCAGCTACGGTGGATGATCTTCTTTGCGGGGTTCAACTTCCGCATCACATATCGGCCGGGGACGGAAAACCGGAAGGCGGACGCCCTGTCCCGTCAATCTGCAGTTAAGGAACCATTGCCTGCGACCGAGCGTTCCATCATTTCCCCGAGGATGGTATTGGGGGTTATCCAACCGGATACTTTCCTGAGGGGAATAAAGAGAGGGATCAGGTCATTCGCATGGCGGAGGTGGCTCCTCAGTCACAGAGAATGGCAGCTGAAGGACGGGATACCCCTGAAGGGCAGGTGCCTATTGATACCCACGCCTAGGCTAAGGAAACAAGCATTCATCTGGTGCCATGACTCTCCATGTGCAGGTCATTTGGGCTTTGAAAAAACGGTGGCTAGCATGGGACGGCATTTCTGGTGGCCAACCATGAGAGTTGATGTCAGGAGGTGGGGACAGGAGTGTCCTACGTGTGCTACCATGAAGGCCGACCATGGCCGAACCCAAGGGCTCTTACATCCACTTCCGACCCCGGATAGACCATGGGATAGCATATCACTGGACTTCGTGGTGGGCCTACCGGTAGACCAGGGGATGACGGCAATACTGGTGGTGGTGGATTACTTGACGAAAATGGGGCACTTCATCCCCTGCAAGAGAGTCCCTACGGCCGGGGAATTGGCGTCACTACTCCTAAAGAATGTGGTACGACTGCATGGATTACCTGGGGTGATCGTGTCGGACCGGGGGTCGCAGTTTACTGCGCAATTCTGGAAGACTTGGTGCACTGCGCTGCATGTTAAGACCGCCCTGTCCACCAGCTACCACCCTCAAACGGACGGCCAAACCGAGCGCCTGAACCAAACGCTCAAACAGTATCTGCGATGTTTTGTGGACCAGGGCAGGGAAGAATGGGTCGACTTGCTATGGGTTGCAGAGATAGCCTATAACAACGCCACTCACAGCTCCACACAGTCATCTCCGTTCTATAGCAACTATGGCCAACATCCCAGGTTCTTGCCATTTCTACATCCGTTCAGAGAGGACAGGATTCCCGCCACAGCGGACAGGGTGGCACACATAAAAGACACGTTGATGCGCTCAAGGGCTGTCCTAATAGAGGCCAAGAGAAGATACAAGGCTGCGGCAGATAGGAAGAGAAGGCCCGGGCCACTGTACCGCACTGGAGACTACGTCTGGATATCCACAAGAAACATGAGGTTTCGAAAGAACAGTGTGTTCCATCCCAAGTACATGGGCCCCTATCGTATTACCAAGTGTATGGGTCCCGTGAACGTGAAGGTGTGCTTGCCCCAGTCATTGCGGATACACCCTGTCTTTCATGTATCATTGCTCAAACCAGCACCCTCCAAGCCGTCTGGGACACCTAGGCCGGTATGCGTGGAGTCGGAGGTGGAGTATGAAGTGTCGGGCATACGGGCGTCCAAATGGCGCAGGGGGAAGCTGTGGTACCTGGTTGCGTGGAAAGGCTATGGCCCGGAGGAGCATTCATGGGAACCGGCTGAAGGGGTTCATGCTCCGCGCTTGGTCTCCTTGTTCCATCGGCGTTTTCCTGCCAGCGCTGGACCCGTGGGGAGCCGCTGAGAGGGAGGATGTACTGTCAAGAATTCCTGTCATACGAGGGGAGGAAAACGGTAACCAGCGAAAACGGACTACATCTCCCAGGATGCTTGGCGGTTGAGAGGTTATGTAAACAGGAGAGCTGTTACATAACTCAAGGGAAACACGCCCTTATGTAAACAGGAGAGCTGTTACATAACTCAAGGGAAACACGCCCTTATGTAAACAGGAGAGCTGTTACATAACTCAAGGGAAACACGCCCTTATGTAAACAGGAGAGCTGTTACATAACTCAAGGGAAACACACCCTTATGTAAACAGGAGAGCTGTTACATAACTCAAGGAAAACACGCCCTATAAAGGGAGGAACCGGGAGGTACAAGGCTGTCGGATATTGTGTTTACACCGACGTACCTGCTTCGTGAAGAGCAGTGTTCCGGAGTGGTGCTCCAGTAAGGCAAGAACGGAGGTAGGTCGAGTCGTTACTCCCTGGGCCGTGTCTTGCCCCATCGTCACCTGTGAAGGACCCGGAAGCTCTACCGGTCAACCATTGAGCTTCGCTTTTTGACTCGGCTGAGTCCAAGCGCAGTGGCGCTTTTGCTGGTTGGAGTCGTAACTCCCAGCCCGACCAGAGACACAGGGACTGCCAGCTGTAACACACACCAGGAGGTGTTTGCCGCGTTACAGACTCGGAAGTCCACAGGATCGATCGAGCGGCTGCTCTCGGTTCAGTCTTCTTGCTTGTGATTGGGGTATCGGTGACGCATCACCAGGAGGTGACTCCGCGTCCCGGTGCAGTCTGAGGAAGAGGTTGAGCGGCTGCTCCCTTCAGGTAGAGACCCCGGCTGGGTGTTTCCCTGACTCCTCGATTCTCCCCAACACTCTTCGTGCCCCTCACAGCCTACCGATTGGCATTGTCGGCCATTTCATTTCTGCCCTCTGTTGGCATACGCCGGGATCGGCGTATATGCAGAGGACGGTTAGGACCATCCGTGCTGTGGGCTGGTAACGTACTTAGCCTGGAGGATTCCAGTGACTATAACTTTTGTTTGTTCTTTGTATTTTATTTGCCTTCATTAAAAGAACTAACCCTTCACAAGTGGTTGCGTCCTCATTGTCGTGTCTGTTAAACGATCCTGAGACGTTCAGGGCGTTACAACCCAGCATCTCAAAGACGGCAGTAGACCCAGCATCTGAGAGACGGCAGTAGACCCAGCATCAGAGAGACGGCAGTAGACCCAGCATCTGAGAGATGGTAGAAGACCCAGCATCTGAGAGATGGCAGTAGATAAGATATCTATCCAGCATCTGAGAGACAGCAGTAGACTCAACATCTGAGAGACGGCAGTAGACCCAGCATCTGAGAGATGGCAGTACACCCAGCATCTGAGAGAAGACAGTAGATAACATGTCTATGTCCAGAATCTGAGAGACAGCAGTCGACCCTGCATCTGAGAGATGGTATTAGACCCTGCATCTGAGAGACGGCAGTAGACCCTGCATCTGAGAGACGGCAGTAGACCCTGCATCTGAGAGACGGCAGTAGACCCTGCATCTGAGAGACGGCAGTAGACCCAGCTTCTGAGAAATGGCAGAAGACCCAGCTTCTGAGAGATGGCAGTAGATAACATGTCTATGTCCAGCATCTGAGAGACGGCAGTAGATCCAGCATCAGAGAGACGGCAGTAGACCCTGCATCTGAGAGACGGCAGTAGACCCTGCATCTGAGAGACGGCAGTAGACCCTGCATCTGAGAGACGGCAGTAGACCCTGCATCTGAGAGACGGCAGTAGACCCTGCATCTGAGAGACGGCAGTAGACCCTGCATCTGAGAGATGGCAGTACACCTAGCATCTGAGAGATGGCAGTACACCCAGCATCTGATAGATGGCAGTAGACCCTGAATCTGAGAGATGCAGTAGATAACATATCTATGTCCAGAATCTTAGACACTGTAGTAGACCCAGCTTCTGAAAGACGGCAGTACACACTGCATCGGAGAGATGGCAGTAGATAACATGTCTATGTCCAGCATCCGAGAGACGTCAGAAGACCCAACATCTGAGAGATGGCAGTACACCGGGCATCTGAGAGATGGCAGAAGACGCAGCTTCTGAGAGATGGCAGTTGATAACATAGCTATGTCCAGCATCTGAGAGACGGCAGTAGACCCAGCATCTCAAAGACGGCAGTAGACCCAGCATCTGAGAGACAGCAGTAGACCCAGCATCTGAGAGACAGCAGTATACCCAGCATCTGAGAGACGGCAGTAGATAACATGTCTATGTCCAGCATCTCAGAGACAGCAGTGGACCGTGCATCTGACAGACGGCAGTAGACCCAGCATCAGAGAGGCGGCAGTAGAACCAGCATCTGAGAGGCTTCAGTAGAACCAGCATCTGAGAGATGGCAGTACACCCAGCATCTGAGAGAAGACAGTAGATGACATGTCTATGTCCAGAATCTGAGAGACAGCAGTCAACCCTGCATCTGAGAGATGGTATTAGACCCTGCATCTGAGAGAGGGCAGTAGACCCTGCATCTGAGAGACGGCAGTAGACCCTGCATCTGAGAGATGGCAGAAGACCCAGCTTCTGAGAGATGGCTGTAGATAACATATCTGTGTCCACACCCAGCTTCTAAGAGATGGCAGTAGATAACATGTCTATGTCCAGCATCTGAGAGACGGCAGCCGACCCTGCATCTGAGAGACAGCAGTAGACCCTGCATCTGAGAGACGGCAGCAGACCCTGCATCTGAGAGACGGCAGTAGACCCTGCATCTGAGAGATGGCAGAAGACCAAGCTTCTGAGAGATGGCTGTAGATAACATATCTGTGTCCAGCATCTGAGAGACTGCAGTAGACCCTGCATCTGTGAGATGGCAGTACACACTGCATCGGAGACATGGCAGTAGATAACATGTCTATGTCCAGCATCCGAGAGACGTCAGAAGACCCAACATCTGAGAGATGGCAGTACACCGAGCATCTGAGAGATGGCAGAAGACGCAGCTTCTGAGAGATGGCAGTTGATAACATAGCTATGTCCAGCATCTGAGAGACGGCAGTAGACCCAGCATCTCAAAGACGGCAGTAGACCCAGCATCTGAGAGACGGCAGTAGACCCAGCATCAGAGAGACGGCAGTAGACCCAGCATCTGAGAGATGGTAGAAGACCCAGCATCTGAGAGATGGCAGTAGATAAGATATCTATCCAGCATCTGAGAGACAGCAGTAGACTCAACATCTGAGAGACGGCAGTAGACCCAGCATCTGAGAGATGGCAGTACACCCAGCATCTGAGAGAAGACAGTAGATAACATGTCTATGTCCAGAATCTGAGAGACAGCAGTCGACCCTGCATCTGAGAGATGGTATTAGACCCTGCATCTGAGAGACGGCAGTAGACCCTGCATCTGAGAGACGGCAGTAGACCCTGCATCTGAGAGACGGCAGTAGACCCTGCATCTGAGAGACGGCAGTAGACCCAGCTTCTGAGAGATGGCAGAAGACCCAGCTTCTGAGAGATGGCAGTAGATAACATGTCTATGTCCAGCATCTGAGAGACGGCAGTAGATCCAGCATCAGAGAGACGGCAGTAGACCCTGCATCTGAGAGACGGCAGTAGACCCTGCATCTGAGAGACAGCAGTAGACCCTGCATCTGAGAGACGGCAGTAGACCCTGCATCTGAGAGACGGCAGTAGACCCTGCATCTGAGAGACGGCAGTAGACCCTGCATCTGAGAGATGGCAGTACACCTAGCATCTGAGAGATGGCAGTACACCCAGCATCTGATAGATGGCAGTAGACCCTGAATCTGAGAGATGCAGTAGATAACATATCTATGTCCAGAATCTTAGACACTGTAGTAGACCCAGCTTCTGAAAGACGGCAGTACACACTGCATCGGAGAGATGGCAGTAGATAACATGTCTATGTCCAGCATCCGAGAGACGTCAGAAGACCCAACATCTGAGAGATGGCAGTACACCGGGCATCTGAGAGATGGCAGAAGGCGCAGCTTCTGAGAGATGGCAGTTGATAACATAGCTATGTCCAGCATCTGAGAGACGGCAGTAGACCCAGCATCTCAAAGACGGCAGTAGACCCAGCATCTGAGAGACGGCAGTAGACCCAGCATCTGAGAGACAGCAGTATACCCAGCATCTGAGAGACGGCAGTAGATAACATGTCTATGTCCAGCATCTCAGAGACAGCAGTGGACCTTGCATCTGACAGACGGCAGTAGACCCAGCATCAGAGAGGCGGCAGTAGAACCAGCATCTGAGAGGCGGCAGTAGAACCAGCATCTGAGAGATGGCAGTACACCCAGCATCTGAGAGAAGACAGTAGATGACATGTCTATGTCCAGAATCTGAGAGACAGCAGTCAACCCTGCATCTGAGAGATGGTATTAGACCCTGCATCTG
Organism: Triturus cristatus; assembly: GCF_964204655.1. Taxonomy (NCBI): domain Eukaryota; kingdom Metazoa; phylum Chordata; class Amphibia; order Caudata; family Salamandridae; genus Triturus; species Triturus cristatus. The sequence continues at coordinate 286,941,243 of NC_140584.1, read as the reverse complement.
AGAGAGGGCAGTAGACCCTGCATCTGAGAGACGGCAGTAGACCCTGCATCTGAGAGATGGCAGAAGACCCAGCTTCTGAGAGATGGCTGTAGATAACATATCTGTGTCCACACCCAGCTTCTAAGAGATGGCAGTAGATAACATGTCTATGTCCAGCATCTGAGAGACGGCAGCCGACCCTGCATCTGAGAGACAGCAGTAGACCCTGCATCTGAGAGACAGCAGTAGACCCTGCATCTGAGAGACGGCAGTAGACCCTGGATCTGAGAGATGGCAGAAGACCAAGCTTCTGAGAGATGGCTGTAGATAACATATCTGTGTCCAGCATCTGAGAGACTGCAGTAGACCCTGCATCTGTGAGATGGCAGCAGACCCAGCATCTGAGTGATGGCAGTAGACCCAGCATCTGAGAGATGGCAGCAGACCCTGCATCTGAGAGACGGCAGTAGACCCTGCATCTGAGAGACGGCAGTAGACCCTGCATCTGAGAGATGGCAGAAGACCAAGCTTCTGAGAGATGGCTGTAGATAACATATCTGTGTCCAGCATCTGAGAGACTGCAGTAGACCCTGCATCTGTGAGATGGCAGCAGACCCACCATCTGAGCAATGGCAGTACACCCAGCATCTGAGAGACGGCACTAGATAACATGTCTATGTCCAGCATCTGAGAGACGGCAGTAGACCCTGCATCTGGGAGATGGCAGTGGACCCAGCATATGAAAGATGGCAGCAGACCCAGCATCTGCGAGATGGCAGTAGACCCAGCATCTGGGAGATGGCAGCAGACCCAGCATCTGGGAGATGGCAGTAGATAACATTTCTATGTCCAGCATCTGAGAGATGGCAGTAGACCCTGTATCTGAGAGACGGCAGTAGACCCTGCATCTGAGAGACGGCAGCAGACCCTGCATCTGAGAAATGGCAGAAGACCCAGCTTCCGAGAGATGGCTGAAGATAACATATCTGTGTCCAGCCTCTGAGAGACGGCAGTAGACCCTGCATCTGTGAGATGGCAGCAGACCCAGCATCTGAGAGATGGCAGTAGACCCTGCATCTGAGAGATTGCAGCAGACCCAGCATCTGAGAGATGGCAGCAGACCCAGCATCTGAGAGATGGCAGCAGACCCAGCATCTGAGAGACGGCAGTAGACCCTGCATCTGAGAGATGGCAGCAGACCCAGCATCTGAGAGATGGCAGCAGACCCCGAATCTGAGAGAAGGCAGCAGACCCAGCATCTGAAAAATGGCAGTAGATAACATGTCTATGTCCAGAATCTGAGAGACAGCAGTAGACCCTGCATCTGAGAGATGGTATTAGACCCTGCATCTGAGAGACGGCAGTAGACCCTGCATCTGAGAGACGTCAGTAGACCCTGCATCTGAGAGACGGCAGTAGACCCTGCATCTGAGAGACGGCAGTAGACCCAGCTTCTGAGAGATGGCAGAAGACCCAGCTTCTGAGAGATGGCAGTAGATAACATGTCTATGTCCAGCATCTGAGAGACGGCAATCGACCCTGCATCTGAGAGACGGCAGTAGACCCTACATCTGAGAGATGGCAGTACACCTAGCATCTGAGAGATGGCAGTACACCCAGCATCTGATAGATGGCAGTAGACCCTGAATCTGAGAGATGCAGTAGATAACATATCTATGTCCAAAATCTTAGACACTGTAGTAGACCCAGCTTTTGAAAGATGGCAGTACACACTGCATCGGAGAGATGGCAGTAGATAACATGTCTATGTCCAGCATCCGAGAGACGTCAGAAGACCCAACATCTGAGAGATGGCAGTACACCGAGCATCTGAGAGATGGCAGAAGACCCAGCTTCTGAGAGATGGCAGTTGATAACATAGCTATGTCCACCATCTGAGAGACGGCAGTAGACTCAGCATCTCAAAGACGGCAGTAGACCCAGCATCTGAGAGACGGCAGTAGACCCAGCATCTGAGAGACGGCAGTATACCCAGCATCTGAGAGACGGCAGTAGATAACATGTCTATGTCCAGCATCTCAGAGACAGCAGTGAACCTTGCATCTGACAGACGGCAGTAGACCCAGCATCAGAGAGGTGGCAGTAGAACCAGCATCTGAGAGGCGGCAGTAGAACCAGCATCTGAGAGATGGCAGTACACCCAGCATCTGAGAGAAGACAGTAGATGACATGTCTATGTCCAGAATCTGAGAGACAGCAGTCAACCCTGCATCTGAGAGATGGCAGAAGACCCAGCTTCTGAGAGATGGCTGTAGATAACATATCTGTGTCCAGACCCAGCTTCTAAGAGATGGCAGTAGATAACATGTCTATGTCCAGCATCTGAGAGACGGCAGTCGACCCTGCATCTGAGAGACAGCAGTAGACCCTGCATCTGAGAGACGGCAGTAGACCCTGCATCTGAGAGACGGCAGTAGACCCTGCATCTGAGAGATGGCAGAAGACCCAGCTTCTGAGAGATGGCTGTAGATAACATATCTGTGTCCAGCATCTGAGAGACAGCAGTAGACCCAGCATCTGAGAGACAGCAGTAGACCCAGCATCTGAGAGACGGCAGTAGAACCAGCATCTGAGAGATGGCAGTAGACCCAGCATCTGAGAAATGGCAGTACACACAGCATCTGAGAGAAGGCAGTAGATAACATGTCTATGTCTAGCATCTGAGAGATGGCAGTCGACCCTGCATCTGAGAGACGGCAGTAGACCCTGCATCTGAGAGACGGCAGTAGATTCCTCCATCTCAGAGACTGCAGTAGACCCAGGATCTGAGAAATGGCAGTACACCCAGCATCTGAGAGAAGGCAGTAGATAACATGTCTATGTCCAGCATCTGAGAGACGGCAGTCGACCCTGCATCTGAGAGACAGCAGTAGACCCTGCATCTGAGAGACGGCAGTAGACCCATCATCTGAGAGACTGCAGTAGACCCTGCATCTGTGAGATGGCAGCAGACCCAGCATCTGAGTGATGGCAGTAGACCCAGCATCTGAGTGATGGCAGTAGACCCAGCATCTGAGAGATGGCCGCAGACCCTGCATCTGAGAGATGGCAGTAGACCCAGCATCTGACAGATGGCAGCAGACCCAGCATCTGAGAAATGGCAGTAGATAACATTTCTATGTCCAGCCTCTGAGAGACGACAGTAGACCCTGCATCTGAGAGAAGGCAGTAGACCCTGCATCTGAGAGAAGGCAGTAGACCCTGCATCTAAGAGATGGCAGTAGACCCTGCATCTGAGAGACGGCAGTACACCCTGCATCTGAGAGACAGCAGTAGACCCAGCATCTGAGAGACGGCAGTAGACCCTGCATCTGAGAGACGGCAGTAGACCCAGCTTCTGAGAGATGGCAGTAGACCCTGAATCTGAGAGATGCAGTGGATAACATATCTATGTCCAGAATCTTAGACACTGTAGTAGACCCAGCTTCTGAAAGACGGCAGTACACACTGCATCGGAGACATGGCAGTAGATAACATGTCTATATCCAGCATCCGAGAGACGTCAGAAGACCCAACATCTGAGAGATGGCAGAACACCGAGCATCTGAGAGATGGCAGAAGACGCAGCTTCTGAGAGATGGCAGTTGATAACATAGCTATGTCCAGCATCTGAGAGACGGCAGTAGACCCAGCATCTCAAAGACGGCAGTAGACCCAGCATCTGAGAGACGGCAGTAGACCCAGCATCAGAGAGACGGCAGTAGACCCAGCATCTGAGAGATGGTAGAAGACCCAGCATCTGAGAGATGGCAGTAGATAAGATATCTATGTCCAGCATCTGAGAGACAGCAGTAGACTCAACATCTGAGAGACGGCAGTAGACCCAGCATCTGAGAGATGGCAGTAGATAACATGTCTATGTCCAGCATCTGAGAGACGGCAGTCGACCCTGCATCTGAGAGACAGCAGTAGACCCTGCATCTGAGAGACGGCAGTAGACCCTGCATCTGAGAGACGGCAGTAGACCCTGCATCTGAGAGATGGCAGAAGACCCAGCTTCTGAGAGATGGCAGTAGATAAGATGTCTATGTCCAGCATCTGAGAGACGGCAGTCGACCCTGCATCTGAGAGACAGCAGTAGACCCTGCATCTGAGAGATGGCAGTAGACCCTGCATCTGAGAGACGGCAGCAGACCCTGCATCTGAGAGATGGCAGAAGACCCAGCTTCTGAGAGATGGCTGTAGATAACATATCTGTGTCCAGCATCTGAGAGACAGCAGTAGACCCAGCATCTGAGAGACAGCAGTAGACCCAGCATCTGAGAGACGGCAGTAGAACCAGCATCTGAGAGATGGCAGTAGAACCAGCATCTGAGAGACTGCAGTAGACCCAGCATCTGAGAAATGGCAGTACACACAGCATCTGAGAGAAGGCAGTAGATAACATGTCTATGTCTAGCATCTGAGAGACGGCAGTCGACCCTGCATCTGAGAGACGGCAGTAGACCCTGCATCTGAGAGACGGCAGTAGATTCCTCCATCTCAGAGACTGCAGTAGACCCAGGATCTGAGAAATGGCAGTACACCCAGCATCTGAGAGAAGGCAGTAGATAACATGTCTATGTCCAGCATCTGAGAGACGGCAGTCGACCCTGCATCTGAGAGACAGCAGTAGACCCTGCATCTGAGAGACGGCAGTAGACCCTGCATCTGAGAGACTGCAGTAGACCCTACATCTGTGAGATGGCAGCAGACCCAGCATCTGAGTGATGGCAGTAGACCCAGCATCTGAGTGATGGCAGTAGACCCAGCATCTGAGAGATGGCCGCAGACCCTGCATCTGAGAGATGGCAGTAGACCCAGCATCTGACAGATGGCAGCAGACCCAGCATCTGAGAGATGGCAGCAGACCCAGCTTCTGAGAAATGGCAGTAGATAACATTTCTATGTCCAGCCTCTGAGAGACGACAGTAGACCCTGCATCTGAGAGAAGGCAGTAGACCCTGCATCTGAGAGAAGGCAGTAGACCCTGCATCTAAGAGATGGCAGTAGACCCTGCATCTGAGAGACGGCAATACACCCTGCATCTGAGAGACAGCAGTAGACCCAGCATCTGAGAGACGGCAGTAGACCCTGCATCTGAGAGACGGCAGTAGACCCAGCTTCTGAGAGATGGCAGTAGACCCTGAATCTGAGAGATGCAGTAGATAACATATCTATGTCCAGAATCTTAGACACTGTAGTAGACCCAGCTTCTGAAAGACGGCAGTACACACTGCATCGGAGACATGGCAGTAGATAACATGTCTATATCCAGCATCCGAGAGACGTCAGAAGACCCAACATCTGAGAGATGGCAGAACACCGAGCATCTGAGAGATGGCAGAAGACGCAGCTTCTGAGAGATGGCAGTTGATAACATAGCTATGTCCAGCATCTGAGAGACGGCAGTAGACCCAGCATCTCAAAGACGGCAGTAGACCCAGCATCTGAGAGACGGCAGTAGACCCAGCATCAGAGAGACGGCAGTAGACCCAGCATCTGAGAGATGGTAGAAGACCCAGCATCTGAGAGATGGCAGTAGATAAGATATCTATGTCCAGCATCTGAGAGACAGCAGTAGACTCAACATCTGAGAGACGGCAGTAGACCCAGCATCTGAGAGATGGCAGTACACCCAGCATCTGAGAGAAGACAGTAGATAACATGTCTATGTCCAGAATCTGAGAGACAGCAGTCGACCCTGCATCTGAGAGATGGTATTGGACCCTGCATCTGAGAGACGGCAGTAGACCCTGCATCTGAGAGACGACAGTAGACCCTACATCTGAGAGACGGCAGTAGACCCTGCATCTGAGAGACGGCAGTAGACCCAGCTTCTGAGAGATGGCAGAAGACCCAGCTTCTGAGAGATGGCAGTAGATAACATGTCTATGTCCAGCATCTGAGAGACGGCAGTAGATCCAGCATCAGAGAGACGGCAGTAGACCCTGCATCTGAGAGACGGCAGTAGACCCTGCATCTGAGAGACGGCAGTAGACCCTGCATCTGAGAGACGGCAGTAGACCCTGCATCTGAGAGACGGCAGTAGACCCTGCATCTGAGAGACGGCAGTAGACCCTGCATCTGAGAGATGGCAGTACACCTAGCATCTGAGAGATGGCAGTACACCCAGCATCTGATAGATGGCAGTAGACCCTGAATCTGAGAGATGCAGTAGATAACATATCTATGTCCAGAATCTTAGACACTGTAGTAGACCCAGCTTCTGAAAGACGGCAGTACACACTGCATCTGAGAGATGGCAGTAGATAACATGTCTATGTCCAGCATCCGAGAGACGTCAGAAGACCCAACATCTGAGAGATGGCAGTACACCGAGCATCTGAGAGATGGCAGAAGACGCAGCTTCTGAGAGATGGCAGTTGATAACATAGCTATGTCCAGCATCTGAGAGACGGCAGTAGACCCAGCATCTCAAAGACGGCAGTAGACCCAGCATCTGAGAGACGGCAGTAGACCCAGCATCTGAGAGACAGCAGTATACCCAGCATCTGAGAGACGGCAGTAGATAACATGTCTATGTCCAGAATCTGAGAGACAGCAGTCAACCCTGCATCTGAGAGATGGCAGAAGACCCAGCTTCTGAGAGATGGCTGTAGATAACATATCTGTGTCCAGACCCAGCTTCTAAGAGATGGCAGTAGATAACATGTCTATGTCCAGCATCTGAGAGACGGCAGTCGACCCTGCATCTGAGAGACAGCAGTAGACCCTGCATCTGAGAGACGGCAGTAGACCCTGCATCTGAGAGACGGCAGTAGACCCTGCATCTGAGAGATGGCAGAAGACCCAGCTTCTGAGAGATGGCTGTAGATAACATATCTGTGTCCAGCATCTGAGAGACAGCAGTAGACCCAGCATCTGAGAGACAGCAGTAGACCCAGCATCTGAGAGACGGCAGTAGAACCAGCATCTGAGAGATGGCAGTAGACCCAGCATCTGAGAAATGGCAGTACACACAGCATCTGAGAGAAGGCAGTAGATAACATGTCTATGTCTAGCATCTGAGAGATGGCAGTCGACCCTGCATCTGAGAGACGGCAGTAGACCCTGCATCTGAGAGACGGCAGTAGATTCCTCCATCTCAGAGACTGCAGTAGACCCAGGATCTGAGAAATGGCAGTACACCCAGCATCTGAGAGAAGGCAGTAGATAACATGTCTATGTCCAGCATCTGAGAGACGGCAGTCGACCCTGCATCTGAGAGACAGCAGTAGACCCTGCATCTGAGAGACGGCAGTAGACCCATCATCTGAGAGACTGCAGTAGACCCTGCATCTGTGAGATGGCATCAGACCCAGCATCTGAGTGATGGCAGTAGACCCAGCATCTGAGTGATGGCAGTAGACCCAGCATCTGAGAGATGGCCGCAGACCCTGCATCTGAGAGATGGCAGTAGACCCAGCATCTGACAGATGGCAGCAGACCCAGCATCTGAGAAATGGCAGTAGATAACATTTCTATGTCCAGCCTCTGAGAGACGACAGTAGACCCTGCATCTGAGAGAAGGCAGTAGACCCTGCATCTGAGAGAAGGCAGTAGACCCTGCATCTAAGAGATGGCAGTAGACCCTGCATCTGAGAGACGGCAGTACACCCTGCATCTGAGAGACAGCAGTAGACCCAGCATCTGAGAGACGGCAGTAGACCCTGCATCTGAGAGACGGCAGTAGACCCAGCTTCTGAGAGATGGCAGTAGACCCTGAATCTGAGAGATGCAGTGGATAACATATCTATGTCCAGAATCTTAGACACTGTAGTAGACCCAGCTTCTGAAAGACGGCAGTACACACTGCATCGGAGACATGGCAGTAGATAACATGTCTATATCCAGCATCCGAGAGACGTCAGAAGACCCAACATCTGAGAGATGGCAGAACACCGAGCATCTGAGAGATGGCAGAAGACGCAGCTTCTGAGAGATGGCAGTTGATAACATAGCTATGTCCAGCATCTGAGAGACGGCAGTAGACCCAGCATCTCAAAGACGGCAGTAGACCCAGCATCTGAGAGACGGCAGTAGACCCAGCATCAGAGAGACGGCAGTAGACCCAGCATCTGAGAGATGGTAGAAGACCCAGCATCTGAGAGATGGCAGTAGATAAGATATCTATGTCCAGCATCTGAGAGACAGCAGTAGACTCAACATCTGAGAGACGGCAGTAGACCCAGCATCTGAGAGATGGCAGTAGATAACATGTCTATGTCCAGCATCTGAGAGACGGCAGTCGACCCTGCATCTGAGAGACAGCAGTAGACCCTGCATCTGAGAGACGGCAGTAGACCCTGCATCTGAGAGACGGCAGTAGACCCTGCATCTGAGAGATGGCAGAAGACCCAGCTTCTGAGAGATGGCAGTAGATAAGATGTCTATGTCCAGCATCTGAGAGACGGCAGTCGACCCTGCATCTGAGAGACAGCAGTAGACCCTGCATCTGAGAGACGGCAGTAGACCCTGCATCTGAGAGACGGCAGTAGACCCTGCATCTGAGAGATGGCAGAAGACCCAGCTTCTGAGAGATGGCTGTAGATAACATATCTGTGTCCAGCATCTGAGAGACAGCAGTAGACCCAGCATCTGAGAGACAGCAGTAGACCCAGCATCTGAGAGACGGCAGTAGAACCAGCATCTGAGAGATGGCAGTAGAACCAGCATCTGAGAGACTGCAGTAGACCCAGCATCTGAGAAATGGCAGTACACACAGCATCTGAGAGAAGGCAGTAGATAACATGTCTATGTCTAGCATCTGAGAGACGGCAGTCGACCCTGCATCTGAGAGACGGCAGTAGACCCTGCATCTGAGAGACGGCAGTAGATTCCTCCATCTCAGAGACTGCAGTATACCCAGGATCTGAGAAATGGCAGTACACCCAGCATCTGAGAGAAGGCAGTAGATAACATGTCTATGTCCAGCATCTGAGAGACGGCAGTCGACCCTGCATCTGAGAGACAGCAGTAGACCCTGCATCTGAGAGACGGCAGTAGACCCTGCATCTGAGAGACTGCAGTAGACCCTACATCTGTGAGATGGCAGCAGACCCAGCATCTGAGTGATGGCAGTAGACCCAGCATCTGAGTGATGGCAGTAGACCCAGCATCTGAGAGATGGCCGCAGACCCTGCATCTGAGAGATGGCAGTAGACCCAGCATCTGACAGATGGCAGCAGACCCAGCATCTGAGAGATGGCAGCAGACCCAGCTTCTGAGAAATGGCAGTAGATAACATTTCTATGTCCAGCCTCTGAGAGACGACAGTAGACCCTGCATCTGAGAGAAGGCAGTAGACCCTGCATCTGAGAGAAGGCAGTAGACCCTGCATCTAAGAGATGGCAGTAGACCCTGCATCTGAGAGACGGCAATACACCCTGCATCTGAGAGACAGCAGTAGACCCAGCATCTGAGAGACGGCAGTAGACCCTGCATCTGAGAGACGGCAGTAGACCCAGCTTCTGAGAGATGGCAGTAGACCCTGAATCTGAGAGATGCAGTAGATAACATATCTATGTCCAGAATCTTAGACACTGTAGTAGACCCAGCTTCTGAAAGACGGCAGTACACACTGCATCGGAGACATGGCAGTAGATAACATGTCTATATCCAGCATCCGAGAGACGTCAGAAGACCCAACATCTGAGAGATGGCAGAACACCGAGCATCTGAGAGATGGCAGAAGACGCAGCTTCTGAGAGATGGCAGTTGATAACATAGCTATGTCCAGCATCTGAGAGACGGCAGTAGACCCAGCATCTCAAAGACGGCAGTAGACCCAGCATCTGAGAGACGGCAGTAGACCCAGCATCAGAGAGACGGCAGTAGACCCAGCATCTGAGAGATGGTAGAAGACCCAGCATCTGAGAGATGGCAGTAGATAAGATATCTATGTCCAGCATCTGAGAGACAGCAGTAGACTCAACATCTGAGAGACGGCAGTAGACCCAGCATCTGAGAGATGGCAGTACACCCAGCATCTGAGAGAAGACAGTAGATAACATGTCTATGTCCAGAATCTGAGAGACAGCAGTCGACCCTGCATCTGAGAGATGGTATTGGACCCTGCATCTGAGAGACGGCAGTAGACCCTGCATCTGAGAGACGACAGTAGACCCTACATCTGAGAGACGGCAGTAGACCCTGCATCTGAGAGACGGCAGTAGACCCAGCTTCTGAGAGATGGCAGAAGACCCAGCTTCTGAGAGAGGGCAGTAGATAACATGTCTATGTCCAGCATCTGAGAGACGGCAGTAGATCCAGCATCAGAGAGACGGCAGTAGACCCTGCATCTGAGAGACGGCAGTAGACCCTGCATCTGAGAGACGGCAGTAGACCCTGCATCTGAGAGACGGCAGTAGACCCTGCATCTGAGAGACGGCAGTAGACCCTGCATCTGAGAGACGGCAGTAGACCCTGCATCTGAGAGATGGCAGTACACCTAGCATCTGAGAGATGGCAGTACACCCAGCATCTGATAGATGGCAGTAGACCCTGAATCTGAGAGATGCAGTAGATAACATATCTATGTCCAGAATCTTAGACACTGTAGTAGACCCAGCTTCTGAAAGACGGCAGTACACACTGCATCTGAGAGATGGCAGTAGATAACATGTCTATGTCCAGCATCCGAGAGACGTCAGAAGACCCAACATCTGAGAGATGGCAGTACACCGAGCATCTGAGAGATGGCAGAAGACGCAGCTTCTGAGAGATGGCAGTTGATAACATAGCTATGTCCAGCATCTGAGAGACGGCAGTAGACCCAGCATCTCAAAGACGGCAGTAGACCCAGCATCTGAGAGACGGCAGTAGACCCAGCATCTGAGAGACAGCAGTATACCCAGCATCTGAGAGACGGCAGTAGATAACATGTCTATGTCCAGCATCTCAGAGACAGCAGTGGACCTTGCATCTGACAGACGGCAGTAGACCCAGCATCAGAGAGGCGGCAGTAGAACCAGCATCTGAGAGGCGGCAGTAGAACCAGCATCTGAGAGATGGCAGTACACCCAGCATCTGAGAGAAGACAGTAGATGACATGTCTATGTCCAGAATCTGAGAGACAGCAGTCAACCCTGCATCTGAGAGATGGTATTAGACCCTGCATCTGAGAGACGGCAGTAGACCCTGCATCTGAGAGACGGCAGTAGACCCTGCATCTGAGAGATGGCAGAAGACCCAGCTTCTGAGAGATGGCTGTAGATAACATATCTGTGTCCAGACCCAGCTTCTAAGAGATGGCAGTAGATAACATGTCTATGTCCAGCATCTGAGAGACGGCAGTCGACCCTGCATCTGAGAGACAGCAGTAGACCCTGCATCTGAGAGACGGCAGTAGACCTTGCATCTGAGAGACGGCAGTAGACCCTGCATCTGAGAGATGGCAGAAGACCAAGCTTCTGAGAGATGGCTGTAGAGAACATATCTGTGTCCAGCATCTGAGAGACTGCAGTAGACCCTGCATCTGTGAGATGGCAGCAGACCCAGCATCTGAGTGATGGCAGTAGACCCAGCATCTGAGAGATGGCAGCAGACCCTGCATCTGAGAGACGGCAGTAGACCCTGCATCTGAGAGACGGCAGTAGACCCTGCATCTGAGAGATGGCAGAAGACCAAGCTTCTGAGAGATGGCTGTAGATAACATATCTGTGTCCAGCATCTGAGAGACTGCAGTAGACCCTGCATCTGTGAGATGGCAGCAGACCCAGCATCTGAGCAATGGCAGTACACCCAGCATCTGAGAGACGGCACTAGATAACATGTCTATGTCCAGCATCTGAGAGACGGCAGTAGAACCTGCATCTGGGAGATGGCAGTGGACCCAGCATATGAAAGATGGCAGCAGACCCAGCATCTGCGAGATGGCAGTAGACCCAGCATCTGGGAGATGGCAGCACACCCAGCATCTGGGAGATGGCAGTAGATAACATTTCTATGTCCAGCATCTGAGAGATGGCAGTAGACCCTGTATCTGAGAGACGGCAGTAGACCCTGCATCTGAGAGACGGCAGCAGACCCTGCATCTGAGAGATGGCAGAAGACCCAGCTTCCGAGAGATGGCTGAAGATAACATATCTGTGTCCAGCATCTGAGAGACGGCAGTAGACCCTGCATCTGTGAGATGGCAGCAGACCCAGCATCTGAGAGATGGCAGTAGACCCTGCATCTGAGAGATTGCAGCAGACCCAGCATCTGAGAGATGGCAGCAGACCCAGCATCTGAGAGATGGCAGCAGACCCAGCATCTGAGAGACGGCAGTAGACCCTGCATCTGAGAGATGGCAGCAGACCCAGCATCTGAGAGATGGCAGCAGACCCCGAATCTGAGAGAAGGCAGCAGACCCAGCATCTGAAAAATGGCAGTAGATAACATGTCTATGTCCAGAATCTGAGAGACAGCAGTAGACCCTGCATCTGAGAGATGGTATTAGACCCTGCATCTGAGAGACGGCAGTAGACCCTGCATCTGAGAGACGTCAGTAGACCCTGCATCTGAGAGACGGCAGTAGACCCTGCATCTGAGAGACGGCAGTAGACCCAGCTTCTGAGTGATGGCAGAAGACCCAGCTTCTGAGACATGTCTATGTCCAGCATCTGAGAGACGGCAATCGACCCTGCATCTGAGAGACCGCAGTAGACCTGCATCTGAGAGATGGCAGTACACCTAGCATCTGAGAGATGGCAGTACACCCAGCATCTGATAGATGGCAGTAGACCCTGAATCTGACAGATGCAGTAGATAACATATCTATGTCCAAAATCTTAGACACTGTAGTAGACCCAGCTTTTGAAAGATGGCAGTACACACTGCATCGGAGAGATAGCAGTAGATAACATGTCTATGTCCAGCATCCGAGAGACGTCAGAAGACCCAACATCTGAGAGATGGCAGTACACCGAGCATCTGAGAGATGGCAGAAGACCCAGCTTCTGAGAGATGGCAGTTGATAACATAGCTATGTCCACCATCTGAGAGACGGCAGTAGACTCAGCATCTCAAAGACGGCAGTAGACCCAGCATCTGAGAGACGGCAGTAGACCCAGCATCTGAGAGACGGCAGTATACCCAGCATCTGAGAGACGGCAGTAGATAACATGTCTATGTCCAGCATCTCAGAGACAGCAGTGGACCTTGCATCTGACAGACGGCAGTAGACCCAGCATCAGAGACGTGGCAGTAGAACCAGCATCTGAGAGGCGGCAGTAGAACCAGCATCTGAGAGATGGCAGTACACCCAGCATCTGAGAGAAGACAGTAGATGACATGTCTATGTCCAGAATCTGAGAGACAGCAGTCAACCCTGCATCTGAGAGATGGTATTAGACCCTGCATATGAGAAACGGCAGTAAACCCTGCATCTGAGAGACGGCAGTAGACCCTGCATCTGAGAGATGGCAGAAGACCCTGCAGCTGAGAGATTGCAGCAGACCCAGCATCTGAGAGATGGCAGCAGACCCAGAATCTGAGAGATGGCAGCAGACCCAGCATCTGAGAGATGGCAGTAGACCCTGCATCTGAGAGCTGGCAGCAGACCCAGCATCTGAGAGATGGCTGAATATAACATATCTATGTCCAGCATCTGAGAGACGGCAGTAGACCCTGCATCTGCGAGATGGCAGCAGACCCAGCATCTGAGAGATGGCAGTAGACCCTGCAGCTGAGAGATTGCAGCAGACCCAGCATCTGAGAGATGGCAGCAGACCCAGAATCTGAGAGATGGCAGCAGACCCAGCATCTGAGAGATGGCAGTAGACCCTGCATCTGAGAGCTGGCAGCAGACCCAGCATCTGAGAGATGGCAGCAGACCCCGAATCTGAGAGATGGCAGCAGACCCAGCATCTGAAAAATGGCAGCAGACCCAGCATCTGAGAGATGGCAGTACGCCCAGCATCTGAGAGATGGCAGAAGACCCAGCATCTGAGAGACGGCACTAGATAAAATATCTATGTCCAGCATCTGAGAGACGGAAGTATATAACATGTCTATCTCCAGCATCTGAGAGATGGCAGTAGACCCAGCATCTGAGAGAAGGCAGTAGACCCAGCATCTGAGAGACGGCAGTAGACCCAGCATCTGAGAGACGGCAGTAGACACAGCACCTGAGAGAAGGCATAAGACCCAGCATCTGAGAGATGGCAGTACACCAACCATCTGAGAGACGGCAGTACACCCAGCTCCTAAGAGATGGTAGTAGATAACATGTCTATGTCCAGCATCTGAGAGACGGCAGTAGACCCAGCATCTGAGAGACGGCTGTAGAACCAGCATCTGAGAGACTGCAGTAGACCCAGCATCTGAGAAATGGCAGTACACCCAGCATCTGAGAGAAGGCAGTAGATAACATGTCTATGTCCAGCATCTGAGAGACGGCAGTTGACCCTGCATCTGAGAGACGGCAGCAGACCCAGCATCTGAGAGACGGCAGTTGACCCTGCATCTGAGAGATGGCAGTAGATAAAATGTCTATATCCAAAATCTGAGACACGGCAGTAGACCCAGCATCTGAGACATGGCAGTAGATAACATATCTATGCCCAGCATCTGAGAGACGGCAGTAGATAACATGTCTATGTCCAGCATCTGAGAGACTGCAGTAGACCCAGCATCTGAGAGACGGCAGCAGACCCAGCATCTGAGAGACGGCAGCAGACCCAGCATCTGAGAGACGGCAGTAGAACCAGCATCTGAGAGATGGCAGTAGACCCAGCATCTGGGACATCGCAGTAGACCCAGCATCTGGGACATCGCAGTAGACCCAGCATCTGGGAGATGGCAGTAGACCCAGCATCTAAGAGATGGCAGCAGACCCAGCATCTGAGAGATGGCAGTAGATAACATTTCTATGTCCAGCATCTGAGAGACGGCAGAAGACCCTGCATCTAAGAGACGGCAGTAGACCCTGCATCTGAGAGAAGGCAGATGATCCTGCATCTGAGAGACAGCAGTAGACCCAGCATCTGAGAGACGGCAGTAGACCCAGCATCTGAGAGGTGGCAGTAGATAACATATCTATGTCAAGCATCTGAGAGACTGCAGTAGACCCCGCATCTGAGAGACAGCAGTAGACCTAGCATCTGAGAGATGGCAGTAGATAACATGTCTATGTCTAGCATCTGAGAGACAGCAGTAGACCCAGCATCCGAGAGATGACAGAAAACCCAGCATTTGAGAGACCGCAGAAGACCCAGCATCTGAGAGACGGAAGTACACCCAGCATCTGAGAGAGGGCAGAAGAACCAGCACCTCAGAGATGGCAGTAGATAACATGATTATGTCAAGCATCTGAGAGATGGCAGAAGACCCAGCAAATGAGAAAAAGCAGTACACCCAGCATCTGAGAAAAGGCAGAAGACCCAGCATCAGAGAGATGCCACTAGATAAAATATCTATGTTGAGCATCTGAGAGACGGCAGTAGACCCAGCATCTGAGAGATGGCAGTAGACCCAGCATCTGAGAGATGGCAGTAGGCCCTGCATCTGAGAGATGGCAGTAGATCACATGTCTATGTCCAGCATCTGAGAGGCGGCAGTAGACTCAGCTTCTGAGAGACGGCAGTACACCCAAAATCTGAGAGACAGCAGTAGACCCTGAATCTGAGAGATGGCAGTTGATAACATATCTGTGTCCAGCATCTGAGAGATGGCAGTGGACCCAGCATCTGAGAGATGGCAGTATACCCAGCATCTGAGAGGCGGCAGTAGAACCAGCATCTGAGAGACGGCAGTACACCCAGCATCTGAGAGACGGTAGTAGACCCAGCATCTGAGTGACGGCAGTAGACCCAGCATCTGAGAGACGGCGGTAGACCCTGCATCTGAGAGACGGCAGTAGACTCTGCATCTGAGTGACGGCAGTACACCCAGCATCTGAGAGACGGCAGAAGACCCAGCTTCTGAGAGATGGCAGTAGATAACATATCTGTGTCCAGCATCTGAGAGACGGCAATAGACCCAGCATCTGAGAGACGGCAGTAGACCCTGCATCTGAGAGATGGCAGTAGACCCTGCATCTGAGAGATGGCAGAAAACCCAGCATCTGAAAGATGGCAGTAGACCCAGCATCTGAGAGATGGCAGTACACCCAGCATCTGAGAGACAGCAGTAGATAACATTTTTATGTCCAGCATCTGAGAGACTGCAGTAGACCAAGCATCTGGGAGATGGCAGAAGAACAAGCATCTGAGAGATGGCAGTAGCTAAGATATCTATGTCCAGCATCTGCGAGACAGCAGTCGACCCTGCATCTGAGAGATGGTATTAGACCCTGCATCTGAGAGACGGCAGTAGACCCTGCATCTGAGAGACGGCAGTAGACCCTGCATCTGAGAGACGGCAGTAGACCCTGAATCTGAGGGACGGCAGTAGACCCAGCTTCTGAGAGATGGCAGAAGACCCAGCTTCTGAGAGATGGCAGTAGAAAACATGTCTATATCCAGCATCTGAGAGACGGCAGTCGACCCTGCATCTGAGAGACGGCAGTAGACCCTGCATCTGAGAGACGGCAGTACACCTAGCATCTGAGAGATGGCAGTACACCCAGCATCTGAGAGATGGCAGTAGACCCTGAATCTGAGAGATGCAGTAGATAACATATCTATGTCCAGAATCTGAGACACTGTAATAGACCAAGCATCTGAAAGACGGTAGTACACACTGCATCGGAGAGATGGAGGAAAAGACCCAGCTTCTGAGAGATGGCAGTACACCCACATCTGAGAGATGGCAGAAGACCCAGCATCTGAGAGATGGCAGTACACCCAGCATCTGAGAGATGGCAGAAGACCCAGCTTCTGAGAGATGGCAGTTGATAACATATCTATGTCTAGCATCTGAGAGACGGCAGTAGACCCAGCATCTGAAAGACGGCAGTAGACCCAGCATCCGAAATACGGCAGTAGACCCAGCATCTGAGAGACGGCAGTAGACCCAGCATCAGAGAGACAGCAGTAGAACCAGCATCTGAGAGGCAGCAGTACACCCAGCATCTGAGAGACGGCAGTAGACCCAGCATCTGAGAGACAGCGGTAGACCCTGCATCTGAGAGATGGCAGTGGACCCTGCATCTGAGAGACGGCAGTAAACAGAGAATCTGAGAGATGGCAGTAAATAACATATCTGTGTCCAGCATCTGAGAGACGGCAGTAGACCTAGCATCTGAGAGACGGCAGTATACCCTGCATCTGAGAGATGGCAGTAGACCCTGCATCTGAGAGACGGCAGAAGACCCAGCATCTGAGAGACGGCAGTAGACCCAGCATCTGAGAGACGGCAGTAGACCCTGTATCTGAGAGACAGCAGTAGACCCTGCATCTGAGAGATGGCAGTAGATAACATTTCTATGCCCAGCATCTGAGAGACGACAGTAGACCTAGCATCTGAAAGATGGCAGTAGACCCAGCATCTGAATGATGGCAGTAGATAACATTTTTATGTCCAGCATCTGAGAGACTGCAGTAGACCAAGCATCTGGGAGATGGCAGAAGAACAAGCATCTGAGAGATGGCAGTAGCTAAGATATCTATGTCCAGCATCTGCGAGACAGCAGTAGATCCAGCATCTGAGAGACGGCAGTAGACCCAGCATCTGAGAGATGACAGAAGACCCAGCATCTGAGAGATGGCAGTAGATAAGATATCTATGTCCAGCATCTGAGAGATGGCAGTAGACCCAGCATCTGAGAGACAGCAGTAGACCCAACATCTGAGAGACGGCAGTAGACCCAGCATCTGAGAGATGGCAGTACACCCAGCATCTGAGAGAAGACAGTAGATAACATGTCCATGTCCAGCATCTGAGAGACAGCAGTCGACCCTGCATCTGAGAGATGGTATTAGACCCTGCATCTGAGAGACGGCAGTAGACCCTGCATCTGAGAGACGGCAGTAGACCCTGCATCTGAGAGACGGCAGTAGACCCTGCATCTGAGAGACGGCAGTAGACCCAGCATCTGAGAGACAGCGGTAGACCCTGCATCTGAGAGATGGCAGTGGACCCTGCATCTGAGAGACGGCAGTAAACAGAGAATCTGAGAGATGGCAGTAAATAACATATCTGTGTCCAGCATCTGAGAGACGGCAGTAGACCTAGCATCTGAGAGACGGCAGTATACCCTGCATCTGAGAGATGGCAGTAGACCCTGCATCTGAGAGACGGCAGAAGACCCAGCATCTGAGAGACGGCAGTAGACCCAGCATCTGAGAGACGGCAGTAGACCCTGTATCTGAGAGACAGCAGTAGACCCTGCATCTGAGAGATGGCAGTAGATAACATTTCTATGCCCAGCATCTGAGAGACGACAGTAGACCTAGCATCTGAAAGATGGCAGTAGACCCAGCATCTGAATGATGGCAGTAGATAACATTTTTATGTCCAGCATCTGAGAGACTGCAGTAGACCAAGCATCTGGGAGATGGCAGAAGAACAAGCATCTGAGAGATGGCAGTAGCTAAGATATCTATGTCCAGCATCTGCGAGACAGCAGTAGATCCAGCATCTGAGAGACGGCAGTAGACCCAGCATCTGAGAGATGACAGAAGACCCAGCATCTGAGAGATGGCAGTAGATAAGATATCTATGTCCAGCATCTGAGAGATGGCAGTAGACCCAGCATCTGAGAGACAGCAGTAGACCCAACATCTGAGAGACGGCAGTAGACCCAGCATCTGAGAGATGGCAGTACACCCAGCATCTGAGAGAAGACAGTAGATAACATGTCCATGTCCAGCATCTGAGAGACAGCAGTCGACCCTGCATCTGAGAGATGGTATTAGACCCTGCATCTGAGAGACGGCAGTAGACCCTGCATCTGAGAGACGGCAGTAGACCCTGCATCTGAGAGACGGCAGTAGACCCTGCATCTGAGAGACGGCAGTAGACCCTGAATCTGAGGGACGGCAGTAGACCCAGCTTCTGAGAGATGGCAGTAGAAAACATGTCT
This sequence comes from Triturus cristatus, assembly GCF_964204655.1. NCBI lineage: Eukaryota > Metazoa > Chordata > Amphibia > Caudata > Salamandridae > Triturus > Triturus cristatus. The sequence continues at coordinate 286,922,312 of NC_140584.1, read as the reverse complement.
ATGTCCAGCATCTGAGAGACGGCAGTCGACCCTGCATCTGAGAGACGGCAGTAGACCCTGCATCTGAGAGACGGCAGTGCACCTAGCATCTGAGAGATGGCAGTACACCCAGCATCTGAGAGACGGCAGTAGACCCTGAATCTGAGAGATGCAGTAGATAACATATCTATGTCCAGAATCTGAGACACTGTAGTAGACCAAGCATCTGAAAGACGGTAGTACACACTGCATCGGAGAGATGGCAGAAGACCCAGCTTCTGAGAGATGGCAGTACACCCAGCATCTGAGAGATGGCAGAAGACCCAGCATCTGAGAGATGGCAGTACACCCAGCATCTGAGAGATGGCAGAAGACCCAGCTTCTGAGATATGGCAGTTGATAACATATCTATGTCTAGCATCTGAGAGACGGCAGTAGACCCAGCATCTGAAAGACGGCAGTAGACCCAGCATCCGAAAGACGGCAGTAGACCCAGCATCTGAGAGACGGCAGTAGACCCAGCATCTGAGAGATGGCAGTAGACCCAGCATCAGAGAGACAGCAGTAGAACCAGCATCTGAGGGATGGCAGTACACCCAGCATCTGAGAGACGGTAGTAGATAACATGTCTATGTCCAGAATCTGAGAGACAGCAGTAGACCCTGCATCTGAGAGATGGTATTAGACCCTGCATCTGAGAGACGGCAGTAGACCCTGCATCTGAGAGACGTCAGTAGACCCTGCATCTGAGAGACGGCAGTAGACCCTGCATCTGAGAGACGGCAGTAGACCCAGCTTCTGAGTGATGGCAGAAGACCCAGCTTCTGAGACATGTCTATGTCCAGCATCTGAGAGACGGCAATCGACCCTGCATCTGAGAGACCGCAGTAGACCTGCATCTGAGAGATGGCAGTACACCTAGCATCTGAGAGATGGCAGTACACCCAGCATCTGATAGATGGCAGTAGACCCTGAATCTGACAGATGCAGTAGATAACATATCTATGTCCAAAATCTTAGACACTGTAGTAGACCCAGCTTTTGAAAGATGGCAGTACACACTGCATCGGAGAGATAGCAGTAGATAACATGTCTATGTCCAGCATCCGAGAGACGTCAGAAGACCCAACATCTGAGAGATGGCAGTACACCGAGCATCTGAGAGATGGCAGAAGACCCAGCTTCTGAGAGATGGCAGTTGATAACATAGCTATGTCCACCATCTGAGAGACGGCAGTAGACTCAGCATCTCAAAGACGGCAGTAGACCCAGCATCTGAGAGACGGCAGTAGACCCAGCATCTGAGAGACGGCAGTATACCCAGCATCTGAGAGACGGCAGTAGATAACATGTCTATGTCCAGCATCTCAGAGACAGCAGTGGACCTTGCATCTGACAGACGGCAGTAGACCCAGCATCAGAGACGTGGCAGTAGAACCAGCATCTGAGAGGCGGCAGTAGAACCAGCATCTGAGAGATGGCAGTACACCCAGCATCTGAGAGAAGACAGTAGATGACATGTCTATGTCCAGAATCTGAGAGACAGCAGTCAACCCTGCATCTGAGAGATGGTATTAGACCCTGCATATGAGAAACGGCAGTAAACCCTGCATCTGAGAGACGGCAGTAGACCCTGCATCTGAGAGATGGCAGAAGACCCAGCTTCTGAGCGATGGCTGTAGATAACATATCTGTGTCCAGCATCTGAGAGACGGCAGTAGACCCTGCATCTGTGAGATGGCAGTAGACCCAGCATCTGAGAGATGGCAGCAGACCCTGCATCTGAGAGATGGCAGCAAACCCTGCATCTGAGAGATGGCAGTAGACCCAGCATCTGAGAGACGGCAGTAGACCCAGCATCTGAGCAATGGCAGTACACCCAGCATCTGAGAGACGGCACTAGATAACATGTCTATGTCCAGCATCTGAGAGACGGCAGTAGACCCTGCATCTGGAAGATGGCAGTAGACCTAGCATATGAAAGATGGCAGCAGACCCAGCATCTGCGAGATGGCAGTAGACCCAGCATCTGGGAGATGGCAGCAGACCCAGCATCTGGGAGATGGCAGTAGATAACATTTCTATGTCCAGCATCTGAGAGATGGCAGTAGACCCTGTATCTGAGAGACGGCAGTAGACCCTGCATCTGAGAGACGGCAGCAGACCCTGCATCTGAGAGACGACAGCAGACCCAGCTTCTGAGCGATGGCTGAATATAACATATCTATGTCCAGCATCTGAGAGACGGCAGTAGACCCTGCATCTGCGAGATGGCAGCAGACCCAGCATCTGAGAGATGGCAGTAGACCCTGCAGCTGAGAGATTGCAGCAGACCCAGCATCTGAGAGATGGCAGCAGACCCAGAATCTGAGAGATGGCAGCAGACCCAGCATCTGAGAGATGGCAGTAGACCCTGCATCTGAGAGCTGGCAGCAGACCCAGCATCTGAGAGATGGCAGCAGACCCCGAATCTGAGAGATGGCAGCAGACCCAGCATCTGAAAAATGGCAGCAGACCCAGCATCTGAGAGATGGCAGTACGCCCAGCATCTGAGAGATGGCAGAAGACCCAGCATCTGAGAGACGGCACTAGATAAAATATCTATGTCCAGCATCTGAGAGACGGAAGTATATAACATGTCTATCTCCAGCATCTGAGAGATGGCAGTAGACCCAGCATCTGAGAGAAGGCAGTAGACCCAGCATCTGAGAGACGGCAGTAGACCCAGCATCTGAGAGACGGCAGTAGACACAGCACCTGAGAGAAGGCATAAGACCCAGCATCTGAGAGATGGCAGTACACCAACCATCTGAGAGACGGCAGTACACCCAGCTCCTAAGAGATGGTAGTAGATAACATGTCTATGTCCAGCATCTGAGAGACGGCAGTAGACCCAGCATCTGAGAGACGGCTGTAGAACCAGCATCTGAGAGACTGCAGTAGACCCAGCATCTGAGAAATGGCAGTACACCCAGCATCTGAGAGAAGGCAGTAGATAACATGTCTATGTCCAGCATCTGAGAGACGGCAGTTGACCCTGCATCTGAGAGACGGCAGCAGACCCAGCATCTGAGAGACGGCAGTTGACCCTGCATCTGAGAGATGGCAGTAGATAAAATGTCTATATCCAAAATCTGAGACACGGCAGTAGACCCAGCATCTGAGACATGGCAGTAGATAACATATCTATGCCCAGCATCTGAGAGACGGCAGTAGATAACATGTCTATGTCCAGCATCTGAGAGACTGCAGTAGACCCAGCATCTGAGAGACGGCAGCAGACCCAGCATCTGAGAGACGGCAGCAGACCCAGCATCTGAGAGACGGCAGTAGAACCAGCATCTGAGAGATGGCAGTAGACCCAGCATCTGGGACATCGCAGTAGACCCAGCATCTGGGACATCGCAGTAGACCCAGCATCTGGGAGATGGCAGTAGACCCAGCATCTAAGAGATGGCAGCAGACCCAGCATCTGAGAGATGGCAGTAGATAACATTTCTATGTCCAGCATCTGAGAGACGGCAGAAGACCCTGCATCTAAGAGACGGCAGTAGACCCTGCATCTGAGAGAAGGCAGATGATCCTGCATCTGAGAGACAGCAGTAGACCCAGCATCTGAGAGACGGCAGTAGACCCAGCATCTGAGAGGTGGCAGTAGATAACATATCTATGTCAAGCATCTGAGAGACTGCAGTAGACCCCGCATCTGAGAGACAGCAGTAGACCTAGCATCTGAGAGATGGCAGTAGATAACATGTCTATGTCTAGCATCTGAGAGACAGCAGTAGACCCAGCATCCGAGAGATGACAGAAAACCCAGCATTTGAGAGACCGCAGAAGACCCAGCATCTGAGAGACGGAAGTACACCCAGCATCTGAGAGAGGGCAGAAGAACCAGCACCTCAGAGATGGCAGTAGATAACATGATTATGTCAAGCATCTGAGAGATGGCAGAAGACCCAGCAAATGAGAAAAAGCAGTACACCCAGCATCTGAGAAAAGGCAGAAGACCCAGCATCAGAGAGATGCCACTAGATAAAATATCTATGTTGAGCATCTGAGAGACGGCAGTAGACCCAGCATCTGAGAGATGGCAGTAGACCCAGCATCTGAGAGATGGCAGTAGGCCCTGCATCTGAGAGATGGCAGTAGATCACATGTCTATGTCCAGCATCTGAGAGGCGGCAGTAGACTCAGCTTCTGAGAGACGGCAGTACACCCAAAATCTGAGAGACAGCAGTAGACCCTGAATCTGAGAGATGGCAGTTGATAACATATCTGTGTCCAGCATCTGAGAGATGGCAGTGGACCCAGCATCTGAGAGATGGCAGTATACCCAGCATCTGAGAGGCGGCAGTAGAACCAGCATCTGAGAGACGGCAGTACACCCAGCATCTGAGAGACGGTAGTAGACCCAGCATCTGAGTGACGGCAGTAGACCCAGCATCTGAGAGACGGCGGTAGACCCTGCATCTGAGAGACGGCAGTAGACTCTGCATCTGAGTGACGGCAGTACACCCAGCATCTGAGAGACGGCAGAAGACCCAGCTTCTGAGAGATGGCAGTAGATAACATATCTGTGTCCAGCATCTGAGAGACGGCAATAGACCCAGCATCTGAGAGACGGCAGTAGACCCTGCATCTGAGAGATGGCAGTAGACCCTGCATCTGAGAGATGGCAGAAAACCCAGCATCTGAAAGATGGCAGTAGACCCAGCATCTGAGAGATGGCAGTACACCCAGCATCTGAGAGACAGCAGTAGATAACATTTTTATGTCCAGCATCTGAGAGACTGCAGTAGACCAAGCATCTGGGAGATGGCAGAAGAACAAGCATCTGAGAGATGGCAGTAGCTAAGATATCTATGTCCAGCATCTGCGAGACAGCAGTCGACCCTGCATCTGAGAGATGGTATTAGACCCTGCATCTGAGAGACGGCAGTAGACCCTGCATCTGAGAGACGGCAGTAGACCCTGCATCTGAGAGACGGCAGTAGACCCTGAATCTGAGGGACGGCAGTAGACCCAGCTTCTGAGAGATGGCAGAAGACCCAGCTTCTGAGAGATGGCAGTAGAAAACATGTCTATATCCAGCATCTGAGAGACGGCAGTCGACCCTGCATCTGAGAGACGGCAGTAGACCCTGCATCTGAGAGACGGCAGTACACCTAGCATCTGAGAGATGGCAGTACACCCAGCATCTGAGAGATGGCAGTAGACCCTGAATCTGAGAGATGCAGTAGATAACATATCTATGTCCAGAATCTGAGACACTGTAATAGACCAAGCATCTGAAAGACGGTAGTACACACTGCATCGGAGAGATGGAGGAAAAGACCCAGCTTCTGAGAGATGGCAGTACACCCACATCTGAGAGATGGCAGAAGACCCAGCATCTGAGAGATGGCAGTACACCCAGCATCTGAGAGATGGCAGAAGACCCAGCTTCTGAGAGATGGCAGTTGATAACATATCTATGTCTAGCATCTGAGAGACGGCAGTAGACCCAGCATCTGAAAGACGGCAGTAGACCCAGCATCCGAAATACGGCAGTAGACCCAGCATCTGAGAGACGGCAGTAGACCCAGCATCAGAGAGACAGCAGTAGAACCAGCATCTGAGAGGCAGCAGTACACCCAGCATCTGAGAGACGGTAGTAGATAACATGTCTATGTCCAGCATCTGAGAGACGGCAGTAGACCCAGCATCTGAGAAACGGCAGTAGACCCAGCATCTGAGAGACAGCGGTAGACCCTGCATCTGAGAGATGGCAGTGGACCCTGCATCTGAGAGACGGCAGTAAACAGAGAATCTGAGAGATGGCAGTAAATAACATATCTGTGTCCAGCATCTGAGAGACGGCAGTAGACCTAGCATCTGAGAGACGGCAGTATACCCTGCATCTGAGAGATGGCAGTAGACCCTGCATCTGAGAGACGGCAGAAGACCCAGCATCTGAGAGACGGCAGTAGACCCAGCATCTGAGAGACGGCAGTAGACCCTGTATCTGAGAGACAGCAGTAGACCCTGCATCTGAGAGATGGCAGTAGATAACATTTCTATGCCCAGCATCTGAGAGACGACAGTAGACCTAGCATCTGAAAGATGGCAGTAGACCCAGCATCTGAATGATGGCAGTAGATAACATTTTTATGTCCAGCATCTGAGAGACTGCAGTAGACCAAGCATCTGGGAGATGGCAGAAGAACAAGCATCTGAGAGATGGCAGTAGCTAAGATATCTATGTCCAGCATCTGCGAGACAGCAGTAGATCCAGCATCTGAGAGACGGCAGTAGACCCAGCATCTGAGAGATGACAGAAGACCCAGCATCTGAGAGATGGCAGTAGATAAGATATCTATGTCCAGCATCTGAGAGATGGCAGTAGACCCAGCATCTGAGAGACAGCAGTAGACCCAACATCTGAGAGACGGCAGTAGACCCAGCATCTGAGAGATGGCAGTACACCCAGCATCTGAGAGAAGACAGTAGATAACATGTCCATGTCCAGCATCTGAGAGACAGCAGTCGACCCTGCATCTGAGAGATGGTATTAGACCCTGCATCTGAGAGACGGCAGTAGACCCTGCATCTGAGAGACGGCAGTAGACCCTGCATCTGAGAGACGGCAGTAGACCCTGCATCTGAGAGACGGCAGTAGACCCTGAATCTGAGGGACGGCAGTAGACCCAGCTTCTGAGAGATGGCAGTAGAAAACATGTCTATGTCCAGCATCTGAGAGACGGCAGTCGACCCTGCATCTGAGAGACGGCAGTAGACCCTGCATCTGAGAGACGGCAGTGCACCTAGCATCTGAGAGATGGCAGTACACCCAGCATCTGAGAGATGGCAGTAGACCCTGAATCTGAGAGATGCAGTAGATAACATATCTATGTCCAGAATCTGAGACACTGTAGTAGACCAAGCATCTGAAAGACGGTAGTACACACTGCATCGGAGAGATGGCAGAAGACCCAGCTTCTGAGAGATGGCAGTACACCCAGCATCTGAGAGATGGCAGAAGACCCAGCATCTGAGAGATGGCAGTACACCCAGCATCTGAGAGATGGCAGAAGACCCAGCTTCTGAGATATGGCAGTTGATAACATATCTATGTCTAGCATCTGAGAGACGGCAGTAGACCCAGCATCTGAAAGACGGCAGTAGACCCAGCATCCGAAAGACGGCAGTAGACCCAGCATCTGAGAGACGGCAGTAGACCCAGCATCTGAGAGATGGCAGTAGACCCAGCATCAGAGAGACAGCAGTAGAACCAGCATCTGAGGGATGGCAGTACACCCAGCATCTGAGAGACGGTAGTAGATAACATGTCTATGTCCAGCATCTGAGAGACGGCAGTAGACCCAGCATCTGAGAAACGGCAGTAGACCCAGCATCTGAGAGACGGCGGTAGACCCTGCATCTGAGAGATGGCAGTGGACCCTGCATCTGAGAGACGGCAGTAAACAGAGAATCTGAGAGATGGCAGTAAATAACATATCTGTGTCCAGCATCTGAGAGACGGCAGTAGACCTAGCATCTGAGAGACGGCAGTATACCCTGCATCTGAGAGATGGCAGTAGACCCTGCATCTGAGAGACGGCAGAAGTCCCAGCATCTGAGAGACGGCAGTAGACCCAGCATCTGAGAGACGGCAGTAGACCCAGCATCTGAGAGATGGCAGTAGACCCTGCATCCGAGAGACGGCAGTAGACCCTGTATATGAGAGACAGCAGTAGACCCTGCATCTGAGAGATGGCAGTAGATAACATTTCTATGCCCAGCATCTGAGAGACGGCAGTAGACCCAGCATCTGAGAGACGGCAGTAGACCCGGCATCAGAGAGACAGCAGTAGAACCAGCATCTGAGAGATGGCAGTAGACCCTGCATCTGAGAGACGGCAGTAAACAGAGAATCTGAGAGATGGCAGTAGATAACATATCTGTGTCCTGCATCTGAGAGACGGCAGTAGACCTAGCATCTGAGAGACGGCAGTATACCCTGCATCTGAGAGATGGCAGTAGACCCTGCATCTGAGAGACGGCAGAAGACCCAGCATCTGAGAGATGGCAGAAGACCCAGCTTCTGAGAGATGGCAGTTGATAACATATCTATGTCTAGCATCTGAGAGACGGCAGTAGACCCAGCATCTGAAAGACGGCAGTAGACCCAGCATCCGAAAGACGGCAGTAGACCCAGCATCTGAGAGACGGCAGTAGACCCAGCATCAGAGAGACAGCAGTAGAACCAGCATCTGAGAGGCAGCAGTAGAACCAGCATCTGAGAGATGGCAGTAAACAGAGAATCTGAGAGATGGCAGTAAATAACATATCTGTGTCCAGCATCTGAGAGACGGCAGTAGACCTAGCATCTGAGAGACGGCAGTATACCCTGCATCTGAGAGATGGCAGTAGACCCTGCATCTGAGAGACGGCAGAAGACCCAGCATCTGAGAGACGGCAGTAGACCCAGCATCTGAGAGACGGCAGTAGACCCAGCATCTGAGAGATGGCAGTAGACCCTGCATCCGAGAGACGGCAGTAGACCCTGTATCTGAGAGACAGCAGAAGACCCTGCATCTGAGAGATGGCAGTAGATAACATTTCTATGCCCAGCATCTGAGAGACGGCAGGAGACCCAGCATCTGAGAGACGGCAGTAGACCCGGCATCAGAGAGACAGCAGTAGAACCAGCATCTGAGGGATGGCAGTACACCCAGCACCTGAGAGATGGCAGTACACCCAGCATCTGAGAGACGGCAGTAGATAACATGTCTATGTCCAGCATCTGAGAGACGGCAGAAGACCCAGCATCTGAGACACGGCAGTAGACCCAGCATCTGAGAGACGGCAGTAGACCCTGCATCTGAGAGAAGGCAGTAGATCCTGCATCTGAGAGACGGCAGTAAACAGAGAATCTGAGAGATGGCAGTAGATAACATATCTGTGTCCTGCATCTGAGACACGGCAGTAGACCTAGCATCTGAGAGACGGCAGTATACCCTGCATCTGAGAGATGGCAGTAGACCCTGCATCTGAGAGACGGCAGAAGACCCAGCATCTGAGAGACGGCAGTAGACCCTGCATCTGAGAGACGGCAGAAGACCCAATATCTGAGAGATGGCAGTAGATAACATATCTGTGTCCAGCATCTGAGAGACGGCAGTAGACCCTGCATCCGAGAGACGGCAGTAGACCCTGCATCTGAGAGACAGCAGTAGACCCTGCATCTGAGAGATGGCAGTAGATAACATTTCTATGCCCAGCATCTGAGAGACGGCAATAGACCCAGCATCTGAGAGATGGCAGTACACCCAGCATCTGAGAGACGGCAGTAGATAACATGTCTATGTCCAGCATCTAAGAGACAGCAGTAGACCCAGCATCTGAAAGACGGCAGTAGACACAGCATCTGAGAGATGGCAGTAGACTCATCATCTGAGAGATGGAAGTACACCCAGCATCTGAGAGATGGCAGTAGACCCAGCATCTGAGAGCTGGCAGTAGATGACATCTATGTCCAGCATTTGAGAGACGGCAGTAGACCCTGCATCTGAGAGATGGCAGTAGATAACATGTCTATGTCCAGCATCTCAGAGACAGCAGTGGACCTTGCATCTGAGAGACGGCAGTAGACCCAGCATCAGAGAGACGGCAGTAGAACCAGCATCTGAGAGGCGGCAGTAGAACCAGCATCTGAGAGGCGGCAGTAAACCCAGCATCTGAGAGATGGCAGTAGACCCAGCATCTGAGAGATGGCAGTAAACCCTGCATCTGAGAGATGGCAGCAGACCCAGCATCTGAGAGATGGCAGCAGACCCAGCATCTGAGAGATGGCAGCAGACCCAGCATCTGAGAGATGGCAGCAGACCCAGCATCTGTGAGATGGCAGCAGACCCAGCATCTGAGAGACGACAATAGACTCAGCATCTGAGAGACAGCAGTGCACCCAGCATGTGAAAGATGGCAGGAGACCCAGCATCTGAGAGATGGCAGGAGACCCAGCATCTGAGAGATGGCAGGAGACCCAGCATCTGAGAGATGGCAGGAGACCCAGCATCTGTGAGATGGCAGCAGACCCAGCATTTGAGAGATGGCAGGAGACCCAGCATCTGAGAGATGACAGGAGACCCAGCATCTGAGAGATGGCAGCAGACCCAGCATCAGAGAGACGACAATAGACTCAGCATCTGAGAGACAGCAGTAGACCCAGCATCTGAGAGATGGCAGCAGACCCAGCATCTGAGAGATGGCAGCAGACCCAGCATCAGAGAGACGACAATAGACTCAGCATCTGAGAGACAGCAGTAGACCCAGCATCAGAGAGACAGCAGTAGACCCAGCATCTGAGAGATGGCAGTACACCCAGCATCTGAGAGATGGCTGTACACCCAGCATCTGAGAGACGGCAGTAGACCCAGCATCTGAGAGATGGCATTAGACCCAGCATCTGAGAGACGGCGGTAGCCCCTGCATCTGAGAGATGGCAGTAGATAACATATCTGTGTCCAGCATCTGAGAGACGGCAGTAGACCCAGCATCTGAGAGACGGCGTAAGACCCAGCATCTGAGAGATGGCAGTAGACCTGGCATCTGAGAGACGGCAGAAGACCCAGCATCTGAAAGACGGCAGTAGACCCAGCATCTGAAATACGGCAGTAGATCCAGCATCTGAGAGACGGCAGTAGATAACATGTCTATGTCCAGCATCTCAGAGACAGCAGTGGACCTTGCATCTGAGAGACTGCAGTAGACCCAGCATCAGAGAGATGGCAGTACACCCAGCATCTGAGAGAAGGCAGTACACCCAGCATCTGAGAGACGGTAGTAGATAACATGTCTATGTCCAGCATCTGAGAGACGGCAGTAGACCCAGCATCTGAGACACAGCAGTAGACCCAGCATCTGAGAGACGGCGGTAGACCCTGCATCTGAGAGATGGCAGTAGACCCTGCATCTGAGCGACGGCAGTAAACAGAGAATCTGAGAGATGGCAGTAGATAACATATCTGTGTCCAGCATCTGAGAGACGGCAGTAGACCTAGCATCTGAGAGACGGCAGTATACCCTGCATCTGAGAGATGGCAGTAGACCCTGCATCTGAGAGACGGCAGAAGACCCAATATCTGAGAGATGGCAGTAGATAACATATCCGTGTCCAGCATCTGAGAGACGGCAGTAGACCCTGCATCCGAGAGACGGCAGTAGACCCTGCATCTGAGAGACAGCAGTAGACCCTGCATCTGAGAGATGGCAGTAGATAACATTTCTATGCCCAGCATCTGAGAGACGGCAGTAGACCCAGCATCTGAGAGATGGCAGTACACCCAGCATCTGAGAGATGGCAGCAGACCCAGCATCTGAGAGATGGCAGCAGACCCAGCATCTGAGAGATGGCAGCAGACACAGCATCTGTGAGATGGCAGCAGACCCAGTATCTGAGAGACGACAATAGACTCAGGATCTGAGAGACAGCAGTGGACCCAGCATGTGAGAGATGGCAAGAGACCCAGCATCTGAGAGATGGCAAGAGACCCAGCATCTGAGAGATGGCATGAGATCCAGCATCTGAGAGATGGCAGGAAACCCAGCATCTGAGAGATGGCAGGAGACCCAGCATCTGAGAGATGACAGGAGACTCAGCATCTGAGAGACGGCGTAAGACCCAGCATCTGAGAGATGGCAGTAGACCCTGTATCTGAGAGACGGCAGAAGACCCAGCATCTGAGAGACGGTGGTAGACCCTGCATCTGAGAGATGGCAGTAGACCCTGCATCTGAGAGACGGCAGAAGACCCAGCATCTGAGAGATAGCAGTAGATAACATGTCTGTGTCCAGCATCTGAGAGACGGCAGTAGACCCTGCATCTGAGAGATGGAAGTCCACCCAGCATCTGAGAGATGGCAGTAGGCCCAGCATCTGAGAGCTGGCAGTAGATAACATCTATGTCCAGCATCTGAGAGACGGCAGTAGACCCTGCATCTGGGAGATGGCAGTAGATAACATGTCTATGTCCAGCATCTCAGAGACAGCAGTGGACCTTGCATCTGAGAGACGGCAGTAGACCCAGCATCAGAGAGACGGCAGTAGAATCAGCATCTGAGAGGCGACAGTAAAACCAGCATCTGAGAGGCGGCAGTAGAACCAGCATCTGAGAGGTGGCAGTAAACCGAGCATCTGAGAGATGGCAGTAGACCCAGCATCTGAGAGATGGCAGTAAACCCTGCATCTGAGAGATGGCAGTAGACCCAGCAGCTGAGAGATGACAGTAGATAACATATCTATGTCCAGCATCTGAGAGGCGGCAGTAGACCCTGCATCTGAGAGATGGCAGCAGACCCAGCATCTGAGAGATGGCAGCAGACCCAGCATCTGAGAGATGGCAGCAGACCCAGCATCTGAGAGATGGCAGCAGACACAGCATCTGTGAGATGGCAGCAGACCCAGTATCTGAGAGACGACAATAGACTCAGCATCTGAGAGACAGCAGTGGACCCAGCATGTGAGAGATGGCAAGAGACCCAGCATCTGAGAGATGGAAAGAGACCCAGCATCTGAGAGATGGCAGGAGATCCAGCATCTGAGAGATGGCAGTTGATAACATATCTATGTCTAGCATCTGAGAGACGGCAGTAGACCCAGCATCTGAAAGACGGCAGTAGACCCAGCATCCGAAAGACGGCAGTAGACCCAGCATCTGAGAGACGGCAGTAGACCCAGCATCTGAGAGATGGCAGTAGACCCAGCATCAGAGAGACAGCAGTAGAACCAGCATCTGAGGGATGGCAGTACACCCAGCATCTGAGAAACGGCAGTAGACCCAGCATCTGAGAAACGGCAGTAGACCCAGCATCTGAGAGACGGCGGTAGACCCTGCATCTGAGAGATGGCAGTGGACCCTGCATCTGAGAGACGGCAGTAAACAGAGAATCTGAGAGATGGCAGTAAATAACATATCTGTGTCCAGCATCTGAGAGACGGCAGTAGACCTAGCATCTGAGAGACGGCAGTATACCCTGCATCTGAGAGATGGCAGTAGACCCTGCATCTGAGAGACGGCAGAAGACCCAGCATATGAGAGACGGCAGTAGACCCAGCATCTGAGAGACGGCAGTAGACCCAGCATCTGAGAGATGGCAGTAGACCCTGCATCCGAGAGACGGCAGTAGACCCTGTATCTGAGAGACAGCAGAAGACCCTGCATCTGAGAGATGGCAGTAGATAACATTTCTATGCCCAGCATCTGAGAGACGGCAGGAGACCCAGCATCTGAGAGACGGCAGTAGACCCAGCATCTGAGAGGCAGCAGTACACCCAGCACCTGAGAGATGGCAGTACACCCAGCATCTGAGAGACGGCAGTAGATAACATGTCTATGTCCAGCATCTGAGAGACGGCAGAAGACCCAGCATCTGAGACACGGCAGTAGACCCAGCATCTGAGAGACGGCAGTAGACCCTGCATCTGAGAGAAGGCAGTAGACCCTGCATCTGAGAGACGGCAGTAAACAGAGAATCTGAGAGATGGCAGTAGATAACATATCTGTGTCCTGCATCTGAGACACGGCAGTAGACCTAGCATCTGAGAGACGGCAGTATACCCTGCATCTGAGAGATGGCAGTAGACCCTGCATCTGAGAGACGGCAGAAGACCCAGCATCTGAGAGACGGCAGTAGACCCTGCATCTGAGAGACGGCAGAAGACCCAATATCTGAGAGATGGCAGTAGATAACATATCTGTGTCCAGCATCTGAGAGACGGCAGTAGACCCTGCATCCGAGAGACGGCAGTAGACCCTGCATCTGAGAGACAGCAGTAGACCCTGCATCTGAGAGATGGTAGTAGATAACATTTCTATGCCCAGCATCTGAGAGACGGCAATAGACCCAGCATCTGAGAGATGGCAGTACACCCAGCATCTGAGAGACGGCAGTAGATAACATGTCTATGTCCAGCATCTAAGAGACAGCAGTAGACCCAGCATCTGAAAGACGGCAGTAGACTCATCATCTGAGAGATGGAAGTACACCCAGTATCTGAGAGATGGCAGTAGACCCAGCATCTGAGAGCTGGCAGTAGATGACATCTATGTCCAGCATTTGAGAGACGGCAGTAGACCCTGCATCTGAGAGATGGCAGTAGATAACATGTCTATGTCCAGCATCTCAGAGACAGCAGTGGACCTTGCATCTGAGAGACGGCAGTAGACCCAGCATCAGAGAGACGGCAGTAGAACCAGCATCTGAGAGGCGGCAGTAAAACCAGCATCTGAGAGATGGCAGTAGACCCAGCATCTGAGAGATGGCAGTAAACCCTGCATATGAGAGATGGCAGCAGACCCAGCATCTGAGAGATGGCAGCAGACCCAGCATCTGAGAGATGGCAGCAGACCCAGCATCTGAGAGATGGCAGCAGACCCAGCATCTGTGAGATGGCAGCAGACCCAGCATCTGAGAGACGACAATAGACTCAGCATCTGAGAGACAGCAGTGCACCCAGCATGTGAAAGATGGCAGGAGACCCAGCATCTGAGAGATGGCAGGACACCCAGCATCTGAGAGATGGCAGGAGACCCAGCATCTGAGAGATGGCAGGAGACCCAGCATCTGTGAGATGGCAGCAGACCCAGCATTTGAGAGATGGCAGGAGACCCAGCATCTGAGAGATGACAGGAGACCCAGCATCTGAGAGATGGCAGCAGACCCAGCATCAGAGAGACGACAATAGACTCAGCATCTGAGAGACAGCAGTAGACCCAGCATCTGAGAGATGGCAGCAGACCCAGCATCTGAGAGATGGCAGCAGACCCAGCATCAGAGAGACGACAATAGACTCAGCATCTGAGAGACAGCAGTAGACCCAGCATCAGAGAGACAGCAGTAGACCCAGCATCTGAGAGATGGCAGTACACCCAGCATCTGAGAGATGGCTGTACACCCAGCATCTGAGAGACGGCAGTAGACCCAGCATCTGAGAGACGGCGGTAGCCCCTGCATCTGAGAGATGGCAGTAGATAACATATCTGTGTCCAGCATCTGAGAGACGGCAGTAGACCCAGCATCTGAGAGACGGCGTAAGACCCAGCATCTGAGAGATGGCAGTAGACCCGGCATCTGAGAGACGGCAGAAGACCCAGCATCTGAAAGACGGCAGTAGACCCAGCATCTGAAATACGGCAGTAGATCCAGCATCTGAGAGACGGCAGTAGATAACATGTCTATGTCCAGCATCTCAGAGACAGCAGTAGACCTAGCATCTGAGAGACGGCAGTATACCCTGCATCTGAGAGATGGCAGTAGACCCTGCATCTGAGAGACGGCAGAAGACCCAATATCTGAGAGATGGCAGTAGATAACATATCCGTGTCCAGCATCTGAGAGACGGCAGTAGACCCTGCATCCGAGAGACGGCAGTAGACCCTGCATCTGAGAGACAGCAGTAGACCCTGCATCTGAGAGATGGCAGTAGATAACATTTCTATGCCCAGCATCTGAGAGACGGCAGTAGACCCAGCATCTGAGAGATGGCAGTACACCCAGCATCTGAGAGATGGCAGCAGACCCAGCATCTGAGAGATGGCAGCAGACCCAGCATCTGAGAGATGGCAGCAGACACAGCATCTGTGAGATGGCAGCAGACCCAGTATCTGAGAGACGACAATAGACTCAGGATCTGAGAGACAGCAGTGGACCCAGCATGTGAGAGATGGCAAGAGACCCAGCATCTGAGAGATGGCAAGAGACCCAGCATCTGAGAGATGGCAGGAGATCCAGCATCTGAGAGATGGCAGGAAACCCAGCATCTGAGAGATGGCAGGAGACCCAGCATCTGAGAGATGACAGGAGACTCAGCATCTGAGAGACGGCGTAAGACCCAGCATCTGAGAGATGGCAGTAGACCCTGTATCTGAGAGACGGCAGAAGACCCAGCATCTGAGAGACGGTGGTAGACCCTGCATCTGAGAGATGGCAGTAGACCCTGCATCTGAGAGACGGCAGAAGACCCAGCATCTGAGAGATAGCAGTAGATAACATGTCTGTGTCCAGCATCTGAGAGACGGCAGTAGACCCTGCATCTGAGAGATGGAAGTCCACCCAGCATCTGAGAGATGGCAGTAGGCCCAGCATCTGAGAGCTGGCAGTAGATAACATCTATGTCCAGCATCTGAGAGACGGCAGTAGACCCTGCATCTGGGAGATGGCAGTAGATAACATGTCTATGTCCAGCATCTCAGAGACA
The DNA here is from genome assembly GCF_964204655.1 of Triturus cristatus. Lineage (NCBI taxonomy): Eukaryota > Metazoa > Chordata > Amphibia > Caudata > Salamandridae > Triturus > Triturus cristatus. The sequence goes on along the minus strand of NC_140584.1, from coordinate 286,906,094 downwards.
GCAGTGGAACTTGCATCTGAGAGACGGCAGTAGACCCAGCATCAGAGAGACGGCAGTAGAATCAGCATCTGAGAGGCGACAGTAAAACCAGCATCTGAGAGGCGGCAGTAGAACCAGCATCTGAGAGGTGGCAGTAAACCGAGCATCTGAGAGATGGCAGTAGACCCAGCATCTGAGAGATGGCAGTAAACCCTGCATCTGAGAGATGGCAGTAGACCCAGCAGCTGAGAGATGACAGTAGATAACATATCTATGTCCAGCATCTGAGAGACGACAATAGACTCAGCATCTGAGAGACAGCAGTGGACCCAGCATGTGAGAGATGGCAAGAGACCCAGCATCTGAGAGATGGAAAGAGACCCAGCATCTGAGAGATGGCAGGAGATCCAGCATCTGAGAGATGGCAGGAGACCCAGCATCTGAGAAATGGCAGGAGACCCAGCATCTGAGAGATGGCAGGAGACCCAGCATCTGAGAGATGACAGGCGACCCAGCATCTGAGAGATGGCAGCAGACCCAGAATCTGAGAGATGGCAGCAGACCCAGCATCTGAGAGATGGCAGCAGACCCAGCATCTGTGAGATGGCAGCAGACCTAGCATCAGAGAGACGACAATAGACTCAGCATCTGAGAGACAGCAGTAGACCCAGCAACAGAGAGACAGCAGTAGAACCAGCATCTGAGAGGCAGCAGTAGAACCAGCATCTGAGAGATGGCAGTAGACCCTGCATCTGAGAGATGGCAGTAAACCCAGCATCTGAGAGATGGCAGTAGATAACATATCTGTGTCCAGCATCTGAGAGACGGCAGTAGACCCAGCATCTGAGAGACGGCGTAAGACCCTGCATCTGAGAGACAGCAGTAGACCCTGCATCTGAGACATGGCAGTAGATAACATTTCGATGCCCAGCATCTGAGAGACGGTAGTAGACACAGCATCTGAGAGATGGCAGTACACCCAGCATCTGAGAGATGGCAGTACACCCAGCATCTGAGAGACGGCAGTAGATAGCATGTCTATGTCCAGCATCTAAGAGACAGCAGTAGACCCAGCATCTGAAAGACGGCAGTAGACACAGCATCTGAGAGACGGCAGTAGACTCATCATCTGAGAGATGGAAGTACACCCAGCATCTGAGAGCTGGCAGTAGATAACATTTCTATGTCCAGCATCTGAGAGAGGGCAGTAGACCCTGCATCTGAGAGATGGCAGTAGATAACATGTCTATGTCCAGCATCTCAGAGACAGCAGTGGACCTTGCATCTGAGAGACTGCAGTAGACCCAGCATCAGAGAGATGGCAGTACACCCAGCATCTGAGAGATGGCAGTACAGCCAGCATCTGAGAGACGGCAGTAGATAACATGTCTATGTCCAGCATCTAAGAGACAGCAGTAGACCCAGCATCTTAAAGACGGCAGTAGACACAGCATCTGAGAGACGGCAGTAGACTCATAATCTGAGAGATGGAAGTACACCCAGCATCTGAGAGCTGGCAGTAGATAACATTTCTATTACAGCATCTGAGAGATGGCAGTAGACCCTGCATCTGAGAGATGGCAGTAGATAACATGTCTATGTCCAGCATCTCAGAGACAGCAGTGGACCTTGCATCTGAGAGACGGCAGTAGACCCAGCATCAGAGAGACGGCAGTAAAACCAGCATCTGAGAGGCGGCAGTAAAACCAGCATCTGAGAGGCGGCAGTAGAACCAGCATCTGAGAGGTGGCAGTAGAACCATCATCTGAGAGATGGCAGTAAACCCTGCATCTGAGAGATGGCAGTAAACCCTGCATCTGAGAGATGGCAGTAGACCAAGCAGCTGAGAGATGGCAGCAGACCCAGCATCTCTGAGATGGCAGCAGACCCAGCACCTGTGAGATGGCAGCAGACCCAGCACCTGTGAGATGGCAGCAGACCCAGCACCTGTGAGATGGCAGCAGACCCAGCACCTGTGAGATGGCAGCAGACCCAGCACCTGTGAGATGGCATCAGACCCAGCATCTGTGAGATGGCAGGAGACCCAGCATCTGAGAGATGGCAGGAGACCCAGCATCTGAGAGATGGCAGCAGACCCAGCATCTGAGAGATGGCAGGAGACCCAGCATCTGAGAGATGGCAGGAAACCCAGCATCTGAGAGATGGCAGCAGACCCAGCATCTGTTAGATGGCAGCAGACCCAGCATCTGAGAGACGACAATAGACTCAGCATCTGAGAGACAGCAGTGGACCCAGCATCTGAGAGGTGGCAGTAGAACCATCATCTGAGAGATGGCAGTAAACCCAGCATCTGAGAGATGGCAGTAGACCCAGCATCTGAAAGATGGCAGTAAACCCTGCATCTGAGAGATGGCAGTAGACCCAGCAGCTGAGAGATGACAGTAGATAACATATCTATATCCAGCATCTGAGAGACGGCAGTAGACCCTGCTTCTGAGAGATGGCAGCAGAACCAGCATCTCTGAGATGGCAGCAGACCCAGCACCTGTGAGATGGCAGCAGACCCAGCACCTGTGAGATGGCAGCAGACCCAGCACCTGTGAGATGGCAGCAGACCCAGCATCTGAGAGATGGCAGGAGACCCAGCATCTGAGAGATGGCAGCAGACCCAGCATCTGAGAGATGGCAGCAGACCCAGCATCTGAGAGATGGCAGCAGACCCAGCATCTGAGAGATGGCATCAGACCCAGCATCTGTCAGATGGCAGCAGACCCAGCATCAGAGAGACGACAATAGACTCAGATGCTGGGTCTACTGCTGTCTCTCAGATGCTGGGTGTACTGCCGTCTCTCTGATGCTAGGTCTTCTGCCATCTCCCAGATGCTGGGTCTACTGCCGTCTCTCAGATGCTGGACATAGATGTGTTATCTACTGCCATCTCTCAGATGCAGGGTCTACTGCCATCTCTCAGATGCACGGTCTACGGCTGTCTCTCAGAGATGCTGAGAGATGGCAGTGGACCCAGCATTTGAGAGATGGCAGTAGACCCAGCATCTGAGAGATGGCAGTAGATAACATTTCTATGTCCAGCATCTGAGAGATGGCAGCAGACCCTGCATATGAGAGACAGCGGCAGACCCTGCATCGGAGAGATGGCAGCAGACCCAACATCTGAGAGATGGCGGTAGATAACATTTCTATGTCCAGCAGCTGAGAAACAGCAGTAGACCCTGCATCTAAGAGACGGCAGTAGATCCTGCATCTGAGAGACAGCAGTAGACCCTGCATCTGACAGACGGCAGTAGACCCAGCATCTGAGACACAGCAGTAGACCCAGCATCGGAGAGACGGCAGTAGACCCAGCATCGGAGAGACGGCAGTAGACCCAGCATCGGAGAGATGGCAGTAGATAACATTTCTATGTCCAACAGCTGAGAGACGGCAGTAGACCCTGCATCTGAGAGATGGCAGTCAATAACATATCTATGTCCAGCATCTGAGAGACGGCAGTAGACCCAGCATCTGAGAGACGGCAGTAGACCCAGCATCTGAGAGACGGCAGTAGACCCAGCATCTGAGAGACGGCAGTAGACCCAGCATCTGAGAGATGGCAGTAGATAACATTTCTATGTCCAGCAGCTGAGAGACGGCAGTAGACCCTGCATCTGAGAAATGGCAGTCGATAACATATCTATGTCCAGCATCTGAGACGGCAGTAGACCCTGCGTCTGAGAGATGGCAGTAGACCCTGCATCTGAGAGTTGGCAGTAGGTAACGTATATATGTCCAGCATCTGAGAGACGGCAGTAGACCGTGCATTTGAGAGATGGCAGTAGACCCAGAACCTGAGAGACGGCAGTAGACCCAGCATCTGAGAGATGGCAGTAGACCCAGCATCTGAGAGACGGCGGTAGCCCCTGCATCTGAGAGATGGCAGTAGATAACATATCTGTGTCCAGCATCTGAGAGATGGCAGTAGACCCGGCATCTGAGAGACGGCAGAAGACCCAGCATCTGAAAGACGGCAGTAGACCCAGCATCTGAAAGACGGCAGTAGACCCAGCATCTGAGAGACGGCAGTAGACCCAGCATCTGAGAGATGGCAGTATACCCAGCATCTGAGAGACGGCAGTAGATAACATGTCTATGTCCAGCATCTCAGAGACAGCAGTGGACCTTGCATCTGAGAGACGGCAGTAGACCCGGCATCAGAGAGACAGCAGTAGAACCAGCATCTGAGAGGCAGCAGTAGAACCAGCATCTGAGGGATGGCAGTACACCCAGCATCTGAGAGATGGCAGTACACCCAGCATCTGAGAGACGGTAGTAGATAACATGTCTATGTCCAGCATCGGAGAGACGGCAGTAGACCCAGCATCTGAGACACAGCAGTAGACCCAGCATCTGAGAGACGGCGGTAGACCCTGCATCTGAGAGATGGCAGCAGACCCAGCATCTGAGAGATGGCAGCAGACCCAGCATCTGAGAGATGGTAGCAGACCCAGCATCTGAGAGATGGCAGCAGACCCAGCATCTGTGAGATGGCAGCAGACCCAGCATCTGAGAGACGACAATAGACTCAGCATCTGAGAGACAGCAGTGCACCCAGCATGTGAAAGATGGCAGGAGACCCAGCATCTGAGAGATGGCAGGACACCCAGCATCTGAGAGATGGCAGGAGACCCAGCATCTGAGAGATGGCAGGAGACCCAGCATCTGTGAGATGGCAGCAGACCCAGCATTTGAGAGATGGCAGGAGACCCAGCATCTGAGAGATGACAGGAGACCCAGCATCTGAGAGATGGCAGCAGACCCAGCATCAGAGAGACGACAATAGACTCAGCATCTGAGAGACAGCAGTAGACCCAGCATCTGAGAGATGGCAGCAGACCCAGCATCTGAGAGATGGCAGCAGACCCAGCATCAGAGAGACGACAATAGACTCAGCATCTGAGAGACAGCAGTAGACCCAGCATCAGAGAGACAGCAGTAGACCCAGCATCTGAGAGATGGCAGTACACCCAGCATCTGAGAGATGGCTGTACACCCAGCATCTGAGAGACGGCAGTAGACCCAGCATCTGAGAGATGGCAGTAGACCCAGCATCTGAGAGACGGCGGTAGCCCCTGCATCTGAGAGATGGCAGTAGATAACATATCTGTGTCCAGCATCTGAGAGACGGCAGTAGACCCAGCATCTGAGAGACGGCGTAAGACCCAGCATCTGAGAGATGGCAGTAGACCCGGCATCTGAGAGACGGCAGAAGACCCAGCATCTGAAAGACGGCAGTAGACCCAGCATCTGAAAGACGGCAGTAGACCCAGCATCTGAGAGACGGCAGTAGACCCAGCATCTGAGAGATGGCAGTATACCCAGCATCTGAGAGACGGCAGTAGATAACATGTCTATGTCCAGCATCTCAGAGACAGCAGTGGACCTTGCATCTGAGAGACGGCAGTAGACCCGGCATCAGAGAGACAGCAGTAAAACCAGCATCTGAGAGGCAGCAGTAGAACCAGCATCTGAGGGATGGCAGTACACCCAGCATCTGAGAGATGGCAGTACACCCAGCATCTGAGAGACGGTAGTAGATAACATGTCTATGTCCAGCATCTGAGAGACGGCAGTAGACCCAGCATCTGAGACACAGCAGTAGACCCAGCATCTGAGAGACGGCGGTAGACCCTGCATCTGGGAGATGGCAGTAGACCCTGCATCTGAGCGACGGCAGTAAACAGAGAATCTGAGAGATGGCAGTAGATAACATATCTGTGTCCAGCATCTGAGAGACGGCAGTAGACCTAGCATCTGAGAGACGGCAGTATACCCTGCATCTGAGAGATGGCAGTAGACCCTGCATCTGAGAGACGGCAGAAGACCCAATATCTGAGAGATGGCAGTAGATAACATATCCGTGTCCAGCATCTGAGAGACGGCAGTAGACCCTGCATCCGAGAGACGGCAGTAGACCCTGCATCTGAGAGACAGCAGTAGACCCTGCATCTGAGAGATGGCAGTAGATAACATTTCTATGCCCAGCATCTGAGAGACGGCAGTAGACCCAGCATCTGAGAGATGGCAGTACACCCAGCATCTGAGAGATGGCAGCAGACCCAGCATCTGAGAGATGGCAGCAGACACAGCATCTGAGAGATGGCAGCAGACACAGCATCTGTGAGATGGCAGCAGACCCAGTATCTGAGAGACGACAATAGACTCAGGATCTGAGAGACAGCAGTGGACCCAGCATGTGAGAGATGGCAAGAGATCCAGCATCTGAGAGATGGCAGGAAACCCAGCATCTGAGAAATGGCAGGAGACCCAGCATCTGAGAGATGGCAGGAGACCCAGCATCTGAGAGATGACAGGAGACTCAGCATCTGAGAGACGGCGTAAGACCCAGCATCTGAGAGATGGCAGTAGACCCTGCATCTGAGAGACGGCAGAAGACCCAGCATCTGAGAGACGGTGGTAGACCCTGCATCTGAGAGATGGCAGTAGACCCTGCATCTGAGAGACGGCAGAAGACCCAGCATCTGAGAGATAGCAGTAGATAACATGTCTGTGTCCAGCATCTGAGAGACGGCAGTAGACCCTGCATCTGAGAGATGGAAGTCCACCCAGCATCTGAGAGATGGCAGTAGGCCCAGCATCTGAGAGCTGGCAGTAGATAACATCTATGTCCAGCATCTGAGAGACGGCAGTAGACCCTGCATCTGGGAGATGGCAGTAGATAACATGTCTATGTCCAGCATCTCAGAGACAGCAGTGGACCTTGCATCTGAGAGACGGCAGTAGACCCAGCATCAGAGAGTCGGCAGTAGAATCAGCATCTGAGAGGCGACAGTAAAACCAGCATCTGAGAGGCGGCAGTAGAACCAGCATCTGAGAGGTGGCAGTAAACCGAGCATCTGAGAGATGGCAGTAGACCCAGCATCTGAGAGATGGCAGTAAACCCTGCATCTGAGAGATGGCAGTAGACCCAGCAGCTGAGAGATGACAGTAGATAACATATCTATGTCCAGCATCTGAGAGGCGGCAGTAGACCCTGCATCTGAGAGATGGTAGCAGACCCAGCATCTGAGAGATGGCAGCAGACCCAGCATCTGAGAGATGGCAGCAGACCCAGCATCTGAGAGATGGCAGCAGACACAGCATCTGTGAGATGGCAGCAGACCCAGTATCTGAGAGACGACAATAGACTCAGCATCTGAGAGACAGCAGTGGACCCAGCATGTGAGAGATGGCAAGAGACCCAGCATCTGAGAGATGGCAAGAGACCCAGCATCTGAGAGATGGCAGGAGATCCAGCATCTGAGAGATGGCAGGAGACCCAGCATCTGAGTGAGAAATGGCAGGAGACCCAGCATCTGAGAGATGGCAGGAGACCCAGCATCTGAGAGATGACAGGCGACCCAGCATCTGAGAGATGGCAGCAGACCCAGAATCTGAGAGATGGCAGCAGACCCAGCATCTGAGAGATGGCAGCAGACCCAGCATCTGTGAGATGGCAGCAGACCCAGCATCAGAGAGACGACAATAGACTCAGCATCTGAGAGACAGCAGTAGACCCAGCATCAGAGAGACAGCAGTAGAACCAGCATCTGAGAGGCAGCAGTAGAACCAGCATCTGAGAGATGGCAGTAGACCCTGCATCTGAGAGATGGCAGTAGATAACATATCTGTGTCCAGCATCTGAGAGACGGCAGTAGACCCAGCATCTGAGAGACGGCGTAAGACCCTGCATCTGAGAGACAGCAGTAGACACTGCATCTGAGACATGGCAGTAGATAACATTTCGATGCCCAGCATCTGAGAGACGGTAGTAGACACAGCATCTGAGAGATGGCAGTACACCCAGCATCTGAGAGATGGCAGTACACCCAGCATCTGAGAGACGGCAGTAGATAACATGTCTATGTCCAGCATCTAAGAGACAGCAGTAGACCCAGCATCTGAAAGACGGCAGTAGACACAGCATCTGAGAGACGGCAGTAGACTCATCATCTGAGAGATGGAAGTACACCCAGCATCTGAGAGCTGGCAGTAGATAACATTTCTATGTCCAGCATCTGAGAGAGGGCAGTAGACCCTGCATCTGAGAGATGGCAGTAGATAACATGTCTATGTCCAGCATCTCAGAGACAGCAGTGGACCTTGCATCTGAGAGACTGCAGTAGACCCAGCATCAGAGAGATGGCAGTACACCCAGCATCTGAGAGATGGCAGTACACCCAGCATCTGAGAGACGGCAGTAGATAACATGTCTATGTCCAGCATCTAAGAGACAGCAGTAGACCCAGCATCTTAAAGACGGCAGTAGACACAGCATCTGAGAGACGGCAGTAGACTCATAATCTGAGAGATGGAAGTACACCCAGCATCTGAGAGCTGGCAGTAGATAACATTTCTATGTCCAGCATCTGAGAGACGGCAGTAGACCCTGCATCTGAGAGATGGCAGTAGATAACATGTCTATGTCCAGCATCTCAGAGACAGCAGTGGACCTTGCATCTGAGAGACGGCAGTAGACCCAGCATCAGAGAGACGGGAGTAAAACCAGCATCTGAGAGGCGGCAGTAAAACCAGCATCTGAGAGGCGGCAGTAGAACCAGCATCTGAGAGGTGGCAGTAGAACCATCATCTGAGAGATGGCAGTAAACCCTGCATCTGAGAGATGGCAGTAAACCCTGCATCTGAGAGATGGCAGTAGACCAAGCAGCTGAGAGATGGCAGCAGACCCAGCATCTCTGAGATAGCAGCAGACCCAGCACCTGTGAGATGGCAGCAGACCCAGCACCTGTGAGATGGCAGCAGACCCAGCACCTGTGAGATGGCAACAGACCCAGCACCTGTGAGATGGCAGCAGACCCAGCATCTGTGAGATGGCAGGAGACCCAGCATCTGAGAGATGGCAGGAGACCCAGCATCTGAGAGATGGCAGCAGACCCAGCATCTGAGAGATGGCAGGAGACCCAGCATCTGAGAGATGGCAGGAAACCCAGCATCTGAGAGATGGCAGCAGACCCAGCATCTGTTAGATGGCAGCAGACCCAGCATCTGAGAGACGACAATAGACTCAGCATCTGAGAGACAGCAGTGGACCCAGCATCTGAGAGGTGGCAGTAGAACCATCATCTGAGAGATGGCAGTAAACCCAGCATCTGAGAGATGGCAGTAGACCCAGCATCTGAAAGATGGCAGTAAACCCTGCATCTGAGAGATGGCAGTAGACCCAGCAGCTGAGAGATGACAGTAGATAACATATCTATGTCCAGCATCTGAGAGACGGCAGTAGACCCTGCATCTGAGAGATGGCAGCAGACCCAGCATCTCTGAGATGGCAGCAGACCCAGCACCTGTGAGATGGCAGCAGACCCAGCACCTGTGAGATGGAAGCAGACCCAGCACCTGTGAGATGGCAGCAGACCCAGCATCTGAGAGATGGCAGGAGACCCAGCATCTGAGAGATGGCAGCAGACCCAGCATCTGAGAGATGGCAGCAGACCCAGCATCTGAGAGATGGCAGCAGACCCAGCATCTGAGAGATGGCATCAGACCCAGCATCTGTCAGATGGCAGCAGACCCAGCATCAGAGAGACGACAATAGACTCAGATGCTGGGTCTACTGCTGTCTCTCAGATGCTGGGTGTACTGCCGTCTCTCTGATGCTAGGTCTTCTGCCATCTCCCAGATGCTGGGTCTACTGCCGTCTCTCAGATGCTGGACATAGATGTGTTATCTACTGCCATCTCTCAGATGCAGGGTCTACTGCCATCTCTCAGATGCACGGTCTACGGCTGTCTCTCAGAGATGCTGAGAGATGGCAGTGGACCCAGCATTTGAGAGATGGCAGTAGACCCAGCATCTGAGAGATGGCAGTAGATAACATTTCTATGTCCAGCATCTGAGAGATGGCAGCAGACCCTGCATATGAGAGACAGCGGCAGACCCTGCATCGGAGAGATGGCAACAGACCCAACATCTGAGAGATGGCGGTAGATAACATTTCTATATCCAGCAGCTGAGAAACAGCAGTAGACCCTGCATCTAAGAGACGGCAGTAGATCCTGCATCTGAGAGACAGCAGTAGACCCTGCATCTGACAGACGGCAGTAGACCCAGCATCTGAGACACAGCAGTAGACCCAGCATCGGAGAGACGGCAGTAGACCCAGCATCGGAGAGACTGCAGTAGACCCAGCATCGGAGAGATGGCAGTAGATAACATTTCTATGTCCAACAGCTGAGAGACGGCAGTAGACCCTGCATCTGAGAGATGGCAGTCGATAACATATCTATGTCCAGCATCTGAGAGACGGCAGTAGACCCAGCATCTGAGAGACGGCAGTAGACCCAGCATCTGAGAGACGGCAGTAGACCCAGCATCTGAGAGACGGCAGTAGACCCAGGATCTGAGAGATGGCAGTAGATAACATTTCTATGTCCAGCAGCTGAGAGACGGCAGTAGACCCTGCATCTGAGAAATGGCAGTCGATAACACATCTATGTCCAGCATCTGAGACGGCAGTAGACCCTGCGTCTGAGAGATGGCAGTAGACCCTGCATCTGAGAGTTGGCAGTAGGTAACGTATATATGTCCAGCATCTGAGAGACGGCAGTAGACCGTGCATTTGAGAGATGGCAGTAGACCCAGAACCTGAGAGACGGCAGTAGACCCAGCATCTGAGAGATGGCAGTAGACCCAGCATCTGAGAGACGGCGGTAGCCCCTGCATCTGAGAGATGGCAGTAGATAACATATCTGTGTCCAGCATCTGAGAGACGGCAGTAGACCCAGCATCTGAGAGACGGCGTAAGACCCAGCATCTGAGAGGTGGCAGTAGACCCGGCATCTGAGAGACGGCAGAAGACCCAGCATCTGAAAGACGGCAGTAGACCCAGCATCTGAAAGACGGCAGTAGACCCAGCATCTGAGAGACGGCAGTAGACCCAGCATCTGAGAGATGGCAGTATACCCAGCATCTGAGAGACGGCAGTAGATAACATGTCTATGTCCAGCATCTCAGAGACAGCAGTGGACCTTGCATCTGAGAGACGGCAGTAGACCCGGCATCAGAGAGACAGCAGTAGAACCAGCATCTGAGAGGCAGCAGTAGAACCAGCATCTGAGGGATGGCAGTACACCCAGCATCTGAGAGACGGTAGTAGATAACATGTCTATGTCCAGCATCTGAGAGACGGCAGTAGACCCAGCATCTGAGACACAGCAGTAGACCCAGCATCTGAGAGACGGCGGTAGACCCTGCATCTGAGAGATGGCAGTAGACCCTGCATCTGAGCGACGGCAGTAAACAGAGAATCTGAGAGATGGCAGTAGATAACATATCTGTGTCCAGCATCTGAGAGACGGCAGTATACCCTGCATCTGAGAGATGGCAGTAGACCCTGCATCTGAGAGACGGCAGAAGACCCAATATCTGAGAGATGGCAGTAGATAACATATCCGTGTCCAGCATCTGAGAGACGGCAGTAGACCCTGCATCCGAGAGATGGCAGTAGACCCTGCATCTGAGAGACAGCAGTAGACCCTGCATCTGAGAGATGGCAGTAGATAACATTTCTATGCCCAGCATCTGAGAGACGGCAGTAGACCCAGCATCTGAGAGATGGCAGTACACCCAGCATCTGAGAGATGGCAGCAGACCCAGCATCTGAGAGATGGCAGCAGACCCAGCATCTGAGAGATGGCAGCAGACACAGCATCTGTGAGATGGCAGCAGACCCAGTATCTGAGAGACGACAATAGACTCAGGATCTGAGAGACAGCAGTGGACCCAGCATGTGAGAGATGGCAAGAGACCCAGCATCTGAGAGATGGCAAGAGACCCAGCATCTGAGAGATGGCAGGAGATCCAGCATCTGAGAGATGGCAGGAAACCCAGCATCTGAGAAATGGCAGGAGACCCAGCATCTGAGAGATGGCAGGAGACCCAGCATCTGAGAGATGACAGGAGACTCAGCATCTGAGAGACGGCGTAAGACCCAGCATCTGAGAGATGGCAGTAGACCCTGCATCTGAGAGACGGCAGGAGACCCAGCATCTGAGAGACGGTGGTAGACCCTGCATCTGAGAGATGGCAGTAGACCCTGCATCTGAGAGACGGCAGAAGACCCAGCATCTGAGAGATAGCAGTAGATAACATGTCTGTGTCCAGCATCTGAGAGACGGCAGTAGACCCTGCATCTGAGAGATGGAAGTCCACCCAGCATCTGAGAGATGGCAGTAGGCCCAGCATCTGAGAGCTGGCAGTAGATAACATCTATGTCCAGCATCTGAGAGACGGCAGTAGACCCTGCATCTGGGAGATGGCAGTAGATAACATGTCTATGTCCAGCATCTCAGAGACAGCAGTGGACCTTGCATCTGAGAGACGGCAGTAGATCCAGCATCAGAGAGACGGCAGTAGAACCAGCATCTGAGAGGCGACAGTAAAACCAGCATCTGAGAGGCGGCAGTAGAACCAGCATCTGAGAGGTGGCAGTAAACCGAGCATCTGAGAGATGGCAGTAGACCCAGCATCTGAGAGATGGCAGTAAACCCTGCATCTGAGAGATGGCAGTAGACCCAGCAGCTGAGAGATGACAGTAGATAACATATCTATGTCCAGCATCTGAGAGGCGGCAGTAGACCCTGCATCTGAGAGATGGCAGCAGACCCAGCATCTGAGAGATGGCAGCAGACCCAGCATCTGAGAGATGGCAGCAGACCCAGCATCTGAGAGATGGCAGCAGACACAGCATCTGTGAGATGGCAGCAGACCCAGTATCTGAGAGACGACAATAGACTCAGCATCTGAGAGACAGCAGTGGACCCAGCATGTGAGAGATGGCAAGAGACCCAGCATCTGAGAGATGGCAAGAGACCCAGCATCTGAGAGATGGCAGGAGATCCAGCATCTGAGAGATGGCAGGAGACCCAGCATCTGAGAAATGGCAGGAGACCCAGCATCTGAGAGATGGCAGGAGACCCAGCATCTGAGAGATGACAGGCGACCCAGCATCTGAGAGATGGCAGCAGACCCAGATTCTGAGAGATGGCAGCAGACCCAGCATCTGAGAGATGGCAGCAGACCCAGCATCTGTGAGATGGCAGCAGACCCAGCATCAGAGAGACGACAATACACTCAGCATCTGAGAGACAGCAGTAGACCCAGCATCAGAGAGACAGGAGTAGAACCAGCATCTGAGAGATGGCAGTAGACCCTGCATCTGAGAGATGGCAGTAAACCCAGCATCTGAGAGATGGCAGTAGATAACATATCTGTGTCCAGCATCTGAGAGACGGCGTAAGACCCTGCATCTGAGAGACAGCAGTAGACCCTGCATCTGAGACATGGCAGTAGATAACATTTCGATGCCCAGCATCTGAGAGACGGTAGTAGACACAGCATCTGAGAGATGGCAGTACACCCAGCATCTGAGAGATGGCAGTACACCCAGCATCTGAGAGACGGCAGTGGATAACATGTCTATGTCCAGCATCTAAGAGACAGCAGTAGACCCAGCATCTGAAAGACGGCAGTAGACACAGCATCTGAGAGACGGCAGTAGACTCATCATCTGAGAGATGGAAGTACACCCAGCATCTGAGAGCTGGCAGTAGATAACATTTCTATGTCCAGCATCTGAGAGAGGGCAGTAGACCCTGCATCTGAGAGATGGCAGTAGATAACATGTCTATGTCCAGCATCTGAGAGACAGCAGTGGACCTTGCATCTGAGAGACTGCAGTAGACCCAGCATCAGAGAGATGGCAGTACACCCAGCATCTGAGAGATGGCAGTACACCCAGCATCTGAGAGAAGGCAGTAGATAACATGTCTATGTCCAGCATCTAAGAGACAGCAGTAGACCCAGCATCTTAAAGACGGCAGTAGACACAGCATCTGAGAGACGGCAGTAGACTCATAATCTGAGAGATGGAAGTACACCCAGCATCTGAGAGCTGGCAGTAGATAACATTTCTATGTCCAGCATCTGAGAGACGGCAGTAGACCCTGCATCTGAGAGATGGCAGTAGATAACATGTCTATGTCCAGCATCTCAGAGACAGCAGTGGACCTTGCATCTGAGAGACGGCAGTAGACCCAGCATCAGAGAGACGGCAGTAAAACCAGCATCTGAGAGGCGGCAGTAAAACCAGCATCTGAGAGGCGGCAGTAGAACCAGCATCTGAGAGGTGGCAGTAGAACCATCATCTGAGAGATGGCAGTAAACCCTGCATCTGAGAGATGGCAGTAAACCCTGCATCTGAGAGATGGCAGTAGACCAAGCAGCTGAGAGATGGCAGCAGACCCAGCATCTCTGAGATGGCAGCAGACCCAGCACCTGTGAGATGGCAGCAGACCCAGCACCTGTGAGATGGCAGCAGACCCAGCACCTGTGAGATGGCAGCAGACCCAGCACCTGTGAGATGGCAGCAGACCCAGCATCTGTGAGATGGCAGGAGACCCAGCATCTGAGAGATGGAAGGAGACCCAGCATCTGAGAGATGGCAGCAGACCCGGCATCTGAGAGATGGCAGGAGACCCAGCATCTAAGAGATGGCAGGAAACCCAGCATCTGAGAGATGGCAGCAGACCCAGCATCTGTTAGATGGCAGCAGACCCAGCATCTGAGAGACGACAATAGACTCAGCATCTGAGAGACAGCAGTGGACCCAGCATCTGAGAGGTGGCAGTAGAACCATCATCTGAGAGATGGCAGTAAACCCAGCATCTGAGAGATGGCAGTAGACCCAGCATCTGAAAGATGGCAGTAAACCCTGCATCTGAGAGATGGCAGTAGACCCAGCAGCTGAGAGATGACAGTAGATAACATATCTATGTCCAGCATCTGAGAGACGGCAGTAGACCCTGCATCTGAGAGATGGCAGCAGACCCAGCATCTCTGAGATGGCAGCAGACCCAGCACCTGTGAGATGGCAGCAGACCCAGCACCTGTGAGATGGCAGCAGACCCAGCACCTGTGAGATGGCAGCAGACCCAGCATCTCAGAGATGGCAGGAGACCCAGCATCTGAGAGATGGCAGCAGACCCAGCATCTGAGAGATGGCAGCAGACCCAGCATCTGAGAGATGGCAGCAGACCCAGCATCTGAGAGATGGCATCAGACCCAGCATCTGTGAGATGGCAGCAGACCCAGCATCAGAGAGACGACAATAGACTCAGAAGCTGGGTCTACTGCTGTCTCTCAGATGCTGGGTGTACTGCCGTCTCTCTGATGCTAGGTCTTCTGCCATCTCCCAGATGCTGGGTCTACTGCCGTCTCTCAGATGCTGGACATAGATGTGTTATCTACTGCCATCTCTCAGATGCAGGGTCTACTGCCATCTCTCAGATGCACGGTCTACGGCTGTCTCTCAGAGATGCTGAGAGATGGCAGTGGACCCAGCATTTGAGAGATGGCAGTAGACCCAGCATCTGAGAGATGGCAGTAGATAACATTTCTATGTCCAGCATCTGAGAGATGGCAGCAGACCCTGCATCTGAGAGACAGCGGCAGACCCTGCATCGGAGAGATGGCAGCAGACCCAACATCTGAGAGATGGCGGTAGATAACATTTCTATGTCCAGCAGCTGAGAAACAGCAGTAGACCCTGCATCTAAGTGACGGCAGTAGATCCTGCATCTGAGAGACAGCAGTAGACCCTGCATCTGACAGACGGCAGTAGACCCAGCATCTGAGACACAGCAGTAGACCCAGCATCGGAGAGACGGCAGTAGACCCAGCATCGGAGAGACGGCAGTAGACCCAGCATCGGAGAGATGGCAGTAGATAACATTTCTATGTCCAACAGCTGAGAGACGGCAGTAGACCCTGCATCTGAGAGATGGCAGTCGATAACATATCTATGTCCAGCATCTGAGACGGCAGTAGACCCTGCGTCTGAGAGATGGCAGTAGACCCTGCATCTGAGAGTTGGCAGTAGACCCAGAACCTGAGAGATGGCAGCAGACCCAGCATCTGAGAGACGGCAGCAGACCCAGCATCTGAGAGACGGCACCAGACCCAGCATCTGAGCGACGGCAGTAGACCCAGCATCTGAGAGATGGCAGTAGACCCACCATCAGAGAGACAGCAGTAGAACCAGCATCTGAGAGGCAGCAGTAGAACCAGCATCTGAGAGATGGCAGTAGACCCTGCATCTGAGAGATGGCAGTAAACCCAGCATCTGAGAGATGGCAGTAGATAACATATCAGTGTCCAGCATCTGAGAGATGGCAGTAGACCCAGCATCTGAGAGACGGCGTAAGACCCTGCATCTGAGAGACAGCAGTAGACCCTGCATCTGAGAGATGGCAGTAGATAACATTTCTATGCCCAGCATCTGAGAGACGGTAGTAGACACAGCATCTGAGAGATGGCAGTACACCCAGCATCTGAGAGATGGCAGTACACCCAGCATCTGAGAGACGGCAGTAGATAACATGTCTATGTCCAGCATCTAAGAGACAGCAGTAGACCCAGCATCTTAAAGACGGCAGTAGACACAGCATCTGAGAGACGGCAGTAGACACAGCATCTGAGAGACGGCAGTAGACTCATCATCTGAGAGATGGAAGTACACCCAGCATCTGAGAGCTGGCAGTAGATAACATTTCTATGTCCAGCATCTGAGAGACGGCAGTAGACCCTGCATCTGAGAGATGGCAGTAGATAACATGTCTATGTCCAGCATCTCAGAGACAGCAGTGGACCTTGCATCTGAGAGACTGCAGTAGACCCAGCATCAGAGAGATGGCAGTACACCCAGCATCTGAGAGATGACAGTACACCCAGCATCTGAGAGACGGCAGTAGATAACATGTCTATGTCCAGCATCTAAGAGACAGCAGTAGACCCAGCATCTTAAAGACGGCAGTAGACACAGCATCTGAGAGACGGCAGTAGACACAGCATCTGAGAGATGGAAGTACACCCAGCATCTGAGAGCTGGCAGTAGATAACATTTCTATGTCCAGCATCTGAGAGACGGCAGTAGACCCTGCATCTGAGAGATGGCAGTAGATAACATGTCTATGTTCAACATCTCAGAGACAGCAGTGGACCTTGCATCTGAGAGACGGCAGTAGACCCAGCAACAGAGAGACGGCAGTAAAACCAGCATCTGAGAGGCGGCAGTAGAACCAGCATCTGAGAGGTTGCAGTAGAACCATCATCTGAGAGATGGCAGTAAACCCTGCATCTGAGAGATGGAAGTAAACCCTGCATCTGAGAGATGGCAGTAGACCAAGCAGCTGAGAGATGGCAGCAGACCCAGCATCTCTGAGATGGCAGCAGACCCAGCACCTGTGAGATGGCAGCAGACCCAGCACCTGTGAGATGGCAGCAGACCCAGCACCTGTGAGATGGCAGCAGACCCAGCACCTGTGAGATGGCAGCAGACCCAGCACCTGTGAGATGGCAGCAGACCCAGCACCTGTGAGATGGCAGCAGACCCAACCTCTGTGAGATGGCAGCAGACCCAGCATCTGTTAGATGGCAGCAGACCCAGCATCTGAGAGACGACAATAGACTCAGCATCTGAGAGACAGCAGTGGACCCAGCATCTGAGAGGTGGCAGTAGAACCATCATCTGAGAGATGGCAGTAAACCCAGCATCTGAGAGATGGCAGTAGACCCAGCATCTGAAAGATGGCAGTAAACCCTGCATCTGAGAGATGGCAGTAAACCCTGCATCTGAGAGATGGCAGTAGACCCAGCAGCTGAGAGATGACAGTAGATAACATATCTATGTCCAGCATCTGAGAGACGGCAGTAGACCCTGCATCTGAGAGATGGCAGCAGACCCAGCATCTCTGAGATGGCAGCAGACCCAGCACCTGTGAGATGGCAGCAGACCCAGCACCTGTGAGATGGCAGCAGACCCAGCACCTGTGAGATGGCAGCAGACCCAGCACCTGTGAGATGGCAGCAGACCCAGCATCTGTGAGATGGCAGCAGACCCAGCATCTGTGAGATGGCAGCAGACCCAGCATCTGAGAGATGGCAGGAAACCCAGCATCTGAGAGATGGCAGCAGACCCAGCATCTGAGAGATGGCAGCAGACCCAGCATCTGAGAGATGGCAGCAGACCCAGCATCTGAGAGATGGCATCAGACCCAGCATCTGTGAGATGGCAGCAGACCCAGCATCAGAGAGACGACAATAGACTCAGATGCTGGGTCTACTGCTGTCTCTCAGATGCTGGGTGTACTGTCGTCTCTCTGATGCTAGGTCTTCTGCCATCTCCCAGATGCTGGGTCTACTGCCGTCTCTCAGATGCTGGACATAGATGTGTAATCTACTGCCATCTCTCAGATGCACGGTCTACGGCCGTCTCTCAGAGATGCTGAGAGATGGCAGTGGACCCAGCATTTGAGAGATGGCAGTAGACCCAGCATCTGAGAGATGGCAGTAGATAACATTTCTATGTCCAGCATCTGAGAGATGGCAGCAGACCCTGCATCTGAGAGACAGCAGCAGACCCTGCATCGGAGAGATGGCAGCAGACCCAACATCTGAGAGATGGCGGTAGATAACATTTCTAAGTCCAGCAGCTGAGAGACGGCAGTAGACCCTGCATCTGAGAAATGGCAGTCGATAACATATCTATGTCCAGCATCTGAGACGGCAGTAGACCCTGCGTCTGAGAGATGGCAGTAGACCCTGCATCTGAGAGACAGCAGTAGACCCTGCATCTGACAGACGGCAGTAGACCCTGCATCTGAGACACAGCAGTAGACCCAGCATCGGAGAGACGGCAGTAGACCCAGCATCGGAGAGACGGCAGTAGACCCAGCATCGGAGAGATGGCAGTAGATAACATTTCTATGTCCAACAGCTGAGAGACGGCAGTATCTGAGAGATGGCAGTCGATAACATATCTATGTCCAGCATCTGAGAGACGGCAGTAGACCCAGCATCTGAGAGACGGCAGTAGACCCAGCATCTGAGAGACGGCAGTAGACCCAGCATCTGAGAGACGGCAGTAGACCCAGCATCTGAGAGATGGCAGTAGATAACATTTCTATGTCCAGCATCTGAGACAGCAGTAGACCCTGCGTCTGAGAGATGGCAGTAGACCCTGCATCTGAGAGTTGGCAGTAGGTAACGTATATATGTCCAGCATCTGAGAGACGGCAGTAGACCCAGCATATGAGAGACGGCAGTAGACCCAGCATCTGAGAGACGGCAGTAGACCCAGCATCTGAGAGACGGCAGTAGACCCAGCATCTGAGAGATGGCAGCAGACCCAGCATCTGAGAGACGGCAGTAGACCCAGCATCTGAGAGATGGCAGCAGACCCAGCATCTGAGAGATGGCAGCAGACACAGCATCTGTGAGATGGCAGCAGACCCAGTATCTGAGAGACGACAATAGACTCAGCATCTGAGAGACAGCAGTGGACCCAGCATGTGAGAGATGGCAAGAGACCCAGCATCTGAGAGATGGCAAGAGACCCAGCATCTGAGAGATGGCAGGAGATCCAGCATCTGAGAGATGGCAGGAGACCCAGCATCTGAGAAATGGCAGGAGACCCAGCATCTGAGAGATGGCAGGAGACCCAGCATCTGAGAGATGACAGGCGACCCAGCATCTGAGAGATGGCAGCAGACCCAGAATCTGAGAGATGGCAGCAGACCCAGCATCTGAGAGATGGCAGCAGACCCAGCATCTGTGAGATGGCAGCAGACCCAGCATCAGAGAGACGACAATAGACTCAGCATCTGAGAGACAGCAGTAGACCCAGCATCAGAGAGACAGCTGTAGAACCAGCATCTGAGAGGCAGCAGTAGAACCAGCATCTGAGAGATGGCAGTAGACCCTGCATCTGAGAGATGGCAGTAAACCCAGCATCTGAGAGATGGCAGTAGATAACATATCTGTGTCCAGCATCTGAGAGACGGCAGTAGACCCAGCATCTGAGAGACGGCGTAAGACCCTGCATCTGAGAGACAGCAGTAGACCCTGCATCTGAGACATGGCAGTAGATAACATTTCGATGCCCAGCATCTGAGAGACGGTAGTAGACACAGCATCTGAGAGATGGCAGTACACCCAGCATCTGAGAGATGGCAGTACACCCAGCATCTGAGAGACGGCAGTAGATAACAAGTCTATGTCCAGCATCTAAGAGACAGCAGTAGACCCAGCATCTGAAAGACGGCAGTAGACACAGCATCTGAGAGACGGCAGTAGACTCATCATCTGAGAGATGGAAGTACACCCAGCATCTGAGAGCTGGCAGTAGATAACATTTCTATGTCCAGCATCTGAGAGAGGGCAGTAGACCCTGCATCTGAGAGATGGCAGTAGATAACATGTCTATGTCCAGCATCTCAGAGACAGCAGTGGACCTTGCATCTGAGAGACTGCAGTAGACCCAGCATCAGAGAGATGGCAGTACACCCAGCATCTGAGAGATGGCAGTACACCCAGCATCTGGGAGACGGCAGTAGATAACATGTCTATGTCCAGCATCTAAGAGACAGCAGTAGACCCAGCATCTTAAAGACGGCAGTAGACACAGCATCTGAGAGACGGCAGTAGACTCATAATCTGAGAGATGGAAGTACACCCAGCATCTGAGAGCTGGCAGTAGATAACATTTCTATGTCCAGCATCTGAGAGACGGCAGTAGACCCTGCATCTGAGAGATGGCAGTAGATAACATGTCTATGTCCAGCATCTCAGAGACAGCAGTGGACCTTGCATCTGAGAGACGGCAGTAGACCCAGCATCAGAGAGACGGCAGTAAAACCAGCATCAGAGAGACGGCAGTAAAACCAGCATCTGAGAGGCGGCAGTAAAACCAGCATCTGAGAGGCGGCAGTAGAACCAGCATCTGAGAGGTGGCAGTAGAACCATCATCTGAGAGATGGCAGTAAACCCTGCATCTGAGAGATGGCAGTAAACCCTGCATCTGAGAGATGGCAGTAGACCAAGCAGCTGAGAGATGGCAGCAGACCCAGCATCTCTGAGATGGCAGCAGACCCAGCACCTGTGAGATGGCAGCAGACCCAGCACCTGTGAGATGGCAGCAGACCCAGCACCTGTGAGATGGCAGCAGACCCAGCACCTGTGAGATGGCAGCAGACCCAGCATCTGTGAGATGGCAGGAGACCCAGCATCTGAGAGATGGCAGGAGACCCAGCATCTGAGAGATGGCAGCAGACCCACCATCTGAGAGATGGCAGGAGACCCAGCATCTGAGAGATGGCAGGAAACCCAGCATCTGAGAGATGGCAGCAGACCCAGCATCTGTTAGATGGCAGCAGACCCAGCATCTGAGAGACGACAATAGACTCAGCATCTGAGAGACAGCAGTGGACCCAGCATCTGAGAGGTGGCAGTAGAACCATCATCTGAGAGATGGCAGTAAACCCAGCATCTGAGAGATGGCAGTAGACCCAGCATCTGAAAGATGGCAGTAAACCCTGCATCTGAGAGATGGCAGTAGACCCAGCAGCTGAAAGATGACAGTAGATAACATATCTATGTCCAGCATCTGAGAGACGGCAGTAGACCCTGCATCTGAGAGATGGCAGCAGACCCAGCATCTCTGAGATGGCAGCAGACCCAGCACCTGTGAGATGGCAGCAGACCCAGCACCTGTGAGATGGCAGCAGACCCAGCACCTGTGAGATGGCAGCAGACCCAGCATCTGAGAGATGGCAGGAGACCCAGCATCTGAGAGATGGCAGCAGACCCAGCATCTGAGAGATGGCAGCAGACCCAGCATCTGAGAGATGGCAGCAGACCCAGCATCTGAGAGATGGCATCAGACCCAGCATCTGTCAGATGGCAGCAGACCCAGCATCAGAGAGACGACAATGGACTCAGATGCTGGGTCTACTGCTGTCTCTCAGATGCTGGGTGTACTGCCGTCTCTCTGATGCTAGGTCTTCTGCCATCTCCCAGATGCTGGGTCTACTGCCGTCTCTCAGATGCTGGACATAGATGTGTTATCTACTGCCATCTCTCAGATGCAGGGTCTACTGCCATCTCTCAGATGCACGGTCTACGGCTGTCTCTCAGAGATGCTGAGAGATGGCAGTGGACCCAGCATTTGAGAGATGGCAGTAGACCCAGCATCTGAGAGATGGCAGTAGATAACATTTCTATGTCCAGCATCTGAGAGATGGCAGCAGACCCTGCATCTGAGAGACAGCGGCAGACCCTGCATCGGAGAGATGGCAGCAGACCCAACATCTGAGAGATGGCGGTAGATAACATTTCTATGTCCAGCAGCTGAGAAACAGCAGTAGACCCTGCATCTAAGAGACGGCAGTAGATCCTGCATCTGAGAGACAGCAGTAGACCCTGCATCTGACAGACGGCAGTAGACCCAGCATCTGAGACACAGCAGTAGACCCAGCATCGGAGAGACGGCAGTAGACCCAGCATCGGAGAGACGGCAGTAGACCCAGCATCGGAGAGATGGCAGTAGATAACATTTCTATGTCCAACAGCTGAGAGACGGCAGTAGACCCT